>NW_022900949.1:60327024-60428870 GCF_012274545.1 Fukomys damarensis
CACCTCACCCCACAAAAAATGTCTGCTATCAAGAAATCACACAATAACAAATGTTGGTGGGGTTGTGGGGGAGAAAGGAACCCTTCTCCATTGTTGGTGGGAGTGCAGACTGGTACAACCACTATGGAAATCAATATGGAGATACCTCAAAGAGCTTGGACTGGAGGTTCCATTTGACCCAGCCATCCCTCTGCTGGGTATCTTTCCAAAAGAACTAAAAGAATCATATCACAGAGAAGTATGCGCACCCATGTTTTATAGCGGCACAGTTTGGAAACAGCCCATTTGCCCATTCGTTGGAAACTGTATAAAGAAGATGTGGTTTTTCTATAAAATGGAATATTACT
This sequence comes from Fukomys damarensis, assembly GCF_012274545.1. Lineage (NCBI taxonomy): Eukaryota > Metazoa > Chordata > Mammalia > Rodentia > Bathyergidae > Fukomys > Fukomys damarensis. Next base: position 60,327,372 of record NW_022900949.1, read on the forward strand.
CAGCCATAAAGAATGAGAAAATAGATTCATTCATAGGAAAATGGATACATATTGAAGATATACTCCTAAGTGAAATAAATAAGGCACACATGTGTCAGTACCAAATAGTCTCTCTGGTGTGAATAATCTGCAATAATACAGAAGATCCTAATAAGATTACTGACATTGAGAAATGGGAAGAAAGGAGCTAAAGTTGTAGGGAAGGTGGGATGGGTAGGGGAAGGGTAATAAGGGAAAAGAAAAAAATGTGAGATAATGAAAAGATGGAAATAAAGTGTTTGTAGATGGGGAGGAGAGGAGGGGGTGAAGGGAGGGCAGGGACCAGGGGAAAAAATGAGAATCAAGACCTGTCATGTAGAGGTACAAATTCCCAACAATGAATGTAACTGTACTATATCCCTAAAATGTACCAATAAACTCAATTAAAGCTGAAAAAAAAAAGAAATACCATGAAGCAATTAAAATAATGTTGTAGAAAGGTATATACAAGTTGGAAAGATGTTTACAATATATTTTCATGGAAGCAAGCTATAAAATAGCATGCTTTCCATTTTGTAAACAATAAGTATCCACTATCATTACAAGGACTGAAAGAATAAAAATCCACAATGCTAGTAATGATTTATCAGGTTGGGGATGATCTTGCTTTTTTTCAGTTTGTGTTTGCTAGCATTTCATCCACAACCGTAATTCACCCGTGTAACAGCTTGCTATGGCATGTGAGAGACTGCAGGTATCATGGTGAGCAAGGGATACACAGCCCCCTTCCTGGAGCTTCCTGCCTTAGGCAGCTTTCATAATGATGAAGAGGGTTGAAATGGGAAGCCTCCCTATAACAGTTCCTTGGTTCTATGAAGCCTTGCCCTGGCCCCAGTCTCCTTCAAGAACTGGTTTTCTGCCTGCAGAGTCTTTCAGTATCCAAACCATGATCTTTGACTTTGATCTCTTAGACTCCAATCAGAAACCAGCACGATTTCTGATACCTACCTGCCTCTCAGGAGAAAAGAGATGCAGAGACCAGCATTTGTGAAACATCTATTAATGGTCAGGCACTGCCATGGGCTTCGTTTATATGGCATCTGGAGCCCAGCAGAGGCATAGAAAGAAGATCTTACTGTCAGCATTTACAAAAGAGTAAAGTAGGAGCATAGGGTGATTAAATGGTTTGCCCATAGATACACAGCTAATATGACAGCTGCTGACCAACGGTTTAACCTAGTTGGATGCAGGACAGCTGGGGAAAGTCAAGAGAGCCCTCAAACCCAAGTTCAGGAAGTAGCTCTCTGCCTCTCCTCTTTTCACCAGACAGCATCACAATCTCTGAATATTTCCCTCCTCTTGGAAAAGCAGCCTCAGCTCTCCTTTATTCCCCTGACTCAGCTCACACAAAGGCTGCTTTTTCTTTCTTAGGATTTCTTAGGTCTTTGCCAGAATGGATTCAGAAAGCCCGTCGACAAAGACTCGTACTTGTTTGTCCCTGAACTTTTGACCTCCTTCTCCTCACTACCAGTCTGTCCTGATAAATAAAAATCCCAGCAAAGCTGCGCTGAACAAAAGCTCAGAAGTCAGCCAGTTCAGCTATAGTGGACCCACAAGAATCAACTCAGTGGATAAGAATTAAAATGTGTAGATGTGTGTAGAGATACTACTATTTATACCTAAAATTCTTCTAAATTTTGCGCATATATATTTTTGTCTTTCAAAAACATGAAATTTTTCAAAGATTACAAAAATTTTGAGACTAGCACACTGACTCCCTCAGACCTGTCATCCAGGTGAGGCTAGAGTGATTGATCACTGAGTTCTGATGTCGTCAGTCCGATCTATCCGTCAAGTTCTACATCTACCTTTCACTCAACAGTGTCAGCGCCCACTGACAAACATGGCCTAGATCCATTTATTTATGATTTTGTAATTCCTTCTGCATTTTAGTTGAAATTCTATATGGAACTTTCCTTCACTAACATTTCATTAACTTCAAATGCAAGGCATACAAGGCAGAAAATGCTGAATTCTTTTTATCATTTTATTGTTTTTGGAATAATGAGTTAGTGCCCTAGCAACCCTGATTGATGTGCAATGAAGTTTATTTTTTATTTTGTTAGTGTCATTATAAGCCCATGGATTTTTAAATGCTTTACGAATTATCGAATCATAAACTTACAGTCATTCTCAATAATATATATCAATAATATATATCATAAATATATACATCATATATAGATGTGAATACGTTTTTATGTTTATTTGCGGGGGGTTACCAGGGATCAAACTCAGGACTTTGTGCTTATGAGGCAGGCAACAGAACCACTGAGCTAAATCCCAGGCTTGTAAATACATTTTTTAAATGCTACCTTAATCCCTCTGTCCAGAGATACAATCCTTAAATAAAATTTTCATTACCAACAGTAACATGAGTACGTCTGTTTCTTGCAATGTAGGAAGCTGGGTAGAATCACTCTCTTTAAAAGGCAATGGCTTAATATAGAATGTCTTCCAGTGCTTTGGAGGCAAGAACTTTGAAAAGGAGGATTAATTATTTAACTGGACAGAAATGAACAAGCCAAATTAGGAGTTAAGAAATTAATCATACAAAGTTTAGGAAACTGAGAGAGAGCGAGAGAGAGAGAGGAGAGAGGGAGCGGCCGGGGAGAAAGAGAATATCTTTGTAAGGATTAAGATTGAGATTAAAATGCGGGAGAATGAGCTTTTTCTCCAAAAAAGAACAAAGACAGATGCCTGACCTGAAGTAGTTAACTTTTTAAGAACTACTAAGACTTAAATCAGTAATTACGTGCAGTAGTAATTTCAATGTTGCAACCAACCAAAACACAATTTTCTTATGTAAACAGGTCCAAGCAAATTCCTGAACTTTCAGGATCGCTCCAGCTGGCCTCGACTTTTTCCATCTCAGTGCTCCAGCTGTTAAGGCCAGACACCTACCTCACCCAGACTCTTTTCTCTCCATAGCCCATACTCAACAAATTGCATGGGCCCTACCCAAAAATGTGATGAGAATCTGACTCCTTTTCCCTATGTTCACCTCTGTCACCCTAGTCCAGAATACTTCTAGGATATTGCAAGACCTCCCTAAAGGGACTTCCCCATGCACCCTCACCCCAGAGAGCATAAGTCCATCCACTGTTAGGGTGATCCTTTTAAAAATAAGCTATACCTCTTACCCCCCAGACTGAATATCAATAATGATTTACCTTCTTAGAGTAAAGGCGGTCTGGATCCTGCCAGACCCTCACAGGCCCTCTTCGACCTCCCTGACTCGTCTCAGTGTTGTGCTTTTCTTCTTCTGTCCACTCCAGCCATACTGGTCGGCAATTTCTAAACACTCCAGATATTCTCCTGTCTGAGAGCCTTTACACTTACTGTTTCATCTGGAGCACTTTTCTTAAATGATCTACATGGCTCTTCCTCCTTTGTCTTTCAGATTTATGCTTAAACATCAGGCTTTATTTTTCTCCATAGAAATTATCCATATGCAGTACTATATCGTTTATTTAGGTTTTTTTTTGTTTTTTGTTTTTGTTTTGGTCTCTTCCAATAAAATTAATGAGAACAGGGATTTGAATCTTTTCTTCCTCTGCTACAAACAAGATCTGGTTCATGGAGGTCTTTAAAAAGTACTCCTCGATGAATGTAAAATACTGTGATGATCGATACTGTCTATTCCCCAACTTGCAGCCCTAAATTTACAGGCACTACTTTTTAACCTCAGCCCTAGAGCCCTATATGGCCAATAAAAGATGGAATGTCAGATTTACTATGTTTTTCTTATCAACAGACATTTGAATGGAGGTTTGAGAACAATTTTTAATATACTATTCCACATGTTAATAGATGGCAAACACTAACTGCTGTGTCACAACATATCAGACTTTTATTTTCCTTGTAAAATTAAATTGGCAACTGCACAATAAAAAGTTAAGATTATGAGTTGCACAAGGAACAAATAAAACCTGATCACTGGGGTTTACAGTTCTCTTGCCTTTCATAGTAGCTACCCATTCCTACCCCGACTAATAGTTCTAGATTGTGCTCCTGGGGTGGGAAATGTCACTGCCCTTAGTTACCATACACTACCTTATTAAAGAAGGTACCTGTCATAATCTACAGTGCCTTTGGTTTTAGACTACTTTGCTTTCTCTTACTCGGTCTTAACAATTCTCAATCAGAGAAGAAATATCAGAGTTGACAGAAAAGCCTTTCATGCTATATTTTCCTGGATCCTATTCTGAGACATTCTTATTTATGGGCTTTGAGAAGAGTAAAGGAAATAGATATGGAAGAGCTGTAATTTAGGAAAACTCCCAGAGATTGTGAGATGGTTCTCTGTTTGGAACCAGTGGCGTAGTTGATACGAGAACACTGAATGTCATTACTCTGTGAGTCATCTTACTTAGAGAGAGGAAGCCTGGGAGGAACCCTCAGTGCTCAAAGACACAAGAGTCAGTAAACGACATCTCCCAGTTGAAGAATAGAGGCCAGCCCACCCCAAGTGAAACAATCCTCTGGTATTCACAGTGGGAAGATCTTGAAGGATTGTCCAAGAAACAGGATGTCTACAATTTATTTGAGCCTTATTCTAACACCTATTTTTAAGCATTTCTTTACTGCTGAGACTTCTGACCGTACTCTGTACAATAAAATCTCCCTGTCCTCTGTGACCCACCAGTCTCCACCTTCCCTAGGTAGTCCCAGGTCCCACGTACACCTGCTATATGAAGGGGGCTCTGGTGTTGGAGCTAAGAGTGAGCAACAGTTAACTAGGTAAACAGGAAAGCACACAGATAAAGTTGGGGGAAGCCGGAGGAGGCCTTCTGGGAGGAAGTGACATTTTAACCTGTACTTGATGAACATGCAGGAATTAGCCAAGGAATACAGAGGGCAAGAGAAGGGAAAGAGGAGTGCTGTAGGCATAGGAAGTAGCACGTGCAGAGACGCAGAGGTAAGCTTACCTGCCACGTGGGAGAACACAAGTCCAGTGTGGCTGGGCAGAGGTTTCGAGGATAACAAGAGAGAGCACATAGAAAAACAGGCTGGTGCCAGCTGACAGAGGGCCTTGTGATCTCTGCTAAGGAGCCTGTGCTTTATATTAATGTTGAAAGGAAGCCATCAAAAGACGTTTAAACAAGGAGAACTTGACAAATTTTGCATTTCAGGGAAAAGCACTGTGGCTGTCCTTTGGAGCACAATTACAAAAGAGTCACCCTGGATGCAGGGAGATCAAACAGGAGGATGTTTCCCTCACCCAGGTGAGAGGTGGGGAACTTACATTACAGTCCCTTCTTTTGCTTGCTCCCTACTGTAATCTAAGAGAGAACACCAGAACTTCTGAAACCAGTATCTTTGGGACTGGATGCTTGAAAGTTCTTCTTAATGTCCAGAAAGCAATTTTCTTTTCTGTAAGTTTTATTGGACAATTATTATCTTCTATATACCCACAGTCCAGTGCAGTACCCCGTAGCCACATGTGACCGATGAACATTTGAAATGTTACTACTCTTAACTGAGATGCGCTTTGAATCTCACACACAAAAAATGTACAATTAATAATTTTATGTGAATCACATGGTAAAATGATAAATTTTAAATATATTTGGTCAGATATAATATATATGAGAACCAAGATCTGTCATGTAAGGGTACAAGATCCCAATGATGAATGTAACTGTACTGTATATTTAAAAAGTACCAATAAAATCAATATGATTAAAAACACAGATATATTATTAATTCCACTAGTTCCTTTTTACTTTTTGATATTGGTAAAAGAAAATTTTACATGCTATATGAGGATCATATTTATAGGTTTTATTATATTTCTATTGGACACAGCTGTTCTGGGCACTATTCCCAGCATCAAGAATACAGCAAATCAAAGCCTCTAGAGTCAGGCATGGTAGTATATGCCTATAATACCAACATTCCAGAAGGCTGAGACAGAAAGATTACAAATTCAGGCCTACCCTGGACAAGTTAGTGGCTTAACAAGACCCTGTCTAAAAACATTTTTTTTAAAAACATGGCTCCAGATGTAGTTCAGTGTGAAGGCCCTGGATCTAATGCCCAGTACCACAAAAAGAAGAAAAAAGAGGAGGAGGAGGAGGAGGAGGAGGAGGAGGAAGAGGAGGAGGAGGAGGCTCCTTCTATTATGAGAGCTTATATGGTCCCAAAACAATCTTAAAAATCAGAATAAATGTATTCTATATCATCTGTATAATCAATCCCCTTATAAGTAATAACTACCATAAAACATTTATACTTGAATTGGCACCAAGGAATTATTCAAAGGCACCTAGCCCTCAATGATGTCATTGTACTGGAGGATCATCAGATCGCCAGTCGCCTGAAGGGTCTGGCAGCAGGATTAAAGAAGAAAGACAGATTTTAATGCATAAATAGGGGTCCCAGCGTGCAAAGCTCTTATGAGGAAGACAGCATCTCCTGGTGCTCACCACTATTTATTGAACATGCAGCTTCTAGAAAGGGTAATAGGTGCTGAGGGGAACAGTTAAATGGAGAGCACTGATACAAGCAGGCTCCTAGCAACAAGGAATGAAATATCCTAGCAAGAACAACTCATAGATTAATGGGAGACTTGTCTCTTCCCACGGATTAATTTCTGCCTCTATAGGAGTTTTCTGTACAAGTCTTGTTGCCCTCGGCTGTGCTACTGTCTTGCCATCCAAGACGCCACAGCGTCAGGGATTGTTGAGACCTCCACGGTAACCAGTGGTGTGGAGAGCTGTTCCTTTCCCACACATCAACTGCTGGTTTTTCCGGCAAGCCACTGTGGGCTAGTGGGCAGACTTTCAGCATGAAGAGCCAATGTATGAATGTGCGGCTTGCTCAGGGTGGTCTCCGCCAACTCGGTACACAGGAAGTGCAAAAGGCATCAAAGGCCCTGTACAAAGAAAGATCTTGTGTGATCCCAAAAATAACTGTGGTGAGATGATCAATAACTAGTGAGATTCACAATGTGCAAAGTTGGGGCCAGGGATTTAGCTCAGTGGTGCTGCCGCCTGCCTCGCAAGCTCACGGACCAGAGTTGGATCTCTGGTACAAAAAATAAATAAATAAAGACAATACAACACACGAAGTCGAGATGGCTATACCCAAAGTTTCAATGCCATAGACATGCTGTAAACTCTGGTTGTTTCAGCATAACAACAGCATCTATCATGCTAAATCTATGACGTGAATTTGAATTTTATTGGTAGAGTCATTTTGTTTCCACTTGTCTTTTTACTTTGTTTTAGTTTTATAGTTATAAAGATATGAACAATGTATTATTAGTTTTCTGTTTGAACATTTCTTCAATAATACAATCATAAGAATATTTTTAATGCTAGAGATATGCTATAATATTTTTCTCTTAAAAGGGATCCTGAGCTGGGTGCAGTGGCGCACTCTTGTAATCCCAGCACTCGGGAGGCTGAGGCAGGAGGATCGCTGTGAGTTTGAGACCAACCTGGGCTACATAGTGAGTTCCAGTTCAGTCTCAACTACACAGTGAGACCCTGTCTCAAAAATGAAAACAAAAGCAAACAAAGGGTCCTGGTATTGTTCAAGGGTTACAAATTCTGCTCTGGATGATGTCCATCTCAGTCGCACATCTCCCCACCCTCCAACCCTTTCTATCCCCACCAATCAAGAGGCTTCCCAGTGGCCTACAGTTTGCTACTGTCAGCAGCACCTGACAGCCCAGGGAACAACTGGTCTTCCTGTTTTTCTGGCTTAGGACAAAGTCCATGATGATCCAGAGATCATTATAAAACCAGCCATAGGTTTCATAGGGAGGACTATAAACCAAGGAATGATATCCAAAGCATTCAATGACTCGTGTGCCTAAGTACGAGCAGGTAAAGGTGGACGCTGCCTATAAGAAACAGCCTCTGGGGCTGGGGATTTAGTGTAGTGGTTCTGGCACCTGCCTCACAAGTGAAAGGACCCAAGTTTGATCCCTGGTACCAAAAAAAAGAGGAAACAGCCTCAGCTGTATCACTAAGTTCCTACTGTGCACCATCCTGCATGCTCCAGCCTCTAGCACCAGCCCTTCTTCCTCAACTCAGGGAGGGCTCTCGGGAGCTGCCAGTTGTCTCACCTATCGCCAGACCCCTCAGACACCTGCAGACATTCCCCTGTGGTCTTCTTCTGTCTGTGTCAGCCCCATTTGTGATTTGCAGGCCAGCCTAATGGAGGTGCAAGGACAAAAGTCCTGCTAGGTTGGGAGACAACAGAAGCATCCTGGAACTTAATGATAAAGTACAGTCAATATCCTGGCCTTGAGTCTTAGCCCCCACAACATGCTTGGATGGTCCAAAGCAAGTTCTGTTTACCTCCATTCCCTTTTCCCTAAAAATAGGCATATTATCAAATCCTTTGTTGGAGTTCTATAGGTTGTGATATTACTCTGAAACTCTTAGAACAATGATTATCTCTCATTAATGGTATAAAATCATTAGGAAACTCAAGACTCTTTCCTTCCCACAGCGGAATAAAATATGGAATTAAGAAGGCCCAAACTCTGCAGAAATCCTATTTTCTTGGAATACAGATCTGTATTCCAACTACCTGTGATTAGAGAAGACTCCATCCTCAGTGTTGGAGTTGGGTCACTCATTCTCTCTCCTCTCATTTATTCCTACCACGGGAGCCTTGGCAGGAAAATGGACTTGGGATCTCCTATAGTTAGAGATGCATTTGCAAAGAAATGGGAAAACTGCTTTGCCACAGCCAATATATCACCCACAAATTCGCACTCATGTAGCTGCATCATATGGAACTCCAGAATTCCTCAGCTCAACCTCAAAGAAAACAGTGTGTTAGGTTTTCTTAGACACGAAATATCTGGGGCCTTGCTGACTTCAACTATTTTGTAAATAATATACCCTTGGAATGCAGGAATCAGATATCATATCTAAAACATCAGTGGCTTTGGTCACAACAGATGTAGCCTCCTAATATGTCCAGAATCCAGAATCACTAACCTAAAGGACTAAAGGAGTCTGATGCTCTGAATCAGTGGTTCTCACACTTCAGTTATTCAAACTCACCTAGGAAATAATAAAAATACACAAAGCCCAGGCCCTATCCCATCTCGATAAGTCTACCAGGCCTTTGCGATTTATTAGCTCTTCAAGTGTTTCTCAATAGATGCTGTCAGTCAGCCTTCCATCACTGTGACAAAATATGATATAATAAACTTTTTAAAATTTTTTTTGGTACCGGGGATCGAACTCAGGTCCTTGTGCTTGCAAGGTATACAGCGGAACCACTGAGCTAAATCCCCGGCCCTGATATAATAAACTTAGAAGGAAGAAAGGCTTATTCTGGATCACAGTTTCAGAAGTTTCAGTCTCTTGTACCTTGGCCTGAGGCATAGACATGTGGTGGCATAGTACATTGTGGCAGCAGTGTGTGGCTAAGGACTCCTCACCTCATGGTAGCCATGAAACAGAGTGAGACGGGGGGGAAGGTCCCAATATCTCTTGCAAGGGCATGTCTCAGTGACGAACTTCCTCCCACTAAGTACCATGTACCATTTCCCCTTAGCACCGTGGACTGAGATCCAGATCTTCAACATCTGGGCCTCAGGGGAAGCATTCAGAATCCAAACTACAGAAGCCCATCTCCCAAATGGAAGAACCACTGGTTCTAAATCAAAGAAGTTTCGAGAGCCCACTCCCATGCTATAATCCAGTATTTCAAGAATGCCTTAATGGAACAACTCTTAATCAGAAGCTCTTCCTTTCAATATTTTCATTAATGAAATTAATAAAGACGTAAAAGTACTAAGCATATTTAAGTAATGCTGTCTACATACACTGTGGCATTTCAAAAAGGTATTTGCATAAGTTTATTTTAGACTTGGGGATTCTTACAGCTCTCATATTACCTCACTATTACTGAAAAAATACTTTAAAATTATGATGATGTGAAGACATTTAATTAACTTTTAATTGAAATGGCTCCAGGAAGAAAACTATAAATAGCACATTTATCTTCACTATGTTTTCATTAAAGGACACAGAAAGCGATCAATGGATGAAAAATACAATGAAGCACCAACAGCGTGGTCTCCAGAAACAGATACACGAGTTTTTCTACAGTCATGGCCTAGTGCAGTTCTTCTCAACAACTGAGTCCAGAATTCCAGGAATCAGTCACCTGGGTTCTGCCAAGCATCTTTTAAATACCAGAAATGACCAACATAATAACGTTTCAGACACTGTAATGGATTGAGGCTAGAAAGTTCCCAACATAATGGGAGGCTATATTGTGACACATTGTCTTTTTCCTTGACAGAGACTATTTCTATTACTTTGCTTTTACTGATATTTTACCATTAATAATTGGATAATTATTGACATTTCAATTCAGTAGTCTAAACATATTAGGACATCATACTTACAAATACTTCTAATTAAATTTTTAAATTAAATTGTAATTGAAGCAATATAACAATAGTATTGAACAACAAATCCTTTTTGATCAGTAATGTAATTGTGCCCAGATGACAATGACATTAATAACAGCTAGAATTTTACCCATGGTCCAAAAGTAAAATTTTGTATACCACAGCACAATGTGATGGATGACTGCATGGTTCTCAGAAATTAAGAGGATATGAAGCTTTGAAGGGGCACAAAGCCCCAGTCCTACAGGCTGGGTCTTGCATGTCGGCCCCACCTCAAATTTGTAATCATGTCCTTCCAACTCTTCAGTCACCAAATCAAGAAGGTGCCCTACATTCATCTCATTCTCTCACACCCCAAAAGCAGTTCAACAAGAAATCACATAGCTACGTTATGTCTTTGAAATATTTCTAAGACCCAATCATTTTTTCTGCTCCACTACCATCAACTTCCACCCTACCATCATCTTTCGCCTGGATAATTACACAACAGTCTCCAAATGATTCCCCATGCTACTTCATGTAAGTTGAATCATGACATGGTTCTTTCCGTTCATGGATGCTCAATTTCATTCTGAGTAACAGCCTAAATCCCTACTAAGACCTGCAAAGCCATGTGCATATGGCACTCCGGCCTCATGGCCTCTTTGCTGCTCCCCAGGCCCATCCAGCACACTCATATCCCACAACTCTGTGCTTGCTGTCTCCACTGTCTGGAAACACCTCACCCCTCCAAGTAGCTAGATGACTTGTTAGGAACATTCAGATGTCACCTTCTCAGTGACTCCTGTGGACTTTATACCTACTACATGCATGTATGCATTTCTTTCAAAAAAAACCTCTGAAGATACTTAAGAAATTAGTAACAGCAGAAAACTTGGTAGAAGTAATACTGGTTTGGGAGCAGGATTCTTTTTCATATTTCTTTATATTTTTATTATAAAATAATTAGGGGTAACTATTATGTTAATGCTGAGTAGGTATCCAGTCTAGTTCACAGAAATCCAGGAAAGCTTAACAGTTCTGAAGTTTCATAGCTTACGTGCTTTATATGTTTAATGGGATTTTTATGGACCAGCATGGGAAGAAATCTAGACATTGGATATGACCACATTTCTTGAGGAAAGCAAGTTCATTCATCCAGCCTGTATCGAGTGCTTTTGCCCTTCGCTTCCCTTCTCCCAACTCTACTTCTCTCCCCCGTCACGTTGCTACTTCCATAAGGTACCTCTCAGGTGCCCTTTGCACAAAGGGGAGTCTGGAACCCCTGCACAGCACAGCCCCTGCCCCCTAGCAGGAGATTCTCTGGGGATGAGCAACACTCACTCACCCAGCCAATCACTATGCCTCAGTTACTGGGCAGCTGTTACTAATGTCCCTCTGATGAGGCTGACACTGCAAGTGCCATGTGGATCACTCTGACCCTTGTCAAAGACAGTGACACAACATGGTCAGGAGTGTCACAGTGATCAAAAGACTTGGGTAATTATTACTGAAATGATGGCGACTGGGGGAGCTGAGGAGGAACAGGTACACATCTGGGCTGCACGACACAGGCAGGGCTTTAGGAAGCTTTCATTGGTTGTAGCTGTTCTGCAGAGAAACCGAGAGGAGGCTGCTCAACAGCAGAGTATCCTGTTTTAGTCACCAAAGAAACTAACAAGACACAGAGACAATTTTGCTCCCACCCCTCACTTCTCCAGGCATAGCAATTTAAAATGTCCCACTTTGTCTGCAGATTTAAACATCTTATTATGAGTCCACACTGCTCCAAATAACACCCAGGTGTTGATTTTTAGAAAGACCATTTCTCAGGCTTGGGAGAAGTATTTTTGCAGTGTGTGGCTCCCAGCCTGTGGCCAAGTTGGTCCAACAAGACTCTCTATAACTCAAAATAAATGTAGACATTCCTGACTTTGCAGGTAGATGACTTAGGTTAAGGTATAGGCCTGACAGGGGTGTGCAGGAGGGAGCTCAGCTCACCACCAGGGCTCAAAGGGTATTCTGAGGATTATTATGTAGTAAAGTGCTGGTCCTCAAAGATATTTGGAAACATTATTTTACCCAAAGTGAAATGGATTTTTTTCATTGTACTGTGGTCATGGATTTGTTTGTTACATGTTAGGGCATACATTTGACCATAGAACCCTCCTCTCCATTGAGCACCTGACAGGAATAAGGTTTTGAGGATCTCACTCTGAAAAAATTCTGCTCTGTGACATCCCAGCTTAAAAATAAGTGTTGGCTTTTTTTTTTTTAATACAAAGAGCCAGAAAGCAAATGTTAAGCTTGTCAGGCCCTGAGACAAAATTAAATGGTATATAGGTACTTAGATAGAGAACATTTTTTTCATAGATAGTTAACTTTCAAAAGTACAAAATATTTAAAATTCAGAATAGAATAATCATAATTGGGCACATTTTTGCAATACAGGACAATTAATTCGAAGGCTGAAATTCTATTTTGGAGGAATAACATTTTGCCTGACTGAGGCTTAAAGTTAGTATTATCCAGGGGTTTAGCTCAGTGGTCCCACCACCTGCCTCGCAAGTGCAGGGTCCTGAGTTTGGTCCCCGGTACTCCCCCCCAAAAAAGTTAAGACTTCTTTGTTTATTATGGCAAAAATATAATACATATATATTTTTTTAATTATTAGGTTACAGCATGACAGAGCTGGAACAGACTTCATGAAGCCATTGTTTAGACTCTCTCTTACAGATGAAGAAAGTGAAGCTCAAATTTCTGCAACCTTTGTTTGTGTCTCACAGCCATATGGAAAATAGCCCTGTCTTACAACTTGCAGTCTCTTCGCCCTTGTCTTAGGAGGCTTACATAACTTCTGGGAGAGCTACCTAGAGTCTACTTATCTTCTTGAATTTTATAAGTACCTTTTCACATGTGCACACACACAAACACACACAAAGCACATGCACAAGATCCTCTTTTACTACACTTGATCTTAGCCAAAAGGCCAAAAAGCCACACACAAGAGCCCCTTCCTCTTCCTCTCTCTCTCTCTCTCTCTCTCTCTCTCTCTCTCTGAGTTTATTGGTATATTTTAGGTATACAATACAGTTATATTCATCATTGGTGTCTTGTACCTTTACATGACAGGTGTTGGTTCTCACGTTTTCCCCTTGTCCCTGCCCTCCCTTCACCCCTCCTCCCCTCCCCATTTACAAACACTTTATTTCCATTTTTTCATTTTCTCATATTTTTATTCTTTTCACTTATTGCCTTTTCCCTATCCCTCCCACTTCCCCTACACCTTTAGCCCTTTTCTTCCTATTTCACACTGTTAATTATATCATTAGGATCTTACGTACTATTATATAGTTTTTCACACCAGAGAAACTATTCGGTATTTTACACATGTGTGACTTATTTATTTCACTTAGAAGTACATCCTCAATATGTATCCATTTTCCTATGAATGAATCTAATTTCTCATTCTTTATAGGTGAGTAATATTCCATTTTATAGAAAAACCACATCTTCTTTATCCAGTCTCCAACTGATGGTCAAATGGTCTGCTACCAAATTTTAGCTATTACAAACTGTGCCACTATAAACATAGATGCGCATATATCACTGTGATAGGATTCCCCTTTTAATTCTTTTGGAAAGATCGAAGAGCCTCTTTTAAGAGAGCATTTTTTCATTTGTTAATGGAATGCATGGGAGTAGCTCCACCTTGCTTTTCACAGGAAAGCAGTGTGGCTCATTATCGCTCCATTGCTCTTACGCACTAGACGGTCTGTCACCACTGAACTGTAACACACCTTGAGGACAGAGGTATTATCTTAATCACCTTTCCATCACTAGTGCTCAAAAAAGGTTTAATAAATGTTTGAATTTAACAAGTTGTTACGTAGTTAATGATTTTCTCTCTGCTTAAAACTCCCCACTGATCCCATTATATCTGGAATGAAACCCATATTCATCTTGGCCCACAAGAGGCTTCCTGATCTGACCATGCCAACGTTACTGGTCTTGTCTATTTGCACATTTCCCCTTACAAGCCACACTGGCCCTTATCACCATTCACCAGACGGGTCCATTTTCTTCCTACTCCACTGCTTAGAACTTTGCCTGTCTCTTCTTGTCCCTGCCCCTTCTTATTTCTCTGTCCTTCCTTCAGTCTCTCTCATTTATCAACCCTTAGCTTCTCACTTTACTCTTCCTTATACACGTATGAACTTCATTAAATAAGATACCTGTGGTGTCTCGCTCTCCACTGCTATTTCTTAGTCTCTTAGTCAATATCTTACACATAGTAGCTCTCAAAAAATGTTTGTTGAATAATTTAATTCCTTCCACCAGTACTCCTCAGCCTTCTTCTCAGTAACCTCATTGAACACAACAAATATTTGTTGAATAAGAAAAATTAAGACTGAATTAATCTTCCTTTCAGATTCAAGGTAGAATCTTGTGTTTTATCTCTGCCTGGAAACACAGAGTCAAAAATATGGTAAAATAATCAGGGAAAACCAAAGGCAAACCAATGGTGCTGTTGTATATATGCAAAGTTGCCTGGCTGTCCAGTTTGCTTGTATCTTAGTTTATGCTGCTTTAAACTAGTGTCCTAAAATTATGGCCTCTCACTCGCTGGCACATAAATTTTTTACTTTAAACCCACATTATTTCCACCTTGATAAATAGCTTTTGTCACTAGGTAGAGTAATTAAGGGAGCAGTGTAGGCCATCACCAGGCTGGGCTGACATTACTTTCTCTTCAGTGTTTTGCTACCTGCCTGATGGATTTGGCAAAGCTCAGAGAAAGGCTCAGGGCTGAGTTATGTACATTCTCTCCTGGCAGGAGCTCCATCAGAAAGATGTATCATCCACTCTCTACTGAGCAGCCTCTGTTGTCCAAGAACCATAGCAAGTGTGCTTGGCACAAGTGTCCACGCCCCTCTCTTCATCTGTTCTATTTCTCACAGTGGCTGGCTGCCAAGTGAAAGGGATGAGGTCTTCATACTGCTTGACCTCACCAGTTTGCACTAGCCTTTCACTCCACGTATAACGTTTTATTAATAATTCAATATAAATTTCAAAACCAATGCTTTGGTGCTCTGGAACTGCCAACTTATACAAGTGAGGAGAAAAAATTCAATGGATTTTGCAAAGTGTATTCCAAAAATAGGGAGAAAAACCAAGAGTAGTCATACATAAGTAAACTTAGATTCCTAGAAAACTTGGCTGCACCATCATATACATGAAACATGAAATGATTCTTTTATGACCACTCAGCTCATCAATGATGGTATGGCTTTACATATACAGTCATGGTTTGCTTAACTAGTTGACACAATCTTAGAAATATGCTCTTGGGTGGTTTGATCTTTGTGCAAATATCATAATGTGCTTGCATAAACCTAAGGTCCTCACTTAACATGGTCATTTAATGAAATCGAGGAAAGAGAATGCACAAGAATTATGTATTACATGCTGCCAATGTAAGACAGTATATTCTTTCACAGTAAATTATTTTTTGTGGAACAGGTATATATCGAGAGCAAGATAACTAGATTATATGACTATTCTGTCTTAAAAGTTTTGAGAAACAATTACACTATTTTCTAGACTGGCTACCACATTTTACTATAATTATTGTAGATTTGCTTATTTTTTAGATAACAATTTATTGAACTTAAACCCACTAGTACAGAAGAATTCAAATTTCTCCCCATCATCACTAGCACTTTTTCTTTTCTTTTCTTTTCTTTTCTTTTTCTTCTGTTGTCACTTTCAGAGTAGCCATTCTAATGAGTGTGAGGTATTATCTTATTTAGTTCTGTTTTGTATTTACCTAATAATTTGTGATACTAAGAATCTTTTTGTGTGATTATTGATGAAAACTCCCTTTAAAAAAAACCATGCATGCAGTTTCTACAATAAATTCTACAGCCTACCCTTCCCCTTTATGCCTTGATGTTCATTAATGGTAAAGATTAAATTCTACCAAACCCATATGGGCATTCTCTATAATCCAATCCTGCCATTCTCCATCTGAAATATTTCTTCCTTTTGTTTTAGAATGGTGAAAACCTCTGTGTACTTGGGGCCAATTATTATTGATTGTGTACCATGAGACTCTAATCAAAACATGAAAGAAAACATTCAACATACCACAGAGGAGATATATAAGAAAATTATCAGAAGGTATGTTCCTCCACACTATCTTAAAATATATTCATTTATATATTCCTATTGCTCTGCAGGACTACATTTTTTTATGGACATGTGTATCATTCACAACAATTGAAACTCTCTGAAACTTTTATTTTAAGATTCATTGACCAACAGAGACATGTCAGCAGAACATCCTCAAGAGGAGTAGATTCATTACAATAAACACAGTGGAATTTTCACAGGCCGCATAACAGTGTTGTTTACATTCACATCATTACACACATAAGTAAAGCATTGTATTATGCTGTTAGGTCAGCTACAACCTCACTAGGCAACAGGAATTTTCAGCTACATTATAGTCTCATGGGACGGTATGTCCCATTTCTGTATGCAAACGCATTTATATGATACATTACTACACAGCTTGTAACTGTTCTTACTTGTTTGTGCAAATGTTATGAAAGTAAGCTTTGACAACTTGCATCTAGTCAAATAGAGGTCATCAACAGAGTCTCACCTGTAATAGATCTTACTTTCCTGTTGGTTCATAGATTCAAAAAATTCCTTAGGATCTCTAATCCAATAATGATTTAAGACAGGAATGAATCCATGAAATAACCTGTATTGATAATTTTGTCCTACAGGACAGTCTATTTTTGTGCAGTTGAGCTTTACATCCAGCAGTTATTTTGAAGCATCTTGAAAGTATCCTACCCAAGAAGGCTTTGCGAGAATTGAACGGTCCCCATGGAAAGGTGCTGGGAGCACTCTGCTGCTGAAAATCATCCAGGAGGTTGCCAACCAAACCAGAAATCTGTGTATTCAGACATCCCTGTTGAGGGTAAGGTGCTGAGGGTACCAAAGAACCCTCTGATATGCATGTGAACTCCTGCTTTTGAGGGAACAGGCGAAAATGGATGCAGCCTAAGAGATGACAGCCCTGCCCCTTATCATTCATTCTTAGCTGAATTGTAAGTAGAAGGAGAGAAGAATAGAGAATGAGAAAGCAAACCCATCTGTTACTGCGCTACAGGTCTCTGAGCTTCTGTCCTTAACAAGGGGAAAGGAAGACGTGGATAAGACTTTAAATATGGGATTCTTGGTCTGAACTTGGTCATAGTTCAATGTGAAATTGTTCTCATACTTAAAGGGGACTAGAAAGCAATGGATGTTGCCTGATAGTTTTCCAAGGTATATGAGATAGCCTACTGCTTTCTAGTAGTTCTAGTAGTTCTTTCAGATATTACTGGTTCAGTAGGAGTGGAATTCAGCTGGTGAATGTGAGAGAGGCTATGCAAGTTGACATCAGAAAATGGAAAAGCTCATGAAAATTGTTTGTGAAGAGTTTGAATTTCACTCTGTAGAAGCTTAGGAAACCTAAAGTCTCTTACTTGAAGGAATGGCGTCAGGTTTACAAACATTCAACAGTTATTTAGGATGTACCATCTAGAGGTTAGATCCCATTCCAGGCACAGTGGCTGCATCAGTAGACAAAACAGACCCTAAGCCCAACCTCGTAGTGTTTTCATTCTAGAGGGAGAGTGATGAAAGATAATGAACTCAAATAAGTGTCTAATATAAGGTATGTTATAAACTGGTAAGTGCTGTGAAGAAACAGCAGGGAAAGAGAAATTGGAAGAGCTGGAGAAGACAGGATGGAATGCTATTCCCTCAGCTCTTATTATTCAATTGGGGAACCAAAGAGGCAACACTGACAAAGTGACATTTCGCCAAGGACTTGAAGGACATCAGTAAATTAACTAGAGCAGCAGACAATCAGCTGAAAGGCCATGAAGAAGACCATGCCTGATGTGTTTAAATAATAATAAATGGGGAAGCCATTTATCAAATCAAAATCAAGTAGCTTGATTTGAATTATGTTTTAAAGGATTTAAAGAGAATAGACTACAGTGATTGTGTTGGAGGAGAAACAAAAAGGGACAAGTGATAAGCAGGAAGATAGCAGGATTTTGCAGTTTTCTAAGTAAGCATATATTTAAATCACTTTGGGGACAATGGAGAGACTGGAATTTAAGAAAGTAAGACAGAAAAGGTCAAGATTAGTTAGAAGCCTGTTAACGATAGTTCCTCCATGAAATCAGTAAGAAAGTTCTGTCATGAAACTATGGTCATTTATATTAAAACAAGTCAATTTTACAGAAACAATGAATAAAATGAATGTACTAAAAATTTACAAAGAAAGAAAAATAAAAGTTAACACATAAGAAGGTATATCTCAATGTTGCATGCATGCAGAAATAGTTATGGTACATTTAGCCCATGAATCTAACCCTGTTCCCTGTTACAATAAATAATTTTAGACTTTTGCTTATGTGTGAAGGATTAATTGCTATTGGTATTGTCTCTCCCTTAATAATTAGAAAACTGGAAAAATATATAAATAATTTTTCAAGTAATAAGCACCAAGTAACCCAGAACTATGACATCAAGAGAAGGAACATAATGAAGTGAATGCTATAATTCCCTCAGCTTACTATGTAGACATATTTCCAAGGCTGCCACACAGACAGGAGGAATTCAAATAAAACCTGGCCATTCTCATTGAGTTGAAGAAACAAAAATCGTTATTTAAACAATCTACAGTGAATAAAACATGCAGGTCAAAACACAGTAGAGGATGGAGTTAAAAAGAAAGAAAACTCCAGAGCTCCAAAGAGATTCAAAATTCCCATCAAATCTGTGACTGAATTTTAACCTACATATGCCTGGAGAAAAACTCCATGAGACTATGGGAAGAACTACTAGAAAACAATAGGCTAAAAAATTTCTAGAAATCATACAGTAATGAGTAATTCACATTCCTATAACTCAGAGTGAAGAAACTTTAAAATATACAGAGTACTGGGTAAAATCTTCAAAAGACTCATTTCACTAGTAGTGGATGATAAATTAGCCCCAGAGTAAATACTGCTCTGGAACTACTGTACAAAAAGACTTAATAATGAACTTCAAATGGATCAAACTGATCCACAAGACCAAAACAGGGACCAACATCTTTACAAGAATATAGTAATGCCCAGTTTTATGCAACAGAAAGTTCGGTGTCTGGCACCAAAAAAAAGTTACCAGGCATATGACAAAGAAGACTATCACCCATATTATCAATCAATAAAAGGAGAAACAGAAGTGATAGAGATGATAAAATTTGCATTAAATGACATTAAAATAGCTGGTATAAATCATGGATATTTCCATTGATGTGAAGTAAAACGTGAATATGAAAAGAAGAGAAATGGATTATTTAAGTCAAGGGGAAATTTTGAGGATTAAAAAATACAAATAATGAAATGAAACATGCATTGGATTGATATGCAGCCAATCAGATACTGAAGAAGAAAGTTTCAGGGACATATGAGTGAAAATATCCTAGATATAGCAATGAAAACTACTCAACATAAAGCACACAGAAAAAGACTAAAAAAATAACCATGAACAGATTTCCAGTTTGGGCAAAGGCAAAAATTTATATATCAAGAGACATAATGATCCTCAAACACAAGAAACTCAAGAAATCATGCCCAGAAACTCTGTAGTCAAACTGTACCAGAGAAAAATGACACATTATGTATAGTAACAAGTGTTTGAATAACTACATATTTCTCATCAGAACTTGGGAACGCCAGAAGAGAATGGAACAATATCTTTTTTTTTACATGTGTTTAACATAGCTTGCCCATTTTCTAGCCCATTATTCTATTTTTTCTCCTTTCCCCCTTTTATGTCTCCAAAAGTCTCCTCCTAAATTCCTGTATTTATTTATTTGGTTTCTCATATCAGAGAAAATATGTGATATATAGTTTTCTGAGTTTGGCTTATTTTGTTTAACATTTTGGTCTCCATGCTATTCATTTTTGTACAAATGGTATGATTTTATTCTTCTTTATGGCTGAATAATTCCACTGTGTATATATAACACATTTTCCTTATCCATTCATCTGTTGACATCTTAGCTATTCTAAATTGCACTAATGCAAAGATGAGTATACACACATCTATAGTATGCTCACTTTAGTTTGGAGAGGGTCATGCCCCAGAGTGATATAGCTGGATCAAATGGTATTTTGAACAATCTTCACACTGATTTCTATAGTGGTTGTACTAATTTACATTACCATCAACACTATAGGAGGATTCCTTTCTCCCTGCATCTGCAATCAGCATTCAGGGATAAAGGATGAGAAAAAAAAAAAAGAATTGGGATGTGTCATGAACACGTACTAACCTCCACACAAAGTACATAAATAATAAGTATTGCAAACATGTACAAAAAAATAAAATG
Organism: Fukomys damarensis; assembly: GCF_012274545.1. Lineage (NCBI taxonomy): Eukaryota > Metazoa > Chordata > Mammalia > Rodentia > Bathyergidae > Fukomys > Fukomys damarensis. The sequence goes on from NW_022900949.1 coordinate 60,348,239, forward strand.
AAAGGGATCAAGAGATGGATGGAGGGGGAAAGGAGGGAAGGGAAAGAGGATAAATAAAGGAATTAAAGTGAGTTACAAATGTTCCAATTTCCCACAAGGAATGTAAATGTTATATACTACACATATGTATAAATAAACAAGCAAAAAATAGAAATAAATTTTAAAGTATTTTTTCATAGCCATTCTGAACATGCTAAGATGGAATCTCAAGGTAGTTTTATTGACATTTTTCCAACAATTGAAGATGTTGAACAGTTTTTCATGTACTTATTGGCTGTTTGTACTTTTTTGAGATGTCTCTCTTCAGTTCTTTTTTTTGGGGGGTACCAGGGATTGAACTCCAGTCCTTGCAAGGCAGAACACCGAACCGCTTAACTAAATCCCTGGCCCCCAGTTTATTTTTAAATAAGATCATCCTAAAATAAAAACCATTCTAAGAGAAAGGCTAGCAAAGAATGTCATTCTAGTGGACTTGCTAAAATAGAAATACTTCAGGAAGTTCTTCAGGGTAAAAAGCGTCGAAGAAAATATGGAATTTCAGAAATTAAATAAGAATAATGATAATGTGGGCAAATATAAGAGATCATTTTTATCCTCTTACATTCTTAAAAATATGTGGAAAAATTCTAAAAAAGGCTTCAAAAAGTGACAGAACTGATAAATTAATTTAGTAATACCATTAAGATTCAAAGTACACAAGTACTTTTCTATATCTTATTAAAAAACTAAAATTGTAATAATAAAAGAATATTCTTTATAATAGTATCAAAACCACAAAATAATTATGAATATAGTTAACAAAATATATGTATGATCTGTATAATGAAAACTATAAAACATTGCTGAGAATTAATTGTGATTTAAATCAATGGAGCCATACCACGCTCATGTATCAGACTACTCAATGCTGTTGATCAAGTCTCACTAAACTGAGATCAATTCACATTCATGCAGTGGATATTAAAATATCAGCACATTTTTTTAAACTGAAAATCTGATTTTGAAATTTATATGAAACATAGAATATCCAAAACAATTAGGAAAGAAATAAAAGATACATAGAGTTAAACTGCAGAATTGAGTATGTTTATACTAATTTGGAAAATGTGCCATTGGAATAAGAATTAATATAGAGACCAAAGGAAAAGACTCCATAAATACATACATACATATAGAGGCAATTTACTTTCAACAAGGCTACTAAGATAATTCAAAGGCAAAAGTATAGTTTTTAACAAATGGCACTCATGCAGTTAGATATCCATATGGAAACATATACATCCCAAATCTTCTCTCCTACCATTAAAAAAAACTCAAAATAGATCATAACTATGATATTAAGAATTAAATTACAGAATATATAGAAAAAATAAAAAATATTTGTGACCTTAGGTTAGGCAGATGTGTTAGATAGACAAAAAAACAAAACAAAACAAACTCTAAAAAAGTTACAAATTGGACTTTATCAAAATTAAGAACTTTTGCTCTTTATAATACAAATGAATTAAGAAAATTAAGAAGCAAGTCACAGGGAAGAAATATTTGGAAAATACATATGTGATAAAAGATTTGTATCTGGAACATTTAAAGATCTCCCAATACTCAAAAATAATTTTTTGGCAGCCAGGGATTTAGCTTAGTGGTTTCACCACCTGCCTCACAAGTGAAAGGTCCTGAGTTCAATTGCCGGTACCAACAAAACAAAACAATTGGCAGTGCTAGTAACCGAACCCAGAAATGCTTTACCATTGAGGTACATCCCCAACATTTTATTTTAACACAGGGTCTTGATAAATGGCCAAAGGTAGCCTTGAACTTGTTATCTTTCTACCTCACCCTCCCAAGTGATTGGCTTAATAGGTATGCATCACTGTGCCCAACAATAATATTTTAAAAATCAAATAAAAAACAACAGGCCAAAGATTTAAACAGACACTTCATCAAAGTATATATATGAAATGATGGAAAGATACACAAGGATGCCGAGCTGGGCCAGAGCAGCCCAAGATGGCAGACTTCGAGGACCAAGCCAGATGATGAGAAAGTCGTAACTCACGCACCCCCAGGGGAGTTCAGTGAAGTAGTCAATGATGTCCGGCTACTACTTACCAAGGACAATCTCCTCAGGGAAGGGGCAGCTCCGTTTTAATTACAGAGCGTGGTGATCTGGGTAATAGCAGCTGTTTAGATCCAAGAAACAAAATTTCCTTTGTTTGATCACTTATGAAAAGAATCAAGTGACCCCCAGCCAGAGGAAATAGATGGAAATTTGAAATCTTGGAGAGAATCCAGTGACTGTGAAAGATCATTATTCCAATGGCTTTTCTACTGTGTATGCTAAAACGATAGATGGGCAACAGACTATTATTGCATGTACTGAAAGCCACCAGTTCCAGCCTAAAAATTTCTGAAATGGCCCTTGGAGGGCAGAATTGGAAGTTCACCATCACTCCATCTGCAGCCCAGGTAGTTGGAATGCTCAAGATCTAGAATGAAGACCAAACTGTAAAGGAGTTTATTAAAATCATAGAGAATGCAGAAAATGGATATCAGTGATTAGTGAAAACTAACAAACAATGAGACATCACACATTCAAGCCCTGCACCAGCAGCTTCCAATTACCTGTACCAAAATCAACTGGAACAAGATACTCAGCTACAAGATCGGCAAAGAAATGCAGAATGCTAAAGGGCTGACTGTAGGATTCTTCAGTATGTGGAAAGTAAATGATTCAGCATGTGGTCATATGATAAATAAGTGATTTATAGACAAAAGAGATATTTTGCTAGGGCTTTCAAACTTAACAGATTTTCTAGCCTCATGGAATACTGTTGAATCTAAAGTCTTGACCTTGTGTTCTCTGCCTTGTGATTTTCTGTTATCACTATATCTACTTGTAAATCTTTTTTTTTTTCCTGCTATGTTTTATGTTGGAAAGAGAGATCTATTTTGGAGTCATTTTACTATTTAGAAAATTTTCCTAGCCATGAAGTCCTGTTACCATTTAGATAATATGTTTTTTACCCCTGTGCTTCAAAGCACTTCAGGGTTTTTACTGATCAAACAGCTAAAGAGGCTGTGCTACAAACTGTAGCTAAATGGAAGGTAAGTTCATTCTTCTCTCACTGACTGCTCTGATCATCATTTATAGCATCTTATAACTGTTATTTTTTAAAACTGTGCACTGGGGCCCTTCAAGTCCATTAGGTAGGGGCAAATTAAATGTTCTGGAAATTCCATGATAGCCAGCTTTTCTGGGGAACTTGTTTTTAAATTCAAAGACTTGAACCACATTCCCTGCACATGTTCTGGAGAGGACAGGGTTCTCTTATTGTCTCCTTCCCTATTATAGCTATCGACACCTGCATTTTTAGCCATTTACGTTTTTGTTTTTTTAGAACTACTGACATACTGTGGATGTAGTAAAACTTGAAAAAATGCAGTGTTGAAGAAATCATGGATATCTATCTTGTCCTTTAATACTTTGTGGCAGGATTGTACTGTAAGTAAATGAATCACACTAAAACTAAAACTGAACGAAAGTGAAAAGAGTACCTTTCCAGGCAGTATCTCTCTGTTGTGACTTGCTATTTGAGGGAATATTAGTGTTTTCTAAATAGGATGTAAAACCTGTTCCAAATTACTCTTTCTTAGTCCTGCCTGCCAAGAACTCAAAAGTAACTGTGATACAGCAACCCTTCCCAGTATCCTGGCAGGTAAATGTGTGATCTCAGAATATACAGGTGACAGATATATGGTAGGAGAACTGAAAATGGTGGATTCACCTACACTGTTTACACTTCTGTGACCAGGCCTTACAGGGAGGGCAGTTTTTTTAAAAACCAAGTAGTGTCTTCCTACCAGCCTCAAGACGCATGTTAAGAAAGAAGGCTGCTTATGCTTCAGCTTTGTTTTGCCCAGGAATACAGTCATGCAAGAGTTTGTTTCTAAGTGAAAGATGTGTTAGCATTTTTTGTTTATTTCAAATAAAATATATTTGTATTATTTGTCGTCCATACCATTCATCCATCATACCACATTATCTTCTGTATCAGGTAGTCCAATAGAAATATACCTGTTTTGTTCTAAAAAACAAAAACAAAAAAAGATAGACACAAAAAGATTCTCAAACCCATCATTCTATTTTGAACATGCAAATTAAAACTACAATGAGATACTATTAACAACAAAAATACCTTAAACTACAATATGAAACTATTAATAACAATAAAATAACCACTTAATTCAATTTCATGATTTTGTGGATCATGAATTCAGGATATGCAATTGTGTAACTTTGACTAGGCTCATTCAGGGGAGTCCACCTTAGAACTGGACTGGCTTAGAAGGATCAAGATGCCTTCATCTTACTGCACAATTTGAGCAAATACAGAAAAGGTCAGCTTAAACTCTACACCAAAACATGACATGGGTGTTTCAAAAGTGGAAAACTATAGAACAATCTCACTCATGAAAATGTCAGAATTACAGAATTATCAAATGAGTTTATTCTAGAACTGCAAGGTTAGTTTAACACTTAGGAATTAATATTCACCATATAACTAGTAAAGAAGAGAAATATGATAATATAGAAAAAAGCATCTGAAAAAACTTTAGCATTTATTAATGATTTAAAAACAACTTTCTTAGCAAATCATAAATAGAAAAACCCTTGTAAAATCTGGAAAAAGGCATCTACAAAAATCCTGTAACAACACCATACTTAATGGTAACATTGTAAATGCCTCTTTCTAAGAAGACAAAGATGTTCACAGTCTTCATCTATGTTCAACTTTGTACTGGAAGTCCTAGCCAGTACTGTAAGATAAGAAAAAATTTCAAAATACTGTATAAAAATATATATATATATATATATATATATATATATATATATATATGAACGCCAAAAGACTCTTAGCTCACCTATCATAATCAATTAATAAATTTAGAAAGATTACTAGATTAAAATCAAATAATCAAATATAAAAAAATGAGCTGTTTTTCTATATGTAATCAACAAACAGTTGGAAAAATAAATATCAAAAACTATATGCTTTGTAACAGTTATAATAATATCAAAAATCATCAAATAACTATCATTAAATATAATATTACTTGTCATTTACTTTGTCATGCAAGGACCCACACAGAAAATAATAAAGTATTATTAAAATATATTAAAGAAAACTTAAGTAAAGAAAGCAAGGGTCGGGCCGGGGATTTAGCTCAGCGGTTCGGTGGCCTGCCTTGCAAGCGCAAGGACCAGAGTTCAATCCCCGGTACCAAAAAAAAAGAAAGAAAGCAAGGGTCAGACAAATGGAGGCTGCAGCCAGTTTCTTACAGTGCCCATGAGCTAAAAAGATTTTTTACATTTTTGAAAAGCTGTAAAACAACATAATGAATTAAAATATATGACAATGACTATAATCCTCCAAGCCCAAAAATGTTTACAATCTCTTTACATAGTAAATTTGCCATCACTGTAATAGAGGAATAGATTTTAAAAGTTCTCTAACTTTTAATTGGTTAGAAAACTCAGTGTTATAAAGATGTCAATTCTCTTCAAGTTAATCTGCACACTTAGTAACTAACTACAAGTCCAATTCCTAACAGATATTTTCTCCAGAAATCCATGAGTCAATTCAACAAAATGTGTAAAATATTAAAAAAAAAGCCAAGGCAATCTTTAAAAAGATTAGCAAAATCAGAAGTTTTTACTACTAGATATCAGGACATAGTATAAAGCTATGATAACAAAAACCAAACATTGTAGACACAATGTTAAACAAATAGAACACACCAGAAAGTTCACACAATAGACAATCTCTTCATTTGAATAAAAGTGAAAAAATATGATCTTTTCAATGAATATTGCAGGATCAATTAGACATTCATATGAAGAAAAAAAAACTTTGACTTTTATTTCACGCAGATATATAAATTCATTCCAAATAGACTGTAGGCCTAAGAACAAAAGGCAAATATCTAGATGATAAGATAAGAATATCTTTATGGCCTTAGGGCAAGAAAAAACCTCAGAAACAATATGCATGATCGGGGTGGGGGCAGGGACACAGCCCTGTAACCCCAGCGCACTCACCAGGGCTGAGGCAAGAGGATCACCACAAGTTTGAAGCCAGCCTGAGCTACAAAGTGAGTTTAAGGCCAGCCTGAATTACATAGTGAGCTGAATCCAATTTCTTTTAAAAAAACCTCTCCCCATAAAGGAAAAAAATGATAAAATTGAGAATTTGTATTCATCAAAAGGTATTATTAAAAGAGAAAATAGGGCCGGGGATTTAGCTCAGCGGTTGGGTGGCCTGCCTTGCAAGTGCAAGGAGCCGAATTCAACCCCCGGTACCAAAAAAAAAAAAAAAAAAAAAAAAAAAAAGAGAAAGAGAGAAAATAAATCATAGCCCAATAGAAGATTTTGAGCTACATATATCTAATAAGAATTAGTATCTAGAATATGTAAAGTGCTTCCATAAATCAATAATAAAAGATAGATCTGATGAAAAATGGACGGCAAGAGACTTTAAGAGACATAAACAAGTACCCTGTGTGGCAAATTAACATAGTAAATTATATTCAATATCATCTCTATCAAGGAAATACAAATTAAAAGCATAAGATCTCACTGTATACTCACCAAAAAAGGCTAAGTGATTTTAAAAATTCAAGTGTCGAAAATGATGTGGAGTAACAAGCTCTTGCATACTGCAGGTATGAGTACAAACTAATACAACCACTTGGAAAAAGAGAGAGTATCTGCTGATAACAAATATACACATCTCTATAACTTAACAATTCTACTCACAAACATGTAGCTAACACAAACATTATATATAATACATATGAATGCATCCAAAGACATGTATAATGTTCACAACTGCAAAAAACTCTAAGTAATTTGAATGTTCATCAGTATTGCCACAGAAAAATAGTTGCAGTATAGATCATGAAACAGCAGCAAAGAGAATAAACTGTGCACCATAACATAAATAAAACTTAGTCATGCTGTTTGGTGAGGGGAAGCAAGCAAAAGAGCAAAATACATCACCTTCAAAAACAAGCAAAACTGGGCCAGGGATTTAGCTCAGTGGTCCTGCTGCCTGCCTTGTAAACACAAGGACATGAGTTCAATCCCCAGAAAAAAAAAAAAAAAAAAAAAAAAAAAAAAACAAAACTAACTTGTAGTAATAGAAGCCATAACAGAGGTTTTTCTAGACAATGGGGACTTCTAGGTTGCTGCTAATTATCTAGTAATGCTTGACCTGAGTGTTACACGGCTATGCTCTGTAAAAATGCACTCACTTATAACCAAAACTTTTCCAAAGCTAAAATTTTAAAAGTTAAATGCTATGGATTCAAGATCTTTCCCAAAGACCATCATTAGGTTAAAATCACTGGTATTGGGGCATTTACAAGTCTATGCAAGAATAGCTCTGAGTTGTTGTTCCAGTAGCCCCTAAAAGGGGTGCCAACCTGGAAACTCAGAATGGGACCTCATATAGAAATGTGGTTTTACAAACATAAGTTAAGAGAAGGTCAAACTGGATTAGAGTAGGCCCAGTGCTAATGACTAGCACCCACAAAAGAAAAGGGAAATTTGGACAGAGCTACAGAGAAAAAACTGTGAAAGCACATACAGAGAGAATGTCATGTGACAACAAAGGCAGACTGCTGTCTTGGATCTACAATCAAGGACTGGACAAATTCCAGAAGCCAGGAGAAGCAAGGAAGAATTATTTCTCAGAGCCTTAGACCCTGGATTTCAGTATCCTAACTTTGAGAATCATGAGAGAATAAAATTCTATTGTAATAATCTACTCAGTTTGTGATAATTTATTATAGCAGAAATAGAAGTCAGATATTGTGAAACAGGAAGAAATTGTTTAAAGGAGTAGGGTATTTGGGAGGGGTAGGGGAAAAGAAAGAAGGAAAAAGAGAAAATACGAGAAAATGAAAAACATGGAAACAAAGTCTCCGTAAACAGGAAAGGATAGAGGAGGTGAAGGGAGGCTGAGGGAATAGCTGGGTCAAACGGGAGCTCTAATCCTAGCTTTTTGAGGTATCTCCATGCTGATTTCCACAGTGGTTGTGCACTCCCACCAACAGTGGAAAAGGGTTCCTTTTTCCCCACAACCCCTAGAATTTGTCCTTGGTTGATTTCTTGGTAGGAGCCATTCTCTCTGGAGCGAGGTAGAATATCAGTGTTGTTTTCATTTATGTGTAACCATGTGTAGAACAGAGCAGTTTGGAATAGCTAAAACTTGGAAACAGCCCAGTTGCCCATCAACTGGAGACTGGATAAAGAAAATGTGTTTTGTTTATAAAATGGAGTACTACTCAGCCATAAAGAATGAGAAACTAGAGACATTTATAGCTAAATGGATGCACATTGAGACCATACTCTTAAGTGAAATAAATAGGACACACGTGTAAATATCAGTTTCTCTGGTATGAGAAACTGAAAGCGTAAACAAGAATGAAATGTATAATAGAAGCCCTGGGTAGCACCGGCACAGCGCTGGCAGAAATGGCAACGCTGGAGTCCCGGAGCCCACGGAGGGCAGCAGTGACACACTCGGCGCTGGCAGCAGTGACCCAGAGGGTGGCGTGGACACCAGCGGTGGGGCTGGGGCATCACCGTGGGCCTACACCCAGAAATGGAGTTGCTGGCGGAGCACCTGCTGAAGCCGATGACAGCAGACAAGCAGATCGAGACCGATCCCTTCTTGGAGGCGATGTCCCACCTGCCGCCCTCCTTCGATTGCCTCCAGCCCCCCATGTTCTTGCCCATTAATGCAGGCATAAGCGGCAACATCATGAAAATTAAAGCCGTGTATGACACCAACCCAGCCAAGTTCCGGACCCTGCAGAACATCCTGGAGGCCGAGAAGGAAATGTACGGAACAGAGTCGCCCAAAGTGGGAACCACACTGGCGCTGATGTGGCTAAAAAGAGGCCTCCGCTTCATCCAGATCTTCCTCCAGCGCATTTGTGACGGGGAGCAGGACAGAACCACCCAACCTCATCTGCCTCAATGCCATCGAGGCCCACGAGACGGCCCTCAAGAAGTACCACGGCTGGCTTGGGCCGAAGATCTTCCCTGCAGCCCTCTAAGCTGCGCCCTCCCAATCCGACTTCCTGAAAGCGCTCTCCAAGGGGCAGAACGTGACGGAGGAGGAAGGGTGCTGGTCAGCTGCACTGCCACCACCGATGTCACCTGTGAGACGTGCACCAAGATGAACGCGGAGCTCAATACCACGTAGAGCCAGCGCCCGCGTGGAGCCGCGTTCAGCCAAAAGCAAACCTGAGTCTCTGTGAACCGGGCCTCATCCACCTCCTGCTAACAGCCCCCAGGCCATCCCGGGCTGCAGAGGACAGCCTTGGTGTTTCCTAAGTTTTGTTTTACTTTGTTTTTTTAGTTTATTCTAATGGAGCAATAAATAACGATTGTTTCTCTTGAATTTCACAACAGCACAGACTGACTGTACACTTTCATTTCGGTGTGATAAAAATCAATTAACCAGCCTGGCTTGGTGGTACACACCTGTAATCCCAGCTATACGGGAGGCTGAGACAGAAGGATCCTAAGTTTGAGACCAGTTTGGGGCAATTTAGGAAGATCCTGTCTCAAAAAAAAATAAAAATAAAAAAACTAGGGATATATAGCTCAGTGGTAAAATGTTTGTCTAGCATAGGTGAGGCCCTGAGTTCTAGCCCTGGCACCACAAAAACATAAATGCAAATAAATAAAATTAACATTTCTAATATATCAAGTCCTAGCACACACCCCCCTCAAGAAGCACTGCCCCAGGGGAGTGGTACACACCTCATTTCACAGAGAAGCACGTGTTCCTCTGAGGATTTGCTGAGTGATGTTTTGTGCATTTTAGGGAGCGTGAAAAATCTGATTGGAAATTTTGCAGGATCCTTATTGTGGCACTCTTTAAAAAAGCAAACTGGTGTGTGTTTTCATGTGATTTGCATAGCCCACCCTCACAGTGCTATCATCAGAAACCATCTGCCTTTTTCCAGTGTTTTTAATAGCTGAAACCAACCAGCAAGCCTTTGATGACCAAGGGGCCATTTCTTTTCAAGCTATTGGACACAAGCAGTTGACCACTGATAACTGTATCCACATTTTTCTGCATAATTATTTTCTTCAGGGACAGTTCGTCCAACCTAAGAAACAAGTGGATTTCTGAAGAGGAAGAAAAATGGCCTCCAGCTGCTGAGACTGGAGAAGCCACCTTGTTGCCTTGATGGTCCTTCCTGGCACTAAAGAGGGCTTATTTTTTTTAAAGTATTGTAAATGAAAGAAGAAAGTGTTTTGCTTATAAAATAACACTCCATCATGAAGAGACAAATGTTTTTACATATTAAAAGTCACAGCTGTGTTATTTAACTCAACGGAGAAAACACATGCAAAACACCATCTCAGGTAACTCTAGGAAATGTAAACCCTGAGTATGTGATATCAGTGGTCCGATCACCCGGATCATCCCGTGAGTGTTCTTCTGCGGGGGGGGAGGGGGCGGGGCAGAAAGGCCGTCGCGGTGAGAGAATGGATCTGACCTGAGCTCTCCAGCCTCCGAGTGTTATACACCGACTGAATGCGAATGGGAGAAAGGGGAATGAAAGGCAAGGGGAGAAGGTGGGGAACCGTATTTCTTACAGCGACTGCTCATTGTTACTCCATGAAACTTTTCTAGAAGTTAACAATAGTACTATTCTAAAAGAGCAGTGTCAGTGTCAGCTCCCACTTCCTGGATTTGGAATGCAACAACCACACCAAGCCATTTTTATGTTGACTGTGTGTGTGCGCATGTGCATCGGGGTCTTATAAATTCCCTCAATTAGTGAGAACTGTCCCAATCGCTCTGTATAAGATAGTGCCCCTGACACTAATTCTTCATCTACATTGACTCTGTCATTTTCAGAGTATTTATCACCATCTGACAGATCTCTATCTACATATACAGATAGGACAGATATATATTACATGTATCTATCTATATACATATATATATTTATAGATAGATTTTTTTATATATATTTATTTTTATTGTTGGTACTTAAATTCTGTAAGACCACCACACGCGCATTAGAATATGATTACTTTTAGGGCAGTCTTTGTTAGAGCCTAACAGCCAGAATAGGCCCTGGCAAATAGTAAGCAATCAATAAATAGATAAATACCATAAAGTATTATAAAATAAAATCTTACAAGCTGTGATGAAAACAAGCTGAATGTTCGCTTAGATGTACTTAGGAAGGAATTATTCTGCTTGGGGTATTAATACCAGTGGCAATATGTAGTGGTTTCCTCTAATCATTTTGCACTGAGTAAAAAGCTTCAGGGCAGATCTTTTATGAGCTGGTCATCAACTTTGTTCATTTTAAGACAAGAGGAATAATTAATTCAGTGTAGTTTTTTTAATAGTAAAATTATTAAAAGCTAAAACTACTTAATCGTGGCAATAGTTAACAATCTAGAGGTATGGAATAAACTAAGTCTCTGCAAAGACAAAACTGTTCTTTGGTTTGAGTACGACCTACTAGGATTAAAGCCTGAGATTTTGCAGTGTTTCCCTGGTGAGAGTTCTGACCTCTAGCCATCATGTAGGAGGTGATGAAGCACTTGTCCTTATTATTATGCACTCTGTGTGGGTAATGGATGGCTTCTTTATTTTCCTGAAGGTAGTGCTTTGTTTATGAGTCACCTCTGAAATCTGTTTCCTTTCTTGGGTGGCCTTTCCTTGTGCTCTATTGTGGTAATACCTATTCTTCATCCTTGTCAGGCCCAGGGTAAGGGAGCATTTTAGAAAATGAATCTGTAGCATACTTTGCACCACAAATGATATGCACCCCATAATTTTTCAATATGTTTGTACCTACTGTGCTAGGTGCTTTGTGTTATGCTTCAAAGAGTTTGTTCCTGACCACAGACACCTCTTCATATCAATAATTCTCTCCTTTACACTCTAGCTGCAGGGCACCAAGAACAGGTGCAGAATGGTTCCTGCTATAAAAGAGAATTCTGAACCTCTCTGACTCTTTTTTCTCTCCATACTGGGAATTGATAGACTAGCCCCAAAGGACTAATGTCTTCACATTTGTCTTCTGCCTCTATGGGGAAACCTTGAAGGACCGTATAGAATCCATACAAAAAATGTGACACTTCCAATTGGTCAAAGTATAGGAAGCCTATTACACCAGAGCTCTCCAGTGGTGCCCTACTGGGCTCTACATGTCCTTCTTGGTGCCACCTATTAGATCAGTCAACTCAAGTTAAGTTATGCTGTCAGCAAGAAAGGTCCCCCATGTCTCAGTGACTTACAACAACAGGGTCTATATTTTGTTACTGTGACATGCTCCAGGGTTAACATTGCTCTTACATCTTCGTTCCCAATCAAGGTAATAGGTGCAGCTCCTCTGCAGAATGTTAATTTTGTGCTAAAAAGAGACAGTGAAAACAGGCAGCGGATTTGAAGTTTCTGTTTAGAAGTGATATTGTCTCTTCCACTTGCACTTCATTGGACACATCGAGTTATATGGCTAATTCCAAGAGAAGAGGACTCTAATCCTCCTGTAGGAAGGAGCAATAGGGGAGGTCAGTGAATAGTTTGGGTATAATACTATCTCATCCGCTTATGACCTAAAACTCTAAATAACTGAGGGCATGGATGTTTGACTGACATGAGACTGTTGACTCATTCCCTTTAAGAACTTGATACAAATTACCAAACCTGTCCTTGGAAAATCTACATAGGTAAAAACCTATCTGCAGAAAAAAACAAGTAAATACCTACAAAAGCTTGCATATCATTTCAAGGGCTAGAGACCCAAGTTCCATTCATGAATCCCAAACCCAAGAAAATAACTTTTATTTTAATGAGAAAAATTCCCTGAAAATCAGGAAACTTCTCTGTTAACATGAGATCAGCTTCCTCAGTCTACTTGAAATTAGAGAGAAAAGACATCCTCCAGGGACATTTGGACATACTGTCTGCTATACATGTCCCAAGAGGCCAGGGCCCTAGGCCTCTACTTGTCCCCCATACCACCTGGAAAAATCCACCAAAAGGGGATTGCCTTGCCTTTGAAATCTATTTTATTCTAGTTTGTTATTTTTTTCCATCTTTCTGTTTTCTAAAATAGATATAGATATAGATGTAGATTACCCTAAATAATAAAAAGGTAATATAGAGTAGTATTACTAATAATACCTCAAAATATTTTAAATCACACTGTTTTATCCTAAGATAGCCAAACAGTTGTGATTTTACACTCATACACAGATATGCAAGGATTTGTGCATCTGTGGCTCTCCTCTCAGTAAGGCTGGGGATTGTACACATCAATCAGCTTTTTTCTAAACTTCAGGAAAGTCCTCAAATGTGGCCACAGAAAGATCAGATGAAGGAGTTCAGTGAGAGATAAGATGGCCATCCATCACTGTACCCAGAAAATACTTTTGAGAAATAGAGCCTTATATGGTTACATATGTGGGTTGCCACTGATACAGTATTTCACCAAATGTTAAATGAGATGGGATCAGCCACCTACTAATGTCATAAGAAGCTCATGGAATTGTCAACTGGTTCATTGTGAGGGCAATATTTGTTTGTGGCACACTGTGATTTTTTTAAAAATTGGGAGGTAAACATATTACTTTTGGAAAGTGATTTTGAATCAGGAATCCAAATAAAGTCAAGGTGTTTGAAGAAGTGTGTGAGACCAAGGAAAGTGCCAGTCAGAAGTACCTAGCACCACATATATTGAGTAGCAATAGGCATGAGTTTGACTTTTTGACCTGTGTCTCTGTCTCTGTCTCTGTCTCTCTCTCTCTCTGTCTCTGTCTCTGTCTCTCTCTCTCTCTCTCTCTCTCTCTGCAGGGACTGCTATAACACATGAGAAAAGAAGTTAGGGCATGGTTAAACTGGCTGGGAAAGGAGGCATGACCAGACCCCAGAACATATGCCCAGAACAGCTCTCAGAACCTGCACGTGTACTATTACAGTATATTACTAATCTAGGCCAAGCACAACAGGCTACCCATACATACAGGAAGAGTCCTGCCAGGAGGGACCACCTAGTATCCACCCTGGATAAGTGCTCATAAAAACTTGAAAAGAAGGGACTCCTGCAGATCAATTAAAAACAAAACGGAAGGACTCCTTTCCAGTGACCCTTGCCATATCCACTGCAGATGGAGGGCTGGATTTATCTTTCTAGGAGAAAGCCCGTTCAAACGTGAACTGCCTGAAGAAAAAAGCCATCCAAAAGGGAAAGGCTACTCCTACGAATCTCTGGAAGACTTGAGATTTCTCTTCAAAAAGCAGGACCCCAGTGCTGCTACAGATGAGTACACAAGGTCTGGCTAAGGCCATAGCTCTCAGGCTCTTGAAAATTTATCTGACATTCTTCTCTGACATACATTCTCCTCCACAGGAAATGCAGAAATCTGACCATCTCCTCATATTTGGGCTAATAGTAGTTTCTTTTTCCCATCAAATAGGCAGCTTCCTGGTCACTAATTCTTTTCTTATTGTCTCCTAACAGTTTTTCTCTTCAACCCACCTGGTGAGCCACAACATCCCAAAATAAATGGAGAGCACATAATCTCTATCAGGTAGGGTCTGCAGCCCCTTCCATCCTAAAGAAGCTGTAGAAGACAGAGACCTCCACTCTCTCAGTGCCTCATAAAGAATTATAGGTATTTGTGTCTCTCAGGGGCAAATAAGATAGGAAGTGGATAAAACTGACTGAGAAGGGAGCATGACCAGATTCCAGAACACATACACAGAATAGCTCTCAGAACCCTGCATGTGGACTTCTTGTGAAAACTCAAGCAGGTTTTTTTATACGATGACCTGAGTACGATGTCAACATGGAAAATATGAAAAAGAGAGTCACCAGTAAGAGCTCGCTATCGTGTCTCCTCACACCATACTCTATATTACCCTATACTCTGTAATACCCTTCACTGTCTTTTCTCTTTTTAATCAGCCCAAATGCACTCTACAGAACTCATTTTCCCCTCCTTTTCTACTTATTTGTTCTACATTTAATAAATGTGAAACTTTGCCACCATTTATGCTTGTTTCATTAAATTCTCTGTTCAGGACAGAAAGGACAAAGAAATCACCTCTACGAGGAGACTACAACATCTCAGAATCTGGTAACACATGGTGCAAACATCAATTCAATTTAAAAGAGAAAAATTTCTGAATATTTTATGACTTCAATTTTCAAACTAGAGTAGCCACAAGTAGAAGCTCTGCTTTCGTATGTGGAGGGAGAAGCCCAGTGAGTGTGACAGGACCCACTCAGCCCATGGCCCCAGAAGCCTCATCCTCTGTGGGCAGGAGATGTATAGCCCTGCCTGGAGGGCAAAGGGGCAACGTGCCTTCAGCTCAGAAGCCACCTCTCCTGTACTCATGTAAACAGGGGCTTGCGTTCACATTTACTTCCTACTTAAAACACACACGCACTCACACACGCACACACATACACACACTTTTAATGCGCTCTAAAATCTCATTCAGATTTAAGCAAAATAATATTTTGAAATCTATGTACAATCAAAATTGCTCTCTGTTGGATTCTAAAATTCCACTCTGAACTTTACATATAACTCCATGCATTACTTTGAGCAAATTCAACACACAAACATTTGATTATTGGGTGGGAATTTGCTTTACAAAATTTTCATTAAGGAATCCTTTAAATAGAAACCAGGGCTGGGGAAATAGCTTACTGATATAGTACTTACCTAGCATTTATTTGTAAGGTCCTGGACACTCAATCCCAGGTATAGAAGGAAGGAAGAGAGGGAGGGATGGAGGAAAAGGTGGGACTGGTCACTGTGACATATGTCTGTAATCTAGACTGAGGCGGACGGATCACAAGTTTGAGGTCAGGGCAACTTTAGCAAGGCCCTGTCGCAAAATAAGTATAAATAAATAAAAAGTGCTACGGATACAGCTCAGTGCTGGAGTACTTTCCCAGTATGTGTGAGGCCCCAGGTTTAATCCCCAATATATAGGAAGAGGAGGAAGTGACCTTTTTTGACATCACTTAAAAATAAATTATAAAATATAATATATAGTACATACCTAATGTGTTAGGAAAGTATGCCATCTAGCTATTATTTAGTTATAATATTATCCTATAATATTTTGCTAACACATAGTTATGAAAACAGCAAAAGAATGACAAAAACCCTCCAAATATAAAAAAGTCACACCCCATAATCAGCAAAATAAATAACTATTTAAGATACTAATAAAAGAAGAGATATTGTTGCAAATTATACAAAAGTATAAATGCTATTTTTCCTAGGAATATAAATTACTATTACTAATTTCATTTTAATAGCTTTAAGTATCAAAAGCAAATGCATATTGCAAATTTTATTTTTAACAATAATGGCTGTAAAATAATTAAAAATGAAAATATATGTAACATTTTTTCCCATATGGCTCCATTCTAAACTCCACTTTAGCCATTCTCTTCTCTATATTTCTCAATACTGAAGAAATATTCCCATATTAATTATAAATGCCATGTTAACCCTAATTGAGATTCAATAATAATGAACACTAACCCTGCTCCCTTATGGCAGGGCTCCAGGAATGCAAGGCTATGGAGTAGATATGATAAGGTACCATTCAAGCTTTTATAGACCAATGAGAAGGTGCAGATTGCATATTATGGGCCATCTTAATACTCCAATGCTTCAGATCCAAACACTCCCCATACAAAGATGTCATGATTAGAAAATTCAAACAAAGGAAATTGTTTGACATTATTTATTACTATTCCCTAGTATTTTAATATATCACATAAATTGCCCTAATGTTTTATTACTCATGGCAAGAAATGCTACATGCTAATATCACTGAAAACTGATATTGCTAAAACATCAGGAGTGGGAGGGATGAGAAAACTTATCAGTTGAGAAACAGAGCCTAGAAATCTTGATTAGCAAACAATTCTACCTTGTAATGAGTTTCTGGACCAGCAGGAGTGAAATTGCAGGCCAAAAACCACAATAAATTATTCTCCTTTTGAGCACATAGTTCCAGGTTTAGAAGATTAAACTTATCAAATGCATTACTGAACAAAAGCTTGCCCTCATTTTCTAATGCAAGTGACTGTGCTTGATGATTGATTGAGTGTAGATGAAGGCTCAGTAATATGGAACAATGATCAAAGACTATATATCAATAGTCAGGCATGCAGTGTCATTATGGTGCTGTCAATCAGTAACATAGCCTTTTAAGAGACTCTACAAGTAACACACTAATTCAAGAGCTGGTCCAACTTGGTCTGTAGAAATATGACTCCTACTACTACCATGGTTGTAAGTCAGAGGGACCAGCACCTCACATTGGAACCTGATCTAACTTCAGGGGAAAGACAGCTGGAACCTACAGTAGAACCTTGAGAGTTGAATGCAGCAGGAGGGCAGGGATCTTAACTTGGGCCTTGCAGCCAGAAATCAGCCTGAACCTCAGGGGACAGATGCTGGCTTGATAAAACTAATTAACAAAAATCTGCACACTCCTGCCCACACTGTCTATTGTGTTAACAGAAGCATACCCTGAAGGAGGCCCTCTATGTCTATTTTTTATTTCCAAAGTATTTTCCTCTTTAAACATTTTAAAAATTTGTATCAATATTTTTCTTTTCTCATTTATTTCTTATCTGCTTTTCTTATCATCTTTTCTTTCTCTCTTTCTCTCCCACCTCGATCTTCATTTCTTTCCTGTTTCTATCTTCACTCTAATTTTCTTTCTTTTTCTTTTCTTCTCTTTTTGTTTCACAAAATTGCCATTAGTTTTTAAAGAAAGTGACTACAGTCTCTAGACGCCCTATTGCTGTTAGTTCATTTGGTTCTTGTGTATATTTTGTTCTGTCTTCTCTTCTCTTCAAAAACTTCCTAGAGTTTCTGTGATCTTCCTGTGTTCTCTGACCTCAGTTCTAACCTTTCTCTATCCTATCTATTCCTCCCTCCCCAACTCCCTCTAAGTCCCCAACTTGAAGGGTAAAGTTGCTATATTGAAGAGATTATTTACTATAAACATATTTTGGGCTGGTCCTCGATTTTGATTTAATTCACACAGTTAAAGGTGATAGATTAATAATTACCACATATTGTCATTATCTAAGCTATGCATGATGCTACTGTGTTACTGACTGTATCACTTGGGCTAAGGTATTGTGATTGATCTAATCAGTTGTCCTTCCTGGTATAATGAAAATGACATTGTCTCAGAGTCATTAGAGACTCAAAACCTAAAGACCAGCTATATCTAGAAGATCAAAGTATTAACCCAGGAATTAAACCAAGGACAGTACCAACAAGACAAATAGAAATGAGAAAATGTTTAAACAAGGCACAGACACAGACTTCTACCTCACCAAAGGTAAACTCTGGGGGCAATGAGGTAGAAAAGTCTGAGAGTTAACCATCTGGACACCCTGAAGTGATAGCACAGGAAGTAACAAAATAGAAAAATTAGGCTCTAGAAAAATTCAAAACAGAAATAATTTCCCAGATAACCACAGAGATGGTGAAAAGAATGAAAGACATGATTAGAGGCTCTTGAAGAGAAACAGAGAAAAAAAAATAGATGAGCTCAGGACCATGATGGAAACCAGGAATGCCCAGCATAGGAAAGAAATGGAATCCATGAAACAGATTCAAACAGATACACAGGAGATTAAAAATGCTATAGAAAGCATTCATAGCAGAATGAATGAATGTGAAGGTGGCATTTCAGATATAGAAGATAGGATTGCATTCAGTGATCTCATCTCTTAAAAACAGTGAGGGATCATGAGAAATTGATTGATCAACTCTTAGATGATACAAAGAATAATGATATAAGACTGATAGGAATTCATAAAGTAGCAGGAAAAAGTAAAAATAACATTAAAAAAACTGTTCACAGAGTTAACGACAGAAAACTTCCCAGACAGAGGGGAAGAATTTGACATACAGATAAGTGAGGAATATAGGACTCCAAATATCCATGATCAAAAAAATCTACACGTAGACCTATAATAGTCAAGAAACCCAACAGAAGAACAAAATACTACAAGTAATTAGAGAAAAGAAGCAAATCACATGCAAAGGAAAGCCCACCAGAATCACAGTGGACTTGTCAACACAAACCCTACAGTCAAAGAGAGCCTGGAATGAGGTATTTCAAGTCCTAAAAGAAAACAAACTCCAAAAACTTAGACGGATGTATCCTGCAAAGCTATCTTTCAAAACTGACAGAGAAATAAGATACTCCCACAACAAAGAACACCTGAGAAATTTCATGAGCAACAACCCAGCACTCCAAACATTTCTAAGCAATACCCTGGAAAAATAAAATGAAGGCCACAACTCCATAAGGGCCAACAGAGCAAATATACCAGGCAAAGCAAGAAATTAAAGGGAGAGAGGGAAAAATAAAAACTAAAAGAAACAACAACAGAAAAATAACATGACAATGAAAAGTCAATATATAACAGTTACAACCATCAATATTAATGAACTCAATTCAACAATCAAAATAGGCTGGAAGAAAGGATTAAGAAGCAAAATCCAAAAATATGCTGTAAACAAGAAACCCACTTAATCCACAAAGAAACTCACAAACTGAGAGTAAAATGATAGAAAACAGTTCTCCATGTGACAGGAGCCCAGAAAAAAGTGGGGGTAGCTATCTTATTTGCATACAGAGTAGATTTCAAACCAAAACTAATTAAGAGAGACAAAGAAGGACACCACATCCTTGTAAAGGGAACAATCCAAGAGGAAATACGACAATCAAAAATATATATGCATCAAATACTAATGCCCCCAACTATATAAAACAAATATTAATGGATATGAAAATGAAATAAGCACTAATACAATTGGAGAAGAGGACCTCAATAATCCTCACTCACACAAATAGACAGATCATCTAGACAAAAATCAACAATGAAATAAAAGAACTGAAACAAGTCTTTGAACAAATGGATTTTGTAGATGTCTACAGAGTATTCCACTGCACAAAATCAGAATAGACATTCTTTTCAGCTGCACATGGGTCATTCTGCAAAATAGACTGTTTGCTAGCTCACAGAACATGCATAAAGAAATGCAAAGGAATTGAAGCTATCCCCTGTATATTATCAGATCATAGTGCAAATTAAATTGGAGATCAATAGCATAAGAAACCACAAGAACATCACAAACACATGGAATTTAAATAACACCCTGCAAAACAACCATTGGGTCACAGAGGAAATTAAAGAAGAAATTAGACAGTTTGTACAATTAAATGATAATGCCAATACAACATATAGGAATCTATGGGACACAATGAAAGCAGTTCTATGAGAGAAATTCATAGCAGTAAATGCCCATACTAGGAAAACTGAAAGTGCTCAAATAAACAACCTAATGCTTAACTTTAAGCTCCTAGACAAAGAAGAGCAAGACAAACTGAAAGCTCATATAAGGGAGGAAATCACGAAGATCAGAGCAGAAATTAATGCAATGGAGACTGAGACTAATACCAAAAAAATCAAAAAATCAAAGAGTTAGTTTTTCAGAAGAATAAATAAAATCATAAACCCTTAGCCAACTTTATGAAAAGAAAGGCTCAAAACCATGCAATGAAAAAGGTAAAGTCACAACAGATACAGCAGAAATCCACAGAATCATCAATACCTACTTCAAGAAACTGTACTTTAATAAACTGGAAAATACAGAAGAAATGGACAGTTTTCTAGATACATATGAACTTCCAAAGTTGAACAAAGAAGATATAAAAAGTCTAAACACCCCAATTACATTCAGTGAAATTGAAAATATAATTAAAACATTACCAACACAGAAAAGCCCAGGTCCTGATGGCTTCACTGCTGAATTCTACAAGATATTTAGAGAACTACTGCCACTACTTTTTAAACTTTTCAATGAAATTGAAAGGAAAGCAATACTTCCAAATTCATTCCTGGAAGCAAGTGTTACTTTGATTTCAAAACCAGGGAAAGACCCAACCAAAAGAGAGAACTACAGTCCAATCTCCCTAATGGACACAGATGCAAAAATCCTCAATAAGTTACTGGCAAACAGAATACAGAAGATCATCAAAAAAGTAATACACCCTGACCAAGTCGGATTTATCCCAGGGATGCAAGGATGGTACAATATACATTAATCAGTAAATGTAATACACTATATTAGCAGAGTCAAGAGCATTTGACAAAAATGAAACACCCATTTTAAAACCTACAGAAAATTGGAATAGATGGCCTTTATCTCAACTTCATAAAGGCTATATATGAAAAATCAACAGTGAATATCATACTAAATGGTCAAAACTGAAAACCTTCACACTAAGTCAGGAACAAGACAAAGATGTCCACTATACCACTCTTGTTCAAAATAGTTCTAGAAATGTCAGCCACAGCAATTAGACAAGAAAAAGAAATTAAAGCCATAAAGACATGAAAGAAGTTAAACTGTCATTATTTGCAGATGATATGATACTCTACATAGAAGACTAAAAAAAAAAAACTCTGCCAAAAGACTTCTAGACTTAATTGACAAATTCAGTAGAGTAACTGCATACAAGGTCAACACTTAAAAATCAATAGCCTTCTTGTTCACAAATAACAGACTCACTGAGAGAGAAATTAGGGAAACAATTCCTTTCACAATAACATCCAAAAAAATGAAATATCTAAGAATCTATCTAATAAAGGAGACAAAAGACCTCTACACTGAAAACTACAGTGCTCTGAAAAAAAGAAATAGAAGAGGATAGAAGAAAATGGAAAGCATCAAGTGAATATGTGAAAAAATATTCCACATCACTGGTCATTTGAGAGATGCAGATGAAAACAACACTGAGATTCCACCTCACCCCACAAAGAATGGCTGCCATAAACAAATCAAACAATAACAAATGTTGGCGGGTTGTGGGGAGAAAGGAACCCTTCTCCATTGTTGGTGGGAGTGCAGACTGGTGAAACCACTGTGGAAATCAATATGAAGATACCTCAAAGAACTAGGATTAGAGGTTTCCATTTGACCCAGCTAAACATCTGCTGGGTATCTTTCCAAAAGAACTAAAATAATCATACCACAGTAATATATGCACACCTATGTTTATAGCAGCACAGTTTGTAATAGCTAAAACTTGGAAACAGCCCATTTGCCCATTAACTGGAGACTGGATAAAGAAGATGTGGTTTTTCTATAAAATCAAACACTACTTAGCCATAAAGAATGAGAAATTAGATTCATTCATAGGAAACTGGGTACATATTGAGGATATACTCCTAAGTGAAATAAATAAGTCACACATGTAGAAATACTGAATAGTTTCTCTGGTGTGAAAAACTATAATGGTACATAAGATCCTAATGATATAATTGACAATGTGAAATAGGAAGAAAAGGGCTAAATGTGTAGGTAAAATGGAAAGGGTAGGGGAAAAGTAATAAGGGAAAACAAAAAAAACATGAGAAAATTAAAAAATGGAAATAAAGTATTTGTAAATATAGAAGGGAGGAGGGGGTGAAGGGAGGGCAGGGATAAGGGGAAAAAATGAGAACTAAGACCTGTCATGCAAAGGTGCAAGATCCCAATGATGAATGTAACTGTACTGTATACCTAAAATGTACCAATAAACTCAATGAGGAAAAAAAAAAAAAGAAAATGGAAGGACATCCCTTCCTCTGGGGTAGGAATAATCAACATAGTGAAAATTGCCACACTTCCAACACTGATATACAGATTCAATGCAATCCCAATTGAAATCCCAACAGCGTATTTCACAGAGCTTGAGAAAACAATCCAAAAATTCATTTGGA
Source organism: Fukomys damarensis (assembly GCF_012274545.1). Classification (NCBI taxonomy): domain Eukaryota; kingdom Metazoa; phylum Chordata; class Mammalia; order Rodentia; family Bathyergidae; genus Fukomys; species Fukomys damarensis. The sequence goes on from NW_022900949.1 coordinate 60,371,126, forward strand.
ATCAGAAGAGACCCAGAAAAGCAAAAGCCATTCTAAGCAACACAGACAGGGCAGGAGGTATCACAATTCCCAACTTGAAACTATACCATAAAGCCACTGTGATAAAAACAGCATGGTACTGGCAAAGAAAGAGATCTGAGGATCAATGGAATAGATTAGAAGATGCAGAAACAACACCAGACATACTCATCTACCTCATCTTTGACAAAGGACCCAACTATCTTCACTGGAGAAAAGACAGCCTCTTTTGGTGCTGTAAAAACTGGATTTCAATGTGCCAAAGATTAAAACTAGACCCCTATCTTTTACCATACAGTAAATTAAAATCCAAATAGATTAAAGCTCTAAATATCAAAACAGAAACACTAAACCTACTGGAAAATAAATTAGGTAGAACTCTTGCAGACATTGGCATAGGAAAAGACTTTATGAAGAAATCTTCAGCAGCATGAGAAATTGCACAAAGAATAAACAAGTTGGATCTCATTCTATTAAAAAGTTTTTACAGTGCAAGAGAAACCACCAACAGAGCTAAGAGACAACCTATAATGTAGGGAAAGAAACTTTTACCTGCCACTCCTCAGATGAAGAACTACTATCTAGAAAAATAAAGAACTCAAAAAAAAAATCAGACACCCCAAACACAAAGACCTGATTCAAAAAAGGACATCTGAAAAAAACAGACATTTCTCAGACAAAGAAATAAAAGCAGCAAATAAATATATGAAAAATGTTCAACGTCACTGTTCATTGAGAGATGAAGATGAAAACACTGAGATTCCATCTTACCCCAGAAAGAATGGCTGCTTTCAAGAAATCAACCAATAACAAATGTTGGTGGGGCCATGGGGAGAAAAGAACACTTCTCCATTGTTGGTGGGAGTGCAGACTAGTGCAACCACTGTGGAAATCAATGTGGAGATGCCTTAAACAACTAGGATTGGAGGTCCCACTTGACCCAGCTATTCCCCTGCTGGGTATCTTTCCAAAAGAATTAAAAGAATCATACCACAGTGCGGCACAGTTTGTAATAGGTAAAACTTGGAAACAACCCAAATGCCCATCAACTGGAGACTGGATAAAGAAGATGTGGTCTTTCTATAAAATGGAGTACTGCTCAGCTATAAAGAATGAGAAACTAGAGACATTTTTACCTAAATGAATGCACATTGAGACCATATTCTTAAATGAAATTAAAAGGACACACTTCATTCAGTAAACACGGAATGGTTTCACTAGTGCGAAAAAACTAAAAACATAAATAAGGTTCAAATGGTATAATTAATAGTGTGAAATAAGAAGGAAATGGCTAAAGGGGAGGTGGGAAGGGGAAGGAAAAGGAAATAAGGGAAAAGAAAAAATACGTTAAAAGGGAAAAAATGGAAACAAAGTCTTTGTAAATAGGGAGGGGTAGAGGGTGTGAAGGGAGGGCAGGGGTACAGGGGAAAAATAAGAACCAAGACCATACATGCAAAGGTATAAGATCCCAATGTAAATGTAACTGTATTGTTTGCTTTAAATGTAACAATAAACTTAACAGGAAAAAAAATATTATCCAGTTCTGAAATAAACTATTTATCACCTCCTTAGTGTTTTTTTAAATGGCTGATTTGTTTATTAAAATGGTTTAGCAATAGTCCTGAAAGGAGATTTTTACAGGAACCATTTCAGTTAGCTCCGATGTTTACCAACCTCTTTATTCCCCTCTCAATCTTTGAATAACATCACAATGAGATACAAGTAGGCTAAGTGGACCCCAATTTCATTGTACGCTTTTTCATCACTGACACATAATCTCCAACATCCACAAATTAAGGAAGAAAAGGCTTACTTTAGGTCATGGTTTCAGGATATTCAATTCATGGTCAACAGGCTCCAAAACAGAAACTTCATAGAGGAAGAGTACGGTGGAACAAAGCTGCTTACTTCATGGTGACTGAGAAACAGAGCAGGGAAACTGTGCCAGTGAAGAATGGGCAAAGGATCATATACAGTACCCAAACTCACACTTTCATGGCCCACCTAGAAACACCCAAAAGTGTGCTTTACTAATCTGCTAGGCATTTCTTAATATAATGAAATTGACATATCAAGTTAAACAGACACACCAAGAGACATATATTTCAAAGAAAATCTGACCAGTGGGGGGGCAAAGAAATGTAATTTTCTCTTACAATCTCTGCTTCAGATTAATAAATATACACGATGAGAATTTGTATTTATATCTCATTTTTAATAAATAATGTTTGCAAAGATATTTTCAGTCAACAGTGCCACACTTACAAGTGTACAAAATCATTGAAATCCATTCATTCATTCATCCACTCATTTGAGATAAATGGCAGTGTTAACTAAATTAAAGCATGTACTAAGCCTAAAGTATTTTTTCTTTGCCCTTAATCCCAGAGTTGGTCAATGTAGAGGATTCTTATTAATTATTTAGAAGAAAGAAAAGAGTAGGATAAATGCAAAGATAGAAATAGGCATTGGGTAACTTGACTCTCCTACAATGGCTACCTCAATAAAAATAAGGAGGCCCTGGGAGACTTTTCTCATGGAATCGGGCACATCTTCCTTAGGGGAAAAGTAAATATCACTTCATGTGAAGATAAAAGGGGACTGGATTAAGATCTAAGCCTGAACAAAGCAAAAGAGACCAGTGGAGAATGGGGGGATGAACTGGGGAATGAAATAAGTACAGAGAAAGGGGTTGCAAGAGATGGGTGGAGAGGTAGGTAGGCCACATCCAAGAATATTATAATACAGCTATGAGATATGGCTGGCCTTATCCCATAAGCAACAGAGAGAAAGGGAAAAGGAGTAGCAATAGTAAGATATGGCAGTGTTGTTGTTGTTGTTTGTTTTTTGATTTTGTTTGTTTGTTTTGTATCGGGGATCCAACTTGGGACCTTGTGCTTGCAAGGAAGGCAGCAGAACCACTCAGCTAAATCCCTGGCCCAAGATATGTTTTTTAAGACATCCCCTTGGTAACTAGATGAAAACCAGGTCTGATCAGAATTAATGTGCCTAACCTGAGTTTGATCCCTGGTACCAAACAAACAAACAATTAATGTACCTAGTTAAAAGTAGTTCAGATGAAAATGGTGAGGATATAAATGGAGACATAAAAGACATTGGAAACAAAATTTCCAGAAGCTGCTGCAGCAATGAACATAAGGATGAAAAAACAAGAAGGCAAAACATGACTTCCTTTCTGGAATTCTTGGGCAACTGAGGGGAGGATGATGTTTCCATGTGGAGAATGAAGGAGGGACATGAGGAGCTAATGTAGAATGCAGACAATGAAGCCAGTCCTCATCTGTGTTTGAAGGTTTGTAGGACCACAACAATTGGCTGGATTTTTAAATCTAGGACTCAGGGGTGTGTGTGTGTGTGTGTGTGTGTGTGTGTGTGTGTGTGTGTATAGGGATATAAAGATAGAGGAATTATTTCTAATTATATATATGCAAAATTATCAAAATTAATGCAGAAATAAGATACTTTCATGACAAAGAGCACCTTAGGAACTTCATGAATACTGAATCAACACTCTAAAAAAATTTAATAATATCCTAGGAAAAGACAATGAGGATCACAACTCCAGGAAGCCCAGCAGAATGAACCCATCAGGCATGACAAGAAATTAAATGCAAAGGGGGAGAATCCAAGAAAAAGATAAAGTTATGACAAGAATAACTCAATACATATCAGTTATAACCATCACTGTTAATGGTCTCCATTCACCAATCGAAAGAAATAGACTGGTAGAATGGGTAAAGAAGTAAGATCCAATAATATGCTGCATATAAGAAACACACTTAATTCAAAAAGAAAATCATAGATTGAAATTCAAAGGGTGGAAAACAATACTCTGTGCAACAGGAATCTGAAAAAATAAAAAAACAGGAGCAGCTATCCTCTTTGTAGATCAAATGGATTTCAAACCAACACTGATTAAGAGAGACAAAGAAGGACACTACATCCTTGTAAGGGGAACAATCCAAAAGGAAGAGATGACAATCATAAATATATATGCATCAAACACAAGTACACCCAACTATTTAAAACAAATTCTAACAGACATGAAAAATTATGTAAACACTAACACAATAGTAGTGGGGGACCTCAATAGCCCACTATCACAAATAGATAAATCAAGTGGACAGAAAATAGACAAAGAAATACTAGAACTCAAACTCTTGAACAAATGAAATTAACAGATGTTTACAGAGTGTTCCACCCCCCAAAAAAATCAGAATACACATTCTTTTCAACTGTACATGGGTCATTCTCCAAAATAGACCACATCCTTGTGCATAGAAAATGTCTAAGTGTAAAGAAATTGAATTGATCTCCTGCTTTATCAGACTATACTGTGATGAAATTGGAGATTAATAGCAAAACAAATTGAAATAATTTCATAAACACATGGAAACTGAATAACACACTTCTGAATAATCAATGGGTCACAGAAGAAATCAGACAGTTTCCACAATTAAGTGACAATGACAATGGAACATATCAGAATCTATGGGACACGGTGAAAGCAGTCTTATGAGGGAAATTCATAGAGTGAATATGCATATTAAGAATTCAGCACAATAAAACAACCTGATGCTGAACCTCAATCTTCTAGAAAAAGAACAGGACAAACCCAAAGCTCATACAAGGCAGGAAATTATAAAGATCAGGACAGAAATAAATGCAATGGAAACTACAAGAACAATGCAAAAGAATCAATGAAGCCAACAGCTGGCCCCTCAAAAGAAAAAAAAATTGACAAACCCTTAGCCTACCTTATCAAAAAAAAGGAAAGAAAAGGCCCAAATCCAAGCAATTAGGAATAAAAAGGATGAAGTTACAATGGGCCCAGCAGAAATCCAGAGGATCAATACCTGCTTCGAGAAACTGCATGTCAATAAGATGGAAAATACAGGAAAAATGGACAGATTCCTAGATACATATGAATTACCAAAGTTGAATCGGGATGACCTAAAAATTCTAAACAACCCAATGTCAATCAGTGAAATTGAAAACATAATTAAAAACTTACCAACTAAAAAAAGCCTGGATCCTGATGCCTTCACTGCTGAATTGTACAAGACATTTAAAAGGAATTACTGCTATCACTGTTTAAACTCTTCAGTGAAATTGAAAGGGAAGCAATACTCCTGAATTCATTTCTGGAAGGAAGCATCACCTTGATCTCCAAAACAGAGAAAGACTCATCCAAAAAAGAGAGCTACAGGCCAATCTCACTAATGAACATAGAACTATCCTTAGCAAGATACTGGCAAATAGAATGCAGAAGATCAACAAGAAATTCATACATCTTGACCAAGTAGGATTCATCCCAGGCATGCAGGGATGGTTCAACAATATATTCAAATCAATAAATGTAATACATTACATCAATAGAGCCAAGGACAAAAACCATATGAGCATCCCAATAGGTGCAAAAAAAAAGCATTTGACAAAATCCAACATACATTCATGATAAAAACCCTACAGAAAATTGGAATAGTCTGTTTCTACCTCAATCTGATAAAAGCCATCTATGAAAAACCAACAGCCAATATCATACTAAATGGTCAAAAACTGAAATCCTTCACACTAAAATCAGGAACATGACAAGGATGTCCACTATTACTGCTCCTGTTCACTACAGTTTTGGAAACAATAGACATAGACAATTAGACAAGAGAAATAAATAAAAGGAATAAAGATAGGAAATGAAGAAGTCAAATTATTATTTTTCAGATGACATGATACTCTATATAGAAGACACCAAGAACTTCACTAACAGTCTTCTAGACTTAATAATCAAATTCAGCAAAGTAGCTGGATACAAGGTCAGCACACAAACATCAATAGCTTTTCTGTGCACAGAAAACAGACTCCCTGAGAGAGAAATGGGGCAATCAATTCCTTTCACAACAGCATCCAAAAAATGGGAATGCCTAAGGAATCAACCTAACAAAAGAAATCAAAGGCCTCTACTCGGAAAACTATAGCACTTGGAAAAAAATAAAGAGGATATCAGAAAATGAAAAGGCATCCCTTGTTCCTGGGTAGGAAAAATCAACATAGTGAAAATGGTCATACTTATAAAACTGTGTCATAGATTCAATACATTCCAATTGAAATCCCAGCAGCATACTTCACAGACCTTGAGAAAACAACCCAAAAATTCATTTGGAACAAGAATAAATCTAGAATAGCAAAAGCAATTCTAGGCAATAAAGAGAAAGTAGTGGGTATCACAATTCCCAACTTGAAACTATAGTACAAAGCTACTGTGATAAAAACCACGTGGTACTAGCAAAGAAACAGACCTGAGAACCAGCAGAATAGATCAGAAGATGCAGAAATAACTTCAGATACACTCAGCCACCTTATCTTTGACATAGGAAAAACTGGGTTTCAACTTGCCAAAGATTAAAAGTAGACCTATATCTCTTACCATGCACTAAAATAAAATCATAATGGATTAAAGATCTAAAAATTAAACACAAACCAGCTGGAAGAGAGGTTAGGTAGAATTCTTGAAGACATTGGTGTATGGAAAGATTTTGTGAACAAAACCTCAGTTGCATGGGAAATACCACAAAGAATCAATGAGTGGAATCTCTTCTTATTAAAAAGATTCTGCAGGCAAGAGAAACCACCAACAGCATGACAAGACAACCATATGGGGAAAAATTTTTACCAGCTGTTCCTCAGACAAAGGTCTACTATCTAGAATATATAATGAATTTTTAAAAGTCAGACCTCCCAACTTTAAAGACCCACTCCAAAAATGGGCATCTGAAATGAACAAACCTTTCTCAGACAAAGTTGAAATAGCAGATAAACTTATGAAAAATGTTCAACATCTTTGATTATTCAAGAGATGCAAATTAAAACAACTCTGAGATTCCACCTTGCCCCAGAAAGAATGGCTACTATCATGAAATCAACCAATAACAAATGCTGGTGGTGTTCTGAGGAAAGAGGAACATTTCTCTACTTCTGGTGGGAGTGCAGACTGATACAACTACAGTGGAAATCAGTATGCAGATACCTCAAAGAACTAGGATTGGAAGTCCCATTTGACCCAACTATTCCCTTTCTGGGAATAGTTTCTTTCTTCCCCAAAGAATTAAAATAATCATACCACAGTGATATATGTGTACCCATGTTCAAAGTAGCACAATTTGTAATAGGTAAAACGTGAAAGCAGCCCAATTACCCATCAGTGGCAGACTAGATAAAGAAAATGTGTTTAATAAAATGGAGTACTACTTAGCCACAAAAAATGAGAAATTAGAGACACTTACACCTAAACGGGTGCATACTGAAGTAATACTCTTAAGTGAATAAATAGGACACACACGTAAATACCAAATAGTTTCTCTAGTGTGAGAAACTGAAAATGTACATCAGGACTAAAAGGTATAATAGATAATGTGAAATAGGAAAAAAGTGACAAAGGGGAAGGGGAAATAGGGTGGGGAAAGAGGAAAGGAAAGAAGGGAATGGAATTAATATGAGAAATGGAAAAATGGAAACAAAGTCTTTGTAGATAGGGAGGGGTGGAGGGGTTGAAGGGAGGGCAGGGGGATAGGGAAAAACAAGAACTAGGACTGATTATGTTAAAGGTGCAAATTTCCAATAATGAGTATTATTATATTGTATACCTTAAATGTGCCGAAATTAATTTAAAAAAGAAACACGCAGAACAAGTTACTTTTGATAAATGATATGCTTACATATAGAGATACAAGTATATCCATTAAAGATATATTATCCCAGCTTCTAAACAATGCCCTACAACAAAACACTGCTTTAGTTAACAACAAAATGATTTGAAAAATATATGGAGTCCTCAATTTTCATGATCACCTGTGAGGTTCCCCCAGGAGATCACCTACTATTCAAAGGCCCAGGCACCCAGAGTGTCAGACTGCTCACAGTTCACTGGCCTCATGTGCACTTCAGTATAACTCACCACGGCACTGTTTTCTTCCAACAGGAGCCAACAAGGCTGATTCAATTCATTCTAAGGATAGAAGACCCTTATAGGAACACCTGGAAATTAAAGTAAAAGCAAAAGCAACCGACATGGATACAGGAATAAAGGGAAAGAGAATGTTATAGGCAAAAGTAAGCATTAGAATCTCCCTTGGCTCCTGCAGAAGCTTTATTGCCTGGTGCCCCTGATGTGAAAGCTTCTCACACTGCCCTAACACTATCTTAATGAGCATCCCACATGGTGAGACCACTGCCAATGTACAAAGCAGGGACATAAGGCCTTTACTGCACACTTCTTAATGAAATTAAATAATTAAAATATAAATCCCAAACACCAGACCATCGGTATAAGAAAAAAGGGGAATTTTTTTAAAAATCTAAGTCAGAATGGCCTCTGACACAAAATGAAGGAGAAATGAATTATAAACTTGTGAAAACTTAAAACTAAATTGGATAGAAATATTTGCAGCCCATATTCTGAAAAAAGAATTGATTTCTTTAATAAATAAAAAGGTCCTATGAATGGTTTTTAAAAGCCAGCAAACCAGTACAGAAAGGAAGATATAATATGGACAGACTATACACTAAAAAGAAATATTAATAGCTCTTAACCATATGAAAATATTTAATTTCATTTATAATTATATGAATAAAAATTAAAACTACAATAAAACACCATTTACCATGTTAGGTGATCAAAGATCAAACTATTTGAAAACACAGAATACTGAAGATGGTAAGGGGTAGAAGGGAATTTCATACATTATTAGATTACAGTCTAATTTACAAAGTGACACAACATACATATATGTGAGACCATAGGCAGTCTGTCAAAATTTAAATATGCATAATCTTTGACTTTGTAGTTCTACTTCAAGGTGTTTATATGAGATCTTTGCTGAAATGTTTTTGTAGGAGCAAAATAATACAAATAACCAAAATATCCACAAATAAGTAACTAGTAACTAAACTCTAGTGTATTCATATAATAAAATACTGTGAAGTTATTTAAAAATGGTATAGCATCCTGTACAGATAAAGAACAGTCTCCACAATACATTAAACAAACAAATGCATGAAAAAGGTGTGAAATTATGCAAAATATGCCATAATTTATAAGATTAATGTATCCACAAACACAAAATATATATCCATACATTTGGAAATAGCATAAATTATCTCGGGAAAAATAAAAAAAGATTGATTGCCTTTGAGAAAATAATGGGAACATGAGAAAGCAAAAAATTCATTTTTTATTATACACCATTTTACATCTTTAGAATTCTATGACATGCACTTACATTACCTATTCAAAATTAAATATTAAAATGCATCTCACAATAATATACCCCTTATGCTAAGACATATGGTATCATCTGTTACTAGGAGATATATTATCAGGACATAGACTTTATTTTCTTCTGTGAATTTTAAAGATCCTGTATGTACATCTATTTTCATTCTTCATCACCACTAGAAGACAAGTATATGTGCCTGGAAGTTTAGAAAAATTGTTTCTGATGAATGTGGCTTTAATTCAAATGCAGCTCATCTGAAGTTAATTAAAATAAGTTTGAACTTCCTTAATTTTCTTTTCAAACAGTTTAGGGTATGAATAAATGCAGTAAACTTTATATTAGCAAACTCTAATTTTATAACTATCATATTCACAATGGATAAGAAGACAGAGTTGTTGGAATCTTAGGATCTATATAATCTGACATAAAATACATGCTTAATAAAACATTAAATGAATGAATGAATGAAAATTTTAATTAATTAAACTAAAAAAGATGTTTCAGCTGAACAATACTGTACAGGATTGGAGTTCTCTCAATTTCAACAAATTCTGGCCCCTTTTCTTTAAACAAAACTCTAATTGCCACTGGGACCAACTGCAAACATTACACTTCAATTTTTGTTCATAGCCAACCATTCCCTAGTTCCCTTCTCAAGTTATACATCTTTAGTCTGGAATTTAAAAAAAATTACTACAATGGGCCCCAGGATACTACTTGGTCATTAGAGACTCTATAATAAATGCTTCTAGTTTTATTACAACTCTGCTGGAAAACTTCCACATATTTGCCTGTTCTAGGAAAGCAGCAAGGACAGAGCTGGAATTTGAACAGGTCATCATTCAGTAGAAAATGTTTGTTTTATTTCACAATTTGGACGCTGCATATTCTTCTTTATTCCCTTAGATCCTTAGTAGAAACAAGCCTCAGGGCTAGCAAAGCCCTTCCACCTGATACCAAAACTGTTCTGCAGCGTTGAAAAGGAGCTCTCTGTTCTCTGTTTATGTTGAATTTAGTAACATCCTTTTCCCTCTAATGAGAAACTCTACATGCATAGGAGTCTTCCAAAATTAGTACCTTAATAGTGCTCTGTGCTTTCTGATATCTCAGGCTCATATTTTGTCGCCATTGTTGAGACTCAAGAATTTTCACTGTATTTCAGTGATTACACCCTATTACTCACACAATTCAGATGATTAAGAGATTATCTCAGTTCTGTTTTAATAATTAACAGGCTGATTAGAGCAGTCTTCCAGGAGGCCCTGTGGCCGAGCTGCACACTGTCACTCCAACGCTAATGCAAACTTACAAAAGGAAATGCAAAGTGCTGTTGACTCTTCCTAGGTATACTGGCAGAAGGGCTGGTTGCAGGTACCTGCCATGCATACTGATGTAACCAGGGCTTTTAGGTGTGACTAAGAGAAATGTACTTAAAAGCATCTTAACAGAAAAGCAAGAATGAGAGGGTGGTGTACAATACACAGGTGGGTCCTAGCATCCTCGGAAAAGATGAGGACAAGAATCTAGAGTGTAATAACAGCTCTCTCTCCCTCCCTCCCTTTCTCCCTTTGTGTCTCCTCTTTCTTCCTCCCCACCCTTCCTCCTTCTTCTTCCTTCTACTCTTCCTCCTCCTCTTCTTCTTCTGCCTCCTCCTTCTCACCCCCCCCCACTTTTCCCTCTCTCCCTCTTGCTTCCTCCCCTTGGCCTGCTGCCCTCTCTTCTTCTTCCTTCTACTCTTCCTCCTCCTCTTCTTCTTCTGCCTCCTCCTTCTCACCCCCCCCACTTTTCCCTCTCTCCCTCTTGCTTCCTCCCCTTGGCCTGCTGCCCTGTGCATGTGTGTTTCCTTCAACTTGCTCAACAACTTCTATCTTTTGCTTCTTTGTGTCATCTGTGCCTACAAGGGCCTATCAGCTCCCAGGTCACCCATAACTCCATCCAACCAAACTCAGGGCTGCACTTCTCTTGATGCCTATTCCAAATTCCTATGACAGAATTCTACTGGCCCAGATTTGGATGGCACAATCAATGAATGGTAGTCAAAAACGTGAGATAAAGGAAATGATAAAAATTTGGCTGCTGGGTACTCATCCATACAGGGATGAGCTTGAAAGACAGCAAAATATGTTTATGGCCTTTTAAAATTGCTTTTCCCTGCACTAATATGAGGCCTCTATTTAAAAAGAAAGTCTAAGCTGTTCTATAACTTCAAACAACATTCAAGACAGAAGTTCTCAAAAAACAAAACTTAATGCCTGTTTACACTCGATGAAAGCTGCCGATAAGCAGAGGCTCTTCTCTGTGTCGCCCTCACTCTGGAAACCAGGCTAACAGCACTTCTGGCATCAGAAATGTTTCTAGTGAACAGGCAATAAAACATCATGCACAGCTCTCGGAGGCAGGGCCCAGAGCAGAGAGATCTCTTCCACACACATTTCACTAATCAACCAATAGCCAGGGATTTAGCTCAGTGGTTCCACAAGTTCAATCGGTACCAAAAAAGGAAGAAGGAAGAAAGAAGAAAGAAGAAAGAAGAAAGAAGAAAGAGAAAGAGGAGGAGGAGGAGGAGGAGGAGGAGGAGGAGGGAGAGGAAGAAGAAGGAGAGGAGGAAGAGGAGGAGGAAGAGAAGAAGAGAAGAGGAGGAGAGGAGGAGGAGGAGAAGAAGAAAAGAAATCAACCAATAAAAATTGCTAATGGGGCTGTGGGGAAAAAGGAACACTTCTCCACTGTTGGTGGGAGTGTAGACTGGTGCAACTACTGTGGAAATCACTGTGGAGATACCTCAAAAAATTAGAATGAAGTCTATTGATTTAGCTCTGTGGTTCTGCCATCTGCCTCGCAAGCATAAGTTCCCAAGTTCAATTCCCAGTACCAAAAACAAAACAAAACAAAAAAAAAAAACTAGAATTAGAAGACCCCTTTGACCCAGCTATTCCCCTGTTGGGTATCTTCCCAAAATAATTATACCACAGTGATATATGTGCTAAAATTTGGAAACAGCCCAACTGCCCATCATCTGGAGACTGGATAAAGATAATGTGTTTTGTTTCGTTTTTATAAAATGGAGTACTATTCAGCCATAAGGAATGAGAAACTAGAGATATTTATAGCTAAATGGATGCACATTGAGGCCATACTCTAAAGTGAAATAAATAGGACACACACGTGTAAATACCAAATAGTTTCTCTGGTGTGAGAAACTGAAAGTGTTAATAAGGATCAAGCTATATAATAGATACTGTAAAATAGGAAGAAAAGGTTCAAAGGGGAAGGGGAGAGGAAAGAAGGGAAAGAAACAAATGTGAGAAAGGAAAAAATGGAAATAAAGTCTTCATAAATAGGGAGGGGTGGAGGGATTGAAGGGAGGGCAGGGGAATGGGGAAAAATGTAAAGGTACAAATTCCCAATGATGTATGTCATCATATTGTATACCTAAAATGTACCAATAAAATTAATGAATAAAAATAGTATTTGATGATTTAAATAGGATCCATGGATTTCACAACACTGTCAAGCCTTATTTCAAGACTCTGTTATGAAAAAATAGACTTTTAGGGGATAACACATAGAAGATAAGCTGGGTGAATTCTAATAAGTGCATATTGGCATATTTCTGGCCACAATGGGGAGACAATTAATATTATGCCTTCTGGAAGGCAATACTTCCTTCTAAAGAAAATGAACACGCATTCAAATTATGCAAATCCTATAAGGTTCACATCAGAAATCCACAAACAAAAGCAGGTTATGCTGAAGAATGCTAAAGATTACTGACTAAACTTTCATTGTGGAGTACAATTTAGTGGGAGATCATTGAAGCTTCAAATGTTAATAGCCTGTATGAAAAAGGTGGGTATCTGAGTAATTCCAAAATTAAACCGTGGTTAGAAAGAGTGTTTTGCACTTACTAACATTCTCCATGATGCATTTATTGTTAAGAACTGCAAGGAAAACTTTTAAAGAAAGGCCAGTTCTTTTAAAATGCTCAAGCTTATATAATGTTCCATTTGCCCTTTTCTACCTATACCATTTATAGTTTAAATCTCAAGCTAGGGAAACCATTTGAATACCCAAGTGACTTTTGTAGAAACTCTGAAGGTACTAAACTATAATTTCTTCATGTGGAATGTGCCTGTGATAGCACTTATGAAATGCTACAAGCAGAAAAGTGGAAGGTTGCAACAAGCAGTCCTCTCGGTTCATCTCCTAGACAGATTTCTGTCCTGAGATTATTTGTCAAACCAATAAGATGTCACCAGTTGTGTGTTTTAACCTACGCATTTCATTTGTAGTTGTGGCTCTAGTGTTTAGATAATTGTGCTTTTTGAGTAGAAAATTATAATTATCTAGTCTTATTAAGTAGATTTTTCCATCTATCTGCAAAATGCATTATTTGTGAGAAGTTAATTATATACACATTCACCACCGTAAATGTCATCTGCCATAATAGGTAAGAATAATAGTAAAATCTGTGGCCATTCTGTAAAAACAGAATATAAATAAACAGCACTCACAAAACTCTCTCAACATGTTCTGGTCACATCACAATACAACATTATCATCAATTTTATTCCTTCCAACAATATCTGATTTCAATTCTGAGAAGCTGACAGAAAAGACAAGATTTATCAAAAGATAAATATATACACAAGTAGAATGATGTTTAATAACTTCTTCATTCAGAATGCTAGAGTTATATTTATCAATGTAGTCTCTATTGATTCTCAAAACACTTTAATACCAGGTCTGCCTATAAAACAATGACTAGCCTGTTTTCATTTGAGGCGTCATTTTTAAGGATTTTTCAGTCATCATATGTCTTACACACAATATCTTTCAGGAGATAATCCTAAGGTAAAAATTTGAAAAAAAAAAAAGTTTAAAACAAATAATGAAAAGATGGGAAAATACACTAAAAATGCATTTAGTTTTACATCAAACAAGAGTACATTTCAATTTCTGTAAAATTAGACTTGGAAGAAAAAAGGACCCACACAGATTGTAGTCTGTTATGTCACTGCAAGGCCATTGCAAGCATAAAGTGGAAGGATTCTCTGAGGAGAATCATTTCCTTTTGCTGTTCGAAAAGCATCATCCTTTGCACTTTGAACCACGATATTTTCCCTCATACCCCTTCTAGCCCAAATCACTAAAACATTCTAGCATTTGATAAAATTCAACCTCCCTTGGACTTCAAAGGAAGGGCCTACTTGTAAAGTATTTTTCTCCTTTTGTTTCTTCTCGGAACCCATTCCAGCATCACATACAGCTCTGCTGCTGCTGAGAGTGCAGCACCACCCTGGGAGTGAGATTGTGATTCTAGAGGAAGTCAGAATTGGGTGCAAGAGAGCACTTAAAAAAATTAATCATCCTTGATTCTGTTTAAGTGGTAGAAGTCAGAGTTTCCCCAATAATTAATACCCCTGATGGAGAGACAAGTTTTTCCATGAAAAAAAAAATTCCTGTTGAAAGAATATTTTGTTCAGTTGTACTCTTTTAATTGCATTTTAAAGTTGTAAGAATAACTTTTTAGGATTACTAACATGAATTCTGAATTTCTATTTACCACTTACCTTTATGCACATGAAAGTTATTTGTGAGCAATATATCAAGATATAAATTTGTTCAAATTTTGGTGTACAGTTTCAAAGAATATGCTACAATTTAGCTAGTTCACTCTATCAAGGATCATTCTGGTCACAGGAAGAAAACAAACACTTGCTGACTATAACCCACACACTTAGTACTGGTGCCTGTCTCAGTGGAGGATACAAAAGAAAGTAAGAGGACATTCCCCACAGGAGCCTAAGAAAGGATGGAGAGAGAACACTGGACAAGATATTGCTGATTCCATCAGTCCCAATCCATCAGTGGCCATTATTCCTGTGGCCAGTGATTGGCTTAAATGTAAGCACATGATCAAGTAGGGCAAGTTGGTGTAGGACTTGGGCTATGGCGACTTCAGCTAGGGTTGCCAAGTTGTATACTCAATGAATCTTTATTAGGTATCTACTCTATCAGGCACTCTTCTACATGGCAGATGTAAGCCACACAGAGAAAAACAAACAGGAAAGAAGAAAAGAAGCCGATGGATGCAACATCTGGACTCAATCATGTCTAAAGTTTTATTGACCTCTGGACTTTTAAATTATACAAGTCAACTTATCTCCTTTTAATTTAACACAGCTTCAGTTGGGGTTTCTACTACTTGCAACCCAGAGTCCTGATTAATGCCCCACCCCACCCCAGCTTCTATTATTGTAATTGAAGTAAAGCCTCCCCTCCACGTATTGGCTGCTTTGCCTGTGCTAAGTTTGGTCAGGCCCCTAAGCCAGTTCCAGCAGCCTAGTGGTCCTTCTCTTAACCCTTCCTAGAATTTCTACACTTCATTTGGAGTGCTTCTCCAACTCTAACTTAGACTGGTCTTCATAATTACAGGGTAACCTACCCTCCAACTCCACCCTGGTCATTTCTCTTTTGAGGAGAAAATAATACCTATGAAGTACCCATATTCTCATATAAACACTTGCAAACATGTTATCAGAATCAGAGATGAGGAGTTCGCAATACACTACCTGGGCATCTCTTCCTACTGCTTATTCAGTGTGGGACTGCTATCTCATTGTTCCTGACCAAGAATCAAGCAGCCTCTGATTATGTCCTTCCAAAGACAGGAAGCTCACTACTGTGAGAGACTGCTTGGGCCTGCATAAGAAGGCTGCCCTCAACCTTAGCCTTTGCCTCGGTGGAAAAATCCCACTAGACTACATACGTGACCTTGGCAGGTCTAGCCCCTGGGCAAACAGGAAATCTTACAGAAAGAATAGCCCTTTGTGCTAACCACAGGGTCACGGGATCTTTGGTATTTCCTTGTCCTGCTTGCCCCTAGAGATTGTTAAGTTAAAGATTGCATAGGGTTAACTGTTGATGTATGCCTTCCCACCTACCCCTCCCCACATTTGGTAAAATACTGATTGCTTTATGGTTAAATGCTTGAATGACTCATGTGATTGATTTGCTTGAACTGTCCAGTAAGCTTGCTGAACCTTCCCCCTGGGATAACAGTATATAATCGTTTTGCTGAGCCAATAAAGAGCCTTTGATCAGAAACCAGACTTGGGCCGTGTACTCTAACTTCTTAAAGATTTCCTCCACAGACATTCAAGATCGGATCGGCCTCTGATGACCCACGAATAAGAGGCGGCTCTCACCTCCTATTCCCCGCGGGACGGGGTCCCCCCAGAGAGCCGCACACTACATCACACGGCTTTCCATTCATTGAAGAACAACTTCAGTATGTGGGACATGTCATCATCATCATCCCAAATTAAAGATTCTGTGCTTGAAATTCCTATTGCTTTATGCTCTTTCTGTTACATAGAGCAACAAATAAGCTTCCTTATCTAAATGTCAATTCTTTAAATATTCTAAAACAATTACCATGTCTCCTTTTAGTGCATTTTCTTCTACAGTTCCTCAGCTCTTTCTTAAAACACACAACTTTCAGATTCTTTGACATTCTGATTCCCCTTCTCTGCACTGTGCTTGACACATTTCAAAACATGTTATCTCTCTCACCCACCCAACCACTGAACCCATCCTTGCAATTGTCTGAAAAGCTCAGAAAACTGTCGTCAGCTTACTTTCAAAGGACTGAGTGCTGTGTTTACGATGAAAGGTCCTAACATAGCATTGGCTCTTTTTCCTGTAGCAAATACACCACATGTTTGATCAATAATTTTAGTGCAATCCTTGGCACACAGTATGCATATGGCATTAAATTACCTGATGATCAAAAATGTCCAGAATTTTTTCATAAGAACCTATTGCATTGAGACTCTCTCCTTTCCTTTCCCATCTTGGGTAATGGCAGTTTGGTTCTTATCTATTTTGTTAACAAAAGCTCCTAGCTAGGACACCTGCTGGCTTACTCAGCAAGTACCAAAAATGCACATAGTGGAGACTTAATAAGGGGTGGTAAACAAAACACATCAAAATGCAGGAACCTCCACCATTGCTTTTCAATTAATTTTTTTTCAGGCAATGAAACTTGTGTATTAGACAAGAAGTTAACTCCATAGTCAAAGGTGTTTTGAAAAAAGCTCACCTTTGCAGTTTATCAATATGAGGGATCCTTAAAATTAAGTATATCTCTAAAAATTATCTATAGATTTTTTACATGAGTATTTAATGAAGAAATATACTATATAAATTTGATTTTCTTCATCAAGATTTCATAGGTAAAGCAAATGATAAATATATATACCAATATATGAAATATATGTGTATATATAGTTATTTTTATTAGTGTATGTGGTATGGTTGAAAGTATTGTAAATGTTTATTTTTTTTTAATTATTACAGAAGGCAACACATTGTCATTAGTCCCCTCAAAGTACTTCCCGTCCCTTTGAACACTCTTATCCTCTCCTTCTTGCCACTTTCTGAAACAGTTCTGGACGTCCACTTTCCTGCGTATCTTTAGTTACACTGTCACAATGACCAGAATCCATGAAAAACATTTACCTTTTACGGTCATTTTGATGCTAAGATACAGCCAGAAGTGTCACAGTGCCGGGCCCAGGGAAGAGGTAGATGAGGACACAGCACACTGCTTTCACGAGCTCTCCACTGGATGGCACGCAGCAGCATTCACTGCATTTTTTTATTGCAACTTTTAGAAAAACACAAAACCAAACTTCCAGAACTGCTTTGAAAGTGGCAAGAACCATGGAATAAGTGCGTTCAAAGTATGGCGGAGTCTTCTGAGGAGGATGAATGGTAATGTGTCTTTTAGTACATTTTTAAAATTTAAACATTCACTGTATATTTTTATCATACCACATGTTTGCAATATAATAGTGTTTGTTTTGTGGAAATGGTATATGTATATAATATATCTAGATCATATAAATAAATGAATGGAACATAGGAAACCAGAAGGAAAGCTTTTTTGCTTAATTCTTGAATTTCAGTCTGGAGACTCAGTTAGTTGAGGCCATTTAGAGTTTACATTCCATATTAGTTATACTTCTTAATTCACATTCCCTCTAAATTTAATAAGTACGCTTTGTTCAGCTTCACTCAGGCATTGATGAAAATACCAAGTAGGCTGGAGCCAACACTTGACCGCTTTGGCTTTAGTTCGCAGTAAGAGACGCCAGCCTTGGGGACCCTGAGCCATCACCCATACTTCTGAGACTGAAGCAACACACACAGCTGAGATTTCAGCATCTCACTCTGGGAAGCTTTTTAAATGCTTTATTGAAATCAAAACAGAGTTTAGTAGTTCTAGCTTCATGAAACTAATCTTTTTTCTAGGTCACAATGGTCTATTATGGACAATTTCATATATCCAAACTAATTAGAAGCACACCTTAATAGCTAGCCCTTGTTTTGTTTGCTAATTACTAAGTCTTTCCTTAGAAAATCTATACTGGTTCTGTCCTGCCATGCCCAGAGCCTACCATCTTCCACCTCAAAAATCAAGATATTTGCCCACATTTATTTCAAATAATGCAATTTGCCTATGTATGTAGGTTCCTTCTTTATTTAGGATGCCATCTGCTTGACCCTAGAGATGAGGGCTCATTCAGTGTAACTTAGGGATGTTATCCTATCAATTCCTTGGTGTATCTCCGTCTCTTCTTTCACTAAACTGTGTTTCATATTTATAGCCTGAATACTTCTCTCTTTACAGAAACTCTTAAACACACATAAGAATTCTCAAACCCCTATTCCTCTCGGAGCTAGCTAAATGGCATTTAAAGTACTTCAATAAATGTGTAGGGCATCTCTAAAAGCAAATAGTAAAGAGATAATTTATACTATTCTGTGAACACCTTCCCTTACCCCTGAATATCAAATGGCCTCACTGCTAATATATAAGTAAATAAATAAAAAGAAAGAAATTGCATAAAGCAGGTCTGTATATGACCTTCAAATAATAAATGTGAATTTAAGGGATCAGTGAAAAATATTGTTGAGGTAGATTCGAGGTTTCTGAATATATGAATTTGAAATGAATGTACCAACATACAGAATAATTTAAAAGTTATGCTATACATTATAGACCAAAATTATACTGGAAGAGATTTTTTTAAAGTATGGAAAATTATCTCAGAATGGCTATCACTTTCAAAAACACATCACAGAGCTGGGTATTTAGCTCAGTGGTGCCACCACCTGCCTCGCAAGCACAAGGTCCTGAGTTCAATCCCTGGTACTAAAACCAAAAACAAAACACACACACACACACACACACACACACATCACATGACATGCTTTCTCCTCTATGAAAACCCCACAATATAAGTAAAGGACAGAGAGTAAGAAATACAGAGATAGAGCTTTCTCATATAGGAAGGGAATTAAGAAATGAAAGGGTTTGAAAAACAAATTAAGCTGTGTCATGTGCATGTAACCTGTAGAGGCACAGCAAAGCTCAACAACTAGGCCACACACCGAGAGGTCCAACAGGAGACTTTGTTAGGGAAGCAGGTCAGAGAGAGAGGAGAGACGGAAGACAGAGAGAAGAACAAAGAAAGGAAGGTCCTTTTATTGTTTGGGGGCTGGGCTATTGCTTATTCATGAGGAGTGGGCTACTCTTAACCTATCACAGGCCAGGTTGTCCTTTATGGGTTCAATCCTGCAGAAACAGGTTTAACCCCTCCAGACCACTGTGGCCTTGGGAGGAGGGAAACTAAAAATAAGAGCATGAGGTCATTTCAGGAGTCAAGAAGAACCAGGAGAATACAGGCTGTGATGGCAGCAGCATCAGGTCCCTAACATAACCAACTCCCCATCTGGAATATAACACTGTGTACTGGAAACATGAAATTGAAAAAAATAAAATAAAATGGTTAACTATATACATTTTATGCTGACATGATTATCTCTAGAGAGTTCAATAATAAAAAAATATATATTTGGCCTGAGTTTTCTTTCCTGGCTCTTCTTGTTTCATTCCATGATTAGTGCTGAAAGTAATTTTGTCAAATAAAAATAGAGAATTTTTTAAATGAAAAAATAAAACTGATAACCTAAAGTTATACGTCATAGTATTCTAACATGATCCTAGTTCTTTTGTTATTTTAAAGATTGCAAACATACACGATAACAAGAAATGAAAATACTAAATAAAAATTTCAAATATACATATATATGACAACAAAAAAAGGATATGAAATAAACACAAATTTATATAACAGACTAATAATCGAGATACATTATTAATTTGATATGATCTTCAAACATTATGTTCATTATGTTCATTTCCTATCATATAATTTTTGAAATAATGTAATTACAAATAAAACAAAGTTACATATTATAGTTGAAAAATTGTCCTCAAAATTTTATGATTTATAAACTCCTTGTTTTATTAATTGATAAATATCTATGCTTGTTGATTGTACCACTTACATTTTCTAACAAAACTTCCCACAGGGAAAAAAAAATACTTATATTTGAAATCCAAAAGCAACTAAAAGAATTCACATTTTCAAGATCAGATTTTTCTGTTTCTATTTTATTATATCCCATACTTATTTTTATTATATTTTATAAGCATAATAATAGAATTTAACACCAATACATATGTAATATTCTTCCCAAATGAATCACTATGAATTAAGTCAAGCATGTAATTCAGAAAAATCATAAGGTTGCCAGAGAAACTATCAATATGCCAAATGTGCACAATCCTACCACATTCATGACCATGTTTCTCATTTAATAGTGCATACATATGTGTAAAAACATACCCCCACACATATACACAATGCATATTTTCCACAATACAATATATACTTTGGTATAATGAAACAGATGTGTAGAATGTTGGTGATTTGTGTGATTTGAGAAAAAAAAAATATCATCTTTGAGGGAGTTGGAGAATTTGTAATATGTACCAGATACTAAATGAAATTAATGATTTATTTAAGTATAGTTACAATAAAATTTACTTAAAAATTAACATTCATCATCAGTAGAAAATAGGTACAAAGATATAATGATAACATAACAACATTTATCTTAACAAATTTCCAACCAAACAAGCTGTAGTGACAGAAAAGGAAGTCTGTAGAAAGTAGAGATGAAAGAGGAGAATGACAGATGGACTCTAATACTTTTCACACGACTCATATATACAGATTTCATAAATTCTCAAAGAAAAAAGCAAAGAAAATGAGAACCAAAATAACTCATCAATTTGGTAGACCAACATAAAAAGACAAGGATTATTGTGTTGATAAATTTTTTAAAATACGAAATGTAAAGCCTGAGATTTAGCTCAGTAGTGTTGCACCTGCCTAGCCAGAACAATGTGCTAAGTTTAATCCCCACCATCAGAGGAAGAAAAAGGAAAAAGAACAAAAGAACAAAAGAAGAAGAAAAAAGCATATGTACTTTCTGACATACTCAATAAATTAAAAATAATTTGTTATCTCTTCCTCTTGAATTGTCCCCTTCACAAGGATGTAGTGAACTTGTCTCTTTCAATCAGTTTAGGTTTAAAACTTACTTTGTCTGTGAATAAGATTGCCACCCCTGCTTTTTTCTGGGCTCCTGTTACATGAAGTTTTCTGTCCTTTCACTTTCAGTCTATGGGCTTCTTTTTGCACTAGACATGTCTGGTATACAACATGGTATTAGATTTTGCTTCTTAATCCATTCTGCCAGTCTATTTCTCTTGATGGTAAATCGAGGCCATTGATACTGATGGTTATAACTGATATGTACTAACTTATTATTGTCATGTTTTTTTACCTTCTTTTAGTTTCTTGGCTTGCCTATTTGATTTGCTCTGCTGGGCCTCACTGTGTTGTTACCTTCATTGTCATTTTCTAGGATATTATTTAGAATGCATTGTAGTGCCGGTTTGGTATTTATAAAGTTTCTCAGGTGTTCTTTATCCTGGAAATATCTTATTTCCCCATCCATTTTGAAAGAAAGTTTTGCAGGATACATCAGTCTAGGTTGGAGGTTGTTCTCTTTTAGGACTTGAAATGTCTCATTCCAGGCTCTCCTTAACCTAAGGGTTTGTATAGAAAAGTCTGCTGTGATTCTGATGGGCTTTCTTTTGCATGTAATTTGTTTCTTGTCTCTTACTGCTTGTAATATTTTGTTCTTCTGTTGGGTTTCTGGGATCTTGATTATTATATGTCTAGGTGCAGATTTTTTTTGATCACAGCTAGTTGGAGTCCTATATGCCTCACTTATCTGTATGTCAGATTCTTCCCCTCTGGGAAGTTTTCTATAATTAATTCTGTGAAGAGCTTTTTTAAGTCATTTGCATTTTCTCCTACTACTTCTTGAATTCCTATCAGTGTGATGTTATTCTTCTTTGTATCATCTAAGAGTTGTTGTATCAATTTCTCATGATCCCCTACTGTTTTTAAGAGACCTCTCTTTTCACAGTCACTGACTGCAATTTTATCTTCTATATCTGAGATTCTATCTTCTGACTTTTTTATTCTTTTGTGAATACTCTCAATGGAGTTTTTAATCTCCTGGATATCTGTTTGAATCTGTCCTATGGATTCCATTTCTTTCTTGTGTTGGGCATTTATTGTTTCCAATTCTTTCTTATGCTGGGCATTCATGGCTTCTATCATGGTCCTGAGCTCATCTATTTTCCTCTCAGTTTCTGTTCTAGAGTCACATATTATAACTTTCATTTTGCTCGTCATCTCTATGATTATCTGGGAAATTACTTCGGTTTTATTTTTCTCTAGAGCCTGATTGATCTATTTTGTTACTTCCTGTGCTTTGAGTTCAGGGTGTCCTGATGATTCACTGTCATTTGCCCCACTGTTTGCCATTGGTGAATTGGAAGCTTCCCCCTGTATCTTGCTTAAGTGTTTTCTCATTTTTACTACTGTTGTTGGGTTTTCCTTAGTTTAACCTTTAGGTTATCACTTAAATCTTCCTGATATAGTTGGGCTGCAGCCCATGCGTCTCTAATGACTCATAGATATTCTCATATTCTCATAATACCAAAGAAAACAGCTCATTGAATCAATCACAATCCTTTATCCTAATTGATACAATCAGCACCACAATATAATGAAGCACAATTTGCAAACTGACCACTTAAGGTACTCATCAGTCTGCCACCTTCCAACCATGTGAATTAAATTAAAATCAAGAAGCAATCCAAAATATGCTTACAGTGAATTAACTTTTCAATAAGGATATTTACCATTTAGAATGGGGGCTTAAGACAGAGTTAAGACAAGAGGAGTAGATAAGTAAAAGAATTATAGAAGGTTTCAAATGAAGCCAAAAGACATAGAATGACCAGACAATCATCAGGAAACTGTTAAATTCAAAAAGAAAAAACAAAATAAAAGTATAACAACCCTTGAGTGAGGTAGAATGACATAAGAAAAGAGCACAAAGAAAAGAGAAAAAAATAATAAAAGAAAAAATCTGAGTTAGGACAAGAGCAAAAATAGAAAGGGAAATGAGGGATACTATAGTGGAGTAAGAGACTGAGTTAGAGAAAGAAAACAAAAAGAAAAAAAAGAATTTGCAGAGTGGAATAAAAAAAGGAAAGAAACAAAAATGAGTTTGAAGGGCCTCTTTCAGACTGTATCACTGCTGTCATAAGATACAATATGTGCTGCCATGTGCAGAGCCGAGTCCCCTGACCTCAGCTAGCTGGTGGCAGAACCCCATGATGCAGACTGAGCTTGTGCTGCAAGGCCCAAACTGAGTTCCCCGACCTCCTGAAGGGCTGAACTCCACTCAGCTCTACTGTAAGTTTCCCCCACCACTTCTTTAAAGATGTTCAAAGTTGAAAGTGCCAGAAAATACTCTTTATGACCACCTCTGCCTCTACACAGTAGGTCCAAAGACTGGCACAATCAGGAGGTCTAAAAGCATGAGGGGGAAGGTTGGGCAGGGGTTTGGAGGTGCCCATGTGGCTACCTTTTTAGTGCTAAAGATGGCGGCAGCGGTGTCAGCAGGGAAGGGCCTGGCCGAGAAGACCCTCCAGTGCTGAAGATGGCGGATGCAACCTGCAGGAGAAGGTGCAGCTGGGAAGACCCTCTGGCACTGAAGATGGTGGAATATGATTATTTTTGAGTTATATTTACCAAGTACCTTATAAAGTTTATATATATTCAGGTATATGGTGTTGATAGTTAAATCAAGTTCAGTTATAAGGAAATGAAAAAAATAAGCTTTTGAATGCTGGATTCAGTGATATACAAAATTCACTGGATCTTGTGAACAATCTGATTCCCATAAATGACCATCAAGACAAGCTATAGTGTGGGGACTGCAGAGGAGGGTTTACTCCTGAAGAACAGCACTGAGAGCTCATGGATTAGGGTGGATATGTGATGGAGACCACCCTGAGTGAGCTACAGATTCATAAATTGGCTTTTCATATTAAAAGTCTTAGTCTGCCTATTGGTCCTCAATGGCTTGCCTGAAGAGCCAGAAGTTGGTGTGTGGGAAAGGAACAACTCCCTACACCACTGGTTATAGCAGAGGTCTCAATGATCTATGACCTTGTGACATCTTGAATGGAAAGACTGTGTCGCTAAGGGCAGCATGACTTGTACAGAAAACTACTATAGAGGCAAAAAGTAATCCATGGGAAGAAACAAATTTCCCATTAATCTATGAGCTGTTCTTGCTAGAATGTTTAGCTCCCTTGTTACTAGGAACCTGCTTGCCTCAGTGCTTTCTACTTCATTGTTCCCTGCACCAGCCTTTACCCTTTCTACAAGCTACATGTTCAATAAATAGTGTGAAGCTCTAGGAGGTGGTGTCTTAGCCAGATAAGAACTTCGACCATTCTGGGCTCCCCATTTATGCATTAAGACTTAGTCTTGTATCTTTAAAATCCTGCCACTATACACTTGGTCAGGCGATTGGGAATTTGTGTGGCTTCCAATAGATATGTATGGAGGAAGGCAATTGGAGAGGATGGATACTCAAATAAGCCTAGAAACCTGCTGTTCTTGTTTTGGAAGGAGCACTAGAGGACAGAGCTGGTCACAGTTTCCCATTCTTTTGTTCAACAGACATTTATTGGGAGCTTCTTATGAACCTGCTGTTGAAAATGTAGCATTGAATACAACAAAATTCCTGCTCTTATGAAGCACATTTTGGTAGGAAAAAAGAAAATGTATCCAAATAAATTAATCTCTGATGTATTTGCTAGTGATAAGTGCTATGCAGAGAAATAGGTCAGGAAGGGGAGAAAAAGATGACAGTCAAAACCTGCTGTTTCATAAGGAAGTTAGGAAAATCTTCCATGAGACAGTGAGGAGATGAGAAGTCCAGACCTGTCAGATTTGGTGAAAGAACTTCCCAAAACTGTGGAAAAGTCATTGCAAAGGTCCAAGATAAGAGTCTGATTGAGTGCCTGATAGAAAGGAGACTAGTGATGCTGCAGTGGAGGAAGGGAAGAAATTTGTACACTTGACCACAAGTTAAATCTTGCAATTTGATGGGGATGAGACCATCAGTGGGCTTGAGGGAGAGGCGTGACGTGCTCAGATGGTTTTTAATGCCTCTCCAGCTGTTAGGTGAAAACTCAATTGAGAGAGATCCAAGAGATTATTCCAATAATCTAGGCAAGAGAACAGTGGTCTGCATTATAACATGGAGATGATGAGAAGCAATCTTAGGCTGGATGTATTTTTTTCAGCTTTAATTGAGTTTATTGGTACACTTTAGGGATACAGTACAGTTACATTCATTGTTGCGATCTTGTACCTCTACATGACAAGTCTTGGTTCTCATTTTTTCCCCTTGTCCCTGCCCTCCCTTTACCCCCTCCTCCCCTCCCCATCTACAACCATTTTATTTCCATCTTTTCATTATCTCACATATTTTTCTTTTCCCTTTTTACCCTTCCCCTGACCATCACACCTTCCCTACACCTTTAGCTCCTTTTTTCCCATTTCTCAATGTCAGTAATCTTACTAGGATCTTCTGTATTATTGGAGATTATTCACACCAGAGAAACTATTTGGTATGTACACATGTGTGCCCTATTTATTTCACTTAGGAGTATATCTTCAATATGTATCCATTTTCCTATGAATGAATCTATTTTCTCATTCTTTATGGCTGAGTAATATTCCATTTTATAGAAAAACCACATCTTCTTTATCCAGTTTCCAACTGATGGGCAAATAGGCTGGTTCCAAGTTTTAGCTATTGCAAACTGTGCTGCTATAAACATGGGTGAGCATACTTTTCTGTGATATGATCCTTTTAGTTCTTTTGGAAAGATACCCAGCAGAGGGATGGCTGGGTCAAATGGAACCTACAGTCCAAGCTCTTTGAGGTATCTCCATAT
The DNA here is from genome assembly GCF_012274545.1 of Fukomys damarensis. Classification (NCBI taxonomy): domain Eukaryota; kingdom Metazoa; phylum Chordata; class Mammalia; order Rodentia; family Bathyergidae; genus Fukomys; species Fukomys damarensis. Next base: position 60,397,763 of record NW_022900949.1, read on the forward strand.
TGATTTCCATAGTGGTTGCACCAGCCTGCACTCCCACCAACAATGGAGAAGGGTTCCTTTCTCCCCTCAACCCTGCCAACATTTGTTATTGTGTGATTTCTTGATAGCAGCCATTCTTTGTGGGGTGAGGTGGAATCTCACTGTTGTTTTCATCTGCATCTCTCGAATGATCAGTGATGTGGAACATTTTTTCATATATTTACTTGCTGCTTTTACTTCTTTGTCTGATAAATGTTCATTTCAGATGCCCATTTTTGAATGGGGTCTTTATATTTGGGGGGGCTGATTGTTATGAGCTCTTTATATATCCTTGATAATAGTCCTTTGTCTGAGGAACAGCTGGTAAAAGTTTTTTCCCACACTGTAGGTTGTCTCTTAGTTCTGTTGTTGGATTTTTTTGCAGTGCAGAAGCTGTTTAATAAGATGAGATCCCAGGTGTTGATTCTATCTGCTAGTTCCTGTGCTACTGAGGAATTGTTCATAAAGTGTTTTCCTATGCCATTGTCTTCCAGAGTTCTGCCTAACTTACCTTCCAGCAAGTTTAATGTTTCTGTTTTAATATTTAGATCTTTAATCCACTTTGATTTTAATTTAGTGCATGGTGAAAGATAAGGGTCCAGTTTTAATCTTTTTTTTTCCCTTTATTATTGAGTTTTTTGGTACAATCTAGGTATACAATACAGTTACATTCATCATTGGGATTCTGTACCTTTACATAATAGGTCTTGATTCTCATTTTTTCCCCTTGTCCCTGCCCTTCCTTCACCCCCTCCTCCCCTCCCCATTTACAAACACTTTATTTCCATTTTTTCAGTTTCTCATATTTTTTTCCTCTCCCTTATTACCTTTCCCCCACCCCTCCCACTTTCCCTACACCTTTAGCCCTTTACTTCCTATTTCACATTATTAATTATCTCATTAGGATCCTCTGTACTATTATAGTTTTTCACACCAAAGAAACTATTCAGTATTGCAGTTAAAGAAATCTCTGTATGAACATTAAAAATAGGGAATCCTAAAATAAAACTAAAAAGGAAAGTAAAAGAGAAAAGGCAATGATGTAATATTAAAATAATCCTTAATTCTGGAGATGAAAATTGTCCCTGAACATATTTAAATTGCTTCTTGCTCTTATAGTCTTATCTTATTTTTTTTTCATTATTTAGAGAATATATTATTAGTTTCTGTAATTAAACCCACTTATATATGAGCTTACATATTTAGTACGATGTGTTACCCTTTTTCGCCGCCGGGTGATCGCAGACAGGCAGGCAGGCAGGCAGCTTTCTAGGGCTGAAGATGGCGGCAGTGGTGCCAGCAGGGGAGGCCCCGCCGAGAAGACCCTCTGGTGCTGAAGATGGCGGGAATTCTGCCGGGGAGGGCACGGCCGAGAAGACCAAGAAAACCCTCTGGTGCTGAAGATGGCGGGAACTCTGCCGGGGAGGGCACGGCCGAGAAGACCCTCGGGCACTAAAGATGGTGAGAAGGCTGCGAGGAGGGCGCAGCCGAGAAGACCCTCGGACACTAAAGATGGCGGACGCAGCCTGCAGGAGAGGGCGGGGCCAAAAAGACCCTCTAGCGCTGAAGATGGCGGCAGGCAGCGGCACCAGCTGGGAGGGCACAGTGGAGAAGACCCTCTGGAGCTGAAGGCGGCAGGAATGCAGCTGGCAGGGGAGGGCGGGCCGAGAAGTGATCCTAGTTCTTAAAGCATATAAAAATCTAACATCCTATTCGTGGTATGCTATGAATTCATTTTTCTAGGTTTGGTTTTTGTTCATTTTTTATTTTGAAATTATTAATAGTCAGAAGTAGAGAGTAGGAAAAAGAGAGGGTGGAAATGTTACATTACCATCTTTAAATACATGGAAGTAGTCTTAAAAAGCAACTAAATCTATACTTTAATCCAATATAAGTATTAATCCCTATTATAAAGTTAGAGAACTTATGGTTTTAAAATTGTTTAAAATTAGAAATGAGATTATTCTTAGAAGAATTCTTGGCAAATGAACCTTGGCCACAAAGATTTCACATGAGCTGCTTTAAATAAGTGATTCTCTCACAGGCAGCTCCACCTGAAAAGGCAGTGCCGCTAGCCCACAATTCACAGGTCAAAGCAATGCTGTGCTCTTTATACTTGCAAATGAGGCTTCTGAACTGTTTTGTGTGGCTCATTAAACTATCAATTATTCATCAGGTTTTCTACTTTGGGTTTTCTCCAAAGCACTTCGTTTCTCATTCCCCCTGAACCATGCTCCTGCCCCCATTAGCAATAACAATGTACATTCGGAAAAGGAGGGACGCCCCACAAGCCAAGCATAGATTTGAGTTTTTCCTCAACTTGAAAACATTTTAGAGCATATCTCACCATAAAGTGGTTAACTTTCATATTTAGAATTTCTAGGTTCACAGCTGCTTTTTATTTTTAGATAATCAGGAAGCACATGCTTGGCCTAGTGCCCTAAGTCACCTTCAAAGGCAACTCCTAAAAAGAACTGGCAACTAGAACAAGGTGACAAGCTGACCTTTACTGGCTACAAAGGCCTTTGTCATAATAATCAGCTACTTTCTGGTGTGTAAAAGAAGGATTCTCTTGGCTTTCTTTCATTTACTGCTTCTGATTTCAGTTCCAGGTCATTATACACATTATTTCACAAATCTGCAGAGAGCCTGAGTTTGAGTGATGTTGCTCTTGAAATGCCTAGACCTTAATTCCAGCTGGAAAACTCTGGCAAAACTAAGATGTTTGCTCCTATGTTCTATCTTTTAGAGAAATACTCATCCTGCTGTTTGATAATCAATAAAAGATAAAGATATTTTATAATCTTTGTCTATTTCCTAGCTATTTAAATTTGTGATGAAATTTGCCTCCAAAGAGACCACAAAACTGTACAACTATTCTTCCAATTATAAAAAAAAAAAAAAAACCTGCAGCTATTCATTAGTCTGTATCTTGAAATACCAACCTTAGTTTAGTAGAGATTACTAAACACTGGCCCTAAACTGATACTGATTTCTAGAAATCTAAAATGCCACTGCAAGCTGTGCAGGGTTCATTCACGGGGGTTAGGTCATAGTCAGAGTCTTAATTTCAATATATCAATTTCAAATTACAGTAGACCCAGCTTATTCAGTGACCCACCTTTCTATTATTTTCCAGTTTCTGAATGTGTAATTGAAATAGACACTTGGCAACTGAAAAACTCCTTAAGGGATGAGGGCCACTGGAATTTCTGTTCTCTACTGATAGTTAACCTGAGGAATTTCAGAAATCACCATTACAAAAGTCTTCTTTAAAAAAAAAAAAAAGGATAATGATACCTATCATACACCCATTTGACATACCAACCTGGCCTGTGCAACATGAGATGGACTTTGGTGAACAATTTAGATTATTACAGTCTTAGGTGGTGATTATAATCATAATTGCTAACCCAGGTGCAGTATCTTTGCTGGAGTAAAACACATGGCTTATGGTGCATCATATGCAACTAATGCCGTTCACTTCCAACTAATTTGCAAGGACTACCAGAAGTAGTATTTTTCTCATAGGGAAACAATATATTTTCACAATTTATTCAGGCCTGTATCAATTCTCCTGCTCTGTCATAATATAATCTGCAGAAATCTTGACTGTCTTGATGCTCTACTCTTTACACTGGTCCGCTACACTGATAGTATTATACTGATAGGCTCGGATATAGTTTAGATTTAGAATGTACCCTAAAAGCCTCATGTGTTCAGAGGTTAGGATCTTAGAAGGTGATTGGACCCTGAGGGTTCTCTACTCAAAAGTGGGTTAACCCACTGGTGAATCCTCACTAACTATACTATTAGGAGATAAGCATGATCAAAAAGGATAGTTCACTGGAAGCCCTGCCTTTTCCCTTCTCTCCCTGATACCTGGCTACCACGATGTAAGCAGCTTTCCTCCACCAGGCCCATCTACCATGCCTTTTTCACCTTAGATCCAGCTCACTATGGACTGAAACCTCTAAAATCCTGACACAAAATAATTCTCTCCTCCTTAAAGTTGTACGTGTTGAGAATTGTGCATTAGCCATGAGAAAAGTGACTAAGATAGATTTTGCTGCTGGGAATGGGATTGTTGCCATGACTATACCTGACTATGCATGTGGTTCACATGGGGAGTTTGGAAAGATTTAACAATATCAGCTAAAGAAACCCTAGAATGTAAACTGGGCCTGATGGGAGATTCTGATCATAGCTCAGAATACCAGTGTGTTAGTAACTTTTCTCTCATTGCTGAGACAAAATACCTGACACCCAAGGTTAAGGGGGAAAGGGTTTATTTAGCTCATAGTTTGTAGAGATTTCAGTCCATAATCAGCAAGCTCCAAGGCAGAGTGGTAAATGATAGAGACGTGTCACAGAAGAGAAAGTGTTCATGGCACCCACACAGTAGCAAACAAAAAGGGACCCTAACAGTGTCTTTCTGTCCCTTTTATCTTATCTGGACTACCAGGATTAGGGTACTGCCAACTAGTCAGTATACTGATTTAGTAATCACACACCTTTAAGTCCAGGGTCACACACTCTAGATCCAGCCACCTCAGAAAAAGCCCTATGATCACATGGGGCTTTGGGGAATCATCTAGACACAGACTATAACAACCAGAATGCTAATAGAAAGGCAGACAGTGAAGAACAGGCTCAGGAAGTTTCAGTTGGAAACAAGGACTCCAGTAGCAATTGAGCTAGAGGCCATATGTATTACACTCTGGCAGAAAATTTGTCTACATTTTGCCCATCTCCTGAGGCTTTGCAGGAGACTGAGATGAAGGGTAATGAAGTAATTAATCTGGCAAAGGAAATTTCAAGGCAGCCCAAAATTCAGACTGAGGCATGCATAATGCTGGCTGCTTTTAGACATGTCTACTATAAGAATCAGAGCCAAAATGCAAAGCTGAATAATTTGAGGAATGTTGTTGGTAGCCAGAAAGGAAGTGCCTGTAAATTTGGAGCCAGCAAAGTTGGGGCCAAGAAGAGCTTGACTGCTGAAAATGATTAGCAATGAAAAGTAGCCAAGTCCTTTGCATCAAGACAATAAAAAAGCTGTCTTGAGGACATCTCAGGAATCAGCAAGATTCCACCCTTCACTGTCTTAAGAGAGTAAACAGGTAAAGATAAACTTTTTTAAAAGACTTTACTTTGATAAGAGAGTCTCAGAGCACTCTGCTAGAGAAGGACCATCTAGAGAATTGGTTCCCCAGGATTCATTTCACAGTGCTCAGTCATTCAGGCACTCAGAAATTCACGGCAGACATGATGCAAGGCAGACTACCTACTGTCCAAGCTGGCAACAGACCTTGGTGTCATCCACAGGACACTGGTTTTAAAGGCATACAGAATGCAAGAGTTGTGGGGTTTTGAGCAAGCTTTTAAAAGAATGCCTGGAGTTCCATCCAGTGTGTCCCTGAAAGGACAGAGCATAACACTGTGAAAGTAAAGCTAAAAGCACAGTGGACCCCATAAGTTGAAGACATCAGGAACATGGAATACTAAGGAAAGCAACAGGCAGTGAGCAAAGCTACACCAAAAGAGAAGCTATGAGGGCTGGAAATAGCGATGCTGTAGAGGAGGGGGTACCCTAATCGCACATCCCGCCACAACTACTCTAGATCCTGGACACAGATTTACAGGATTTGATGTTTGCCCTGCTGGGTTTTGATCTTCCTTTGCTCCCCCGCATTCCTTTCCACTTCCCTACTATTACCTTTTGGATTGGGAATGTTTTCTTTGTATCATATCTCAGCAGTGTTTAATTTTGTTGTTGTTGTTTTTTTTTTTTTTGCTATTGTTGTTGTTTTACAGGGGATCAGGGCTAAGAGTGTGCCTTGAATCTCAGGAGACTTTCAACTTTGTCTTGTGAGCAATGCTGGAAATATTAAGACTTTGGCAACTCTTAAATGTGGACTTAGATATGCATAATGAGATTGATATTAGTCTTCTGGAGTCCAGGCATGATTATTTAGATCTAGAACATACCCCTGCAAACCTTCATGTGTTCATAGTTTAGGCTTTTGAAAGACAACTGGATCTCGGGGGTGCTATATCCATCAGTGGGATCACGAACACATGAAATTCATACCTGAGTCGGGCCCAATCTGAAGTTATGATTCACTGGGGGCATGATCTGCAAGGTGTATCTCCCCTATCCTTTTCCTTCTCCTTCTCCTTCCTGGTCACCACGATGTGAACAGCTTTCCTTCACTGGGTCCTTCCACCATGCCTTTCCTACCTTGGAACCAGCAGACTATAGCTGAAACTTTATTTACTATGAACCAAAATAAGGTCTGGGATTTAGCTCAGTGGCACTGCACCTGCCTTGCAAGTGCAAGGTCCTAAGTTCAAATCTCTGCTACTGAAAAAAATAAAAAATAAAAAAATAAATTTATCCTCCTTTAAATTGTGTGTGTAGGATACATTGTCTCAGTGATGGGGAAAATGATGAAGAGAGGCTCTAATAAGAGAAAAAGGAGGGCTGGGATTTAGTTCAGTGGTTCTGCCACCTGCCTTGCAAGGGCAAGGACCTGAGTTCAATCTCCGGTACCAAAACAAACAAACAAACAAACAAACAAAACAAAACAAAACAAAGAAAGAAAATAAAAAAAGGAGCAAGTTCTTCATAAGATATAGAAGATACATCCCCCAAAAAATCCAGGATCTTTTCCTCCACTTCAGTGAAGTTTAAAGAAGTCAATGGTTAAGAGCAAGTCAAGACATTCTCTCCAAGGTTAAAGTAAGTTTTGCTTTTTCTTTCCACCTACCACCAAGTAAATAGCACAATATTTAGGACCCTATTTTGATTTAGCAGCAACATATACCACATTTTAGTGTGACACTTTAACTCCCCCAGAGAGATATCTACAAATCTGTCTACCATTCTTGACATGGAACCAGAGAAAGACAAAGCTTTGCAGAAAGTTCAAACTGTAATAAAAGTCTATACACCATCTGGCCCTTACTATCCAGCAGAATCCATGATATGCAAAATCTCTGTGGCACACAGCAATGTTGTTTGGAAATTCTGGAAAACACCAAAAGAGACTCATCATAAAGATGTCTGGAATTGTGGAGATAATTTATGTACTCTTTAGTTTTTGAGAAACAGTTTCTGGACCTTGACACTTAACCATGGGACATCAGGTGATCATGAGGCCTGAATTTCTATCATGGACCAGCATTGTTTAGCCATGGGCCAGGTATACACAGTAGCATTTCTATCATAAAATAGAAATAAAAGCTAGGAATATAAGTGTATAATATACACTTACACAAGCAAGTGTATAAAATTCTGAAAGATGAATGAGCAAATCACTCGTTTCTTCAATACATCTTCTGCACTGACTCCCCTCTTCCCAACCCATGTCTCTACTTTCCCAATATCCAGTTGACTAAAGAAGATACTTGTGTTCCATATGAATTATCATATTTATCCACTGCAGAGTTGGTGAATGTCAGCCTTTTCCTCAGTCACCCCAGTTCTTTCCTAATAGGCCATGAAGAAAGTGACCATGAAGACGGGAATGTAGGCAGTGCAGGGACTCAACAACATGGGCTTGCTCTAGAAATAACTTTGGTAGGGGTCTAATTGATCAGTGGCGGAGTCCAACACTGATTCCCAGATTCCCAATATGAGACCATTTCCCCAAATGGACAGGATGTAGACTTGTCCACACTGCAATAGACCCATATCCTGAATAAAGATTTGCCTTCCCTGATAAAAAGGAAAGGTGGTAGTTGGGCACTACCACTGGTAGACCCACAGAATACTTTATCCATCACCACTGCATCCTTCATAGTGTTGTTTTTGATCAAATAACTCATTTCATAGAGGAGAAAGTGCAGAAATCAGCTCATAGTTGTGAAATAAACTGGCCAATTGAAAGCCAAAATGGCTTACCAGAGACTCAGCTAAAACAGCTGGGATTCTGAACCCACAGAAAGGGTTCTGTCTGACAGGAGGCAGTAGGTGCTCTGAATCACAGGCTATGATATGATACTGGGTCTCATAACCAGAATATAGATTTAAAAGCCAAGAAGTAGAAGTGTGGTGTTTCCTCTCATTTTTATACCTAATAATGCTCTCAGAATTTTTTTCTTTTATGGAGTTTATTGGTACATTTTAGGTATACAGTAAAGTTACATTCATTATTGGGATCTTGTACCTTTACATGTCAGGTGGTCTTGGTTCTCATTTATCCCCCTTGTCTCTGCCCTCCCTTCACCCCCTCCTCCCCTCCCCACTTACACACACTTTATTTCCATTTTTTCATTTTCTCATATTTCTCCCCTTATTACCTTTCCCCTACCTTTCCCACTTTCCCTACACCTTTAGCTCTCAGAATTTGATAATGCCTATTCTGGCTAACTTGAGCTTTTCTAGTTTGCAAGTCTTACCTTCCATGGGGGAATGCTTCAATCAGGGGACACAACAGTAACTGAAAGATGCGACTGCAACCTGGCCATTTGGTTATAGCAGGCTAAACTAAAACATAATTTTTATATGTTTCTAAGCTATTTGATTCTTAACAAAACAATTCAGTATCTGTAACACTGAAACTATCTTTTAAAGAATAATCTACTGTGAAGTGATCAGCAGAACTATAGATTGAGAACTGAAGGGTGGTAGCTGGTATTTTTTTTTCTTACTGCATTTGTTCGGGGTTATTTTTCATTAAATTTATCAGTGTATTTTAGGTATACAGTACAGTTACATTCATCACTGAAAACTTGTACCTTTACATGATCTATCTTTGTTCTTGTTTTCCCCCACTTCCCTGGCCTCTCTTAACCCCTCCACCCAGGTTTTTTTTAGGGTAAAAATATCACACTCTTTTAACCTATTTTTTCTTTAAATAGATTTGCCTCTAATTTATACAATAACTTTACAACGTTTACTTAGGAAAAGAAAACAAAAAGCACTTCATTGTCTAGATTAGAGTTCATTACAGGAATTACCAGGCTAGAATATACCCAACATTCTACATTTCACTTATTCTTTATGCATTTTAGTAAGTTTATAAGAGTTGTAAATTAGTAAATTTTCAATTCTCAAGTTAGTTAATAAACTTGTGACTTCTAATCTCAAAAACATGGATCATCCCATAAAACATGAGGCCATTCCCAAGTTAGTTACCACTGTCATTTTTGTTAACATATTATCACTACTTTGTCATTTTATATTACAATTCACTGATGTAAGCCTGTCATGAAGAATATCATGATCCAAAGGACAAAATTCTGCTTATACCCTCATGCAACTTGGCTTCTCATGCCTTCCAGAGACTAGATTGTCCTCAGAGAGAAACTAGCAGAGTGTGGCAAAATGACTTGTTCACCAGTACATACAGTTTTTAAAATTCTTTAATCTTTTGAGGTGGGTCTTTTTTAAAAATAATATATGGTTTTGATCTCTGTCCCCTGTGAATTTTAATATTAGAAGAAATATTAAAAGCAATGAAGCAAATGTCTCAAAATGTGACTCCACCAGCATGTTGGGACCCTCATGATTCAATTTACTTCTACATCTCCATCAGAATTCATACTCCTCAAAACAGCTACAGCATTAAGTGAGCCCCTAGCAAGTCAGGTATTTACTCCTCACAGAAAACATATTATCACCTCTATTTTATAGATATGAGCACCAGAAAGGCAAGTTAAGTTGTTGCTGTTTTCTCACATTGAGTTTATTGGTACATTTTATGTATACAGTACAGTTACACTCATCACTGGGATCTTGTACCTTTACATGACAGGTCTTCGTTCTCATTTTTTCCCCTTGTCCCTGCCCTCCCTTCACTCCCTCCACCCTTCCCAGTTTACAAAGACTATGTTTCTACTTTTTCCTTTTCTCATTTTTTCTTTTGCTGTTAGACTGACACTGATTAGCTAATAAGCAGAAGAACCAGAATCTGAATTGAGTATTCTTGCTTCTAAAGTCTAAGGAACTTTAGCACCATGACAACTAAATCAAATTAGAAGAAAGAGTCAGTCCAGAACTAACTCCCTGACTCAAAATATAAATCTTCTTTAATTCAACGATTCAACACATCTATGTTTGTACCAGAGTAACCTTTTAAGATGCCATCATACCTTCTGTCTGAAAAATGCAACACAAAGGAAACAACAAACAGTGAAAAAAACAACTTATAAAATGGGGGGAAATTTTCCAGCTATACTTCAGAGTTCTAGAATATCTAGAGGACTCAAAAAGTTAGACTTGTCCCCCAAAACTAAAGGCCCAGTCAAAAAATGGGCAACTGAAATGAATAGTCACTTCTCAGAAGAAGTAGTTCAAATGGCCAATAAATGCATTAAAAAATGTTCAACATCTCATCTATCTAATAATAGAGTACTACTCTACTATATAGAAGGATAAATTTGAATCATTTGTAGGAAAATAGATGTTCCTTGAGACCATAATGTTAAGTGAAATAATATGAGACACACAACCTTAAATATCAGATGGTTTCTCTCAGTATAAGAAAAGTATAAAGTATAGATCCCAAAGTCCCAAGGTATAAATAAAAGAGCAAAATAAAAATAGATAATAGGAAACATGGAAATAGATCTTTTGCAAATGGGAAGGGGATCAAGAAATGGAGGGAGAGGATAAGGGAAAAGGACCTAAAAAATTAAAATGTGTCATGTACATGCACCAATTCCCCGTAATGAATATATTACTTATGTACAACACATACTAATAAAAAGCAAGCTTTTCTATAAATTCCAACAAAGAAAAAAATGATAAAAATCATGATACAAAAACATTATTGAGTGTAAAATAAGAATGTAAGCAGAGAAACATATGTATACATTATTTTTTAAAGGACCAGAAGATTTACAAAGATTAGCTTTGACCTAGTGAGAATGCAAAAGAAGTTTTCTCTTTTCTTTATATAGTTTTAACTGTTCTCTGTTATTTATCATAAAGGAGTTTGTAGACTTTGCAAGAGAGCAACTATTTAATTTCCAAAGATTTATTCTATGAAAAAAATTTTCAGGGATGTATACACTTACATTTGAAATCAATATTTAAATGGTTAAGTGTAATTGCAATGTTATTTCAATAAGAGGCAAAACTGATATTGTCATATAAAACCCATACATAAATTCAGTTATAGCACTCCCGATCAGTTTATGCATATTGATAATGCCTTGGAAAATTTGTCCCAAACCAATGATACAAAATCTTCTTTTAAATTTTGGGAGAAATAAAAAAACTATCAACTAAGCTTCTTTTCTTCAGTCCCTTTCCCCAAGTTAAATTTTTGTTATAAAAGACAATCTAAAAACCCCTACTCTATTTGATCTCCATGCCCAAATTCACCCCTTCTTCAGGTTTTTCCCTGATAATACTCAGCTCAAGGAACTAGATTGCAATAATTAAAACCACACACTTATTTTAATCACACCCCATATTTTCCATATACCCCCTTGTCATAAGAGTATATGAATCACAGAAAACAATTAATACACTGGAAGAAACTTTTTGCAAACATCATGAAAGCCTAGCTCAGTTATTACTCAGGCTAACATTGTAATGATCCCAGTGGTCCCATTCCAGAGGAAGCCAACAAGTTACATTGACTGTTTTGACATGCACAGACAAGGTTTCTTGCTCTGACTACCAAGATCTTCTTCTCTTTGTCACTAGATTCTACAAGAACTGAATTTTTTCAAAATCACTTTGACATTCTCACATCACCCCGGTCAGTCCTTGTACAAACCTGATAATCATCAGTGCTGGACAGATTGACCTACACCACATGCTCATTTGGTGAAAGAGAAAAGTTATTCTGAGTAGTGTAGGGTTTCTTCTTTGTTTTTAATCATTAAAAAATAAAAGTTCTTTTTCCTAGATGGAATATGCTGTCACTAGATCTTCTAGTGATTTACATACAAGAAAAGCAAAGCTTCCTTCCTTTGATTTCAGACCTAAACTCATATAACTTCTCTTTTCCCAAAAGCCACGGGACCATTTGGATTTTTGTGGTGGCTTTTTCTTATTTGATTCAAGAATGTGAGAAATCCGATTTTTACTAAAGACCTGGCCCTGGGACAAGTAAGCAATCGCAAAGTGGCACTGAAAGGACAATAAAAACCTTCCCACCAAAACTTTCTCTTCTATGATTCTCCCAGATTCCAGAAAATCACACCCACAGTTTTCTATTTATTCTTTGGTCCTAATCTCGAGAGCTTCTGATAAAAAGGCAAGAGTCTAAGAGAAGTAAAATAATGGGAAGAAATTTCATTAAGGTTTGGTTCATATAATCATTTAAATTGTATGGGCTGTTTTAGAAATACACGTGCTAGTTAAGCTTAGATTTGTTACTAGCAAGAGATATGGCCCTTGTAACAGGACATTGTGTTCTCAACCAAGTTTATGAGTTTGAGCTTCAGTGAAGTGGTTAATGAATATGTCTAATAATTGTACTTAAATTATCTACAAATTTCAAATAGCACAAAGCAAGATGGGAGAAAAAAGGAGGTGCTTTCTCGGTTGCTAAAAGGAGATCAGAAAGTTTTCCCACCGATCTGGAAAAGTGGTACCTGGGAAATACAGAGGCCAAGGAGTCATGACTGCTGAATCAGTTTCCCTTTGGCTTCTCTCGGAAACAGAAAGAAAATTCTGTATGAAAGTAAGTTAGAATTATGAAATAATGGCTCCAGTAGCAGGCTATAGAAAAATACATTTAATGAAGTGATTCACTATATTGTAACACCCAAAAGTGTGCCATCATGGTGTTCAAGAGACTTTGGAACCACACTGGTCTAAAAAGCAATAGCCAAGGACCAGGGATTTAGCTAAGTGGTTCAGTGGCCTGCCTTGCAAGTCCAAGGACCTGAGTTCAATCCTTGGTACAAAAAAAAAAAAAAAAAAAAAAAAAAAAAACAATAGCCAAGAAGAACATCGAACTCTACAACAACAGAAGATGTGAGAAGACTATAACCTCAAGGGCAGGGTTTCAAAACCAGTGTTATATTATACAGCGATTGCAAAGAATTAAGCAAAACTGAGGAAAAGAAACAGTTCCATACGCATTGATTCTTTAAGCTCTGTGCAACTTGTATAATCTTGTCACACCTGCTGCTTATTAACAGGGTCAAATCATAAAAGAGTTGACAAGGCTTTGCATGTACCACTTCCAATTTTCACCTTTATCTGGTCAAGCACTACCATGTGACTGTTTAGCCCAGATCAAGACCTTTCTGAGACTTCTTACCCAATCTCCAGACCCCTATTATCAGAGAACTCTATTCCCCACGTGCTAATTATTTTAAATTCCTCTTAAGTAAATACAAGTTCCAAACCATTTGTGAGATGAATGTTTGAAAACAGCTGGTGTGTACCCTGTGCCCACTATTCTTCAGACTGAACAAGGTTCATCCCGTGATGATAGGCTTCTGGCCTATCTCATAATCCTACTTGAAATCATTACTGAATCACTGGCAGGTGTTTCGTGGGCTCCACCTTCTGAATATTGGAAAACGTGTACATTCACCCAACCCTAGTCCTCTGAGATTTCTTCCTTCTACAGTATTCCTCAGCAACTATGAGTATCAGCTCAGGGAACTGTAAGGACATATTTTATGGCCCTAACTGTGAAACCCTCACCTTAAGAATCCATAATTCCTCTTGTAATATTACCTCCTATCTCCAATCTCCAGTGTACTTTTTATCATCATCCATTCTACTTTTGGACATTCAAAGACAGTTCTTCATGGCACAAAAAATAAACAGTAAAATGTGAGGTGACATGATCAGATATTTTTTGCGAAACATTCAGCATTGTGATGACTTTTATTTGCTCACCGTGGCTTCACAAAAATTTGTTTTTGTCCTTGTTTTTAACTCCGATTTAGGATTTTAGCTGTCATGACACCATTCTTACAGATATGCTAGCTACCTTGTTATCGTTACCCTTTGTCATGACTGGTGTCTATGTGCCCCCCCCATCAAAGCCCCATGTGGTCATAGGGAATGCTTTTCAGAAGTGGCCGGATCTAGAGTGTGTGACACTGGGATCAAGAATGTGTGATTACTAAATCAGTCCACGGATTGGTTTGGCATAGTTTTGGCTAGGATTAAGGGTGTGAGTGCTACGCCTGCCCTAGGGTGGGTAGCCTGCATAAAATATAAAGGACAAAAAGAGAGTTAATACACTCTCACCTGCCTGCTCTTCAGGGACTATTTCTCATCTGCGATGGTTCTCTGCTGTGCCACCCTGCCTTGGAGCCAGGTGACTACAGACTGAAACCTCTACAAACTGTAAGCCAAATAAACCTTTTCTCCTTCAACTTTGGGTGTCAGGTATTTTGTCTCAGCAACGAGAAAAGGTTACTAAGACACCCTTAAGTATACTTGCATTTTTTAGCAATTTTAACTCCTTTTTTTTAAGTCCCTCCATTGGCTCATTCAGATAATTAACAATTAGATGGTCATGTGTTGACTCTAGAATTGTAAAAAAAAGCTTAGAGATGGTAGCCATATGATTTAAAAGGGTTAGGGCTGGGGATTTAGCTCAGTGGTTTGGGTGTCTGTCTCGCAAGCACAAGGTCCCAAGTTCAATCCCCAGTACCAAAAAAAAAAGAAAAGGGGCTAGGTGAGGTGGAACTAATATTAAGCAAACTATCTTTTGTATATACTGTATGTACATTACATACCAATTAAAATAATATTAAAAAAGTTTTCATATGTAAATGAAAATAATATTGCTATTATGAATACCAATAAATAATATTATTATTGTTTGCATTATTAGGTAGGGACGGGGCTAATGGAGATTAGTTAAAGGAGGAAGATGCAGACTCCCCCTGGCATCACATTCCAGAATCAGAATTGTATTTTCACACATTTCCCCTATCACATGGGTTTTGCTCCTCATTTCTCTAAACTTTCTGACACCTTGACACGGTCTGATTGCCCTTGCCCTCTCTGGAAACCATAAACCCTTTCCCAGTAGAGGCCTGTTTTACTGACTTTCTTTTATCTTCCATTAATCACTACTTCTTTAATGGCCAGAATTAGAAGTCCTCTGACTTCTTGTCCTCTTCAGAGGAGAAAAACTATCATAGGAAAATGGATACATATTGAGACCGTATTTACTCTTAAGTGAAATAAAAAAGACACGTGTAAATACTGAATAGATTCTCTGGTGTAAAAAGCTAAAAGTGTAAATAAGGTCCAAATTGTATGACTGATAAGGTGAAATAGGAAGAAAAGGACTAAAGCGTATGGGAAGTAGGAAGGGTAGGAGGAAGGAAATAAGGGAAAATAAAAAATATGAGAAAAGGAAAAAAATTGAAACAAAGTCTTTGTAAATAGGGAAGGGTTGAGGGCTTGAAGGGAGGGCAGGGGCATGGGGAAAAAGGAGAACCAAGATCTGTCATGTAAAGATACAAGATTCCAATGATGAATGTAACTGTACTAGTACCAATAAACTAGATACAAATGGGGAAAAAATCTGGGCAAAGCAGCTTAAGCAGACACCAAAAGAATCATGTTTCCTTACTGCCATGTCTTAAACTATGACAATGGCCAAATTTTTCATAACCTTAAAGGAATATCTGGTTCTAAAAATGTTGCTTTAATTGACAAAATAAGTGGCTAAATACATTTCAGAAAACAATCTGCACACTCCAGAGTCACCTGTTTCTCATCCTAATTCTGTTGGACACTGAACTAGGCATCAGAGAAGCCAGTTTTGCACTCATTCAAGTGCATTTCCCACACACCATCAGCTCCAATATTATTCCTCTAGCTTTTCCCTTGTTGATCTTTTTCCTTATCTTTCATTTATTGTCCTCCATCTACTTTCTTGAAAATCTAACTTCACCTGTATCCATATCTACATTAGTATAAAGTGTCTGGATATTACTCAAACTCCTCTCTAAACAGCATAAACATGATTAACTTTTCAGTAACTGTTCTCTAAAATTAAGGTTTATTTCAGTAAATCTCTGACAAAAGATTCCTCTTCATTTAGAAGTAATCTTGGTACTTTTGCCAAAGCTTATTTTTAAGGAATACTAAATCCTATTGTAGAAACACAAGTCTAGTGGTTCACACAAAGATCACCGATCTTTCAATGGATAATAGGTACCAACTAGAAAAAACTAACAGCATCATGGTGAAAGTCTTCAATGTATGCGCACGTATTCATATGCAGAGGCATACACACACAAATCATGCCTCTAGGCATCCATGCTTTTGAATAGTTCTTTCTCAAAGTGTAGTCAGTCTGGTCTTATGTAACCAACAGAATTCAGAAGAGGTAATTAATTCATTGTGCCTTCCAAGGCTATGTCATTAAAAAGGCTCATAGCTTTGCCCTTGCTCCCTAAGAATACTTTCTCTGAGCAAAATCAGCCACTATAATAATGGGTCAGGGATTTAACTCAGAGGTTCCACATCGTGCCTTGTAAGCACAAGGAGCCGAGTTCGATTCCCGGTACAAAAAAAAATTCCAATAATACTGAGCTTCTCATTCTGTGAGAAGTCCAAAATCACCATGCAGAGAGAATGCAAAAGAAAATACAGTCACTAACCAGCCTCAACTTATTCTGGGCAGCCAGGGATTTAGCTCCGTGGTTCCACCACCTGCCTCAAAAGCGGAAGGTCCTGAGTTCCATCCCTATTACCAAAAAAAAAAAAAAAAGTTATTCTGGACATCTCAGCCTATATACTAGTTGTGTGAGAGAAGTCATCTTAGAATTAGATTTTGTAACCTAGATGGCTACAGCTTCAACCACAAACCAGCTGCAAGCAAGAGCCACCATGACTCCAGTTGAGTCCAGAACTATATATGAGAATAAACTGTTTTTAAACCACTAAGTTTTGAGGTGACATGTGCAGCAATAAGATAAACCAGCGTATGTGGAGCATTGGTTAATGCCAAAGTTTCCACAAATCTTAAAGATATTTCCAGGTTCTCTTCTCAAGTAAGTATATTTTATTTCCATAGAAAATAAGTAGGAATGGTGAGTTATGGTTCACAAAACAATTTGGTATATACGTTTCTCAGCTCAACTTGACAAATGTCCCACTTACTCTTTCCTGCTTCCATGTTAATAGGAAATCACCAAACCTCATGCCTTTTCTGTTCATTCTAGGCCAGTAGCAGGTATCAAACAAGTGTTTTAGACTCCTTATTAGCACACGTTCCTCTTCCACATATCCAAGGTGAATTTGGTAGGTGTCCAGCACTCCTTAAGGGTCCTCCAGGGGTAGTAGAAAGTTTCCTGTCTCATCTTCATTCTCTGCCACAACTTCTGCTTTCATAGTGCTGATTTTTATTCCCCCCACCACTATCATCATCACTTAGCACAATCACTTCTAGCACTTGTCACTGTGCCTCTTTATTTGACTGCATGTTTAGATATCAATTTAGGATGAGGCTTCAGTGCGAGATTTCCTTCCAGGCAGGAAGACAAGTACTCTTTTTGATCCCTTCGGTCCTCACCCCTCTCATGGAGGGTGATCTTTCTCTAGACCTTCATATTTTGTGGGAAGTTAGCAGTGGCAAGTTCTTAGCCCTGGCTCCACCCTGTTCAGGTTTAAGAGCTGCTACTCAGCTCTGTCTCATGCAATCCCCACCCCTGCCCACCAGAGATCAGACTACATCCTTGCTTCCGACCATCCACCGGAGTCCCAGCCTGGCTTTCTTGATTTAATCTCTCTGCCCCTCTTTTGCCTACCTGAAATTAGGCAGCTCCCCCAAAAGAAACTCTTCACCTCCAGACCTCTAGCTTGTTCAGCTCTTATGGCTTCCATGTCTAATCAAGTTCCTTAATCTCTGGGTTTCTGCTTTTGGCAAACACTTATTGATAGCTGGCTGGATAATTCCTTTGCGTTGGCTGAGACATCAATGGCAAGACCTTAGAGAGCTAGGTATAAATGTGTTAGAAGATAAAAGAGCACGACAGAGCCTCAGTCTTGGTCCATCTCGTCTCCCATGGCCAGCAGGCTTATCTGAATCAAGGAACTTTGAAAAGGAAAAATAAATAAATAAAGGAAATCATTTACATATGTATAGCTGTTACCACTAACACACATACATTTATTGTATTTGTCCATATCCTCCCTTATTAGAATGCAAATTTCACAAAGGTACATATTTTTATTTTATTCACTTCTATTCCCTAAGGATTAAAAAATAATTAATACATAGTAAGTGTTCAATAAATGTCCCAACAATGAATGTAACTGTACTGTACTGTATCCCTAAAATGTACCAATAAACCCAATTATAGCTGGAAAAAATAAATAGATGTTTGGCAAAAGAAATAAATTAATAAATAGTCACAGTCCAATCAGAAATTTGTTCCCAATGAGCTGACACACACCAATTTATATATTGAGGCAATTCTTTTCAAACAAGGGAAAAAAAACCTGCAGTTTGATTAGAAAATGAATAGGGGGCATTGAAATGATATTATGGGACTCCCAGGATTGCCAAAGATAAAAGAAACAAACTTGGTAAACAACTGTCACTGAGATGGCCAGAAAATGGGAATGATAGGAACAGTCTGAAGTATTCCAAACTTTTCCAGGGTCTGTCCTATTAAATTCCAGAGAGTGGGCCGGGGACTTAGCTCAGTGGTTCCAGAGCCTGCTTCCCAAGCACAAGGACCAGAGTTCAATACCCAGTACCATCCGAGAGAGTGACATCCATCAGAGATTAGCTCCCTGGACAAGGAAGGATGGCACCGGACTATAGATGATGAGGAAGTGATCCCTTCCCTACAGAATTAAGAGGAGAAATGAATTCTGAGCAATCAAATGCAAATCTCCAGCCAAAACATCAGGTAATTATCTTGGGTTTAGCAATTCCCACATCCTCACCAACTCTTTGCTTTCCCTCTTAGAAGAGACTTTTCATGTATTTTCTTCTACTACTGCATGCTTAGATAAACAAAAACAAATCATATTAGCAACTTATCCAGCACACTGTAGAATGATGTTTTAAATATATTTTCAATAAACTTTAGCAGTCAGTACTATAAAGACTTGAAATATATTGACTCATTTAAAAAAAAAAAAAAGCCCTCACACTTAAAACATCCTCTAGTGGCCAATCACAACTTTGGGTTCTGTTGATTTATGGCATTAGCACTGTGGCCTAGCCATTTAATCTTTTAATCTACATCAATCACCAATTTTTATTACAACATTTTGCAGACTGAGCAAAAAATATTTCTCTTGAGAACAAATTAGGCACCCCAAAGTGACTCTAGCAAATAAATACTGTCGGCCATAACTCACTGTGCTCCAGTCCACTCAAAGCAATTCCTTCTATATGTGCCACAGAAGCTAAAAGCAACTGTATAATTTTTTAAAATAAAGGAAATGTCTAAAGTGATTCATATAACACAATGGCTATCTGGTGGCTGAGTAAAGATCTTTAGTGGTTCAATGACAATATGTACTCTCATTTATGCCTCCAACAGTTTTCATCCAAAAGATATTAAGTGCATCCAAATATCCTTCAAGACAGATCATAACTCACCATTAAAATGATGCAATGCCTACCATGTTGATAGGCAGACTACACCCCTGGTTCAAGGTGTTCATCCCTGAGCTCATTCTCAGTACATAGTAAAAAAGAGAATGACCAAATAGAAGACACTATGCAGGATGGCTAATTGCCAGGCATGCCACCAATAAATCACTTGGACCCATTAATATGTAATGGAGCTCAATTTACTGTTAATTCAGGTACTCCCAGCAAACCCAGGGAGCTCTTTAAAAGTAACTGCAGTAATAATGTCCCTTTATGTAAGTCAAATAAAATTAGCATTTAATCCTGAAGTTGTGTCCTATAGAAATAATCATTACAATAAATTATTTAAGTATTTTCCAGCCTAGATCCCAAGATTCTGGAATTCTGGTTGCACTATTCTAGCTTGGTTAGCAACATACTATATAGCTTTTTGTCTTTGCTTTCTGCTGGTAAAATAGGAAATCCCCAAATATTCCATAAAGACTACACATGTTAGGGACCTGATGCTGCCACCACCACAGGCTGTATTCTCCTGGTTCTTCTTGCTTCTTAAAGTGACTTCATGCTCTTATCTTTAGTTTCCCTCCCCGCAAGGACACAGCGGTCCAGAGGAATCAAACCTAAGTTTTTGCAGGACTGAACCCATAAAAGACAACCTGGCCTGTGATAGGTTAAGAGTAGCCCACTCCTCATAAATAAGCAATAGCCCAGCCCCCAAACAACAAAAGGACCTTCCTTTCTTTGTTCTTCTCTCTCTCTTCCGTCTCTCCTCTCTCTCTGATCTGCTTCCCTAACAAAGTCTCCTGTGGGACCTCTCGGTGTGTGGCCTAGTTGTTGAGCGTTGCTGTGCCTCTACAACATAAGTCCAGAATTAATCATTATTAACTCCAGTAACAAAATAGACTAGTTTATCTCCTCTGGCAATCTCACTATGCAGGAATGGCACAAGAAGGATTCAGAATAGTGTTCAATGAGGATCCAAGAGCTGACCATTAATGGTGAAGTGGAAGACAGTTTTCTCCCTTAATCTTAAAGTTTTTCCTCTGAAAAAGGGATGCTTGTCATTTGCTCTTTCTTCCTCCTACCAGGTAGAAGAAATAATGAGCTATGGTATCTTCCCAGGAACAGACATCTCCTAACCCAATCTGAACACTCTCTATGACACTGGGCAAAAATACACTGAAAAGAGTGCTTGCTTTCTATAATAACGTTTTCTTCCCTCGCATTACTGGGACTTTAACTCAAGCAAAGGACTTTAGTGTCAACATTTAAAAACATCCCAACTTCCCTCTTAGGGCTATTGTGAGGAAGAAATGTGATGATATATGCTCTGGCAAGCTGTAAAATAATAGAATGCAATACACATGCTAGACATGTGTAGGATGTTATTAATACAAATTAAGAATAACAATAGTATGCTCTTAAACTCTCCATAAAAATGGCCCTTCGTGGTCTATTAATCCAAGTTCTGTCTACAGCGTGGTATTTATATGTGCACTCTATCCTCTGAGAGCTATTCTGGACCAAAGGCATAGATTTTAAAAATATAATCACTTCTAATTACAAATTACTTTTAGAAGGCCACTATGGCTTTTAGAATGAGTAAACATATCTAAATAACAATAAAAGCTTTTAAACAAATGTATTAAAAATGTTATCCATGTGTTTTATGGGTCTTCAAAGAACCAAGTTGTTATAGTATTGCAGATAGCTAAGTTAGATAGAAATTATTATGAGGCAGTTAGACAAAGCTGGGCCCTCAACATAGAAAAACAATTGAGGCACGTTCACTGGTTAGCATTATAAAAAGAGAAAAGGTACTGTGCCCAACTACTTCCTGTGGAGATAAATAGCAGTGATTTATATTCTAGATAGACATCAATCTCCCTAGTCCATTTCTTTTCTGGAAATTGCTTGTTCATTCCAGGTAACTTGCTATGTGCCCACCTTTTGATTTTCCACAGGATCTTATTACTGGACTAATATTTGTCTCACCTTGAACCCACCTCACCTTGTGGCTTTGCTCTATAAATCACCTTTGAAAAGTTGGGATGGGAAGGCAACCCATTTACCAGTCCCCCTTCCGTCACTCTTAGACAGGAGCTATCTTTATCTGGATAAATCTTTCCTACTCTTACCTGCTGTTGTTCCTAGAATTCATTCTTTGATTTGAGAGAACACAAATTCTCCTTGTGGATATCTAGCAGGTTGAGAGTTACAATGGTTACCTTGTTTGGATTATTTATGTTAGGGGCCTGCTGCCGCCATGGCAGTCTGTCTTCTCTTGCCTCTTAAAATGACCTCATGCTCTTTTCTTTAGTTTCCCTTCCCCACAAGGTCACAGCAGTCCAGAGAGGTTAAACCTGTTTCTCCAGGACCAAACCCATAAAGGGCAACCTGGCCTGTGATAGGTTAAAGGTAGCCCACTCCTCATAAATAAGCAATAGCCCAGCCCCAAAATGATAAAAGGACCTTCCTTTCTTTGTTCCTCTCTCTCTGTCTCTCTTCCGTCTTTCCTCTCTCCCTAACCTGTCTTCCCTAATAAAATCTCCTGTCGGACCTCTCGGTGTGTGGCCTAGTTGTTGAGTGTCGCTGTGCCTCTACAATTTTTGCTTATTTGGATATCGGTTTTATATTGATTGGTACCTTGTATCAACAGAAAGGCTGAAATGTCAGACGCTACTCTCCATCCAGTCCAAAGAACAGCTCCCAAACTCTTATTTCCCCAGATCTGAATCTTGTAAGATAGTCCCACTTTCCCCTATCCACATGAAATACACATGTACCTCAAGTTATAAACACAATTTCTGGGGAAAAAAACTGGAATCCATATGACATGCATTTCTTCAATATAAACTAAAAGAATTCCTATTTAGTGTTAGATGTTTTCAGTGTGCAAATTTATTTAAATAAACACATAAAATATTTCTCATTTTCTTCTGTACTTCAAAACTATTTTTTCAAAAAGAGGATCACAACATTTTGTTCAAATTAATGACTAGCTTATGATGTGCATAAATGTGTTTAATTGAGCTCAAAAGGCTCAAAGTCTAAGCATATAAAATAAAATAAATGAATTAGCACTACAATTTAAAGTTCACTTAAACTCAATATCTAAGGCATAAATAATATATTTTTACTGTCTCTGCAACTAGAAGATAACATCCTGGACTAGAGAAAACATATACTCATATGTCAATTTTACTGTGGGCTCTTGGAGATGGAGATTTTTAACCAGAGATAAATTTTTATTTCATCACAAAGCGCATTGAAGAATGCAACTCCCCAACCTTGAGGAAGCATCACTAGAAGTGACTGGCCTTTGAAGGACATGTGTCACCACATGTGCTCAGCACATTGCCTTCACCGACACATCACTTCTGCTCATGACTGCAGAAAGTCTAGGAAGGCCCAATAGACTGACAACTGCAAGGACAAGGAATCTCACTAGTAACACACAAAACTAGAGTAACAGGTGCCAAGAACAGTCAGATAAAATGAATCGAGTTATAGTATTCTACAGCACAGCGGGGTGCCTATAGTTCACAATAATCTATTGTTACGGTTTAGATCTAGAATGTCCACCAAAAAGCTTATATTTAGATATGTGGTTTGGGAGGTGACTGGATCATGGGCATATCATACTCATCAGCAGATCACTCCATTGAGGAGCTGTGAGTTCCATGTGCTGTTAGGAGGTGAGGTTTCATTGGAAGAGGTGGGTCACTGGCCGTTGGGCCCAGAAGGGTATATCTCTCTTCCTGGCGCCCCACTGCACTCTCTGCTTCCTAGATGCCATATGACCAGCTTTCCTTCACCAGACCCTTTTGTTCCTTAAAGCCCGCCCACTATGGAGTGAATCCTTGAAAAACCATGAGCCAAAATAAATCTGTCCTTTAAGTTGCAGGTGTCACATTTTGTGTCCAGTGATGAGAAAGTGACTATGACTTCTATTATATATTTTATGAATAACTAGAAAAGAGGAGCTGTAAGAGTCCAAATATAAAGAAATGATAATGTCTTAGCTACTTTTTCTAGTCACTGAGACAAAATACCCAACACCCAAAGTTAAAGGAGGAAAGGTTTATTGTAGCTCACAGTTTGTAGAGATTTCAGTTCATAGTTGGCTGCATCCAAGGGAGGGTGGCCTAGCAGAGGGGCAGCACACAGGAGGGGGCAGCAAATCAGTGAAGGAGGGAAGCAGCAAGTGACACGTGACAAGCAACAACCACAGTAGCACTCACTCCCAGACTGGGACACCCTTAATCCTAGCATTGCAGCCTGACTCAATCCCAGCATCATATTCTTGATCCTAGTATCACATACCCTGCTTATTGCCATAGTAGTACTGGAGATATTTCTCCACTGACGGGGAACCGTGATGCTCTTTCTTATGTATTTACAGATATAGGAAAAGCATTCAGCCTTCAAATTATGACCATGCAGTATGCAGCATGATAACACCTCTTAAATTACAAAAACAAAACAAAACAACAACCAAAAAAAAAGACATAGGTGCCTTGAGGCCCTAATGGGGCCTAAGTGATACATAAGTGACTATAAGTGATTGAGTGAGTACTCTGCACCTCCTCTAAGGCTCATCTGCAAAACAAGAGCAATAATAACATACACTTGACTCAGTCATGATGGAATGTAAAGGAATGATTTACAAGAAGGCACTTCAAAACAAACTATAAGGCAACTGCCCTACTATTATAATTTTTCTTATTCAGAAGGCCCATACTTCTCTCTTTGCCCAACTTACTTTGCTTCTAATTTTAGACTTCAGTCAAGCTCACCCCCGAGGCTGTCAGGAGAAAGAAAAGAACTGCAGGGCCTGACCCATGTGCCTGGGCACTCAGAAGCAGCACCTCGAGCCATCAAGCCGGGTTCTGCCAGTGCAGATCTCCTCCAGCAGCTCCCCAACTCCTTCACCTGGGGCTAAGTCTGCAGGGAAAAGAAGTAAGAGCAGAGGGCTGTGGTGCAGGATGGGACAGTGGGGAACAGTGCAGAGAAGCCTCACTGGAGGGAGTCCTTGACATAGCAGGGACAGACAGCAAATGGACCCTGAAAAGTGGAAAAGCTGGAGAAAGAAGCTGGGCCAAGTATCTCAAACTCACGTGTCTTCTGGGGCTACGCGGGTTATGAGCAAAACTGGTCAAATGTGGGCCATGGTGAACTGTTCAGCAAATGCTCGGTTAAAACAGAAATTGCTACTACCCAGTTCCACCTGACTGTTGTCAAGTAGAAAATGACTATTCAGAAGTTGGGAATTGGTTTTATATTAAATCATTCACTTATTAACTAGGAACTAATCTCCCAATATATTAAATCCTCCACAAATAAATGAAACACGTCTGGGGCCACATGCTTGCTATCCTATGGCTGTCATTTGGCAAGTTCTGTTCTGCCTACCCAGGAGGTTGATAGATAAAAAATAAATCACAATAAAACAACAACTTATTTTAGTCATTTTTTCTAAAGTTCTTTAAGAAGTGATAGCCAGTGGACATTTCTCAGAAGAAATACAAATGGACAACATATACATGAAAAAAAGTTCAGCATCTCTAGCCACTAAGGAAATGCAAATTAAAACATTGAGATTCCAGGCCAGGGACTTAGCTCAGTGGTTCCGCCACCTGCCTCGCAAGCACAAGGACCTGAGTTCGATCCCTGGTACCAAATATAAGTAAATAAATTGAAATTCCATCTTACTCCAGAAAGAATGGCTATCATCAAGAAATCAAACAATAACAAATGCTGGTAAGGTTGTGGGGGAAAAGAAAACCTTCCGCACTGCTGCTGGGAATGTAAACTACTACAACCACCATGGAAATCAATATGGAGAGTCCTCAAAATACTAAAAATAGAAATTCCATTTGACCCAGTTATTCCCCTACTAGGTATGTTCCTGAAAGAGTTAAAGACATGAGATTACAGACAAACACGCATACTCATGTTTTTAGCAGCACAATTCATAATAGCTAGATCTTGGAAGCAGTCTATATATCCATCAACAGAGGAGCAGATAAAGAAAATGTGGTATTTACACACAATGGAATACTATTCTACCATAATAAGGATAAACAAGGGGCTGGGGATTTAGCTCAGTGATTCTGGCGCCTGCCTCGCAAGCTCAAGGACCTGAGTTCGAGCCCCAGTACCAAAAACAAAAAAGTTTAAAAAAAAAAGGATAAACAAGAGTCATTTGTAGGAAAATGAATGTAGCTTGAGACCATGATGACAACTGAAATAAATCAGACATCCACTTAGAGATTGCACAGTTTATTTTATATAAGAGATCTAAATTACAAAGGAAGAGCAGGAAAAAAGGAAGATAATAGGAAAAAGCAAGATAAATCTTCCACAAAAGGGAAGGAGACTAAGAGATGGAGGGAGAGCGGAGAGAGGGAAGGGGGATGAAAAAGATTAAGAGGTGTTATGTACATGGACCAACTCCCAACAAGGGATGTAATCATTAGGTCCTGCAAACATGTACTAATAAAAAATAAAAACAGAAAAAATTGATAGTCAGTATTCATCTGAGGAACTTGTGCTTTAGCAGATAGGTTAATAGGATCAGAGGAGGTAATATTGTAAAGGTTTGAGAGATATTGGAACCACTTATTATCAAGAGAAATCCTGTAAATAGCAAGAATTTCCTCACTGAAAAAGAAGGCCTGATGAAAAGTGTCCGAATCAAAGAGACAATTACCATGAATTGTAGTCTCTGTGTATGCTGAGCCATGCTGTTGTGGGAATTCACAAGGAACAAAATTCAGCCAGGGTAGTATGTTGGCAGCAATGGAAGAGATCTGGGTGAATATTTCCTCTGTTCTCTAAAGACTAGGCCAAGAAATAGAGCAGGGATGATCATGGTGATACACTTCTGTACCCCAAGTATGTGGGAGGCTGAGACAGGAAGACGGGGAGCTCAAGGCCAGCTTGGGTGACTCCAACAGTTATCTCAAAACAAAAAAATTTTAAGTGGGTTGCTTGGGATATAGCTCAGTGTAAGGGCCCTGGATTCAATCCCTAGTACCACAAAAGAAAGAGAGAGAGAAAGAAAGGGAGGGAGGGAGGAAAGGAGGAAGAGAGGGAAGAAGAAGGGAAGGGAGGGGAGGGGAGGGGAGGGCAAAGGAAAATAGAGAAATTAAGAAATAGGACAGGGACTATGGAAATGACCGTCAAAATCAGTTCGTCTTTTGCCCTCACCTTTATAAAACTCCCAGATTTGAAAGCATCAGTTTCTTTTTCTAAACACCACCATCTAGAGTGAAACCTTTCAGTGTCACAGGAATTGTTTAAATGTATCTAGACCCCCAAAGCAAGCTTAGCTGAACACTAGAATAACGCCTGCTTACACAACTCACAGTGAGCTGCCTGGGTGCTTGTGTGACACGGCCACCAGCCCACATGCAACAGCAGGACAAGCTGAGGGTGAAAAGTGCACAAAGAACACCTGAGTAGAGCACAGACAAGGAGACAGGAGACACGTGCAGCCCTGCTTGTAGGCTGTGTTGGCAGAGCAACCCCGTGGCCAGAGCATGCAGAAACCAAAGAGTGGCTTGATACTGTCATAGAGGTGGTCTTACAATGCCTGGCAGTGTTTGCAAGGTAGGGGGACCTTACAAGCACAGCTCTGACTGTCCCTGCCCACAACAATGTTTCCCTCCACTCCTTAGCTGCGGGGGCGGGGGGACAGCTTAGAACTAATGTCAACAAAGGATTCAAGAGACAGGCAAATAAAAGAAAGGTTGATGCTGTTTCACTGTGGCCCTCTTTCTCAGCAGTGACCATAGAAATGGTAGCTGGAGCATGGAGAAGTGACGTGACAGTAAAGCAGTAGCTAGAAAGCAAAGGAGAAGGAAGATAAAGGCCCACACTCTCAGCCCTCTACACCTCTTGAGCAATAGCTACACAAGGAACCAGCCAGTGTCTCTCCCTTAATCCACAAGCCCGAGTTTAATTCAGTGCGGTTCAGCAAGTACTTACCGAGCACCACTAGGTTCCAGAACTTGGATGCCGATATGAGAGAGCCAAGAGGGGTTTTGAGCCCATGGGAGGTTTCAGAAAAGAGGCCAGAACTTGAGCTCTTTGGTGCCCCGATAAGGAGAGTGACAGCTAAATGCATCTGGTGCTTAGGCAGTTTAATCAACTGTTAGTGCTTATGTGGTCTGTAGTGTTTAATTTAAAAACAACTAGACATGCAGGGAGATAACCAGAGAGAGCCCTGAAGAACAGCAGGAGCAAAAGCAACGAAGAGAAAAAATGCCATGTTGTGGAGATGGTGACAGAGTTCAAACAATGGGGAGCTAAGAGAAGAGCCAGGCCCGGGCAACACATTCTGCTAGGGAGCCTTCCCTCACTCACTCGCTGTTCTGCATATTGCTCCCTCTACACTTAAAGTGCAACATTTTAGGATGTGCCCAGAAGGATCATATTTGGCTAGAAGTCTCAGCTGCCCAAAATAATACAGAGATCGCAGTTTCTCTCTCCCTCACGTGAAAGTCCAGGGCCCCTTGCGGACCCGTCAACCCAGGCCCCATCTCCCGCCAAACGCCGCTCCTCTGTTCCCAAGTGAGGCATGCGGCTCACATAGTCACCAGAGTGGCGTCACATCCAGTGGGCAACAGGGTGGATGAAAAGGGAGGCCCAAGGGGACCCAGCAATCTTAAAGAGAAATTTCCAGCAGCATCCCCAGAATGTCTCCTCTGCCACAGCATCATCCAGATGTAGGCACCGTCACCCTTCACTAAGGGAGGCCATGGGCCCAGCTAAAACTGAGAGTTCTGTTACGGAGGAGAAAGGGGAGAACAGAAGTTGGGGAACAACGACTGGCCTCTATCTATAATAATTTAATGCATCTCTTATTTCTAGAATATTGATTCGACCAGATTATGACTTCCTCAAGAATAAAAGCTGCCTTCTGCTCTGTGATGTTCTTCATGGCTTCTGGTACACACCAAGCATCTAAGAAATGATGTAGGAAATGAATCAATGAATAACAAATGAAATAAGAAAATCCTTTAAAACTTGGCAGTGTATATGTGAACTAGCTTCGTGACTGAGCCACACAAAAATAGTGGAACTGTGAAAGTAAAAACTAAATTTTTCCAATGTTCATCATGAGAAGATAAGACTTCTTTAAAGCCATCAGCATAATACTATTAGAAACAGGTCGGTGCATTGGGTGGCCAGTCAGTTTTAACAAACAAATCTTATATATCCAGGAGAGAATCTTTACCTTCAGTACTCTAGCCTACTCCAAGTCCAAGTCCATACTGGGGAAAATTCCATCTCTTGAAAGTATGTAGAATCTGGGAGAATACAAAGGTGAGCCAGAACCGAGTCGGATTTAACAATAACGTGTATGCCCAATTTCATTATGTCAGTTCGGACTTTTTTTAAAGTATGATAAAGTAACTAGTCTAGATTCCTTACGTGCTTATAAAATGTTTGTTGGGAGCAATTTTCAGGAAAGCAGTTCCTAACGTCTTTTCAAGCGTGGTGAAATAACTATATGTCATAATTAGTAGTGTTGTGGTTAGGATCCAAAAGATCCCCCAAAAGTTTCATGTGTCCAAATATGTGGCCTTCAGAAGGTGATAGGACCACAGGGTAACTGTAGTCAGCTGTGCATTAATCCACTGATGAGTTCATAGCTGAATGAGGAAGTGATGCTCAGCTGAAGGAGGTCGGTCAAGGGTAATGCCTTTGGGGACATGCTCCCTCTCTCTCTCTCTCCTCTCTCTCTCTCTCTCCCTCTCTCTCGGCTGCCATAGGTTGAGCACCTCTCCTCCACCCTCCACCCTGTCATTTCTGCTTAGTGCCAGCCAACCACATGTAAAGTAAACCCTCTGAAACCATGAACCAAAATAAACCTCTCCTTAAACTGTGCCAGGTATCTTGTGCCAGTGATGAGGATGTGACTGATACAAATAGTTACTTGGCATATTACATTATTTCTGTAGAATAATAATATATGCACACGAACATTTAAACATGGTAAGTGTGCACCAGTATGTACGTATATTTACATGTCTGTTATTTAATATTTTAAAATCTGCATTATGGACAATGCACATTACCATTGTATATAAATGCATATACTATATATATTTTTTTATTTATACATATACCAAAACATAAACAAATATATACATGTATGTGTGTGCATGTGTATCCTTTTGTTAGTGGACAAGGTCACTCAAAGTTGATAAGCAAAATTGTTACAATCCAGGCCTTCCTTGACACAAAAGATTTACTGGGCTCAAGTCTAATTCAGTTACTAAAAAGCAACCAAAAAGAAAACAACACAATAAACAAATTAAAAATACAATAACAATATGATCAGTTTAAATCATATAAAAGTGTTGTGTATGTATTTTTTTTCCAGAGAAACTAAAGGCATTTTATAGTCATCAGTTTTCCTAAGGAAAAATTCAGGCCACTTCTCTCCTGCCAGCAATTCTTGACTCTTTATGCAATGCTAAGCCATTAGCTGATATGTGGAGAATTTTATATTAACCACAAAGAAAAAAATCAATCAAAAATATTGCTTAGAATGGGCACAGCCCTTCTCATGTTCCTACCCATTCACCCACCCTGATGAACTAAGCCTGCCTGCATTCCAGTGGGATGGAAACAGAATCGCACTCCTCCACCTAGGAGGAAGGTCAGCTCCACTGCCTCAGCCTCGGGGAACCCAGGGTCAGGGCCAGGACCCGGGTGAGACTTCGCATTCGGAGTCAGAGGGGCTGCACCCAAAGCACGCGGCCCTCACCCCAATCCTTTTCACTGCCTTCGGAGAGCACTGGCCTCAAAGCCCTGGCGCCACATTGTCTGAGGCAGTGTGAAGAACGTATTTTCAAGTCAAATATCTATCAATCAACACATATTGATTTTCTTTAATTATCTCCACAGAGATTTGATTCTGAAGAGCTTGTGTGATTTGAAAAATGTATCACCTATCTGTCAGCCATGTATAATTTACGAAGGTCCTTTCATGCAAGACCTGCAGTCCAAAACGGGCAATTTGTGAGTTATTAACATGTTACTAGATATACCGTGTTAAGATCTGCAGACATTCAGCCCCTCACACAAAAAGCAAGAGAGACACTACATAAATTTTCACTTGCACTATTAAGCTTAGGGGATCCTGATTCTAACACCACCCTATGAATCCCTTCCAAGGAACTGTCTGACACAATGAAACCATCAAAAAAATGACTCTTAATTTTAAACTCTTGGTTTTAAAGCAAGCCTGGGGTGGGCAGGATTCTACTTTCTCAGAATGTGTCATTGATTTTCTTCCTATGCATGGTGCCTGACAATACTGATATGAACTCAACAGGAATTCTTATTACCAACATAGGCTCCTGCACTAGAGGACAGGCAATCTACTTTACAGGTTAACTGACTTTAACTTACAGTGCTTCATTCGTGAGCCAGTGTTGTCTTTAATATTAGGTAGTACTTACTAATACAGTAGTATTTATATACAAAGAAATATGGAAAGAATCTATTAATCTGATAAGATAATTACCTTTATACCTATCATTGTTTTATATATATAT
>NW_022900949.1:60428906-60451326 GCF_012274545.1 Fukomys damarensis
ATATAAAAACTAGAATAAAGAGGCAACACTATTCATAAAAAGGCATAAGTGGGTATAAAAAATGTAACTTGATTCCACTTAATGGCTACAATTATAATTTCAGACTAGTGATGGTGAATAAATATGTACTGATCCTATGTCCAAAGAAGTAGCCATCAGAGAACGCTCCCACGGAGGGAGGAAGGAGTGCATCCCTGGAGAAGCCGTGAGCCTGCAGCGGGAGGGGACTGGGGCTGACAGCAGGCCTGGCGGAGAGCACCGACCGATCTGAGAAGAACCCCGGAGGCGGGGAAGGCCGTGTGCCGGGAGAAGGAAGAAGCCCAACGGCCAGGGGAAGAGCCCGTGCTGGATGCCATGGGCCTGCAGCCATAGCAGGAACTGGGCTTCGATTGGGGGGACAGCAGGAGGCTGTCAGAGAGCTTTAAGCATAGGGGTGACGGGAGCAAAGGAGGGGACACAGGAAGAGTGCGACAAATCCTCATGAGAGAAAAGGCCCTGAGAGTCCAGCTCTTTTTCTAACCCTGTTTCAAATCAGTTTGAGGTGATGTTTTAAATTTAAAAAAAGAAGAGGTCACCTCAAAACCACACAAAATGAGCTCAGTCATATATAGATTTCTCACATGTGATGCCAGTGCCTTTCCCTGCGGTTATGAGAAATGGGGTAATGGAGAAGAGAAACAAACCACGTGTCACTATTAAATATTTCCCAGATCCAAAAAACATAAACAATAACACCCTAATGTCCACAACCAAAATTAACACTGTACTGTATCTGTTTTCTTTTTCTTCCTCTCTTTTCCTCTTTTCATTTTACAAATTAAGCAGTATAGACATAAACTGGTCTCCTTGTGTATTTTCCTCCTCATTCTCTACAGATATACATTGCTCCAGAATTCTTATGCACACTTCTCCTATACTTTATTTTTACTTTTATTAGTAATGTGTGTATTTATGTGTATCCCTATTATGTTTACTATTAACTAAATTATTTCATATTGTACAAATAAGTCTTCGTGTTGCTTTTTTCACCCCACATTTACATATATATTTACATTGGTGTACATAGCTCTAATTCATTCGTTTGAACCACTGGGTGGCTATTGTATGATTGTAACACAATATGTTATCAACTCACATTTTGGTGAGTATTGATGTAGGCACTCTCTTTTGTTTGGATTACAAACAATACTGCAGTGAACACCTTTATATTTATCTATCTCCTGATGACATATGTGAGAGCATTTCTGAGGGGTGTTTATGTAAAATGTTTTAAAACATTGGAAGAAAGTAGTTTAGTAAGCTGAGTTAATATTCTAAATGTTTGTATTAAGAATATACCAACATAAATAATAATAATATGTTCAGGTCACAGTGCATAGTTTGAAACTACCATTTTCACTACATATATTTTAGAACATATGAAATAATTTAAGAATGGCCATATAGAAGCCAACTAGAACTTGGCCAAAGTTTTAATTCAGTGGCTAAAAGCTCTGCAGATCTGTTCTAAGTTATAGATCTGGTTGAAAAAGCAATTTCTAATTTAAGATATATGCCAAGTATACCTAAATAGTATGGAAAATGAGAATAGATATACTGAGAAAAAAAAATTGACAGGTTCAGATTAGCATCTCACTGAACAAGTTTCCTAAACCCCTGAGGCTCATCCAACATCAAGAGTTACATAGAATTTTCAGCATATGAACGACAGTCTGCTTTTTTATTTCCAAAACCCAACAATTTAGGGCCAACTTGAAATCAGGATTTCATTCACATCTTACCAGTGCTTTTTCATCATTACTCATCAACAATACTCAAACAGCCACCTTGTCAGAACCTGCCCTTTAGCTAAGTGAAGAGAGAATGAAAAATCCTTCTAAACTGAGCAGTAGCCTCATGTGGGTGAGCAACAAGGCTTCAATGAGAAGAAATTACATAAAGGATCCATCCCCTCCAAGGTCAACTAGGGGCAAAGGTCTTACATCTCACTGCCTGCCTACCGAGCACAAGGCAACATTCCAAAGAGGCCCTGCAAATCGAGCCCTCAATATTGTCACTACTGTGACTCAGACACACCCTTCAGCATATATATACCTGGAATCAGGAAAACTTAGATCTCTTTGATTTATGAGCAACTTGGGAGATAGTTTAATTTAAAGCACTTGTTTTACAGAAAAAAAGATAATAAATATCATGTCCAAGCTCACTCATAAATTGCTGACACACAAAGATTCCAGAATCTTCATTTCATGCTCTTTGGCCTGCATTATATGGCTTACACATAATGTCAATGCATGATGGCAATAAAAAAATATTCACATATAAGCTAGCTCAGTAATAGAGCAAAATACTTTCCCAGCATGTGCAAGACCCAGAGTTCAATCCAGCACTACAAAAATACTTTGTATGTGTATATTTGTTCATTTTTCATTTAATTTTCATGCATTATGCATTAGAAGTTGCCAAAATTTTTCAGCAGCAGTACTTGAGGTCTTCATTAGAAAATTCTGTGGAAGGTCATATTAACATTCTCAATCATGAGCTCTGCCTCATTGTGAGAGGATTATATGTCTCACTGATGTCATCTTCTAAGTCTGAACGCAGCAAGTGGTATATTTTCTTTGGCCAGTGGCATGTGAGTAGAAGTGAACCCTACCATAGCATTTTCCCCCTCTTGCTCTTTTCTCTCTGCTATAAGACAAGAATGCCCCAGATAGGAACTGGTCCTTCTCTCTAGATTCCAAGATGAAGAAGACAGGGGAAAGAGCTGAAACTGACTCAGCTGACACACTGTAAATGAGAAGTCAACCTCTGCTATTGTGATTATTAAAATTTCTAGGCCTCTTTATTATTGCAGCATAACCTAGTAAAAGTGGACTAATACAGTTCCCAATAATAACCACATTGGTCAGTTATCACAAAGCAATTCATATAAAATTGTGAATAAAGAGATCAACCTCAACACATTATTTTTTGAAGATAAAGACAAGCCATAATTGACTCTTTCTTTCATTTGATGTATTCACTTCCACACTGAACAAAACTTTCTTTCTAAAAGCAGTTTGAAAAGTTGTTTGTGGGATCGCTATGAAGGGCTTTTCATTTGCATCCCCAGAACACATATCTCATGCCAAAGGAATCAAAATCTGTGAGCATGGAATGAAAGCATTCTATGTCAACGCCAACTGCTTAAAGATGCACCTGCTATTTGGAAAGGAGGCTTGAAGAGTAGGAGCAAAAGAGACACTCAACATCCCAAAAGCCAAGATCTTGAATGCAATGGCTCCAGCTATTTTCCTTTATACCCTTCCATAAAGGTAACCACCACCAACTGCTGCCTCAGTGGCCAGCCAGTCATGACCTGAATGAAACCAGCAATGAAGTCCATGATTCTCAGATGAGAAAAGTTGCTTGATGCTCAATGGAAGGAGCCAACTGTCTCTCTCCCTCCTAGACTGTAAGTCACACAGTCTTTCATTTGACTAATACCTGCTGAGTGCTTACATGTGGGAGGTATGTCAGGCCCAAAGTAGAGTGAGATGGGCAAGGTCCCTGATCTCAGTTAACTTACATTTTAATGGAAAAGAGATTTTACTAGAACAGTACTAAGCATTCCTTTGTGTATTCCCTCTGATTTCTTGGTTTTTTGTTTTGTTTTGTTTTTAGAGTGGGAAAGGGATTTGGCTTACAGTTCATAGAGGTTTTGGTCCATAATCAGTTGAGAAAAATCAAGCAAAATATAAATAAACACATATTTTCTGAAAATTAAGAAAGCAAATATGGTGAGATAGTCAGAAATGACCAAGCAAATTGTTTTTTAGATAGTGGACATCCTTCTTAGGACGTGATATTTTAGCTAAGATCTGAAGAACAAAATGAATTCAGCCATGCAGAAAAAGAGCTAGACAAGATCCCAACAATGAATGTAACTGTACTGTATCCCTAAAATGTACCAATAAACTCAATTAAAGCTGAAAAAAAAAGAGCTGGGAGAGCACGTTTGAAGTCACAGGGGCAGGAATTGCGAAGACCCTGAGGCATGAAAGAGCATAACATATTCAGGGACTCGAGCTTTCAAGGAAATAGATTTGTGATTTGGGTTCTAGGACCAAATTCAGCATCAGAATATCCTGGACTGAATCACAGCCAGGAGAGGAAGATGACAGGGAAATGGGATTTTTAAATATTGGGAACCAGAGAGACATATTTTTCAGGCAAACTGTCTCTGATGAGATGGAGTTTTGCTTATCCTTAGGTTCACACCAGGCGAGTCTGGGCACACAGTACGAAATAATTTTGTCTTTTTTTGGATGGGGGGTAACCAGGGATCGAACTCATGTGCTTGTGCTTGTAAGGCAGGCAGTGGCATCACTGAGCTAAATCCCAGGCCCAAAATAATTTTAAGTCTTCATGTTTGAGTCCTATGCATGAAAGACTTGTGTGGCATTGTAAAAACCTTCTCTTAGGATCAGCAAGACACTATCCTGTTCTATGCAGACATTCCATTAGGGAACTAGTGATAAGAGAAAAGCCCAATTAAAATACAGTGCACCTGCTCCCATCTTTTGTGGCCACCTTTTTCCCCTAAAGTTTTAGAGATCTGACTAGACCAATCAGGATGCGTGTGTTCTCCTGTTTCCAACCCATGGGACACCTGGAATACTGTACTGTGGCCTAACGAGTGGGGAGCAGAGTGGATGAGGTGAAGTTGGAGTGTGGAGCAAGGACAAGACTACACAGACCTGGGAGTCTTATTCTACAGAACAGTAGGAAAGCAGTGAGAACTCTTCCGAAGGCTTTTTATGCTTCATTCACATGGGGCTGTGTGTGCAATGGCATAGGAGGAGGGATGAGGGGTAACCAGAAGTGAAATATGCAAGAGATACTGCAGTGGCACAGACCAGGGTATGCATGGTGAGTGAGCAGTAGCAGATGGTTTGCCAGGTATTTAGTAAGGCTTAGTGATGGACTGTTGGAGTGATTTCTAGGGTTTTCTTCTTTAACAACTGCACATATAAGAATGCCATTTACAGAACTCAAATGAACAGTGTTGACGGTCAAACTAAGCAGGGGAAAAAAGAAATAAGGTGTTCATTGTTGGCCGCATTAGATTGGCAAAATCTCTAAAATATCCAAATGGTGCTGAGCAGACAGTGTTTTGGGAAAGTCTGAAGCTCGGAAGACAGACTAGAGTTGTGGATATGATTATAGGGTTATCAAGACATAGGTGGTATGGAGAATATACTGTTCAGAAATTATTCTTCTAGAATTGCAAATTTATTTTTCTCAAATAAACCTATAATAAGAAAGTTAAGGCAAAGAGTCTTAATGGTATCTCACTAAAAAATTGAGTTATACTTTCTGTAGAAAATAAATTATGGAATAAAATTAGTGAAGTCATTAATGTTGGTGGACACATGTCAGTTTAGGTACATAAATCCAATCTCCTACTACACTCACATCCTAATACATACAATTTCTGATAACACACAAGCTAAATAATTTAATCCCCCACAATAAATATGTAAAACAAATTTTTCGATAACAATAGCCTCAGGGTTAAAGAATATATTTCATAGGTGATTATAATAAACCTCTACAGTAAAGATAGGAAATATCTCAAGAGATTTCTTTACTTTCCCAGCAAACAAGCCAGCCCGAAATTCAATTTCACAATGAGAAGAGCAAGTACACAGAGATCTAACCATAACAGGACTTTTCACCCTCCTGCTTGATAGACTTTATTTTTTGTGTCTTTATGGCAACTATCTGTAAACACTCTCCAACCCTGTCCCTTATCTTTGGAGCAAAGGATACGGAGTAGCTCAGCACTTTGCATCCTCAAATATGCTTGGATCAACAGTCTTCCTTCTTCTCAAGATTTCCCATCAAGTATTATTTCTTGTTAAATTCCAAAGTCTACAGTTTTAACTATGTTGTTAGCCAAGACTGACTCAAAATGCTCTGGGCTATGATAATCTTCCCCTTTTACAAGTACTGGATGAAATCACCTTGGCTACAAGTACAGATACACAAAAGAAAGAAAGCTTACAACTGGGCCCTGAGAAAATCAAATGTCAGAAGCCAAATTCAGGAGGATGATGTTGTAGTCAGGGTGTACTAGGGAATCGTTTTAATATGGGACACATAATTTATAGAATTATTATTTTATAATATTCACCCAAAAGTTAAATGTGAGGCATGCAAGAGATCTAACTGTACACTAGAGATCCAAAGAATACAGCCAAAGGCCTGAATCCCACAGCAATGTCCTGCACAAGTCCAGCTGAAGGACTAGGGTCCAAGGCAACATCCTCCATGTATCCAGCCAGTGGCCTAGAGCCCAGGAAAATGTCTCATGTTTGTCTGTATGGAGGGATCTGCACCTAGAAGGCCCAAAGGCCAGTGGTGGAAGCCAGAAAACCCACACTGCTGGGGTGAAGAATTTGTGCCACCAGGCTGAGAGATCTACATGAGAGCCAGAAAGTGATGCTCACAATGAAGAGCAGAGCTCCCCTGACAAGAACAGCAGCCAATCCCAGCGACAGTGAAGATCCAAGCTCCTCCTCCTCTGAGAACAACTAAGTTTGCATCAGGACAACCAAATGCAGCAAGATTCTCCTAGAAAATCAATAGCTGGGATCTTCCCTTCCTGTTCTTTTTTCATGCCATTGGCAACAATCCTCGGGTCGGTTTTCTGATTCAGTTCAGCTGGGCGTTACAGACTGACCATTAGTTAATCCACCACAGATGATATCATGACCAAGCGGGACAGCAGTAAATTAGGAGGTAGAGTAGGAAACTGTGATGTCAGAGAAGTTGTTATGAACATTTATTGGTTTTTATGCCACCATTCAGTATGTTTTTTTGGAAAAAGAACCCCAAATATGTTTTGGGAGAAGTGCCCTTTACTTTCTCTCTCCTGAAATGAGTAGAATTTGGGTAAAGCCAATTCTCCCTTAGCCAAGGCCTTTTTCAGTCAATGCATTTTATCCTCCTGGCCAAAGTGGTTGTTTCACAGGTAGACACAAAGTTCAAGATAACATGACTAGTAGCTGCTCATATTAAGACTTTCTGGTTGGAGCATAGTTTTTCTTGCTGAGTTTGCATATTAGTCAATGTAAGAGTAGACTTTACGGCAGCCATCTCATTACTTTGAGGAGGAAGAGACGTACATATGAGAATGGAGTCAATTTGAAAGAAATGGAGCCAAGAAATAGACCAAACTAAAGCAGCCCTAATAACACCATCTGAACTCCTGCCTCGGACTATACATAAAGCCAGCCTCACCAGGACAGTTTCATTCTAGAAGTCAATAAATTACTTTGCTTCATTGCTTTGGGCATGAGTTTCTTTCCTCTAACAAGGAATTCCTTTACCAGTGGGGAATACAAGAGAAGGCTGCTTCAAAAAGTACACAGCTGTGGCATATGCTGATTAGAGCCTTCTTTTGAGTCAGCAAAGTTCCCATAGAGTTCACCATCATGGAGGTCATTGGGAGTCTTGACAAGATCCACTGTAGTGGTGGGTGGAAAATCAAATTCAACAGGGCCTGTGAAATACTCTGCATGCAGTACTATAAGGATGGCATCCAACTGATGACGTGGAATAGAAAGAGCCCTTAAGAGAGAACCAGAGATCTGAACTGCAGATATAGCTCAACTGTTAACCAGGTATGTGACTGTGGACAAATCACTCACTTAACTTCTTGAGTTTAACAGTTGCTGCATCTGTTAAGTGACTGTAATTGTCTGGTATCCAGGAGCACTTCTCACTCTAAAACTCTTGGCATTTTACTATTTCAACCAACTTGTACTATTACAAAACTGAGTAGAAGGAGAAACCATCCAAGTTCCCGGGTTTCATTAGCATTCCCTCCTTTGTTGCTACATTGAATTCTCTTTGGCTCCATTTTCATTTCACAGTAATCATCTCACTGAAGACCACACCGCTGTTATGGGTAGGTTGTACTGAATGGGAGGTGAGCAACCCTTGCCTCTGGTCACCCAGTCTAAGTCTGTTCTCTGTGATCAGGCGCATCCGACAGTCTCCACAGGTCCTCTGTTCTGGGGCCACAAGCCACTTCTGCTCTCATCGTCACTTTCACTGTTAACCAAAGAGCCAAGTGCTGTACAGGAGAGTTTCATGTGCCTTCTGATCCTCAAAAAGACAAAGACTTTTGCTGAGTGGCTGTCATTCTTGGCAGAGACTCTCTTGAGTATGTACTGCTCTGTACTTCACACCATCAGCCAATCCCATTGTAAATTGGACGCTAGCCATGAAGCAAAACATGTACAAAAGACCAGAGGCCATTAAAATGAATCCCTTTTATTTAGCTCAGTAAGAAGCAAGATGAGAAAGGTTAACTTTTTGACAGGGTTACGTACCGTATATATCAGCACTAACAATGAGGTTTTTATTTCCGAGTCAGCTTTAAAAATAACGTTGACTTTTGTGGTCGATACATTATAGATCACCATATTTATGTCAGAACTTATTGGCTTGAAAATAAATCAATGGAAATATTAACACATGAGCCTTGTGTTTAAGGGAAACCCCTTGCAACTTCACACCTTCCCCTCGTATTTCACTGGGAGCTTCTCAGACCTCACTCTGATGTGTTTTAACAAACATGAAATCAAGGCCTTTTTTCATTCTCCACAACTACTGTTTTT
Organism: Fukomys damarensis; assembly: GCF_012274545.1. Classification (NCBI taxonomy): domain Eukaryota; kingdom Metazoa; phylum Chordata; class Mammalia; order Rodentia; family Bathyergidae; genus Fukomys; species Fukomys damarensis. The sequence continues at coordinate 60,437,582 of NW_022900949.1, forward strand.
AACCCACCTTGTATATAATCAGGTTCAAAAATATCATCTCTGTTCTTTTACCATAAACATACATAATTCCATTCCATCATGAATAGGACTATCAATTCAAATTTATGGTTTATGCATGAACAAAATATCTCAGAGTCAAAGCTCTGACTGGCATACTATTAATAATGAAATTCTCTGCAGAGAAGACTTTCTTCAAATATCATATTTGCTAAAACATTTGTTATAGTCATGAGAAATTTCTATTATGGTTTATAAGCAAGTTCATAACTTCGAAATTATTAAAGAAAAATGGGATGAAATAGAAAATTCATTCTTTTAAGTGTATCACTCTTCCTCATGCTTTCCCGTCCCCCAAGGACACAACATGCACACACTGTTCTCAATCCCTTCTGAGAGAACTGTTTCTAGAACACTAGACAGAGAGCAGCCCTAACTGTCCATCCACTAAGCTGAGGCCTAAGGCTAACACCGCAAGCCTGATCACACCACCTCCTCATGAAAGGACCACCCTACCAGCTAATATGCACAGCATGCCCGCCCACAGTTCCTGAGAGGCCTGGCTGCTACCTTCCTACCCAAACAGGAACAGTGAACACCTGGGTCGATCCCAGTGTCTTGCGAGAATTTCTCTGGCTCTGTTACATAGTTAAAAATCTGCAACAAGAGCGAAAGGCTAAGGATGCCCACAAGGAAGGAAGAGAATCAGGGAATGCAAGGAGGAAGAATATACTGAACAGCGAGAAGCACTAAGGTAGAGAAATAATAGAAGGATGAAGGCATCAGTTGGTAGGGGCAGAAAATAGGAACCACTAGGGAAGTCTTTAACACTTCCTTCACCCCTATCTTTCCAAAAGAATTAAAAGAATCATATCACAGTGATGTATGCGCACCCATGTTTATAGCAGCACAGTTCGTAATAGTTAAAACTTGGAAACAGCCCATTTGCCCCTCAGTTGGAAACTGGATAAAGAAGATGTGGTTTTTCTATAAAATGGAATATTACTCAGCCATAAAGAATGAGAAAGTAGATTCATTCATAGGAAAATGGATACATATTGAGGATATACTCCTAAGTGAAATAAATAAGTCACACATATATAAATACCGCATAGTTTCTCTGGTGTGAAAACTATAATGTCACATAAGATCTTAATGACATAATTGACAATGTGGAATAGTAAGAAAAGGGCTAAAGGTGTAGGGAAAGTGGGAAGGGTCCGGGAAAGGGAATAAGGGAAGAGAAAAAAATATGAGAAAATGAAAAAATTGAAATAAAGTGTTTGTAAATGGGGAGGGGAGGAGGGGGTGAAGGGAGGGCAGGGACAAGGGGAGAAAATGAGAACCAAGACCTGTCATGTAAAGGTACAAGACCCCAATAATAAATGTAACTGTACTGTATACCTAAAATGTACCAATAAACTAAATGGGAAAAAAAATAAAATAAAATAGAACCTTTAAAAAACCCCTTCCTTCACCCCATATTTAATTCATCACCATGTTCATTTACCTGCTACAAATCCATAGAATTCACCCATCTCTAATATCTCTCACTTAGACTAGAGAAATACCCTCCTAACTCATATCCCAATGAGCCTGCCCTTTGCTCTCCAAACAACAAGTACACTGAGTGTTCAAAAATGCAAATCTGATCATGTTCCTCTGTTACTTTTTCTGTTACCGGGGATCGAGCTCAGGTCTTTGTGCTTGTGAGGCAGGCGGCAGAACCACTAAGCTAAATCCCTGGCCCTTGTGTTTCTAATATACACAGAGAGGCTAATAAGGTCCACATATACAAACTCCTTTAGTGGAATAAAATCAGTTCGATCCGGAGGGGGAAAGGCTTCCATATGCTAATACAGAAGAATATCTTTAGACTTCAAAGTACAGAAAGATCTGTAAGCCAGATACAAGAAGCACAAACCATAAAAGAAAAATTGATAATTTGGACTATGTTAAAATTAAGAACTTCTATTCCTCAAAAAATTAAATATAGATATATACCAGTAAGCCAGAGAAACAAGGCAGAGTAGGAAAAAGTAGCTGTACCAGGAGTAACTGAAAAGATTTTTACTCAAAATATTTAAAGAATTCCTAGACATCAGTAACCCAAAGATGAACAACACAACAGGAAAAATGAGCCAAAAAAAAAAAAAGGTCACTAGAAGAATTGAGACAGGAGATGGGGTGTGGCTTAGACTGGCTGGGAAGAGCGACGCTGAGGGATCCCAGGAGCTCCATAGCACTGCCTCTCAGGCCCCCGTATGCACAGCTTCTCGCAGGTTTCCACTGAGATGTGGCCAACATACAAGGACACAGATGCCTCAAGGACTTATCATGCCTTTCAGAGTTGCCCACCAAGTCTCCCAGACCCAGGGTGTACTTTTACTTTTGCCTTTTCTCTTTTCCATTCAGCCTAAATTTGCTCTACAGAGCCAGTTTCTCCCTTACTCCTTCACCCCTCACTTTTCAAGTAAATCTTGCCACCATTTTTGGCTGTGTTCAAGGCAAGAAGGATCTGGCATATGTTTAATTGTAGAGCAATTTCTAAAAGGAATTACCCCATAATAGAATCACTTCTCTTAAAGGATCCAGGTCCACAGGCAGCAGGACTCCTCCAACCTCAAGCAGAAGGAAGCAGGCATATGAAGGCAGGGAGAGGGTAAAAGTAAAATGGAGTTCAGTACAAAAGAGAATTCACTCTCAGGTGTGTGTGTCTTTTTTTTTTTACCCTAGCAACAGCACGGCACTGAGGGTAGACAGCCTGCCAGTGTGTTACTGCTACCAGCAGCATTTGGGGCCGAGAGAGGAGCTTGCTGCCTGAGGGCAAGAGCAAAGAGGGTGGGTCCTGGGATGCCTTGGGCCATCTTCACCACTATTCTTAGAGCCCCGGGCTCTGTGACTGATCTGCTCTCTCCCGTGCTAAACCAACATCTTTTTTTCTTTATACATAGCACACAGGCAAGGATTCAGTCAGGATGCATTTAAAGATCCTTGATGCTAAATGAAAGGAAAAGGAAAAAAATTTCTTCGAGATCGCCTCTCAGGGACATGAGCCCAGAGGCAGTGCTAGGCTTCCCCAACCACAGAATGATACTGTCATGTTTGGTTTTTTTAACCTCATCAGTAAATAAAGTTAAAATTTCTGATTTCTGAGTCAGTTTGGAGGTATCACACATTCATAGAGGCGAATTAACAAGAGGCCAGAGTTGCTGTTTTGCTCCAGACAGACTGATACTGGCTTCAGAACTGACCGCTGTGACAGCACAGGGTTTCCCAATGACTCCGTTTACACAGAGCTGAAGCTGTTATGTCAGATGCATGTCAACAGAAGACAAAAATATGCAGGCTGCAATATAAATTAACTATGAAATGAAGTACTCCCTGTCTCTAGACAGTCTTCTAAATTATCTAAAAGATCCAATTTGCTTTCATTATGAAAAATAAAATCCCTTGGACTCTCACATTTCAGGAAAACTCAACTCTGAAAGAGAAGTCCAGATTCAGAGCCCACACTGAAAGAATATAATGCAAAACAATTTAAAAGCTAGCATCAGTGCTTTATATCTTAAGACTGGAGGTAAATTCTAAAACTGGGTAATAGTCTGCTCTATTCAATTAATTCTTAACAGTTTTTAAGTCTCTATCTTCAGGATTCCCCCCTTATCAGTGGAGGCTGCATCTCAAGACCCTCTGTGGAGACTAAAACTGTAGATATTACTGAACCCTTCTTGTACTATGTTTTTCCAATACATGTATACACAGGATAAAGTTTAATTTACAAATTAAGCCCACTAAGAGATTAGGAACAATAACAATAAAGTGAAACCATATGCCACAATGAGAGTGTAACCTTTGGGGACATTATTAAATAAAATAAGATTTGCCTGAACTCTGCACTTACATATCATGATAGTCACTCAAATAACACAGAGAACTACCAAGTGACTAACAGGAGGGCAGCAGATGTAGTGTGGATACACCTGATAAAAGGAATCATTCAGAGGACAGAACAAGACAGGAGATTTTATCATGCTACTCAGAGCAGCACACAATTGAAAACTTGTTTATTGCTAGAATTTTTCCATTTAATATTTTTGGACCATGGTTGTCCACAGGTACCTGAAAGTTCAGAAAGTGAAACCAAAAGTTGAGTGTGGTGCCCCACACCTGTAATTCCAGTTACTCAGGAGGCTAAGCAGGATCACAAATCTGAGGCCAGCCTACTTGAGACCCTGTCTCAAAATTTTAAAATCATAAAAAAAAAAAGCCTGGATATATAACTTCCCTGAATTCAATTGTCCATAACACAAAAGAAGAAAGGAGGAGGAGGAGGGAAGGAAGGAAGGAAAAAAGAAAATGAAAGAAAGCAAAATTAAGGATGGGGTGAGGGCACAATCACATTCTGTTATCTCTCTTTTTACAATCATCTCCAAATCATGATTTTTGAAGTAGGACTCTGTTAGCTATAACCAAGGTAGTAGATCTAGTGGCTTGAGAAGTGACTTGTTATTTTATTTCCACATCTTACTTTGTGGGGAGCTGGTGGTAGGGATTGGGTGGGGTTGGGAAGGGGTGGCAGTGGGAACAGGTAGGTAAGAAAACATCCCCTGGAAATCTGATGATTTGCTGAGTCTCTGTTTTGTAAAAGGAACTAAGCCTTTCTCCCAGTCATTGAAGACACGACTTCCACTCAATCTTTTTGAACCCGTTTCTCAGATATAAAATGGAGACAACAGTGTCTCCCACAGCTATCTCACAGGATCTTTTGTAGAATAATCACAGTAACAGGACGCTTCAACTAACTGTAACTCAATTTCTTTGTATGAACCTAACATAGTAACTACAGATGACAGACCGATAAGAGATGGGATTGGCGGGATTTGTTCTATGTCCTCCATGAATTATGTCTCATCCACAGCTGCTAGTCCTGACCAGGAGCCCAAACCCTGTTCCGGCTTTCATTTAGAGGGAGGAGGATTTGCATCGGGTCTGTGGTCTTTATCGCCACCCAATGGTCAGTAGGCTAAAGAGCATCAAATTATCAGCGGCTTTAAAAATGAATTCAAAGCAAACCATCTATTACTTTAATCCACCACATAATTAAATGTTATTTGGGGCCTTCCACTTGAAGAAACCCAATAAAAATCAAATACTTATATTGTTCTATGAATAGTTCCTGATTACAATTGTAAATTTTAAAACGTATGTTATATACACAGATAAATGTATAGAAATCACTGGAGAAGCAGATAAATATATAGAGATAAATGTATGTGTACATTAATGTCTAAACAAATATATAAATATATAGATAAATATAAATATGTGAAACAAAAATCTGTAAAAACAAACTCTTACTGTCTGAAGGCATTTATAAGAGTCTCCAATAAATGCCTTTATTTGTTAAAGAAATGAATTTTTCACTTGGAAGGGGAAGTGGGAGGGATAAGGGAAAAGAAAAATATGAGAAAAGGAAAAAATGGAAAGAAACTCTTCATAATATGGAGGGGCGGAGGAGCTGAAGGGAGGGCAAGGGAATGGTAAAAAAAATAAGAACCAAGATACATCATATAAAGGTACAAATTCCCCATGATGAATGTCATCATATTGTACACCTAAAATGTACCAATAAACTTAATGAAAAAAATAAGTAAATAAATAAAATGGGGTATAGCTCATCAGCAAGACACATGCTTAGCATACACAAAACCCTAGCTTCAGTCCCAAGTACCAGATAAAAATATTTTACCTACAGATACAGGTGAAATAGTAAATACTAAAATCAAATCATAGATTTAAATTTATGTCCTCACATGGCAGAGAGATCTCCCAGCATCCCTTTTTCAAAGGCCCTAATCCTATGGAATTATGTCCCCACCCTTACCACCTCATTTAACTTTAATTTCTTACCCCAAATACTGCACAATAGAAACACTGGGGTTAGGGCTTCAAAATGTGAACTGGAGGTAGACAAAAGGTAAAAGCCAGGAAGGAAAAAGGATCCTGTTCAAGGATGGAGTAGCAAAGCCACACCTTCCCTCCCACCCTTCTACACAAACCAACACTCAGATGTCCAGGGCACCAGAGCTTGTGGAAGAAGAAGGGGTAGAGGCGAACTGAATGTATTGGGTTTCTCCCCTGTGGCAGGCTTCAGGGAACTTGCCTCTCTTCTAGGAATTCCCACAGTAACCTCACCAGAAAAAGACTGTCCCATTGCACCACTGAGGAAATCATGGCACTGAAAGGTTAAATAACCACGTCAGACTATACCCTGGGTCCTCTAGGGGAGGTGGGATGTGAGCAGTTTTCACTGAATTAAAATAGCCCTGAGATGGGACAGAAACCATGATCTAGATCAGGGGACCACTGCCTACCAGATTAAGGATTCCATTGAGCTCTGGAAGGTTCTCCTCTGACTCTCAAGCTTCTCATCAGTAAAACAGATGTGGTGCTTCAGTCACAAGGTTATTCAAAGGATTAAAAATAAGATCACATTTGCAAACTGCCTGGCCCAAATCATGGCTGATTTCTCTCCTTGGCTCCCCTCTGAGAGCCCACCCTGAGTTGGGAAGGCTGCTTTGCTGGAAATAACTAAGCATTTGCCAGTTCCCCCAGCATGAAAGATTACAGGGAACAAAATGAATGAAAACTACACTCACTTTCTTCTCCCAGGCAAAAGCTTTGCTCTCCTAGTCGTAAGACTTTGAAGCCAGTCAGAGAGGTAGTGAGACAGATCACCACCATCTCCTCCGACCTCAGAACGCCAGGCCTCAGCTGTGTTCTCCTCTCAGGCCCTGGCCTCACCAAACAGAAGAGCTGGTGGATACCCTTAACTCCTCTAGCTCGTGCCCTAAACCCGCCAAGCCTCTCATTCCTGCCTCCATAGCATCTCTAGGGTGAGTTCCTGCTCTGGATGCTCCCTGGATGGCCTGCTTGGGGTACTGATGACTCTCATCTGCACGCACACAACAGCAGCCCTTCCTAGTCAGAATGGTCTCTGAACAGGTCCATGCTACTGCCCAGTGTCTTCCTCAAACTAGCTGTATTAGTCGGGGTTCTCCAGAGAGACAAAATCAACAGGATGTAGAAAGAGATCAGCAAGGAGTGGACTTACTAATTATGACAACAGAGAATTCCGATGACATACTACATGCAAGCTGAGGGAAGTTGTGGCTGGCGCAAGTCCTGGAGTCTAAGAGCCAGAGAATCTGGAGTTCTGACATCAAAGAGAGGAGAAGATGGGTGTCCTGGTACAGAGAGTGAATCCATCTTCCCTCTTACCTTTTGGTTCCATCCAGGACCATAGTGACTGGATGGATCCCACCCACACTAGGCGAGGGAGGATATTCTTCCATCCACTGATTTAAACACCAATCTCTCCTGGAAACACCCTCACAGATATATCTGGAAAAATAATATTCTGCGGGCTCCTCGGGCGCCCCTGAACCCAGTGAAGTGGATTGCTACAATGAACGATCACAACAGCCTCAAGAATTTACTTCTTCGTGTGGCACCACCCCTAGGGCCGACTTTGCTGCCACCCCCAGCACACCCTGCGCCCTTTCAGGTCCCACCCCCTGCACGTGCCTTGCACTGCCCCAGGGCTCCTCCTCCTCCTCTGCCTAGCAAGTTCCTGTTCATTCTCCTCCCAACAGCTCAAGTGTCACCTCCTCTAAGAGGCCTTCACTTGATTTCCTCAGGGGAAAAAATCGCTTTATCCTGATTTCGCTACATTTTGTTGATAATTTTTCACGTACTACCATTAACTGCATGCATTTGTATTCCCACCAGATTGTGAGATCCTAAGAGCAAGGGCTGTGTCTTACTCTTCTTGGTATTCTCAGTGACTAAATAACGTTCAATAAATGTTGATCGACAGTGAGGTCTCCCTTTATTGTGAATAAAGCTCTCTATATTATAGTTAAAACAGCCAACACTCAATTTATACTCAAATTATCTACCTTAAACCACTCCTAGCCCTTTTTGAGTTTGTTTGTCTGCTTGTTTTGAGACCGGATCTTGAGTTCCTGGGCTCAAGCAATCCTCCTGCCTCCACGTCCACTGCAGCTGAGAATATAGGCATGTGCCACCACGCCCGACTCCTCTTCACTGGTCTTTCTAAATAGGACGTCTCTGATGTTAAGTCTTAGAATTAAACTCCATGTTGTCGGCTGACCGGCACAATGACTTCCACTTACCCACACAGCTGCCACTGTGACCTGGGCCCTCGCTATGCCTGCTTTTTCATCCGGGATTGGAATAAGGAAGCTGCACCTGGACTCGTGGCTTACATTGTTTTCTTAGATGTTTGGGAGTCTGAGAGGGTTAATAAGCAAATCAGCCTCACTATTCAAACATGCAGGGTCTAAATCCTGAAAAGGATTCTCATCACAATCCCCCAGCAGAACCTGTAGGCAAAACCGATGCTTTCCCTAATGCCCCCTAAACATGAAAGACCACTTTCTATTCCACAGTGGCCTGTGTGGTTAGGAAGACCGTGGGCACTACTGCCCCTAGGAACACATGAGCTTCTCCCCTTGAAGATTTCCTGACTCTATGCAAACGATTCTAGCAAGAGGAGGAGTCAGATTTGGCAGCTGTGTACGCCCTCTTTAAAGAAGGGTCTTTCTGCCACCATGTTACTTGACCTTCTTATCACAATCAGGCCACTGCAGAGAGCATCCAACTCCAGGGCAGATCACTCCTGGTAAGTCTACAGGACTAACCTGAATAATTTCCCTTTAACATTTTTCTCCAGGAGCTGGCTGTTCTCAAGCAAGGATTCTGACTAGCCTCTGGGAATAGCAAGATCAAGGAGAGACTAAGGACTCCGTGATCATGGTGCTATGCTGTCCCTTTTGTTTCTTCCCAGGGCAACAAGTGTGGAGAGAAGGCAGAGCTCTCTGCTCCTGGAGAGAGCCTCCTTAGAGATGGAGAAGCCGGACACAAACGCCTCAAAGGATCAAGATCACTGCCAGTTATCAGAGAAGTACAAGCAAATCTACCTCCCCCTAACCTACAGTCTCATCTTCATCCTCGGGCTCCCCCTGAATGGCATCGTCTTGTGGCTCTGCTGGCGCCAAACCAAGCCGTGGAGCGGTGCCACTATCTATCTGGTGAACCTGGTGGTGACCGACCTGCTTTACGTGCTGACACTGCCTTTCCTCCTCGTCACCTACGTCCTGGGTGACAGCTGGCCCTTTGGGGAGCTGTCCTGCAGACTGGTGCGCTTCCTCTTCTACACTAACCTCTATGGTGGCATCCTGCTGCTGGCCTGCATCTCTGTGGACCGCTTCCTAGGTGTGTGCCACCCACTGCGTTCACTGCCCTACCGGACTCGCTGGCATGCCCAGCTGGGGGCCACCACCACGTGGGCCCTGGTGCTCCTCCAACTGCTGCCCACACTGGCTTTCTCCCACACAGACTACATCAATGGCAAAGTGATCTGCTACGACATGACCAGCCCAGGGAAATTCGACCAGTATTACGCCTATAGCATGGTTGTGATGCTGTCTGGCTTTGTCTTTCCTTCCTTGGTCATCTTGACATGCCACTTCCTGATGATCAGAAGCCTCACCAAGCCACAAGAGACCCTCACAAGGACAGGCAAAGTGGCCCGGGCCAAGTCCATCCGGACCATCCTGCTGGTGTGTGGCCTCTTTGTCATATCTTTTTTGCCTTTCCATATCACCCGCTCCTTCTACCTCATGGTCCACTTCCTGAGCTCACAAGACTGCCAGCTCTTGACGGCAGCCAGCATAGCCCACAAGATCTGGAGGCCTCTGGTGAGCATGAACAGCTGCCTCAACCCCATTCTGTACTTTCTGTCGGGTGTGAACAATGGAGTCAGGCTTCTCAAGAAACTGAGGCAGAACAAGGTGGATGAGCACCCAGCTGGAGCCCCAGGAAGGCTGCCCAGGGCTTTGGAGATCTGGGTACTGCCAAGGTGAGGTCTGGGAAAATGAGGTCCATGGCTGAGCAGGACTTGTCTGAACAAGGACTAGCGTGAGGGAGTGGGAAGGGACTTTAGACTTCACAGAAAGGGTCCTGCTGAAAAGGATTTTACACTGATGTTAAGAAATTGTAACATATGGATATGGAGGGGCTACCAACACTGAGAACTGATCTTTTTCTCATCACTCGGGTCTCAGCTCACATGTCACCTCCTCAGCAACTCCTGCTGCCCATCCTAGCTAATGCTACCTCTTCTCCCATGAGCCAGTCACTCGCTTTTATTTCCTCATCTGCTGTCTTTGCATCACATATGGCTACCAATTCTCGTCATCACTGACTTATGCTCCGTCTTTAGGACGAGGACTTCATCTTACTGCTGAACGCAAACAGCCTCTCCTTCTGACAGCCCTGCAGAGTAGATGCACACTAGACAGAGGCTGAATGAGTGAATGGCAAAATGAATGGAAAGGAAGTGAAGCCCTACTGTGTGAGAACCTCTCACATGGGGTCATTCATTCCATGCCCACTACCCCCGTGGGGAGTCTGAGGGCTTCGCCAACCCCACTTATAGAGAAGGCTGAAGTACAGAGTGTTAGGAACGTGCCCAAGCCGACCAGCTGGAGGATGCCTGGATAACAGGGTGGAATGGGCTGGGGATTTAGCTCAGTGGCACCACGCCTGCCTCACAAGCACAAGGTCTTGAATTCCATCCCTGCTTCCAAAATAAAGAGGGAGGAACGGAGGCTCCAAACCAGGCAGTGACCTCTGAGGCACTTGCTCCCAAGCTTGAAGCTCAGGCCGCTTTCCAGCACCAGTCAGGAACTAGGCCAAGTCTTCCTCAACAGCAAAGCTTGTCATTCTAGGGCAGCTGGTTCACTTAACACTCACTGTATCAGCATAACTTGTGCTCTTTTAATGCAGTTTTTAACCAGTGCTCCAGCTAGGAAAAGCCCTGACTTTTGTCTCAGCTTAATGCATACACACAAGCACGCACCAAAAAAAGAAGCTTTATCACCTTTCTATTCCTTATACGAAAAATCTTAAAAATCATTTAAGAGCCAAAGCAATCCAGAAAGATAACCTTTTTTTAAAAACCTCCCCTATTTAAATAATGATCCTAAGGCATTTTCAGAACGAAACATGAGTTATCTAACAATTCACTATAACCTCCCTATGAAGAGGTGAGTAAATCCTTTTCGTAAGAACCAAAGTGCAACCCCTCATTACTAGCCCACTCTAATTATGGGAAATGTGTGAGTAAACCATGCATGTGTCTAAAGTATAAAATTTTATTCTGAAAGTACAGTTTATTGCTTTCAAGGCCAAACAGTAATTAGAACTAGATTAAGTGTTGCTTAGCAAAATTCCTCAGGATAACTGGCTTAATGAGTAGGCAAAGATGTTTTCTAATTAGCAGGTCAGCTGTTTCCATGTAAATGTTTCTACAGGAGATGTAAGAGCTAAAAATTGTTTGCTCTTTTGAATATTCTCTCAGTTCTTTCACTTGCATTGTTAATTTCCATCCCTTTCATGGCGCAGCATACAAGGAGGTTTCAGCTGCCACCCCTTGCAAATAAATAACATTTCCCATTACTGGAGAATTAGTACATCATTGCCATCTCATCTCCCACTAGGGATTTACCTCTATGCCCATCACCCTGTCAGTCCCGGAGGTGAGAAGAAAACTAACCTGCAATCCTCAAGACACACTGCCTTCATCTCAAAAGTACTTTATCTCTGAAACCCACAGCTTTAAAAAGAGAGATTTACTTTGGATCAGATTTCAGTCCACAGTTGTCGGCTGGCTGCAAGTCAGGATGGCATGGCAGAGGGGCATGGTGGAGGAAAAGCTGCTCCTATCACCTGAAGCTGGGACACAGAGAGGGAGAAGAAGGACCAGGGAGGGAAAAATACCCTTCCAGGCCACCCCCGAGTGAACCACCTCTCCCGACTGGACCCCACCTCCTACCAACACATTTAGCTATAGACTCATCAGTGGACTAATCCACTAACAGTACAGGATTCCCATGATCCAGTTACTGCCCCAGAGGCCTACTATGGGCTCACGAGGCTCTGGGGGGTTATCTGCATGTAAACCATTAACATGGCCGAAGTTTGCCTGCCTTTAAGTTTTGGTTAACATATGTTGTTGTTATTATCTCTATGGTCCACATAAGGCTAATTTGCTTCTTACCTACTTCACGGCAAAGTATAAGAATCCATTTTTAACTTACTTCTGGGAAGTCAGAAGTTAACTCAGCTGGCATTACATCCTTAGATTTCAGGGACAGGTATTCGTGATACTAGAATTAGATGAGTCTTTTTTTTTATTGGATGGGAATATAAATGGATTTTTCCCCACTTGCCTTGGGATTAGCAAATATCCACCTAGAGAAAGGAACAGAGAAACAAACAAAGTATTGCTGAATGTACCCATTCAAGTTCCACCCCTACGGGGAAAGCAGGGATCTTCAGGCCAATTTACCTGTGTGTCCTCAGCAGCTTCCATAATATGCTTGGCCGTCTGGACAGGTTAAACAATGAACGTCAACAAATAGCATGTTCAAAAAACCACATCTGAAGATATATATAACCACATATAATAGATGAAGATATAATGGCTATATCCTCTAACAAGTGTCAAACCTGGTCTCCGTCCATAGTTACAAATGATTGAAGAAACAGAACATTAAAATAAACAAACAACTATGAGCACTCAGTAACAGTTTAGGCAGCCAGAAAGGAAACCATGTCCTTTGTCAGTTTTCAAAATAAACAATTCAGGCAGTGAGCATGAGAGACGTTCCAGTGGACAGGGTGAGGCAGCTAGGCTGGGCGGGGCATGAGTCAGGGCCAGGAGAAAGCTACAGGTGGGAGAGTCACCAATGAGAAGGGTTCCCCAAGCAGTGGAGAAAACGGAAAGATCAGTGCAAATAAATGGAATGTGTGTGACTAGCTGGGTCCTGAAAGGGAGATATTGGAGACACGTGGGAAGGTGGGCTGACGCGTGATCACAGCGCCTCAATAAAATCAGCAAAAGCACCACCCCTCAAGGCAGGGGGTTCCGCCTCTAACATTTGAGCAAAGCAGTACGATCCGAGTTGTGATTTGGAAACTCACCCCGCCCCAGATCCTCAGTTCCACAGAGTGAAGTCAGCACCCTCATGCTGGCCTTCCAGCCCCGTCCCAGGCCAACCCCAGCTGCATCCTCCACTCAGTTCTTGTGCCAAGGCACTGGGGTTCCACCCTCACTTTTCCCAGCCCCACCATCTACCACTCTGCACCCTGCACAGGCCCTTCTCCAAAGGCTCCTCTCCCACAGACCCTGGGCCCACTCAACAGTACTGATTCATCCACTGGCCTTGCCACATGGGAGGACAGGCACCTTTATCACCCTCGGTCTGTTTCAGCTCCTTCACTACTCCATCTTCGATCTGGAGAACACAGCATCCTAGTAACACTCTGAGCAGGTCAGACAGTGAGAAATGGTGAAATGAACACGAAGAAGTGGAAGGGGAAGACAATCCGTGTCAGAAGACCACTGCCATAATCGAAATACACAGATGATGGGCAGAACTATGGTGGCATCAGTAGAGTTTACGTTTGAAAATATCCTGGCAAGAAAGAAGAGCAGGAAAATGTTTAGGCGTGATTGGTTCAGAAGACACAACAAAAACGACTCAGGCTCCCACCTGAGAAATGTAAAGGATGACGAACTGACATGCAGCACAAAGTAGACAGGGCTGGGTGGAGAGAAAGGCAGGGGAAAGAGGCAGGGAGAGGGGGGGGGG
>NW_022900949.1:60451507-60481017 GCF_012274545.1 Fukomys damarensis
AGGGAGGGAGGGAGGGAGGGGGTGGGGTTTGCTTTGTGGGAGTCACTCGAGAATCGCTAGATCTCAAGGTGGAAGTGGTGAGAGGCAGGTTCAACTCAGGCTCTGAGTGTGAAGGTACCTGTGTAGGCAAGTATCTATCCAAACCACATCACTGACATCTCTCAAGGACAAGTGAAGAAAAAGACTGTGAGACAACCTAGGATATAAAAGAACCATTAAAAGTACTGACAGTACGGAGACAGAGGTGGGGCCAGATAGCAGAGCATGGAAACATCAAGTAAGTGAAGTTTCAAGAGCGAGAGAAGTTAGGGTATCTATCACATGAAACATACTATTCGGAGAGTAAACAGCTGTTTCAGCAGGGTCTCTCCTGCTCTGACCTTCTATCCATACCCTTCCTAGAGGACGCCCCTCGTTACCAAATATGAGATATTGTTAAATCCTCTTAGCTCCCTTCCTATAGGATCTAGCAGAGGCTTGAATACATGGGTGCTCATTAAATCTTTCTGGGATAAATGAATAGAAAGCAAATTATTCTCGTGTATACTTTTCTGAAATTACTGCTATGATATTTATGAATGTGTGCCTATAAAGCTAAATGCCAAGTTGCTTGGGATTCATTTGTTCTTACACCACCAATTCAAACCAATTACAGAATGCACACTTCTTGTAAGGATTCTTTTTTTTTGGGGGGTTGTGTGTTTTTTACCTTTATTGTAAGGACAATAAAAGGGGAAAAATTTTTCACAAAATCACTTGTAATTAAGCATAACCAGATTAAAAGTTGTGTATTCTTATCCTTTATTGTCTTACAAACAAGCTCAGTCTCTATAATTTAGAGTTCTCCAGTCTTTTTTGTTGAGGGTTTGGATTTTATCTTTTTAAAATGTATCAAATTACTCCAAACGTAATGGCTTCAAGAAGAACTTCATGATATGAAGCAGAACTTAGATTCTTGAAGCAAGATGTGGCTGGGCATTTTTACAGTGGCTAAATCACAAACACAAAGTAAAAAGTGCCATTTTAAGAAAATTAAAGAATCACAGTCTGGGAATGTTCCACTGTACGGGTGGAGAAACATTAATAGAGACCTTATAAAGCATTAACTCAACAAATAAAAGAGCAGCCACTGATGACTCTTTATGCTCTCTCCTTTTACAGCCTAGTTTGTAGCAAGGTAGGCTACAATTCTTAGTGCAGATTCTATCCTGAATTCATATCCTGAATTATTACAACCCAGCTGCTGCCTGCCCTACATCCCATTCCTCTGAGCTCTTTCTCAGCCACACACTCGTGACTGGCCAGTTACGCCAGCTCCTCTCCTGCTTGATTTTTCCATGCTATTTGTCATGGTCACCCATTCCCTTCAGCTTTCCCTTGCTTTCACAGATGGCTCCTCTTCCTGCTCCCCCTGTGGGTGGGTGTGTCACAGGACTGTGTCCTGGGCGCTCTTCACTGGCTCCCTGATGACTTGTGATAACTCACACACCTCTTTCCAGGGCAGTCTTCTCATATACTGAATCCACCTTCCTCCCATTCACAGGCGAGGATGCATACAAGTCTCTGGTATACTGAAGCCTCCACCAAGCCAAAACTGAGTTTTGTCCAAGCCCAGAACATCCACCTTACTGTCTTATCTTATTGATCAAATGGCACCACCATCTATCCAAGCCAGAATAGGAGCTATCCTTTATCCTGGGGAAGAGGCCACCCCATCTCACATCCAGGAAACGGATGCGACACATCCTGTCACACTCTGTCAGTTCGGCATCACAGGTATCACTAGAGCCTGTCCCTCCTTTCCATCTCCACGGCCACTGCCCTAGTCCAGCTCCCAGCATCACGTCTCTATTATACGTTCTCCTTGTCTCTAGATTTGTTCTCTGCCCTAAATTCATTCCCTTCCCAATTTCCAGTCATCTTTCCAAGACGTAAATTCTGCCTTGACAATCCCTAGCATGAAAATCTTCCAAAAGCTCAAAGCACCAAGATGACAATCTCCAGGGGAATGAAAGGCCTCTCAGCCTAAGTCCCACGCCCCCCTTTCACCCAATTCTCATTACCCAGCAGACTCGCTCAGCACTTGCTCTGAGCTCTCTCTTCATTCCCACCCCGCCTGTCACCTCCTAGAAGAGTCATCCAACTCACCCTTTACAGAGCGCAGCTCAAGGACCATCTCCTCGGGAAATCATGGACGCTCCCGGGCTCCCTGAACCTTAAGTCCCTATTCGCCGCCGCCTTCAGTCCTCCCCAAGCTGCACCAGTCTGCGTCCCGGCCCTGTGCCTGTTTCCCACACTCTGGAGCGGGGTCTTGAGCAGGACGGCTTCACGTTCTCCATACCTCCGAAGCAGCAGCTCTACTGAAGGTCCCTGGATTCACTGACGTCACATGAACGGTGACATAAAAGTCCAGGCAAATTTTACATCAACAAGCAACGCTGCATATTACAAGCACTGGGCTGGGTTTCCCCCACTACTACATTGGAATCACAAGATGCTACTGAAGAGAAGGCATCTCAGTTTACTGAAAAATGAAATATTGTATTGAAGTCTATGAAATATGATATTATTAAAAAAGCATGATCACAAAAACTTTACGTAGTCACTATACCAACAAGACAATTTTAAAAAATCTAAATACTGCAAAATAAACCAAAACTTTCTAAGAACTCCAATTGTACTTCCACACAAACAGAATACATGCATCTTTAAAAACAATGACAACTGCAGTATTTTTGCTTTGGACAGTTCACTAAGGAACTGTGTTCTGCGTCTGACTGGTAGTTATAACACAAATGTGTATCTATTAAAATGCACAGACATGTGAAAAAATTAAATATGTAGAAAACAATTTTAAATTTTCATTATACATGATTGACCCTCCCAGGCATTAAGCCTGGAACCCACAAAAACCTAATCTTTCCTCTAACATTCTTCCTCCCTTTCGTGGGTAATGATCCAAAATCCTGAGATGACCTGCCTCCAAGCTCACCTTCTCGCCTCCATGTTCCTGCCCCACTTCGGTGATAAACAGAGCCATGCTCTCCCTCTAGCTGAATTTTTCTCAACACAGTTTTTTTTTTTGGGGGGGGGCGGGGTTGAGACAGGGTCTTACTATGTAGTTGAGACTGACCTGGAACTCACTATGTAGCCCAGGCTGGTCTCAAACTCAAGGCGACCCTCCTGCCTCAGCCTCCAGAGTGCTGGGATTACAGGTGTGCGCCACCACACCCGGCCTCAACACAATTCTTGACCTCAGTTACTGCCAGCCAGTGCAAGCCCAGCTATTCATCTTCCTCCCACTCACCACACTCCATCAACTGTATTTTTTACCCATTTTATCTGAAAAATATAAAGGGCAAGGGGTGAGAAATTTCCCTGTTCTGAATTTTTTTTTTGTTTTTTTTTGTTTTTTTTTTTAAGACAGGGTCTCACTATGTAGTTGAGACTGCTCTGGAACTCACTGTGTTGTCCAGGCTGGTCTCAAACTCACAGCGATCCTCCTGCCTCAGCCTCCCGAGTGCTGGGATTACAGGCATATGCCACCATGCCCGGCTTTCCAAATTGGTAAAAGAGTAAACCTTGCAAGAAGCTTGAAAGTGTCATTAACTTACACTTGAGCCACTGTATCCAAGAAATCCTTGAAGGCATCCTACTGCCTCCAAGCACAGTGCTCCAACAGACTAGACACAGTCCCTGCTCTCTGGAGCTGACAATCTAAGGAAAAGACAGATACCCACACCCATACCACTACAAGCATTTCATTACAAGAGAAGGTAAGAGAAAAAAACAGAGTTTTTCAAAGGTCACAGGAATTTCAGAAGAATGTGAAATAGACAGAAAGATCTTGAAGTTTCCATGAGGAAAATGGTTCTGGGCTGGGATTGGACTCAATCTGTAAGGCTGATACGCAACAGCCATGCAGACATATGGCAGTCAAAGCCTGAAATCTTAACAACCGAGTGATGACACATAAACTGTAAGTCAAGAGGAAGGATATAAAGTTACCCTGCCTAAGGAATGCACTTTTATCTGTCCCAGAATTTTTCAAGCATACATACAATGTTATGCCATGTACTTTAAACATTATAATCAGCAAAACACTACTTTAATATTTGCTATCTAAAAGTATCTGGGTAGGGGTATGGGGAAAAATGAGAACCAAGACCTATCATGTAAAGGTACAAGATCCCAATGATGAATGTAATTGTACTGTATACCTAAAAATTACCAATAAACTCAATGAGAGAAAAATAAAATTAAAATTAAAAAATGAAAGTATCTGCATGCCCATAGAGAACAAATCACATGAAATAAATTCCTTAACTTTAATAAATAACATACTAAGGCCATATCCATTGAACATCATTGAAGGTTTATCAGAGAAGCTTCATATTATTATTTTTTTTTGGTACCAGGGATCTAACTCGGGACCTTGTACTTTGCGAAGCAGGCAGCAGAACCACTGAGCTAAATCCCCAGCCCTTCATATTATTTTAATACAAAAAACATATACAATACTGAAAATTCCCACCCTAGAAAAAAGCTACATCCATCACCTTTCAGTGATCGCAACCAGACATGTTTGCTCTACTCCAACTCGGTTTTTGTGTTTTATTGGTACCAGGGATCAAACTCAGGCCCTTGCACTTGCGAGGCAGGACACGGCACCACTGACCTAAATCCCCAACCCACTTGGGTTTTACCACAGGTAATCTTTCACATGAATCAGGGTTAAAATCAGTGTTTCAGTATTTGTTTAAATCAAAAGTTAGAAGACCTCAAATATTCATTCTGCAATGCTTTTATTTATCCATGTAGATATACAAGTATCATACATTTATTTACTTTTTAGTTATTAGCTGGTTCATAAGAAAAAACTATACAAAAGTTTATATTATAAAATTGTATCCCAGGTGATTAGGGTCCCTCGTACTACAGTAGAGCCCAGTCTTCTAGTGGTAAATGTGAAGAGAATGCCTATCATTTTCTTTATCACAGGGGAATGCCTAGTACAAGTACAGTGTCCTCATTGATTCCATATAAAATAGCCCTTTTACCTCCTAGTATTTGAAGACAAAAGGCCACATCCCCAAAATGTACTTATTAAAAATTATCTCTCAATATAAAATCTATTGTTTTATATTACTTAACTGTCCTTCCTGAAATTCACCTGGATTTCCAGAGCAATTTCCTAAACTGTTCACACAGACGATCTACCTGTTCTAACATAGAATTCCTCAGCAACACACATTATAAAAGATACAGACTAATACAGTCTGCACAAACTTTAAAATAGGCACATCTGAAATAAAACTATGACTGCATTCATTATTTTTCCTCATGACTAAACTCTAAATTAAAAAAAATATATGGAGACTTGCAAATCTATGATGTGTGCATCCTGTTCTCATGACTTTTTAACTTCTCATCTGCAAAACATAAAGCAATAAATTATGAAAAGGAGGAAGATAAAAGCATAAAGCCAAGAAATGAAAATCATACCATTTTAGGACATGTAATGTGAAATATTACAAGTTATACATTTTTCTGGATAATTTAAAAATTCCTCGATTGTAAAAGTAACAGATCAATGTAGAAAACTAGGAAAATAAAACCCTATCGTTGTAACCCTGCCACTCAAAGGAACTACACTTGGTTGTTACTTCTTTCAGTATTTTGTCTACTGTATAATGTATAATTGAAATATATGGTGAGTATTTCAAGTTATAGTAAAAGACACATTGCCATTTATCTACCTCAAAATACAACCCCCTCACTTCAAACACACTTATTACATTGTTCTTGTCACTTTCTGAAGCAGTTTTGGAAGTCTTCTTTCTTGTCTTTAGTTGTACAGTCATGGTTGCCTTGATGTCCAAAATCAATTCTAAGTGTTTACCTTCCATGGTCAATTTAACACTGGCAAAGAGTCAGAAGTCACACGGTGCCTGATCCAGTGACTAAGGTGGGTGAGGACAGACCAAATTTTTATGAGCCTGTCTTTCCACCGGCACTCAGCAGCAGCATTCACTGAATTTTTTATCGTACCTCATAAAAATATGAAAGAGGACTCCAGAACTGCTCCACAAAGAATATTGTGCTCAAAGTAAGGGAGTGTGTTCTGAGGAAGATTAGCAGCAATTTGTCTTTTACTGTAATAATCTTTTGTTTACAGGCAACCCACTTTTGAGATCCCCTTCTGTCTCTTAGAAGCGATCTCTCAATAAATTCTTCTTACTCTTAAAAAAATAATAATCTGTTTAAACACTCACTGTATATTCTGATCACACCTCATACACAAGGAATTGTGTTTCAGATATATACATGCCTATGTATTTTTTGAATAACTGTGTTAGAGACTGTATTTCATCTTTATCTTTTGCTGACCTAATATATGGTATATTAACTATATGTGACATTCAAAATTCTTCTAAAACATGATTTTGACAACTTACTACATGGATGTGTCAGAATATATTTAATCATTTCCCTACTCTGGGATATTTATGTCACTTACAATTTATTAACTTAATAAATAAAAGACTGCCATAAAAACTACCTCACCACTAACAAAGGGAAAATATCTGTGAGAATAGAAAGGTCAGTCAATCCAGCACAGGAATTCAGGGCAAGGGCCTTCCCTGCAACAAACTACAAAGCTCTCTCTGTCTCAGAAGGCGATTTAAGCCCAATTCATTTTTATTCTTACATTTTAAGTATTGATATTCATCTTCTTAAACTTAAGGAAACATGATTTTTTTTTTCATAATAGTTCCAAACTTAATCATTTGGTCTTGAAATTTAAGAAAAAGATTACTTTCTTAAAAATCCAACCCCAATAACTTAAAACGGTAATATTTATGATTTTCAAAAAAAGACATTTTATTTCTTAATACTTACTCAGTATGAGAAAGCTTCATTTCTTCCCTTTGTCTTGTAGAGTAATTTAGATTTCCACCTAAAAAACAAACACAGTCTTTTCATTCTAACATCAAGAAAAATTTAACCATGCACAAACATTTGCATAGATGTATCTTTTTTAAGTACTAGAAAGGCTATGAAAGATGAGAAAAAACAGAATTCTTATGTAATAAAATCACTCAATTTTAATTATTTAAGTTTGGAATTATATATTGCTTCAAGTTTTGTTAACCAGAATATTGTACAGTAGACCCTGAAATTTACAGGGGTTATGTTCCTAGAGTACCTGCGTACTGTAAAAGACGAATTTCAGATATGGTCAGACAAATGCCTAAAAATGTCCTTTTTTACAGTTTAAACCCTACAAATGCTATGTCTCCCACACAGTTACATAATTTAATAAAATATTGTATTAATAAAGCCTTAGAAGGCACAGAGTGTTTCGGCAGGATCTCAGGAGTTTAAGAACTCTGGAGACAGCCTCACGTGGTATAGCAACCTCTTATGATGCCGGGAATGCTGGTGCACCTGCTCAAGATGATTTACAAGGCAGCAAACAGCAGCAAGGAGAACTGAATAATGCTCTCAGGCTGGCCACTTGCAAACCACCCACCAAAAAGCAATTGAGGAAGGTATTTGTGATTTCCAGGAAACTGCAGGATTTCAATGAGCAATTATTAGTTAGGTTCTAAGGAAAAATCCTCAAATGACTGAGGCCATAAACTCTGACTGGCAACTCTGGGGGGAGGGGGATATACTGCATTAACATTCAATAACAGTGAAAATTAAGAGAAATTTAATGAAAATGCCTAAAATTCAATCACCATGTATATCAACTTCTGCTAAGTTATATAATATCCTCTAACAGCAAGCAGTTAGAAAAAATAATAAAGGCAATCTCAAAATCTTAACAAAGAACAACAGATTAATGCATATACTAGTATTAGTTTTAAAAATTTGTAATTTCTAATTCTAAACAAGACATTTTAAACCTTAAAATTAAAACTGCAAGTATACATCTGCTAGCCTATTTTTTCAAAATAAAGAATCAGAACTGGGCATGATGGCCCATGACTGCAATTCCAGCACTCTGGGAGGCTGAGGCAGGAGTATCTCAAGTTGAAGCCTAGTCCAGGCAACTAAACACGACCTTATCTCAAAATAAAAAAATTAAAAAAGACTTGAGGATGTAATCCAGTGGAAAGTCCCTGGGTTCCATCCCCAGTGCTGCACTCACCAAAAACAGTTCACATTTTAAGTCTTTAAGTTATTTTTTAAATGCTGTATTTCCTTATGCTAATATACTAAGAACATCTAAAATTTTGTATTACAAACCTCAAACTGACTTGGGCAGAAAACAAAAAGTAATTTCAATAAATATGAAGTTCCAGGATACTAATTCCACATTTTGTAATCAAATGTGTTTCTTTCATTATGAATGGAAAGACACTGTTACATGATACCAGCCCTCAAAGAAGCAAACAGAGAACAACAAAACGGAGCTTAAGAGGAAAATATCAAAACTTACCCCGGGCACGATTTACCAAATAAAGTAAGACCACGGATAAAAGTGCCACTAGGATTAAAAAAAAAAACAGAGCTTTTAAAATATATATATTTCTTCTCAATTACTCCTGTTATCATAATTACAAAGTGAAGCTTAGACAAAAAGCAAACCTTTCTTAACTGGCACTCATAGATAATACTATTCACATTAGTATTTTATTTCCAAAAGCACTAGAAATAAGTTACACCCTTTTTTCCACGGGAAATGGCTGCTGCTCAGCCCAGGAACCGCAGGGTCAGAAACACAGGCTGAGACTCCTACAGGCTACAACGCAAGGGAGCCCACTGCCCACAGGCATCCCCACCTCTGTCCTTCCCGAAGTGCTGGTCGTTCCAAGCACTTTCCCAAACCGCTGCTGACGACCTGACTGAAGTTTATGACTCTATAAAATTCTAAACAGTAGTCCTGGGAGACTACGGAGAAACCAGGGAACGGCAGTACTTCCTGTCAGCTGACTACCTTTGATCATCTTTGGAATTTTTCTGGTATCAATAGTAGTGATTACATAATAACAAAAGACCAGACATAAACAGTAGTCCTCTGGGGATTTTAAATCTAAAAGTACCATGTCCACTGTACAAATGAATACCCAGACATTAAAGCATAGTTATTAGACCCTCATCACGCCACAGGCAGTAAAGATCTCCAGTGTCAGTGCTTGGCTTTTTCCCTTCCCAAGTGAGGCACACTGTTTAATTTACTTTAAGCTAATCTGGCATAAAGTTTTTGTTTGTTTGTTTCTTTCTTTCTTTGTACCAGGGATGGAACTCGGGACCTTGCCCTTGCAAGAGGCA
Organism: Fukomys damarensis; assembly: GCF_012274545.1. Classification (NCBI taxonomy): domain Eukaryota; kingdom Metazoa; phylum Chordata; class Mammalia; order Rodentia; family Bathyergidae; genus Fukomys; species Fukomys damarensis. The sequence continues at coordinate 60,460,793 of NW_022900949.1, forward strand.
GGCAGTGGCACCACTGAGCTAAACCCCTGGCCCACAAAAAGTATTTTTAAATGGTATAGTGTTTTGTTTGACAGAAATATATGCTAAACTATGGACTGAAATTAATCTTCATGTTGCATGTTGCACCAAAAAAAGACAAGAACATATTGAGGATATACTCCTAAGTGAAATAAATAAGTCACACATGTATAAATACCAAATAATTTTGCTGGTGTGAAAAATTATAATGGTACATAAGATCCTAATGATATAATTGACAATGTGAAATAGGAAGAAAAGGGCTGAAGGTGTAGGGGAAATGGGAAGGGTAGGGGAAAGGTAATAAGGGAAAAGAAAAAACATGAAAAAATGGAAATAAAGTGTTTGTAACTAGAGAAGGGAGGAGGGGGTGAAGGGAAGGCAGGGATAAGGGTGAAAATGAGAACCAAGACCTGTCATGTAAAGGTACAGGATCCCAGTGATGAGTGTAACTGTACTGTATCCTTAAAATGTACCAATAAACCCAATGAGAGAAAAAAAAAACCAGACAAAGACATTTCATGACCTAATGTTCTGAATTCTTAAATGACCCCCATTTAATAGCAGATGAACTGGGCCAGGGATGTAGCTCAGTGGCATCGCACCTGCCTCACAAGCGCAAGGTCCGGAACGCAATCCCCCATACCGAAAAAGGACTTATTTTCTAAACTTGATGGCTTATTTCTAAAATTAAGAAATATTAAAATGAATTCAAGGGTATTCATCATAAGCAATGATCTGCAAATACCACACTTCAAGTATACACAGTCTACTCCTTACAAATGCAGACAAAACTTGTGAAAATTATCACTGTAGTTTATTTTGAATAAACTAATGAAGCATAAAAGATAATTTTGATTGTCACAGGAGAATATATTTTCAGATAAAGCACAATTTAAAGATTCTCTACAGAAAAATACCGATTTATCTTTTACTTCGACAATTTCCTAGTACCTCCTAGTTTTAACCAAAGCACAGCTAAAAATTAAATGAGACTACAAATAAAAGCAATGAATAAGCCATAGTCACACCTACATCACACCGACCTCTACACGTGCACACTAAGGACATACTCAGGACCCTCCAAATTGTTTCACTTTAAAGAGGAAATTTTCTTAAAAGCATAAATATTCAACACAGAGCATAAGATGATCCTACGGCTGCCTTTGCAAGTACAAATCTCCTGACAAAAATGTCTGAATCTTCGGTGAGCTGACCACAAAGACACCAGCCGTAAAAGTCTGACACACAGACTAAGAATTAGGCAAATCTAAGTAATGATGCCTCAGTGACGTGTCTTGGAGAAAAGGGGAGGACAATGACAATTCGAACCTAATCGTACACATCAAGCTATGTTAAAAGAAGCTAAATGTTGCTTCATGGCATACTCACCAGAAACACAGGCAATGAAGAAAACGTCTAAAAACAAATATCCCCGAGTATCCAGTATCATGCCGGCAATAATAGAAATGACTGCTAACCCAAGATTCTGAATGGACTGCATGCTGCAATTTAAAAAGCACAAAAGCACATCATTTTCAAAAGTCCTCACATAGAAATTAACACTTCACTACACATTGAGGTGTTTTAACCAGAGATAGCTTGAGATGGGTTTTATTTCCTATCTTATGACTATTTCTGCTCCTAGACTGTCTGCTCGAAGGTAAGGGAGCTTGCCTTCTATGTGAAATCAGCACTCAGTGCCTAATCCTGCTGAATGAAAGAAAGACTGTGGATATCACCCTCAGGTGCAGCTGCCTTTCTGAGTCAGGGAGGGACTCAATCTCTCACCAGGAAGTCCTCAGACACATGGGTAGGGAACAGTAACATCAGTAATTACCTTAGAGATTAGCCTATTCTAGCTCTCTCAGGGAGGCCTAGAGCTTGTATTGTCACAGGAGTACCCTGAAGAGATTAACTAACTTTTCAAGACATCGCCAGGTTCGTAGCTGTCCCAGAAACCTGAAGATAGATAGCTAGATTCAGGAGACTGGAAAATATTTATGATCCATCACATAAATACTATACTTACAAGCCATATGCAGTTCCCAGTTGATGCTCAGGAACTAAAAATGCCACCATTGGCCACAAGGCACAGGCAAGCAATGAATAGGAAAGTCCCAGGAGACACTACAGACAGCAAGCCAGAAAGGTAAAAGTTTTATATAAGCCAAAACATGATTTTAATCACTAATCGATGCAGATTAATAAAATGAACATAATTAACTAAAATATAAAAATGTAAACAAATTTTATTGTGACTAGATTGAAACTCATATTCAAAATGTACCAAAAAAAAGTCTTGGCCTCTCTATCAGGACTACCGTTCTCGGTAGGGGAAAGGTAATAAGGGAAAAGAAAAAAAACGTGAGAAAATGAAAAGATGGAAATAAAGTATTTCTAAATGGGAAGGGGAGGAGAGGGTGAAGGGAGGGCAGGGACAAGGGGAAAAATGAGAACCAAGACCTGTCATGTAAAGGTACAAGATCCCAATAATGAATGCAACTACACTGTTTATCTAAAATGTACCAATAAACCCAATTAAAAAAAAAAAAGACTACCCCTCTCAAGACAAGGTGCACACTGTCTTAACCACTTTTATCTGTCATCATATATCATATCACATGCATATACAACAATTGAGGCCCTGAACGCAAAGACCAAAGAAGAAAAAGTTCATTTGCAAAAAGTTCTTATGAATGTTTTGAGAAAGCCAGTTTTCCATCATTATTGTTTGGGGGGTGGTACTGGGAATCAAACTCAGGCCCTTGCACTTGCAAAGCAGGCTGCGGAACCACTGAGTCAAATCCCCAGCCCTTCCATTATTTATTAAGGATAATAAATTAAACAATCAAGGAAACATGCCAGTAGTCTATTCTCTTGCTTCTGGGTCATCAACTCAACTGAAAAGCAGGACAGAGAACCCACTACCACCACTACTGGTTGTCAACAACATCTAACAGCGGCATTTTTTCATTTAAAAAAAACACTTTGGGGCCAGGGATTTAGCTCAGTGGTTCAGTGGCCTGCCTCACAAGTGCAAGGACCCGAGTTCGATTTCTGGTACCAAAAAAAAAAACACTTTGATAATTTAATTCTGAGTAAGAAGCACTGATAGCTATCAGATGAGCAAATATTAAAAGAATTTCTGTGCCCAACACTGACAAAGAAAACAGACACATTTGTGTGTTACTGGTGAAGGTAGTAGGAAGTTACTGGAGAAACTTCATGATGTTAACTACACTAAGCCTGTGCTGCAGCACCTCTACTCCAGAACCTGGACTGTCCCTCGAAGAAGAATTCTCCAGAAAGTCTCACCAAGTGCATAAACAGTTATGGTCAAGATGTTCTTTTATTAATAGCAAAGATGCAGCACTTCAGCTTATGGTCTTAAAAATGACATTCTGAAGAATAAGAAGAAGACTTGGTGAATTTATTATCAATTCTTTTACCTACTCTGACTCAAAGACAAGCAAATGGATATTGGGCCAATCGATTTTCTGCAACTTTCAATGGAAGGAATTTTCAATGAACTTCAGAAAAATAAGAAGAATTGGCATCCTGGCTTTCATAAGGCTATTTTATTTCAAATTCTACTTCAGCACTGAGGTTACCCTAAAGTAAGACCAATGAAATTCAAGAAATTTTATGGATTAATAATTCATAGTAATTTTTTGCTGAAATTGAAATGAAGTCACTGTTTCCCCGCTGTCAAAGCACTGCCATCTGAATTTAATGACCACGCCTCCTGACAATGGACTTGACAGAGTCCTTGCTGAAGCCCTGACCCCTCGGGTGTCACGACAGACATTACCATTGCAATCCAAGGGTTCCACATTGTGAAGGCCAGCATCATGTGGGACACGAGAGTGGTGGTTACTGCACACAGAACCCAGATGATGTTCTTCCCCGTTTTGTCCACCAAGAGCCCAAATATTGGGGACATAGGAGCTGATATGACATACACAACACTGCCCAGAAAATATGCATGAGAGTTACTGAAATGCAAGGCAGCTAGAAATAAATATCAAGCAAGTTCCTGAAAACATTAAGCAAAGCAAGCCCTAACTTAAACATTCTTCTAAATGATAATCAGGAAATAAAATAAAAAGTAGTTGGTTTCACCCTGAACACTGGGCTCACACACATCTGTCTTTCTGCCTCTTACAACATTTGTTTATAAAGACTCATGATTCAAACTGCAATAAGAACTTGCAGAATTAAAGAAATACCTGTTAATTAAACTTGCTGCCTGGGGGGAAAATCCAAATTTCTCTATAAAGAAAATTCTAAAAGTAAAAAGAAAAGTGAATACATTAGAAAAAATACTGTTTTTAGAAAATAAATGCCAACTAAAAATGAATAAAAGTAACCTGAGTTAAATAAACTTTTCTTTTTTGATACTGTTTTCCCACCTTATTTGGTATTCAAGCAGTCTACTAAAGTATAATTTATATAAATATTTCACTGACTCAAACATGATGCTGATTCCTCCCTTTTACATAGAAACAGTACCCACAATTTTTCAGAAAACCAAATTTAATCGCTTCTCGGCCTTTTGGCTAAGATCAAGTGTAGAAAACCAAATTTACTACTGCATGGAATTAAGACTGCTTTTTTGGTGAAAGCAGTACCAGAAAGGCTCTTTGCTAAATAATAAACACAATTCTCGTCTCAAATTACAAAAAATGACACCATAAATTTAAAGATTATACACTTACATCCCCACAAATGCACTTGCACTCACATACTACTATTTAAGCCACTGCTAAAGAAAACAGAGAGAGAAGTAGAAGAAAAAGCAAAGAATTTGCATTGAACCCTGAACTTAAGTGTGGCAGAATTGCAGTTCCAGTTTTCAAAGGGAGATGCAACTAGTCACAGTGCGCCAACATGTGGTTTCCATTTGCAGTAAGAAGCCTCCTCACCAAAGAATACAGAGGAAATAAAAAGAATACTAGTCCAGAATCAAAAACTCTTATGAATTATTTCTTCAAAAAATAAAAGTATCAAAGCAATAGTAAAACTTAGGCTAAAAAAATCCATGTATTCCATAATATAAAATAATTCCTATGTAAATATAAACTATAACCAGACAAGAAAGATGCACTGCTTTAAAAAAAAAAAAAAAAAACTGTCAAGGGCTGGGGATTTAGCTCATTGGTTCCAGAGCCTGCCTCGTAAGCACAAGGACCCAAATTCGATCCCTGGTACCAAAAAAACCCAAAACTGTCATTTATGTGATTGAGCTCTCATTGTCATTTAGTCAAGAAAGTGGAATGCTAGAAAATACTTACTTCCCAAGTCCAATGAAAGGGAACACCACAACGTAATAGCCAACACAGATGATAAATATCAGCCAGAGGGGTAAGGGGAAGTCCTTTATATCCGTTAATTTAATGACTTCACCTTAGAGAAGAAAAGGAAGACACTATCAGCATAATTTCACATGCGTAAGGAGCTTCACCTATACTCAAGATTTTCTTTTCTTTTTTTGGTACCGGTGATCAAACTCAGGTCCTTGTGTTTGCAAGGCAGGCGGCAGAACCACTGAGCTAAATCCCCCACCCAAGATTTTCTTAATCATGTGATTAGCCAATCCTATTCAGTTTTACAAGTACTACTCTATAGCACTACATACATAGCATCTCTGGGATAAATTAAAGACACGTCTAAGAAAAATCAGAAGCTAAGTGGGACTGAACATCCCACTCCCTTTGGCAAACCATAATTATTTTGCAAATATAAAAAGTACAAGAGCATATAAATTCTGTCAAAAAGTTTACAGGGAAAAATGTACCCATACACTTAAAACAAGTGGAAATAAATGTGAAAATGTATTTAGCCCCACCATGTTTACAAAACCGCATTAGGAGTTTACTATAAATTATCTTTAAAAGGCCATAATTCCTCAAAATCCCACTCCTCTTTCATTTAGACTTACCCGTTTTTCCTTGTTCTTTATGAAGAATTTTCTCTGCTCTCTGATCCAAGTAAGCAAGAGCCAAGGCACAGATTAGTGAAAGAATACAGGTTATGCCCCCTAAACAAAAAAGAAGATTTTAAAAAACAAAACCAGACTAGAGGTTCCTGAAAGCATATTATAGCAACATCAGAAACACAGCAACTGAAAGGAAGGCACCCTAAAGATGTGAGCAAGGAAATCCGGCAGTTACCAACCGAGACAGAGAAGAGTAAGAGCACAGGGCAAATTCTCAATAAACAGCTCCTATTATTGCACTGTTTCCCAGTACAAAGTTGTAGATGAAAAGGACTACAACCAACTACTTTTGTAAAGCACAACAGAGTAGGGAAACCTGATGACTCACTCATTAGGAAATCAGTTTTCATTCGATGGATGCCAGGAAAAAATTTAAACACAGTCTGATGCTGCAGCCACCCTATCGCCCTTCTTGAGTCTGTAATCTATGCTCTACAGCCCCAAGGCCCCACCCTCCCAAAGCACAGCTCTCCCCAGCTCTCCTCCTTATGAGGTCAGCATCTCTCACCAATGTGCATCTCAGCCCATCAAAGCCATCAAAATAGTGAATAAAGTTCACACTTCTCGAGAAGAAACCTAGAAAACTTAATAAAATATACAAATTGCTCTATCTTTAATTGGCTAACATATTATGGTCCAGTGGAACTGAAGTCAGAACATATTGGTTCGACTGCTGAAACAATCAAGCTCAATGATCTTGGACACAGAGCATAACCTCTCCAGGGTTCAATCCTCCTGTGTAAAATGGCAGGCTTTGACTTGTGGTAGGGCGAGGGTCTTTTCCGGCTCTACAAATCTTTAAATTCTAAAATTCTCCTCTGTGAGAGAACTTAGATGGAATTCTGAAGGGTATTTGAAAATAAAGTTTTAATGAAGGCAGTGGAATTGAGAAGGAGGGTTTGGAAAAGGGACTTGGGATATTTTTGCCTGTTGGACCGATCACCTCTCCGCTGTCCTCTCTCTAGCTGGCAGCATATGCCAAAAAATTGTGAGAGATCCATCTCTGCAGGTCCCAAGTAAGAAGCCACACACACATTACAGAGCTTGGGTAGACAAATCCACTGCCGCAGAAAGGCATGAGAGCTAAATCCAGAGAACTTCACATGCTACTCAATGACCACCCAGCCAGTACCACCGAGCTTTGCTGTAGAGAACTTAGGGACATGAGGGATTTACACAACATGGTTCAAAGGCCCAAAATTTTCCAGAAAAGAAAACTGAGACACAGGTTCTTGTCCAAGGTGACAGAACTGGTTTGAGGCAGCACTAGAACCCAAGGTTCCTGACTCCCAAATCAGGCGATTTTCAACCATCTTATGTCACATCTGACTTCCACGCAATCTGAGCTCACTACGAACTGACTTGGTTGGAGGAAACAAAGAGGGGAAAAAGTTCTTCCTGCTGCAATAGACTATTAAAACCTTACAGGAATAAATTCCTGCTTGCTCTGAGTTTTACACACTTTACTTCATCGACTGTGTAAGACACAGATGATAACACTGAAGTGACAAGGAGGAACAGTATCCTCCATTTTAACAAAGTGGAAGTTAAAATACCAACAAATACATGAATAATCATTTCTCGATAAAAGGCCCAGTAGTGGGGCAAAACCATAACCACAGTGCTCTGACACCGACTCCTGGGTTCTCTCCTCTCTGCCCACATTATCTCCAAGACAATATTTCAGAAGAGACAAGATCTGGGACATGAGGTTTCACTCACCAATCAACAGTGTAGCCCCAAGGGTTGTGGGACCAGCAGAGCCCAAAGAAGCTTCAATCTTAGAATACAGCCACCCCATGAGGTTCATGTTTACTGTACTTCCCTAGTAACAAAAAAAATCAACAATTTTCAATTATTCATAGCTCTGCCTTGTTAAAAAAAATGGTTTATGATACCTTAGAGAAATAAGTGTAATTAGGATCCAGACTACACAGGGGGTAATTTTTTTTTAAAGTATATGGAAAAATCTGACATACTAAGAAAAAGCCATACATAAGATTAATATAACAAAAAATGCCAACTAAATAGAAAACGCTATCCAAAAAACAAACCAACCAAAGCAAAAATGAAACACAAGTTATAAAATTCAGAATTCCTAAGACATATAAAAATATACCAGTAGTTTAGAAAAAGCACAGCTTTTCCTGGTACTAAGGTCTGAATTAATGAAAACAATCTTCCTTTGAATATCTTTACACAAACAGTGAAAAGCACAGTGGATAAAACCCTCATACACTCAGCAATTGTTGTACCACTTGCCAGTCACAATGGCAGGTGTTGAGAATGTAATAAAAAACAGAAGTGAAAAAACACCTAAGTTTCGTAAAGCTTTCCATATTTTAATAAAACAAATAGGCAACACATTAAATAGTGACAAAATGCTTCCAAAAATAAGGAAAAACATAAAGCAAGGTAGAAGAATATAAAACTGGGCAAGAAGGCCTCACTGAGAACGCGAATTCGGAGTAAAACTCAGAGGAAGAGAGCTGGAAGGGTGCCTGAGGATGAGAGGCCGGCAGGAGAGCAGCCCACACACAGGCGGAGGAGGGCAGAGACTCGGATTGGTACATGAAGAGCGGCAAAGAGATGAGGTCCCCAGAGACCGGTCGGGAGAAGAGCTGTGGGGAACAATAAGGACTTCAGCCTTTGCTTCTGTGTGAGGATTTGGGAAGAGTGGCACGGCCCAACCACACTTTGACAGGCTTGGTACAGCTTCTGTATTCAACAGGGACCAAACACAGGGGCAGAGGAGAAGCAAGGGCACCATCAGGGCTCTGCAGCAAGAACCCAGCAGAGAGACGACGGGTCTGGTAGACCCGGGGAGTCAGCAGCAGACATGGTTAAATATGGTCAGGTATGGGCATATTCTAACAGTACAGCTAACAGGACCTGTTAGTGGAAGATACATGTGTGGGATGGGGAAGAAAGTGGAGCTCGGGACCACACCAAGGTCTTTGCCTGAACAATGGCAAGAAAAAAAAGCTATCATTAACCGAGGATAAGAAAACTACAGCAGACTCTGGCTTAGGGACACTGAGAAGAATATGCAGAGCCGGATGGGAGATATGTTTGGCTTTCTATGCCTATGAGTCAGACAAGTAGAAATGTCATGTAGGTGGCTGCCTATATGGGTGTGGAATGAAGGGAAAGGCCCAGACAAGTGACACAGATTCAGGAGCAAGGCAATGTTCTTTAAACTTCAAAACCAGACAAGATCACCAAAGCAGTGAGTACACAAAGAAAAAATGATATCCAGAGACCATGTCTTGGGGCATGATCCTTTACTTACAGGTTGAGAAGAGTGAGTTGCAGTCACCAAGAGGTAGAGAAGAGGTGGAGAGAAAGGTCAGAAGAAGACTGTAAGACTCCGTCCTGAAACTCAAGAAACCAAGCAAGAGGAAGTGCGAGGTGTATTCAATGCTGATACTGTTTGCTGCTAGGAAGACTGATACATAATCCCAACCTTAACAATATTCTCACAGCCACGGATATTTTTTTACAAAATGGTAGCAAATGACATTACTCTTCTAAGAAATAAGGTAAATAAAGACCTGCTGGAAACTTTCTTTGCTATCACCAAAAATATAAGCTCCTCAAAAGCAGTGATGCTGCCTTAATAATCTTTTAAATCTCGGCCGGGGATTTAGCTCAGTGGTTCCACCGCCTGCCTCGCAAGCACAAGGACCCAAGTTCAATCCCCAGTACCAAAATAATAATAATAATAATAATCTTTTAAATCTTACATATCTAACATGACCTGGCTTAGCAAGTACTCTGTTAGTACTTGCTTATGAAAATAATAAGTTTAAAATTAACAAACTGTGAAAGAAAATCAAAAGCATACTAGACCTCCAACCCCAAGTAAGACATGAATAAAAAGAAAAGTGAGAAGTGCACTGTCCAATGGTGGTGTTATAATAACAGTTCAAGCGTCTCAACTCAAACAAGCTCACAGCTCAGGCAACAGAAAAACCAAGGGAAGATAAATCCCAAGCACCTCTGTGATCATTCTACTGGTGCTCAGGAAACAAGAGAAACACATAAGGATGGAGGATCAACAAGCAAGTATTTCTCAAGTACTTAGGAAATATTTGCTAAGCCGGCTTCTGTAACAGAATGGCTCTCAAACTTTTAGATCACATAACTCTTTCATTTCATGTCATCTTACCCAGACCCTGAACACACCACATCTAAAGGTGCCCTGGCTGAAGCAGAGGGAGTGCATGAGATCAGCTCGCTCCCCTTCCTCAAGTCTCCGGGCCACCTCCACAGCTCTCAACCTCCATCCAGAACCCTCAACAATTCCCTTCTAGAAAGTTAGAGCTCCTCAGAATGCAGCTCATTAAGAACTTGACGAGCACTAGTAATCACAATGGAGTAACTGAGCATGAGGCTGGATCAGCTAATCTTATTTTCTTCTTTCAGAAGTCATCAGTCAACTAAATCCACAAACTCCACAAAAACCTGACTTGCGTAAGACACACAAGGAAGCATCTCAGAATATCTTTGTAGAGAGCCAGGAATTTAGCTCAGTGGTTCCGCCACCTGCCTCACAAGTGCAAGGACCCAAGTTCGATCCCCAGTGGCCCCCGCAAAAAGGGATGGGGATTTAGCTCAGGAGGCTGAGGCAGGAGGATCGCTGTGAATTCAAGAGCAGCCTGGGATACATAGTGAGTTCCAGGTCAGTCTCAACTACATAGTGAGACTCTATACTAGTTCAAAGAATTACAAATTAAAATACCTTTTACATGTTTCCTTTTAAATTGATAAAATGACTTTTTAAAAAAGTAGTAACAGCTGTAGTACCAAAGCTACAATAAAAAAGATGCTTTCGTAAACCATGAATAGGGCTGGGAATATGTTTCAACAGCCCTCAGAAACTCTAACAAGCCCTCTGGCCCAATAATAATCAGAGATATGGGTAAGTTTTACAGCAACAATGTCAAACTATACCACTATTGAAAAGTTAACACCTACATGTACAAACCATAGAAATACTCACCTGTGAAATGCTACGTTAAGAAATTTTTAGGGTCCAGGGATTTAGCTCATTGGTTCCACTGCCTGCTTTGTGAGCATGAGGACCTGAATTCAATCCCCAGTACCAAAAAAAATTTTTTTTATACTGGATTTGTTTTTCCCTAGGAGTATGTTATGTTTTCATGCCATTATTAGTCTTGAAAAGCTTGATTTTTTTTTAAAGGCAAAGGTTATTTGTTTTAGTTCTCTTTTATAGGACTTTATGCAGAAAAGACCAAAAGGGACAGGCAAAATACCTTACAGGATGCATTCATGAAAATGTAATGTTGTCCCCTGGGTATCCTCTAGAAGCCAAACCTAAAACCCGTGGACATCTCTGGTCTCCAAACACCAGGAGCACTGGCTAACTGAGGTAAGTCCGGAAGGGCATGAGCACCACGGTAAGGGAGCCAGAGTGCATGCTATATGTCTTAGACAGCCACAGGCAATGAACTTCCGATCAAGAGCTAAAGAACTGTCATCAAACAAGCAGTGTGCTACTGTTGCAGAGGAGAGGAAGCAAAAGTTAAATACAAGAGGCAAAGAGGGGGAACGATCAGCAAATGTACTTGTGAAGGAGGTTGCACCTCTACATCAGATTGAAGTACACGGCTGCCTCATCAGAGTGAGCGTCTCGTCACGGGAAATGTTCAAGCAGAACATAGATGGCCACGGGAGGGGGCTTCATAGCAAGCACACCAAGAACAGGTAGGAAACTGACAACCCAAGCTCAGATTCTTTGAACTGATACATTTTAACTCTGCTATTCTACACTACTTACTAAAATAAGGAAACACCTTACTTAAAATTAAGTAGACAATACATTCCATAGAAATATATAAGAATCACATAAGCAATTTATCATGTCTAAGTGTGCCCAAGGTAAGAGACTACACAGTTCTACCTGTGGCTCCCTATTTGGCCCCAGTAGCCTCGTCACCATACTTACAATTCTAGCCATGCTGAGCTGGAGTCCAAACACCAGGTTTAATTCTTTGCCTTTAAACCAACTCACAGCATATGTATTCTGGGCAACTGCTAAGGACTCTCCACCAATTCTAAAAATAGTAAAAGGAAGAAAGCTTTTAAAGAAATACCAATTAGTTAGCAATTATTTTTGGAGGGGTACCAGGGATCGAACTCGGGATCTTGTGCTTGCAAGGGAGGCAGCGGAACCACTGAGCCAAACCCCCTGCCCAGCAATTTTTGACACTCCCCCTACCAAGAGGTATGGATGCTCTGTGAATCGAGGAGTTTGTGCTGCTCCAACTAGCAGAAGCATATACAATTGTCTTATGGTGGAAGTGACACTGTGTGGTCCCAACATTGGTGCTCTAGTCAGCAGGGCTAGTCTTCCAAGTATCCCAGTGCAAGTGCCGAACGTCTAGGTCAACCAACTTCCAGCTGATTCCAGACCCCAGCCTTCCATGAATTTTCCCTGCTGTGCCCCCAGACATCAGGGCACAGACCAGCCGTCCATACTGACCACATACAAATTTCTGACCCACAAAGCTCACAGGCATAATGAAATGACTGTTTTACATTGAAAAGTATTAAGGGTAATTTTATATACTGCTATAACCTCAGTAGGCAATAAAAGGAGTCTGGATTATTTTACTACCATTCAGCCTATACAAAACATTGATGAGTGGGGAGTCCACACTCTGTAAAATCATAAAAATTCACACTTCTGAGGCCAATACCCAAAGCTTTCCATCACTCAACCCTAAATTCACTTTCCACATTTAACATTTTGCTACCTCCCAGGTTTTACTTTTCCTCAGATAAGCTTCCACTTGGGGCCTGTATGTAGTTAGGAGCTTAATCTTCTCCACATATCCTAAAAATTAGATGTCTTCACCACTCCGTCCTAGTTCAAAATTATTTTCCTTCTCAATTAATCCAAATCCCACTTCATCCATGAGGTCATTTCTAACCACACTTCAGTCTCTGATCCCTTTCATGCTTTGATATGCATTTTGCTTCCTTCTTCCTTACTTGGGAGCACTTCATTGTGTGTGTGTCTATATGACTACCGTGCTTGTGAAAAAATTAAACAACTTATTCATGCATGACAGGCAAGTGCTCTACCACCAAGCTACATTCCTTGCCCTTTTGGACTTTAATTGGAGACAGAGTCCAGCTAAATTGCCCAAGGCCATCTTTGAACTGTGACCCTCCTGCCTCAGCCTCTTACATAGCTGGGATTACAGGTATGAGGCATCATGCCTGGTAAGGAATATTTTTAAATTAAGGATAAAAGAAGTTTCTGTCAGGAATCTCCCTCAGGGAAGAAAGCCTAAGGCTGGACTTCAAACAGAGAGGTCAGCATATAGAATCTGTGCTCCTTTCCTTCAACTCTTCATCAGAGAGCAAAAGTGATCACCTATGAGAAAGACAATGAATGGCTTCTTTTGTTTTGTTTTGTTTTTGGTACCGGGGATTGAACTCGGGTCCTTGCGCTTGCAAGGCAGGCCACCGAACTGCTGAGCTAAATCCCCAGCCCAATTAATGGTTTTTAAAAATCCTTAATAAGGAGCTGGGCAGGGTAGCTCAATGGTAGATCATAGGTTTAGAATGTGTGATGCCCTGGGTTCAATATCCAATATCAAATATAGATATAGAGATAGAGATAAATCCTTAATAAACATATTAAAATAAATGGAATTATGCATAACTTACCCAAAAACAAACCTTCCCAATTCCATCAGCCAAAAAGCATTAAATATTCCACCCAGAGCAAAAATAACCTATAACAGAATTAATATTGAATCAATGAAAGGACTCAAAGTATTGAAAAAAAAACCAGTAACTTAAGATAAAGCATAAAGTCTACAATAGTTTTACTATTCCTCTGAAACCCATGAAATTAAAATGATAATGTACATATATGTCAAGGTGTAAAATATGCTATATTAGCCCTCAAGGGCATTTATGGATACTGGCTAAGCTAGGCATTCACTAAATACACCTTCTGTGGAAATGCTTAGACAAGAATGCAAAAGTCACTGGCAAATAATTGATGTTTTGGTCTTTCTTACCTGACCAATGCAAACAAAGCAGATAAAAATAATTGTGCCCCATCTGTTTAAGAGAGAAAGAGTCCTTTATTAATAATTCATTTTGGTTTTCTTTGCCCACTTCATTCTCTCCAAGGAAAGAAAATAATTAAGTGCTCATATGCCTCTGAAATCAGCGCCTTTACTAGGCTAAACTGTAATTTACAGAAGTCCAGACTTATAAGGGAATTCCAGAGGCTTCGATAATAGTGCATACTGTCTTAAGCCATTATCACCTCTTAAACTTATTAAATAATCTTCAAGAAGTTCCTAGGTCAGAACTATTTAAAAGTGAAAATTATTTATAAAATTTCTATTAATTTAAGGGGCCAGGGATTTAGCTCAGTGGTGCTGCCACCTGCCTTATAAGTGCAAGATCCCGAGTTCAATCCACGGTACCAAAAAAAAAAGATTTTAGGATTTATTCCAAGAAATTCCTACAGTAAGTAATTTTAAAAGATTATAATTCTTACAACTAAAAACTACTTTTAAAAGGACAAATAATAACTACGTTAATATAAAGTCCAACATTATAGTCTGAATATCAATTAACACCCCCTCAGAATAATGAAGTGGCAGTGTTACAAGAGTCCTTAAAGGTCAACTGAGTAAACTCTTTCTGAAACTTAAATCCCTTTCAAAATCCTTGTGAAATGGCCACACCATGCTCTACAGAATGTTCTCTAGCACTAGAAAATTCACTACAGTACAAGACAATCGAGGCCAAATAAAATATATTTAACTCTTCTTTCATACTCTAAGTCTGAAAAGTTTTGAAAATTAGTCTCCAAGTCTAAACACTGAAGAGTTACCTCAACTCTTATCCGTTAGACACAGTTTGAATACACTTTACCAATACTATATTCCCAGCTGATTGCTAAGTCTTTGCTAACAACTTACAAATAAGGATGAAGGGACAAAGCCTTCTACTGTAGTATTATTCCTCCCTCAGCATCTAATACAAGTGGTCAGAAAATCTTCAAAGGATGAAGAAAGGCAGAAACAAAATCTTACTGGGGCTGGGGGAAATACATACTACTTATATACCAAATATTGTACATACATCTTCCACTTAATCCTCGTAACAATCTTGCAAGCTAGGAATTATTATCCACTTTAATATTGAGAAAACAGAATCATAGGAAGTTATAAATAGCTTAGAACAGATAAGTAGTTGAGTAAGTGGCAGCAAGGAGATTCAGAACCCGGTTTGTCCGATCAAATGTGAAGCATACTTTACCCCTCCAGGTAACCAAGTTACTTTGCTCCATTAACAGCATCACTAGTCTGATCTTAACTGATATACCAACCAACTTTCAAAAACCAATTCTACAGTTTTAATATCAAAGTCTACACAATTCTTCCTAGATATACTTTATCCCGATATTTTTCTAACAACCAGGTGAGATTTACCCATAGGTCAGATTTTTTTTTTCATGCTTACCGTATTCCAAAGACTCGGTCTATCAAAAATCCACCCAAGAAACACAAAACTACATTGGGCCACGAATACCAGGCATACAGCAGCATGAATTTTGTGGTATTCACCTGCATATCCTACATAGAAAGAAAACAGAATTATCCTTCCAAAGAGGTTTACCAACTAACGAATCAAAATATGACAATCTAAAATAGGTGGTTATATTTTCCTTCTGTTGCAAGGCATTTTTTAATTATCTGTTAGTTACTTCCTTGAGAATCTCAAACTACAGCACCCCTGCCCCAGAAAAATGGTCACCTGGAAGCTTCTTGCACACACATGCCATTCTACAGGCTTTGTAGATTCCAGGATCGGACATCCTGGTAGGGGCACTGGACCTTCTGGGTCTTCTATATTCTTACTCTCTAATTCCTCCCTGCATTGGGGATTCCTCTCACATAGAAAAGGATAATCTTAGCCTATCCCTATCTAATTTACCTTCTCTATCTGCCAAGTTTTACTTGGAATGAAAGAGTAATCTATGCATTTTCCCCTGCTCCATGGTAAAAAAAACTTACAAAGAAAAAAAGACACTCTATAACCAAGAAACTATAATTAACAAATGTATTTCTACAATTCAAAACTAGACTAAGAATACTGTGATGAACAGTATCAGCAACTCCTGTCCACATTTTTAAAAAATAACATCCTATTCCAAAGCAAAAGGCTATCCCATAAAATCATTTCATATAGTTAAGAACAGACAAAATAAAATTTAAGCAAAAACTAGTATTTTGACAATAACATAGAAATAGCACATAATTATCTTAGGTATAAAAAAATTTCAAGTCACATATGTGCTATAATAAATGAATGTTTTGTGGCAACTCAATATAATTTGTGAAGAATCCTTTCAGCCACCTGATTTGGTATCTAAGGATGTTAAAATAGATCCATTGTACATTTCAGACTAAGTAACTTGAAAGTTGTGTCTCAGCAGTTACAAGTGCTTCAAAGCAAACAAAAGACACAATGGTAAAAGAGGAACTTACCCGCTGAATCTGAGTCTGAAGGGCAGCAGGATTATCATAGCAAAAATAGCTACCTAGAAAAAAAGAGAGTAATTATTCTGCAAGTAATGATGGTCTTAGTATAAAATTTTCAAGTTACAATTACTACTCAAGTGATTTTTTTAAGGGGGTGGGTTTTTGAGACAGAGTTCAGGCCTTGAACTCACTTTGTAGCCCGGGCTGCTCTAGAACTCAGCGGCAATCCTCCTGCCTCAGCCTCCTGCCAACATACCTGGCCCTCAAAGATTTTAATGTTTATACTTAAGGCTCAAGGACTGACACTATGGATGTTTCTGGACCACTTCTGTATCTACCAGTATTTTTTAAATTGTAGCCAAGTAACTCCTACAATTTTGCAATGTGCATACACCACATGCTGAGGGCCTATACTATCAAGTCAGTAATTATTTTCATATTTCACATGTTCATTATTTTAACACCTAGTAAAACAGCTACATTTTCCTGTTTAAAGCTACAAACACTAAACATTTTTACAAACACCCTCAGCAATTTCCTGATGTTGGTCACTACTCATCTCGAGAGCAAAATAAAATTCAGCTCTTCTTCTCACTGGAGCAGTGAGGGAGGGAGACTCAGCTGGATGTTTTCTACAGATGCCTGTGTCAGTGACAAGACTGCTCCCTGACAATGGCCCACTGCAGCTCCCAGAAGTGAGTGTCCTAGTGATGAGTGCAGTTTTCACACGGAGAGGCAGGGCCTTCATAATGTAAATCTAGAGATTTTTCAGTCTGTCTTTTGCACTAAATGTTAACTGATTCACTCCCTGTGTAAAGAGAGGCTCTTGCCTAGCAGATGGAGGCCCTGGGTCTGATCCCCAGCACGGGGCAGGATGGAGTGGGTGGAGCTTCAGTCCTCTGCTGATGAGCTACCTCTTCACCAAAAGCAGTCTCAACACCGAGCATCACAACCTTCAGCCTGTGCAAAGCTGGTAAATAAATGTAAGACAAATAGGGCAGGGATTCGCCTGAGGACACCGTGGACTGGGACCTCTCATAACCTTGCTTCCTAAGACAGCCCCAGTCGCAGGAGGCTGCAGCCTCGCCTGTCTTGTGGCAGACATACTCATGTGCTTCTGCGAAGGTAGGTGCAAAGGGGCAGCACTCCCACACTCGCTCAATCGTTACTGAACATAATGTAATCTTAGCACCATGCAGCCCTACTGAAAACCCTCCCTGTAGTTTTTCAACAATACCAGTATAAATGAAATATTTGATATGCTTTACCTAAATCCTTTCTAACAGTTATTATCCTTAAGAAGCAATGCCCATTTCCAAAGCAATTAGCTTACTGTGGTTGACTGGTTTTGTTCTTCTGTCGTCACCTTGCACTCTTCACTGAGGAAAAGAAAATGATAGTCCCTTGAGATACTTGTACACTCTCCCTCTCATCTTGGTGTCCCTGTAGTCTCCTAAGGCTTTGACTAAACAAGTGCAGCCTTAATTTTTGTTGAAATCTTTTCAAAGTATTCAGTGATTCTTCCAACAAGCTTATCTGCTCTGCACTATTTCACTAATAAACCCTAGCTATCACATAGCCCTTGACCTCCAAGTAGTTTACCTATGCAAGACCCATGACAGTCTGAATTCACTTTGCTTTATTTCCGAAAGCAGTCATACTTAGAACTTAATCACAGAAAACTTAACTTGTTTTCCACTAGTTTTATTTCCACTAGTTTCATTTCCTTCTCAGTATGTCAGGTATATTACCCCAAGATTTTTCACCAAAACCATGATCATAAGTGCTAGAATATATAATAATTTCCAAGAATAAAATAACCCAAACATACTCATATATCTTTGGATTTTGGTTGGTAAAAATTACCGGCACTCAATGTAAATACATACTAAGGAGTTGATTCCTTGCCTAGAGTCATTTCTTCCCTCTCAGATTCATAAGTATCCTTTTACTTTTACAAAGCATACATGCAACTTCCACATTGTAGTCAGGGACCTAAGGTGTAACTTGCTAAGTGAACCCCAAGGTTATTTTATCTTGCAAAAGAAACCTAAACCAAACGAAGGGCTTTGCAGTTACAGTTAGACTACATCAAAAGCTATAACCTCAGCTTTTCCAAAAACAGCTTCTGACTGCAAAAGCAAGTCATGCAGTTGTTACGTATGAGATAGCACTGATCAGGAAATGCGTGTGCATCTTTGCACGCTGCATTTCCCTCAAAAAAGACTTTTCTACTTTTAATATAAATTAAGCCATAGCAGTTGCATGCTGTGGAAAGAGGGTGAAAAGGTTCCTGTTAAGAGATTATATGAGTTTTCATATTCCTGTGAAATGTCTAACTTTACCAGTGCTTCGGCAAGATTTCTTTTAGGTGATGTTGGAGGGTAGTGATGAGGACGGTTAGTATTGGTTTTAGGGGATTTAACTGTGAAATGTGAAAATGGGACAGTTGTTGGCTATGGTATTTACTAGCTTTGTAGTAATGTTTTGCTAGTCTGACCTTCCTTACTGGTTTTTATTCCCATGGTCCCAGGTGGCTGTTGCCTTCTCATTGGGGGTGTCTGCCTGGTAGTGCCTTGTCTATGTGTACGTCACCGGGGTGTGCACGCACGTGTGTTCTTTGAGTACAGAAGCACAGGTGTGGCAGTGGGACAAGGCATGGCTGGGGAGTGGGACACAGAAGCTTTAAGAGCATTTTTTTTCCTAATTCACGACAGTATTTCCCATCTTTTGCCTATAGACAGGGAAAATGGACAGTATTTATTTTGTTTTTGTTTTACTCTCAATTTCTAAGTCTTTAAGTAGCTTGCAATGATTATCATAGGGGAAGACAAGTGAGTTGTTTAAAGTTGAATTTAGTATTCTTTTCAATTTTTGTACTTTAAAATTTTGAAATTAAAATTGTATTACTTCTGCTGATTTCTTTAGCAGTGTTTTTGCTTATTTTGTTTGAAAATATAAAGTTGAAACTTGAAAAAAAAGAATTCAGCTGTTCTTTTTTTTTTCTTTTTTGGTATTGGAGATCAAACTCAGGACCTTGCATTTGCGAGACAAGCCCATTGCCAGTGAGCTAAATCACTGGCCCTAGAATTTAGCTATTCTGACTAACCATTACTTGAAACAAATTCTCATTCTACCAAAAAATATATATATACAGTGCTACGAATGAGGAGAAATACAGAGTTCAAAGGAATCAAATTAAAATACACAGTCTCTTGGGGAGTTAGGAGAAAAGTGGAAAGAAATTTCATATTAATGAACTAGGATTTATTTTAAGGTAAGACTACAATTTCTTTGGCAGACTAGAAAATAATTCTGCCTTCAACTGAATTTACCAAAAATAAGCTATCATTTTGAGTAATGTTTTGTTGTTTTTATTTATTTTTGTTTCTAAACCCAGAGACTTACGGTTCCTGCTTTAATTCCTTATAAGGGAGTCAATGCTACATTTTAAAATTAACAGATGGAAATACATACTCTTTCTAGAAGAGGATGTCTTTGCCAAAAGCGCTGCAACAGGGCTGAGGATTTAGCTCACTGGTTCTGCTGCCTACCTTGCAAGCACAAGGGCCCAAGTTCAATCCCTGGTTGCAGGAAACCAAAATTCTTTATTCCTACTTTTTAGGTTTTCTTAAATGTTTACTATATGTTTGCAATAT
>NW_022900949.1:60481262-60484530 GCF_012274545.1 Fukomys damarensis
ACACACATATATATGTCTATATATATATATGTATATATGTACCTTAAGGAATATATATATATATGCATATATATCACATCTTGATTTTTTTTACTGCCCTTCTCTCCTTCCTCAGATTCCCTTCGCATCTCTGCAGTCTACCTATTTCCTACCATCTCTTATTCTTCTCTTTATATTTTGGATTTGTCATATAAAATAAACCATATATTAACCTATATTTATTTTATTTATAGCTACATTATGGTCTCAAGATCCATCATCTTCCTACAAATGACTCAAATTTATCCTTCTTTATGGCTGAGTAGTAACCCATTGTGTATCATACTATATATATATATATATATACACATATACACATATATATAGTAACCCATTGTGTATCATACTATATATATATATATATATACACATATACACATATATATAGTAACCCATTGTGTATCATACTATATATATATATATATATACATGTATATTCAAGCAGTAGCATAAAATTCTTAAAACACCAAGTCTCTAAATTTGCTAATTAGAGGTGCTGCCTAGCCTCCTGAAAAAACATCTTTCATACCAAACAATATTAGCATTAGTAGTCGCTAAAGGAATTTAAAATGGCAACAGAGAGAAAAGATGTTTTAAAACTCAGCTCAAGAAATTGCTCAGTCATCAGGGTTTTGTAAGCAAAATCTACCAGTCAAGCCTACCACAACTTCAGTGCTATTGCTTCGTCTAAACTACCAGCAAGACACACTGCCAAAGAGGGAGCGAAATATAAACGACTGCTAAGGGAAGCATACATTCATTCATATGGCGGGGGGGTAAGTTAATGATCTCTGAATTTTTTTTGAGCACCATATGCCAAGAGAGATCTTGAAGATCTAGTTTTCTTCATATCTGTGTCCCCACAGAGAGCTGCTGGACACAGGAGCAGGATAAGTTGTCCAGCTCGGTGCCTCGGCCCCAACACGGGGGCCCAAACACTGGCACCATGAACTGGCCGGGGTGGAGCCATACAAAGAGGAAAGAGGAGGCACGAGCTGAAGCCAGAAGTCCTGCAGAGGGCGGTGGCACCCACGAGCTCCCCGGGGACCTGGCCCGGAGTTGTCCGGAATTCCTCGCTCATCGTCCTGCCCCCCCCCAAACCCACGGGCTCACCGAAGCCGAGAAAGCACATCAGCAGCAGCACCAAAAGCCGGTGCGCCAGGTGACTGGGGTCGCAGAGGGCCGAAAGCGCCCGGGAGGCAGCGGGGATTCCACTGCGGGCCTCATCGGGGCCGCCTGCCAGCAGCGCCCGCGCTTCCTCCTCCTCCTCCTCCATCAGTCTCCAGAGATGCAGAAAAACTCTGTACCAGCAGGAAGCCAAGGGGCAGGTGCCCTGTAGAGGTTGTGGTCACGGGGTCGCGGCGCTCGAGTCACGTGGGGCCATGCTCACGTGACATGGAGGAAGTAGCTGACGGTAGCCAAGGGAGAAGTCACATGCAGCGGCTTCCGGAGGGCTGGACTACTCGGGCTCCTCTCCCGGGCTGGCACCCTAGGTAATATATATTTTCTCAAGTAAGTCTTCTAGATTTACATTTACATTTTCTAGATTGACATTCAATCTTCAATGTTTTTAGGTCTTTCTAATGTTCTAACCCTTCTCATTATAAAGTATACTAAAATATAGTAACAATTTAAATCAAATTTAAATTTTATTTTCATACTAATATTCAGTTATTTGTATTTTAATTTAAAAGTAAAATTGTTGAAATTCATATTGAAAGTTATATTCATCTTCTATTTTCATAATCTATTCTGAGTAATGTTTTATCAGAATAAAAGGTTTAAACTACTATATTATTTTAGAAAAAGGAATTCTACTGAAGTAGATTTGATAAATTATTCTTATGCAATAAGATGGAAGCCACGATATCTTGCCCTTTAATTGTAAACTTTGTAATTTTATAATCTAAACCTACATTGACTATTTCACAATAAGTAACATGTTGGAGAAAGTGTTAGTTCAGGAACACATTTTGATAAGGGAAGCATGAAAGAAGAGGAGTTGTCATCCATGGTTATTGCTGTTATGGAAGTTAGATTACTTAACTTCCATGACACCATAAACTGGCAGTCCCAAGTTAATATGCTCTTGGAAATTGACTATAGAGTTTATGAGACAGGTAGTGAAAACCAGATCATCAGTAGGAATAGGGGAACAAAATATAGGAATGGGAATATTATCCTAACCGAAAAAGCAGCTTCCTACCTCTCTGTCTTGAAGGTAAGCTGATGAAAACACCAGTTCAGCATGCAGTATGAGGGAAAGCAAAGCACTTACTGACAGTTGATACCTACATACATATTCTCTTTGTTTTTGTATTTAATGTAGGTGATGCTCATGCATTTGACGATGAGTGGTAAAATGAGATTCTGAAATACAAACAAGAGAGACAATGGCACAATCTAGAAAACGCTAGAATGCAGAGTGTCGGTCAGGAGAATTTTGGAACCAGAGAATTTAAAAGAAGGTAAAAGTTATAGAAACGTTATGTTATGTAATATCTCTGTGAAGGTTACACATATTTAATGTGTATTAGATATTTTGAAAAATTTTGCAAAAGCTTTAGCTTCCCTTGGAGTAGCTAGGGAAAATAAATGTCTTGAAAAATATATTAAAATAAGGGATCATTATACATTTCGTACCATTGTGGAATTATAAATTAATTTGGCTCTTTGATGAAAAATGGAAAATAATAAGTATTCCTATTGAAATCATACTCCGGAGAGACACAGCCTCGCCAGGCCTTAAAACAGAAATCTGTTCCAAGGTATAAGAAACTGGAGGGTTACAACAGAAGGTAGAGACCATTACAGAAACATTGATCAGTGGGTATCAAATCAGAAGTCTGTGCAGGATTACATGTGCTAATATCTTCTATTTGGGGTTTTTTTTTGTTTTTTTTTTTTTGAGTCCTGGAAGGCAACCACTTTTACTGGGATAACATGGAATCTCAGTGTTGTTTTGATTTGTGTTTCCCTAATGGCCAAAGATGCTGGCCATTTTTCATGTATCTATTAGCCATTTGTACCTCTTCTATTTTTGAATGAATCTTGTTTTTAGGAGCACCTGATTTTTTGTGTGTTACATTTATGTATTGTAGATATCAGTCCTCTGTCTGAAGAGGAGCTGGCAAAAAGATTTCCCCATTCTGTAGATTGTCTCTTCTCCATCTTGATTGTTTCTTTTGCTGTGCAGAAACTTAAATTTGATATAATCCCATACGTCGAT
>NW_022900949.1:60484632-60506508 GCF_012274545.1 Fukomys damarensis
GGGCACATTCGTTTTTCTCTGAAGTTCTGGCAAATTTCAGCAATGAAGACATCAGGACCTGGGCTTTTCCTAGGAACTATACTTTTAATACTGCCTCAATTTCATTGCCTATTATCAGACTACTCAGGGCTTTTATATCTTCTTAGTCCAACTTTGCTAAGTCATGTGTCTAGAAATTCATCCATTTCTCCTAGATTCTCCTTATTTCTTCCTGGACCTGCTGACTCTCCAGCTCTCTTTATCTCCCTGGACCCTGGCCTCATCCTTCATCAGACCAAGTCCATTGGTTGGTGCCTCTACTGCCCTGTGCCAAGAAGAAACAAAACACACAGCAGGCTTGGAGTTGCTGGGTGTCCACAGCCAAGGTGTGGAATCCACAGGTGGGGAACTGGCGTGGGAGCAAATGTGGCTTTCACCTTAGTGGTGTGTTCTGTCCATGGGCTGCATTTCTTTATGTTCTTTTTGTTATGGAGAGTTTTTATTTCTCCATCAATCTTTTAGGATAACTTTAGAGGCTATACTAATCTAAATTGGCAGACTTTATTTTTATTTTATTTATTTATATATTTTTTAAATTGGCAGACTTTATTTTTATTTTAATTATTTATATATTTTTTTGTACTGGGGATCGAACTCAGGTCCTGGCGTTTGCAAGGCAGCCAGTGAAACCACGGAGCTAAATCTCAAGCCCAGCAGTCTTTCTCTTAAAGGCTTGAAAAACTGCTGTCCTAGCCTTTAAGGTTGTGTTGAGAAATCTGGCAGGCTTGCCTTTGTAAGTTAATTGACACTTTTTGGGAATGGATTTTAGTATTCTTTGTTCTGGATTTCTGGGATTTTGATTGTAATGTCTTTCTTGTGGAAGGCTTCTTTTCGGATCATGCCTCTTTGGAGTTTCAAACACTTATCCTGGTTATCCATTTCAGTTTCTAGATTTGGAAAATTTTCTGCAAGGATTTTGGCCAATAACTTTTATACCTTTAGTTTCATTGCTTAGCTTTGCCTTTATTCCTATGATTCTTAGGTTAGTTGTTTTACTCATCTAGGAGCTCTTGAACCAACCTTTCCTAATTTCTTGTTGTTTTTGTAGCCTCAGAGTCTTGGGCCTACGGATTCAGAGTTGTACAGGGCTGAGTGTGTCTTTCTGCATGGAATTTGGGGTGGCAGGAGAGAGCTCACCCAGGCTCAGAGCTTGGTGGCATTTGGGGGGCAGTGGGAGAGGGCCTGCCCCCCCGCTGTTACACTCTCTTCTCCCCCTGGTCTCACGGTCACGGACAGGTCATGGACAGTGCGAGTCCTTGTGGTTCTGTCGCACAGATCCCTCCAGGGTTCCAGATCCCCAACCAGAGCGTTGCCCTTTGTCCTCTCTGTCCCTTGGCCTCTGTTGGGCTCCCTAGTCCTAACTCAGTCACTGCCCTTAGTGATTCTCTGACTTACACTTTCCTTCATCCCTCGGTCTGAGGAGGCCACCTCCCAGGGGGAGGAGAGTTGGGACAGGCTTGCTCTGGGCACTGGCTGCGGGGCTGACAGACACTGCTATACCTGCCTTCTTGGTGAGGGGAGGGGGACTGAAACTTTCCATGATAGTTTGTTCCTTGGACATGGGCTATAACCAGTGCA
This sequence comes from Fukomys damarensis, assembly GCF_012274545.1. Taxonomy (NCBI): domain Eukaryota; kingdom Metazoa; phylum Chordata; class Mammalia; order Rodentia; family Bathyergidae; genus Fukomys; species Fukomys damarensis. The sequence continues at coordinate 60,486,250 of NW_022900949.1, forward strand.
GTAATGGATAAGCAGCCTTGCTTCTTATTCTAAACAGCCCTGCTACTGGATTTCATCTGATGGGCTTCTGTGGACCTTGGTGAGAGTCTTCTGAGCATCTGATGAGCACTGCTGCCTCTAGCTCACCATAATCCCTGTTTCTGTTATAATTAATTTAATATAAATGTAGCCAGTGGCTATCATATTGCACAGCAAGTTTTCAACTGTAAACCTATAAAACAGCTGTTGCATTCTTGAATGTTCAGTGAAATAGTCTGCATCATATTTTCCAAAGATATTAAGGTTCTTTTTTTTTTTTTTGGTACCAGGGATTATCGTTTGTAATTTTGTTGTTTTTGTTTTTTTGGTACAAGGGCTTGTGCTTGCAAGGCAGGCAGCAGAACCGCTGAGCTAAATTCCCAGCCCACTTACTTTTAAGATAAAGCTCCTCTTAAGTTGTAGTTGTTAGCATGTTTGGTTTGTAGTGACTTCTAAACCAATCACCATTTAAAAAGTAACAGCAATGCTGGTGCAGTGATGCTTCCCTATAAACTGAGCACACTTTTAGGCAGAAGCAGGAAGATCACAAGTTCAAGCCTAGCTTAGGCAACTTAGCAATTTAGAAAGGACATGTTTCCAAATAAAAGAATACTTTTTTTTCTAGTACTGGGGATTGAACTCAAGAACTTGCACTTGTAAAGCAAGTGCACTGCCACTGAGCCAAATCCCTGTAATTTTTTAAAGGGCTCAGTGGAAAGGCCATGGGTTCAATCCCCAGTAACCTCCCCAGCAGGAGCACAAAAGCTATTAATGATCTTATATGTATCTCTCAGGGAGAAATGTCGCCAGAGTCCAGCCAAAAGATCCGACATTTGTGTGGACAAACTCAACGTCAAAGGATCACATGTGAAAATCAACAAAAAATAAATAGCCATGCTTTTGATTTGTTAAGTCTGGGTTGTTTTAACAGAGAAAGTAATGGTGCTGGGTGTTATATACATAAAATCTCTTGTTGTTAAATCAGTACTGTACTTTGCAACTTTCTTCTGTTATCTGAATGTTGTTGGAAGTTCTAGCTTTGTAGTCTTTCTACTTTAGGAATAAAACTTTGATTTTCAATGAAAGTCATATCCTGATTTTGCTTTCCAGATTACTTTTGTGTTAGCTCAATTTAACAATTCTTGTACATTTATAAAGATTAATTATAGAGCTGGTTCTATCATCTGTAGTTATGAGAAAGTAAATACATAAAATCTTAAAAATGATACAGTTTTCAACAACCTGTGTTAGATGGTACGAGCTGTGTGTGCGGCACACACTCACCACCCTCACTCTCCAGAAGGCAGAAGGAACACAATTTCAAAGTCAGCTTGGGCTACATGCAGAGGCCTTATTTCAGAAAAAAGCAAACCACTACAAAAACAAACAAAAAAGCCCCAGAAAAAGCAAACCAAACAAACAAAAAATTATTCTAACGTGATGTTAATAGAGGGTTAAATAGTTTCTATAAGATTTTATGCTGTTCTATAGCCAACTAGGTTGAAGTCTTAAAAATAATATATCAAATCTAATACTGTACTGTTATATAAGAAATTAGAAGTTATTTTGATAAAGCCAATAATCAAATAGTCTATTTTTAAAGAAAAAGTTTAAATTGCTAATATACACAAATTTTCTTGTTATAATTCTTTATACATTATTTTTTCTTTGATACTTTTTTTTTTTTTTTTTGGTATGGGGGATCGAGCTTGGATCCTTGTGCTTGCAAGGCAGGTGGTGGAACCACTGAGCTAATTTACAGGCCATTATATTACATTTTTAACATTCAAAAGAGTTTATATTCACTTTTCTCTTTAACTTCTTAAAGTACCGTGTTTCCGCTCTTTCCCACAAACAGGTGTAGTCTACACTGAGATTAACCTTTTAAGGTTGGAGAATCCTTGAAGCAACTCTGCTTTACCCTTTTTTGACATTTAGAAAAATGCATTTGTTAGTGTGAAGACTGGAATGATGATCGATGATCTTAAAATATGTTAGGCGGGTTATGTGTGTTTTTTAACAAAGTGTTTAATAATTCAATTTTTGCTCTTTTAATCGCACCATTTAAAAAATTCAACCTAGCTTTCATACTCATAAATTCACACATTAATTTATTTCTATAAAGGCTGGGGAAGAAATTTATAAGAATAAAAATATCAGAACTCTTACATCTATTGCTTAAGAGAAAAAAATCCAATATGTCATTCTGAGTAAGTTAGAAGTAAAATTATGTGATTGTGCTCATAACTCCTCTAATTTTCTATATTCTATGACAGATGATTTGCTATTCTGTGTTTTGTGCCTTTAGTCAGTGAAATAAGATGGAAATGTGTTAATTCATTTTGTAAGTGAAATTAATTGATGTGTATTAGTAAAAATTGTCATTTTATCTATAGATTTATATGTTAGTAATGTAATATATTGGGAAGTTGTCATAAGGTGTAAATTTTTTTTGTTTTTCGGGTTTTTTGTTTTGTTTTGGGAACTGGGGATGGAACTCAGGACCTGTGTTTGTGAGGCAGGCAAGGTGCCACTGGGATAAATACCGGCCCATAGGTGCAAGTTTTTTTTTGTTGTTTTTTTTTTTTGTCGTTGTTGTTGTTTGAGACATGTTCTCACTATTAGTTCAGACTGCCCTGGAACTCACTGTGTAGCCCAGGCTGGTCTGGAACTCACAGTGATCCTTCTGCCTCAGCCACCCAAATGCTAGGATTATAGGCGTGCGCCACACACTGCTGGCAGGTGGCAGAACCACTGAGCTAAATAACACTTTTGCATAAATTTATGTGATAGAGAAAAATATCAATAGATACTATATTCTCCTTTTGTCTAAATAATTAACATGATGGGCCAGGCATTTAGCTCAGAGGTTCCATCACCTGCCTCTCAAGTGAATGAATGATCCCGAGTTTGATCCCTGATATCCCTCCCCCAAAAAATTTTTTTACACTGATATATTTCCATAAAAATAATTATGTACCTGTAGCATAATGTAGATTTGAATCTAAATATAATCACTTATATACTTGAGACTGACCTGGAACTCACTATGTAGCCCAGGCTGGTCTGGAACTCACATCAATCCTCCTGTCTCAGCCTCCCAGAGTTCTGGGATTACAGGCGTGCACCACCACACCCAGGTATTTAACCATTATCATTTGAAACAAATATAAACTGATCTTCCTTTCTGTTTTAGTATTCACTTATTTTGTTTAGTGTGCATCATTTATTAAATATGTCCCATAATAGCCATAACACTACAGTACAATTTTATTTAAATTATCTTCTATTTAGAATGTACTAAAATTGTGTGCACTGAATGCCAGCTTAAATTGCTGGAAATGGACGTGGGTGTTGCCTCCAGCTTTTCCCTAAAATTGCTTCAATTTTATCCTGAAACAAGTGTTAACAGTAGCCATTTTCTTTAATTTGTGATAAATGATAACTTTCCCTTCAGCTGCATTAATGGAAATCCTTGCATTTCAAAGAGGTGATTACCCTCTGGGACCTTGCGCTTGTGAGGCAGGTGGCCGTACCCCTGAGCTCCATCCCCAGCCCTTCCTTTACCCGTATTCAGTTGTTCCTCTGTTATAGTGCAATGAAAAGAAAGACGCTCTGGTTCCTTAGGTGATAGATACAGAATTGTTTTAATTTTGATTTAGCCTTGAACCTTTGCAGTTATATCTCCTTTATCACTGGACAGAAGCACAAACGAGAATGTAAATATAAAATACCGTCTCTTTTACAAATGCTCTTATATTATTCTTTGAGAAGTTGAAAATTATAAAATGTAAGCGGGACATTCTACCAAAACTTTTGCCAGTTTGCCTCAAGACTGTCAAGATCATGAAATGCAGAAAACACTGAGACACCGTCGCAGACCAGAGAAGGCCGAGAGCCCCTGCCTGGCAGAGAAGGGCACTGCCTGGTTCCTGCCGGCCGGGCGCAGCTCCGCCACTCCTCCCGTGAGGTGTGACGTCTTTGTTTGCCGTCCTCCTCCCTCCCCACCCTTCCATCTCCCTCCTCCTCCTCCTCTCTCATCTTCCTTCCTTCCTTCCTTTCCTCATTTCCTTATTTCTTCTATACCTGCAGCATTTAGACGTCCAGTCTGAGATACACAGAATGCAAAAAAAAGAACTCGCTGCCATTCCGTTTATTATTTATGTATAACCTTAAATTAAAACCTCTTCCTGGTAATTAAAATTTCTATTATTCAGTAGTCTCTCTTTAGTAATCATTTTTGGGCTGGGGATTTAGCTAAGTGGTTCGGGCTCCTGCCTTGCAAGTGCAAGGACCTGAGTTCAATCCCCGGTACCAAAAAAAAAAAAAGAAAAGAAAAGAAAAGAAAATCTTGAGTATAGGTGAAGCTCCTTACACATGTGAAATTATGCTGATATTGTCTTCCTTTTCTTCTCTAAGGTGAACTCATTAAACTAACGGATATAAAGGACTTCCCCTTACCCCTCTGGCTGATATTTATCATCTGTGTTGGCTATTACGTTGTGGTGTTCCCTTTCATTGGACTTGGGAAGTAAGTATTTTCTGGCATTCCACTTTCTTGACTAAATGATGAGAGCTCAATCACATAAATGAAAGTTTTGGGTTTTTTTAGAACCAGGGATCGAATTTGGGTCCTTGTGCTTGAGGGGCAGGCGCTGGAACCACTGAGCTAAATCCCCAGCCCTTGACAGTTTTTTTTTTTTTTAAAGCAGTGCATCTTTCTTGTCTGGTTATAGTTTATATTTATATAGGAATTATTTTATATTATGGAATACAGTGGATTTTTTTAGCTTAAGTTTTACTATTGCTTTGATACTTTTATTTTTTGAAGAAATAATTCATAAGAGTTTTTGATTCTGGACTAGTATTCTTTTTATTTCCTCTGTATTCTTTGGTGAGGAGGCTTCTTACTGCAAATGGAAACCACATGTTGGCGCACTGTGACTAGTTGCATCTCCCTTTGAAAACTGGAACTGCAATTCTGCCACACTTAAGTTCAGGGTTCAATGCAAATTCTTTGCTTTTTCTTCTACTTCTCTCTCTGTTTTCTTTAGCAGTGGCTTAAATAGTAGTATGTGAGTGCAAGTGCATTTGTGGGGATGTAAGTGTATAATCTTTAAATTTATGGTGTCATTTTTTGTAATTTGAGACAAGAATTGTATTTATTATTTAGCAAAGAGCCTTTCTGGTACTGCTTTCACCAAAAAAGCAGTCTTAATTCCATGCAGTAGTAAATTTGGTTTTCTGAAAAATTGTGGGTACTGTTTCTATGTAAAAGGGAGGAATGGGCATCATGTTTGAGTCAGTGAAATATTTATATAAATTATACTTTAGTAGACTGCTTGAATACCAAATAAGGTGGGAAAACAGTATCAAAAAAGAAAAGTTTATTTAACTCAGGTTACTTTTATTCATTTTTAGTTGGCATTTATTTTCTAAAAACAGTATTTTTTCTAATGTATTCACTTTTCTTTTTACTTTTAGAATTTTCTTTATAGAGAAATTTGGATTTTCCTCCCAGGCAGCAAGTTTAATTAACAGGTATTTCTTTAATTCTGCAAGTTCTTATTGCAGTTTGAATCATGAGTCTTTATAAACAAATGTTGTAAGAGGCAGAAAGACAGATGTGTGTGAGCCCAGTGTTCAGGGTGAAACCAGGACTCTACAGTATCGGTACTTGACTCTTGAGTGTCCATGTTTGTATTAATGGAAAACATGAAGTCTTGGGCTACTTTTTATATTTTATTTTCTGATTATCATTTAGAAGAATGTTTAAGTTAGGGCTTGCTTTGCTTAATGTTTTCAGGAACTTGCTTGATATTTATTTCTAGCAGCCTTGCTTTTCAGTAACTGTCACGCATATTTTCTGGGCAGTATTGTATATGTCATATCAGCTCCTATGTCCCCAATATTTGGGCTCTTGGTGGACAAAACGGGGAAGAACATCATCTGGGTTCTGTGTGCAGTAACCACCACTCTGGTGTCCCACATGATGCTGGCCTTCACAATGTGGAACCCTTGGATTGCAATGGTAATGCCTGTCGTGACACCCGAGGGGTCAGGGCTTCAGCAAGGACTCTGTCAAGTCCGTTGTCAGGAGGCATGGTCATTAAATTCAGGTGGCAGTGCTTTGACAGCGGGGAAACAGGGAGTCCTCTGACATTCTTGGACACGCCCTGCCGGCAGCAGCATTGTTCAGGAAATGCCCAGGGACCCCAGCCAGGGCTTCCTCAGCATCTGTTCTTAAGTCAAACAGGAAGTGCACAAGCAGAACCACCTCCAATCGCAGGCTAAATAGATTACACAGGACAACACCAAAGCCCTAAGGACCTTGGCACTGCAGTGGACAGCACATGGGTGTGACACACCAACGCCAGCAAGGCCACCTCCAAACAGCTCCCCTGGCATGGGAGTGTGTTTAGACAGCACAACATGGCAGCTCAGCCTGGTGTCAGTCCCTATGCATGTGTCCCACCCTTCCAGATGCACACAGCAGAGCACTTGCATGGGGCAGGAAGTGAGGGTCTGATGACGCCTCACCCCCCAGGCAGCACGGGCCCGTCTCCTCACTCGCCTTTCCTTGCCTGTACTTGTGGCTCAGGTCTCCATCCTTGTGTCCTCCCAGAGGGACCACTGCCCTGCCTGGGGCTCATGCGCCTGCTACCCTCAAACCACTGTCCTCCCCGGAACACTTGATCACACGTGCACACTCGCACACACCCTGCTTGCAGGGAACACAGCCATCGTTTGAAGTGTGGGGCCCTTGTGGGAGCTGGGTGGTGACAGCTGAGTGACTGCAGTGCCCAGGGATGGTGCTGGGCTTCGGGACCTGTCCATCTGCCTCCCTCCCTCCCTCTGCAAGGTGGGGAGACTCCAATACTGAGAGTAGCTCTGTCAGACACATGAGCCGTAGCCAGGCGGAGTCACAACCAGCACCAGGGCAAAGCCCCAGTCTGCCGCCTGCAGCCTGCCGAGCCTCAGACTATGTGTGGCACTGCTGTGTCACCACGGCCAGGCGCAACCCCAACACGAGGACCTGGACCAGACAGCCCAGCTCTGCCCTCCCTGGGAAGCCTTGTCTCCTCTGTGTCTCCCCTGGAGATAGTGACTGCTTGAAGCTGGGTCCCCAGACCCTCGCCCTCGTGTCCTAGAGCTGGCCGAGTATGCGCAGCAGGTACATGCTGGATTAAGTTGGTAACAGGTAGTGCTGACAGTGACCGAACTGACCAAACAGAGCAGAGGAGTGTCCCCCCACCCTCTCCCCACCAAGGGTCACTGTGGTAAGTAAACAATGACAGTTGCTACTGTAATCCCCCAAGTGTTCTGTGCCTTCCTGTAGAGGCCCTGGGACTGGCCGGGTAGTGACAAAGCCGACCTCCAACCACATAGGCAGCCACTGGCCAAGGAGCCACATCTCCCAACCCTTGACATGACACCCATCGGTGAGGGCGAGACCTGGAGGGCCCAGGACACTGCACACCAGGCACACTACACATGCAGAGTCCTCGGGAAGGAGCAGTGAGAGCCTCTGAGTGGAAGTGCCTGGCAGGGCATCTGCATGGTGCCCGGCTGTGACACTCTTCTGTCAGGCGCCTGGGCAGCACTGATTTAGACCAGGAGGGAAAGGACAGGATCGGAAGGTTTCCTACCAGGCTACGTTGCCAGGTGCCGCACTCCCAAGGTAACACAGCAGTTCCAGGGTCTACATGGTGCTGACGTCTGCCCCCAGGACTTTAACAGCACAGCCTGGGAGCGCAGCTAGCACACAGGGCTTGCCAGGCCAGCAGAAAATGTTTTCTCAAAGTTGATGTCCTCGCATCCTTCAGCAGTGCTTCAAACACAGGATCAAGGGCTGGGGATTTAGGTCAGTGGTTCTGCTGCCTGCTTCGTAAGCACAAGGTCCCACCTTCAATTCCCTGTACAAAAAAAAAAACCCAAAACAAAACCAGGAGCAAAATGGAGGCCGCTAAGGCAGCCCCTAGGCCCTGGCTGACATCTGAGGAGGTGCTGCAGGCTGAAGCCCATGAGACCCCTCTGCACTGACCCCAGCTGGCTTCGGCTCTGGCCGCAGACCCCTGGCGTCATTTCTTGCAGGTGATTTGAGGGTCCCGGCATCCTCAAGGAACCCCAAAAGCCATTGTGTGGATTGAGAGAATAAACTCACACGGGAAGGACAAGAACATGTAGGCTCCAGACAAACCCTAGCTATGACAGAGCTTTAAAAATCAAGGTTTAGGACTAGAGGTACAGCTCAGCACGGAGGGCCTGCCTTAGTGGTGTGTGGGCCTGAGTCGAACCCCCAGCACCCAGCACCACACACATGGGAGCTCTACATAATCAGATGTAACATTAAATTTCTATCTAAACCCCTTCAAACTTGCATTTCATTTAGTTTCAAATGCAAATGTGCTCAACCTCTTCCTTCCCCTTTAAAGGGGACCCTATTGAACAGGTTTCAAAATGAAATCATCAACAAGGTCTGAAATGAAAAACAGAACATAGCCTTTTTATTTTTGATAAAATTGCCCAGAGCAGCTTCAAACTTCTGAGCCTCCAGCCTCAGCCTCCTGAGAATATGGGATTACAGGAGTGCACCAACCCTGGCCTAACAGACAGGTACTGTGTTAAAAAGAAAAAGCACTTCATGAATAGTATATCTTACACAGAAACTTAAAAGGGGGCATACACAGTACTACAAAAATGAAGACCTTACATTACATTTGAGAACACACCACTCATTATTATTAGAACCATATATATCATTTATCTCTATTCCCCAAAACCTTGATTTGTGAGCATAATTCATTTCAGAAACACACTGGCAATCCAAAGTACTTGTCTATCAATGTGAGTTTCCCCATAAGAAATAACAGAAACTCAGATGGTTCATTCCACAACCCCAAAAATTTACATTAAAATTATAATAGAGTAATATAATACAAATAATAAAGAAAAATAAACACACTGACCTGCACTTACCTTTAAAACCTCGTGGCTTGTGTGAGGGAGTCAAGGGGGAGGAAGGCTGTTGTACAGGATGCTTTCACTGTCACTAAAACAATCACTGCTGTCTACTGGCTCCACGGAATCTTTTTCTATTTGTGCCACTTTACCAAGGAATCTGTCTAGTGACACTTGCTTTTGCCTCCCTTTGAGGATTTTGCAGAAATGAGACACTGCATTGTCATTAAACAGATTCATCGCTCAAGTCAGTGGCATAGCTAAAATTTACAACTCACTGTCGCAGCCAAGTGCCCCAGCTGTGAGGCACTGCTGAGCTTTACAGCTCAGTGCATCAGCTCTGGAACACAGTGTTGTACCCAAGTCACGAAATCCCCAAGAAGACCACCAAGGAATCTCTTCTGATGCAATCACATGAGGAGTTTATTGCAAGCTTGAGCCTGGACCTCCAGTGGCACCGTCACAGCAGCTTCAAACTGAAGGTCCTGATCCACTTTCAAAGCATGGTGTGATATAGGGTTGGGGAGTGATACTATTTTTAACTTTTCATTACTAAGGGTTATTATTGGGATACTTACGGGAATAGGAGGATGGAAACAGGAAATACCTAATACCCACGAGATCAGCAGGGCCCACTGTGTTCTTTGTTTTCAAAGAACACCCTATATGATTACACAATTAGGCAAACTCTCTATATTCAGCAAAGGATATAATATCTTTAACTTACTCATTACTAAGCAACTATCGGGGAGGAGATAAGTTCACAAGAAGAACAGCTAGCTGACTCTTGAATCAGAAAAGAGGAACAGAAAAACAGGGAGGAGGTTGTTATAGCCCTCTGCCCAGAAAACTTGATCTTTACATTCTGAACAAAGGGCAAAGAGGGAGACCACCTTGATCAGGAAACTTGGTTCCTACATTCCCTTCTCAAGGACCTTAGGGACCCAATCTTGGGACATAGGGGCGTCATCCTAAGCTGCTTCCTGCTGGAAGGGGGCGATGTGGAACCTAAAAAATGGGGAAAGGGTCCTCTAGGTCTTCAAGACCGGGGTCGGGTCCTGTGTTGTTTGTGCCAGAGGTAGTTTCGTTGTGCCTCGAATTCTTCTACTTTGGATCTGGGGCCCCGTAGGAGCTCTTTGTTGCTAATTCTTTGAGAGGTCTAAGGGAGGTAAGAGGAACATATCTATTAGATGGGCAGCATTTCCACCAGTGTCCTTCAGCTTCTTTCAGGTATCTAGGCCTTAGGTCCCCGCAACTGTATTCTATACAATCTCTGATTTTTTAAATTTAGGGGAGTCAGTTCTAATGACTTGAGGAAAACTGCAACCCAATAGATCCAATAGGAATTTTCTTGATAAGCTATGGTAGATAAATAAGGCTTGGGACAGGGTATAGGGAAAGTAGGGTAACGGCAGAAAAGATGTACTAAAAATGTTATAGCTCTATCTATTGGGAACCAACCATGCCAGAGGCTCCCCATTAACCAGCTTGGTCTCAAATCCCCCTTCAAATTTATTTTTAAGCTATGTGTTGTACAATATCCCATGACAAAAGCTGTGTCTCTTATTCTGATTGACTCTTTTACCCTCTCCCCCGACCACCACCAAACTTTGGTGGCACAATAAAGACAAGATTTTTGAAGATATAGAATTGAGTGCCATTCCAGAGCCGCTGGTGGGATCCATTTCTTTCCGATGGTCTCAAAGAACTTGTCTACCTTTAGAGTGCTTGGGCTAAATGCACATCCGGCCCTTAAAAAGAAAAAGAGGATTAGACAGAAAGGGGACATTATAATTTTTCCTTGACACTTGAGATTTCATCTTCAGGAGGTAGCTGATATTGTTGTCCAATATCACCAATTGTACAGAACTTATTTTCTGCCTAACAAAAGCAATCAATTTATTAATTATACAAGGTCCTATTATAAGCAGAATTAAACTTAAAATCAAGGGTCCAGCTAGGGCTGAAAGTAAAGAAGTTAGCCAGGGGGATGAAGTGCACCAACTCTCAAACCACCCTTGGTTTTGTATTTTCTTTTTTCTTTTTTTTTTAGTCCTTTTCTAACTTTAGCCATAGAATCTTTATTTTTGAATGATCAGTATAACAACAACATTTTTTTCTCAAGGCAGCACATATGCCTCCCTGCTGTTGGAAGATTAGATCCATCCCTCTTTTAAGTTGCAGAGTCACTTCAGCAAGGGAGCCTAAAGACTCTTGTAATTTAGTGATCAATTGCTATCTGCAGGCCACTGTATTGCTGATGTTGTGTAATGAGGGCGGCAGCTCCAGTACTAGCCCCGCAATACCCATTTTCAATAATACTGTCAAGGTCACAGCCACTACTGGGGTCTCTTTTTAAATTTTTAACATCAATTCAGTCTCCTGGTTTTAATTTACCCTTGAGTATTTTGAAATATTTGCCCAATTTTAACAGCTGTGATCTTATACTGGATAAGCCCAGTTGAGATAATTTCATGAAATTTCAAGATACAGGGTGGCCTTTTAAACAAGACCTCACATGAGGAGAACCCAGTATGACTTGGATAATTCTTAAAGAAGGCCAAAGGGAGCAGATCAATTCATTTTTTAACCTTATAAGGTCTCTGAGGTCAATAAGCAGTGTAACAGTTTAGCTAGATCTTGTATTACCTCTGTTTATAAATGCTTGGCCCATTGTCATTGTCTATGGAGAGAGGCAGACCAAACCTTTTTTTGTTTTTCCCCCCTTGCATATTCTCTGAACCCCTCTTTGTTTTTTATAGGGAAGGCCTCAGGCCATCTAAAAACATATAGACCCATATTAACACATTTATAACCTTTACAGGGGGTGGGTATGATCATTTAAAGTTTCTGTTTAGTTATCTTTTTGACTTATCTGTTTACCTTAGCATTGCCATTGGCTATTGCATCTTTTCTTTCTTGAATTATTATAGCTACTTTGTCAGATTTCTACATTGCCTTAAACAACTACATTATATCTTGTTTATTTTTAATAAGTTTGCCCTCTGCTGTGAGAAAACCATACCCTTGTAGACTGTGTCACAGACATAACAAGTGGCAAACAGGAATCTGTATAAACATTTACCTTCTTTTATTTTGCCCAATGGAGAGCCTGTATGAGTGCCCATAGCTCTGCTCAGTGCACTGAACATTTAGTGGGGAGGGGTCCTGTTTGGACCATTTCATCTTGAGTCATCTCTGCACAGCCAGCATAGCACATCCCATTTTCCATGAAGCTGTTCTCATCCTTGAATGGGACGAAATCAGCCTCAGGCAGTGGGTCTTTCTGCAGATCTGAACGACTGGAGAACAATTCGTCAGTGCCCCTGAGGCAGTTGTGGTCAGAGGGCCAGGTTCCAAGGGCAAAAGGCAGCAGAGTTTAAGGTTTCAACTGGAGCAAAATATAGGCAGGGATTCTCACAGATAAGGGCCTGATATTATGTGACTCTATTATTTAAGAGCCATCAGTGTCTTGTTATTTAATAGTTTTAAAAGGCATGGGGAAACCGAACAATTTACTTTTGTCTAATGCTACCTGGTCAGCTTTCTTAATTAGCATTATTATAGCTGTCAGGGCTTTATAAACAAGGGTATTATCTCTTTACAGCTGGATCTAAATTTTAAAATAAATACATCACTGTCTAATTTTATGGGCCTATTATTTTAATGAGTACCCCCCTAAAGCAATATGATTTCTTTTCAGTCAGGTACAAACTAAAAGGCTGGGTCACATTTAGGATTCTTGATACAGGGGGCAGCAGAAAGAGTTAATTTTAGCTGTTTAAATGCTGACTCTTGTTTTTTTACCTTATAATAATCACTGTCTTCCTGGGCCCCTTAAAGATTAGAATCTAGATCCTGTAAAAACCTTTTATTTTAAATTTTTTTTCATTTGCTTTTAAATCTTTTTATCTCTAAGAAACATAAACTTTGTATCTTGTGCCTCCTCAAGCAGCATCAGTAATTTAATGCCATTTTATATTTATTTAGTACATCCAAAAATTAATAATCATCATTTTATATATGACCTTATAGCCTTTAATCTAAATAGGTATCAAAAGCATTTTAATAGAACCTTTTAATAACAATTTTTTAAAGAAATCTTATTTTGAAAATAAGCACAATAAACATATCATATTTAGAATCTAACCTTCTGATGATAACCAATATAAACATTTTATAACAACATATTTAGCCATATTGAGGACATATCTTTTCAGAGGACTATGAAAATTGAGGCTTTCATTAGTGAACAAAGACCAGAATAAAAATTTTTTAAGCAGCTATCCTTTTACTATTAACAGGAGTCTATCTAGACCTGAGTTTCTATTTATCTTGACAGAATTTTAACTCATAAAACCAGGTTATAAAAATTAACAAATTATTAATATCTTTATCATCATTTTAATCAAATATAATTGGACAAACACTCTTTGAACAATTGTACAGACACACAAACTTATAAAACAATGTGAAACTATAATACGCTCAAATATATTTGGCCAATTGAATTATAAGGCTGGTGGCAGCACCATTAAGCTAAATAAATCTCTAACCCTAAAACCTCTTTTAATTAAAACTAATCAAAACTTTTGTAAATCAACTAATAGATCTCATAGAATTAAAATCAAAAGGCATGAAAGCTCTTCATTACTATAAAAATAAACCTTCTGTAACAAACTTGAAACCAACGTCTTGTGTATCTCTCTCTTTATATCTTTTTAACAAGACAAACATACAAAAACCTTTTATATCAAAAGTATATCTCTCTTACTTTTAGCCTTAATATATTTTTTTGTCATCTCAGTCACTATTAACCTTTTATAACAAACTTCAGCCTTTAAAATCTTAAAGCATCTTTTTTTTTCCTGTTCTCAGATTGTTACATCTTAAAATTTGACTGGCTGTCAATAGAACAATATTAACCTTGAATTTTTATCAACAGAGTACAGAAAAGAACAAGTTAACCCTATAATTACAATTCAAGAATTTGCAATACACAAGAAGTGTTTAAAACACACCAAATTAAACTTAATTCAAATTGAAACAGATACATTTATCAAATACTTCAGAATTTTTTATCTATTTATAATCCATCAAAGGTTTAATTTTTTCATTTTAATACTTTTTAATCTGAGTGCAAGCCCTGTTTTATTTTATGAGTCTCATCACATGTTTTATTATTTGCACCAATTGTTTTAAGACAAACTAAATAGTTCTCAATAGCAACCACGGGGCAAAAGCTCAAGCACCTCCTAGAGCACACAAGGCTGTAAGTTGTCAAAGTCTTAGACAAACAAAGGCAGATTAAGATTACTCTTTTTTTTTTTTTCCTGGGGGCCAAGTCTGGCTTAGCTGAGACCATAATAATTTCCAAACTTTTTAAAGCATCTTTGGTTGCAATTTTTATCTTATAGTCTCCCACAAAATTTTTATCAGAATTCTGAATTATGCACTTAGGAACAGTTGGTTTAATATTAACATTTTCCATGACTATTAGATATTCTTTTGTCCAGTGACACAAGACAAACAAAGGGTGGGGTGCCATTTGCCAGTCTGGCTCTGCACTTTCTTTTTAAGCACAGCCACAGACTCAAAGGACCTACCCACGCCTTTGTTTTGGTGCACAGATGAGGCTACTGATGACTTTCATAGCTCGTTCTATTCACTCTCCCAACCAAGTCTCTTTCATATACACAGTTACACAAGAGGTTAAACATTTCTTCCTTGGGGCCCCTTCTAAAGACAAACTAGGGAGCAACCCAGGGGATCTCACCATTTAGAAGATTACAGTCATTCGCCTTTTCTTTTTTGCTACCGGTGAGCTGGCCTCCGCGTCCTAGAAAAGGAACACAGGAAATCCCAGGGGCATGCCTTTTTCCTTTTCAAGGAGGCGGGAAGTCACTCTTTCTGGTTGGACTCGGGTCTAGGTCCAATACAGGGTGTGTCAGTTAGTCCCTTCTTTCCCACTGGAGAATTTCACTCTGTATTCATCTTTCTGCTCAGGGAAAAAGTCAATTTAAAATTAGTGAGAAAGCAATCCAGTGGGGTGTTTTTGGAGCTGGATCTTCAGAATTTTCCTTCTTTTTTTGGTAACCAATATTGGCTCCGGCCGCTGTGGGTGAGGGCAAAGTTTTAGCTCAAGAGGTGGGTTATTTGTCAAATCTTGCCAAATGACGATGTAAGGGGTTTGGTCACCATGGCTCTGAAAAACAATTTTCTTTACCTTTTTAACAATTTTAAAATCTAAAGTGCCACCTAGTGGCCATCCAATTCCAAAAGTAGGCCACATTCAGGATCACACATAGTTTGATATTTTCCTTTCCTTACTTCTACAGACAAATCATGGGTTCGTGCCTTTACTTCTTTAAAATGTTCAATCATTAAAGAAAGGGGAGTAGCCTGGGACTGTCCCATTTTACCAACGTCTGTCACAGTCGACATGAACAAAAACACCAAAAACAAGAGATTGCAATACACACAAAACAGATCAAAAAAGGAAAACAAAAAACCAAGGTGATGGTGTTCCAACACCAGCGCGGGAGCGACCCACTTCACCTCCTCCCAGAAGAGAATTTTCTGAGAGAGACTTTAACCCTCCAGGGGACTTGAACCCCTATTCAGAGGGACTGTAACTCTCTGGGGGACTCTAACCCCCTTTTCAGGGACTGGAATGTCTTTCAAGGCCCTGGCCAGTCAGGCATCGTATAGACGCGTCCACCCATGACCCACTTTCGGCTATCCAAAATGCCTCGTGAGACCCAAAACACAAAAGAGACAATAAAAGACAGACTTACATGTGATCTCCTCCAGAGAGTCTTGGGTCAGTTGGGGATCCCGGACGAGCCCCCAAATGTTGTACCCAAGCTGTGAAATCCCCAAGAAGACCACCAAGGAATCTCTTCTGATGAAATCACATGAGTTTATTGCAAGCTCGAGCCTGGACCTCCAGTGGCACCGTCACAGCGGCTTCAAACTGAAGGCCCCGACCCACTTTCAAACCATGGTGTGATATAGGGTTGGGGAGCGATGCTATTTTTAACTTTTCATTACTAAAGGTTGTAACTGGGGTACTTACAGGAATAGGAGGATGGAAACAGGAAATACCTAATATCCACGAGGAGATCAGCGGGGGCCACTACGTTCTTTGTTTTCAAAGAACACCCTATATGATTACACAATTAGGCAAACTCTCTATATTCAGCAAAGGATATAATATCTTTAACTTACTCATTACTAAGCAACTATCAGGGAGGAGGTAAGTTCACAAGAACAGCTGATTCTTGAGTCAGAAAGAGAATAGCTGACTCTTGAATCAGAAAAGAGGAACAGAAAAACAGGGAGGAGGTTGTTATAGCACTCTGCCCAGAAAACTTGATCTTTACATTCTGAACAAAGGGGAAAGAGGGAGACCACCTCAATCAGAAAACTTGGTTCCTATAAGCAGTTCTCATAATTTGAAGGTTCAGGAAACTGCTGGTAAGTGGAAGAGGTGGGAAAAAGCCTTTATTCACTGGCAAGTCCCAGTGGGCTCAGAGGATTCTGAGCACTCTACCAGGAATGAGAGCCTCACTCTATAGGGAGCTGCAGGGTAGGTAAACATGCTTAATTAAGCGGGGCTGTGGTGGGGGGGGTGGAGTTCAAGAACTTTCCAGAAGCAGAGGGGCTGTTAGAGAACGTTCCTGGGGCGGGGGCGGGGGGAGCTGAACAGAGCCTTCTTGTGAGGGGACAGAGCTTAACAGAACATCCCTGAAAGGTCACAAAGTTCAAACAGCCACAAACCATTTTGACACATTGGTTTGGGTAGGAGCCCAGCAGCACAAAGTTATATTTTGAAAACAAAACACTTTGTGGGAAAAGAAAATGGAGGCAAGGCCAGGGCCTGTGTGATTGTATAGCACTTCTCTAACAATTGTCTTTGGGGGGAAATAATTATGATAGATATCTTCCTGTCAGCTGCGCAGGCATTACTGTGCCATGACATATTTCCTAAACAGAGCATTGCATTACTCTAATGTCAATGAAGTTGTAGCATCACTCTGAAACCAGCAAGAATTTAAAGCAAAAGGACTTGGATATGTTGAATGCAGACACCGTGAGAGTTCTAAAACAAAAGGTATAGCAGAAAGGAAAAGGATGCTGGAGCATCATATGGATTGATTTTCATTTCTAAATACTTGTGTCAATCTCCACAACCCACACAAGCAAGAAATTTTCAAGCCTTTTCTGTTACAAACAAAAGGTCCTAATGGTCACGAGTGAGGGGGCCCTGTGGGTGTGGCCAGCTCTGCGTTGGCCCGTTGGGTCTGTGACATCACAGGAGGCTGTGTGAGATCATGGCAGTTATATAAGGCCATGGCTCAGGTGGGTCTGTTGTGGGTGGACGGAGATTATTGAGAGTTGGGTAGAGATTGTTATTGGAGATTTGGTGATTGATTTGGTGCTATGGGGAGTGTAGGATGTCATTACACTGTGCCAAGCAGTGTTCCTGGTGAGTGTAATGAGGGAACATCCTGGCTGGGACTCACGACCAGCTGGTACAGTTACAGACTACAAAATAACTATGATGTGCTGGGCCTCATGGAAAAAGGAAGCTTTAGCAAGGTGTTCTTGGTGTGACATCATGGCACACGGAAGTCCACCTCTACGAAATCATTCAAAAAAGCAGAGGAGCAAGCAGCCTACATTACGATGGAGGCTGGGATACTGAAGGACCTTCAACACCCTAACATCACACAGTTGCTGAAGGTTATAGAAACTAAGGACAAAGAATACCTGGTCCTGGATTATGTGATGGGGCTCAATCTGGGGCAAGAGATCTTCCAGAGCAAGAGCCAGAGGCTGCAGAAGGATGCCTGGAGGACTTTCCAAGACATCCTGAGAGCAGTGGATTATTTCCACGAGCAGGGCATTGTACATGGGGACCTCAAGCCCCAAAATGTTTTGATCGACACCCAAGGCCATGCTAAGGTATGCTTTGGCTTCGGGTTCCGGTTCCTGCCCGGGCAGGAGGTGACTGCGGTTGGTGGCACACCAGCGTACTATGCCCCAGAAAGAATCTTGTACCAGACGTATGAAGGCCCTCCCCTGGGTATCTGGGCCCTTGAGTGATATTATACGAGATGGTTACTGGGGATCATCTCTTTCATGGGGGTAAATCCCAGATAATATCCTTCATGGGATGGTCTCTTACCCCAACTTCATCTCCAACAATGCCAAAAATCTCAACAAAATCCTAAACCACGACCCCATGATGCAACCAATTGTGCAGAACTTGCTGAAGCACCGGTGGATCCAGGGTGTCCAGCCCCCCAGTCCTCCGGAGCCGCTCGCTGTGCCCACAAAGAGGGTAATCCTCAGCTGTATGGCTGGGATGGGTTTCAACCCGTTAGTGGACACCCTGAGGAGGAAGAAGTATAATCATGAGATGGCAACTTTCCTGTTGCTGCAGAGCCAGGCCTTCAGCATCCGGGTGAAGCCAGTGCATAAGGCTGCAGAGAAAACATCATGGTGCCTGACAAGTACTGCACTGTCACCTCACATCCCCTAGAGGAGGGCCAGTGAGCCTGTCCCCTGCACTGGCCGCTTATGCCCCAGAATGGAGCCCCGAGAAGAAGAGGGTGGCAGAGGCTCCTAGCCACCCATGACCATCCAGAGGACCCCAACTCCCAGTGTGTCCCCACAGCCTGGCCCTGCTGCTCACTCCCAGCCTGGCCCTGCAGCTCCCAGCCTGTCCCTGTCATGCCCATTGTCCTGCCAGCCAGGCCATGGAGCTCCCCACTCTAGCTCCGGAACCAACTCTGCCCCTGCCAACAGTGGGCATCGATACTGGAAGGCTCTCAAGAGGAGCATCACAGGCTGCCTACCGGCCCTTTGCTGCTGCTGCTACCTGCCACCCTGTGGGCACTGCCGACACAAGGCAGCCCCAATGTAAGTAGCACCCAGCAGAGTCCCAGACAACCCTCAATCCTAAAGGAGGCTGGGTGGTCCGGGTGCTTTCTGAGTGAGCTGTATCCTGATGATGTCACCTCTCATGGTCAGGGTAGAACTCGAGTGAGGCGGAGAGGGGAGAGGGATGGAGGAGTCGTGGCCTGAGGGAAGAGTCTCAGATGGACATGAGGACTTGCTGTCGGGTCTACTGTAGCGTAGGGTGGTGGTGACCAAAGCCAATAATGCCTGGTGTATTTCAGTGTCCATTTCATATGTGTCCTTGTCATCTTAGTACAGAGCCATGAGGGCAGCTCCGTGGACGTGGACGTCCTCCCCATGGCAGACCAGCCACATGGGAGGAAGCCACAGTGAATCACCCTGCAGCCCCGTCTAGGGAGCTAGAGGGAAAGGGTGTCCAGGACACCTGTGTTTCCTGGGGAGGGAGGAGGGTGCACAGCACGGAAGGCTGTGCTTGAGTCAAGAGCTAGGATTCGGTGGGAGGAAGACGGAGGAGCAGCAGGAGGGGTCTCCCTGACTTGTGTGCCATTGCCGGAGGGAGGCTGCCCTAAGAGCAGGGAGTACCCAGCACCTTGGAGCCCTCAGCCCACAGCCTCCTGACTGGGTGCAGGTAGATGTGGGGCTGGGTGAGGGTGGGGTTAGTTGAGCAGAGCCGTGATTTATCCCGCCATCCTCTGTGGTACGGAGCTTCTCTCTGCTCACCTCCTCACATGTCCCTGTGTGAGGGTTTCCACCAAGGATCCGCAGAGGCGTTGCTGGCAGGACGGTGAGCCCAGGTGAAGAGAGGCAGCCCTGTCTGTTCTGAGGACTGGGACACTGCTGTTCCCCTGGCCACCATGTAGAAGCCTAGACTCAGCTGTGCTGTGAGCAGCCCAGGAGTACAGAGGCCACACTGACCCTCCGCCTGCTGATTGCACGATGGGAGCCACCCCAGCCCAGTCACCAGAGAGGTGTGTGGCGGCATCTCTACATCATCCCAGTGTCAGCCACAGAGCATCCTGGCCCAGAAGTCAGCACAGCTGAGTCCTGAGGACCAGGGCCATGCCTCAGCCAAAGTGGACCTGGCCTAGGCTCTGAGCCCCATAGCTAACATCTCTGTGGCCTCCCTGCCTCCTCCTCGGTCATCCAGGATGCAGTCGCCCCAGCCCAAGGCAGTCTGCTTTCAGATGTCTCTCCAACTCAGCCAGTCTTTTCCCCATGCGCCATCAGCACTGTGGAGCAGATCTGTTCACGGCACGGATGCTGGAGACACTCAGGGCCAAGGACAGTGGTGCGGGCACTGCAGACACCAGAGGTGCGGGACCAACGCTGAGGGCTTCTGCGTGAGAGCAA
>NW_022900949.1:60506682-60515019 GCF_012274545.1 Fukomys damarensis
TGCCCAGGGCTGCTCTTCCTCTTCCTGCTGTCAGGATCACTGGGATTTTAGGGAGGAGGGAGGCGCATGACTCATGGAGGGCTGAAGTGAAATCCCAGATTTGTACAGGGAGAACTGGGCAGGGTCGGATTCGACTCTGGAACTTCCCAGCTCTCGGTCATACCGTCATCTAGTGTGGAAGACAGCCTGGGACACCACGAGAGGAACGACAGTGTTGGCACCAGATGGTGGTGGTAGTAGCTTTCCAGGCTGTGGCAGGACACCTGAGATTCATCGTCAGAGGGTTCAGTCCAGGGTCACTGTGGGCTTGGGGCAGCACAGCACATCATGGCAGGAGTGTTGGAGGAGGAGACCCTCACCTCATAGCACCTGGGAAGCAGAGTCATGAAGAGGCCAGATCCCATCATCCCAGTCCCAGCCACGCCCCCTGTGACCTCACTTCCTCCCACTAAGCTCTGCCTCCTCAGGGGCACTGCTGTCTAATCCACACTTTAAACTGTGAGCCTACAGGGCACCTCAGAGAAGACAGAGGAAGACAAAGAAGCAATAGGAGGGGGATTTTGCTGATTTGTCCCTTGTTACCCTAGAAAGGCTGCTCTGGGGGCAAAGCATGCTGGGCCCCTGGGAGCCTGCTGACTGCACAGCCTCCTGTGTGGGTGCAGATAAATGTGGAGGCTGGGTGAGGGTGAGGCTTGTCCAGCACAGCCATGACTGTATCTCACAGTCCTCCCTGCTCACCTCTTGTCAGGCCCATGTGTGAGGGATTCCATGAAGAAGCCACCAAGTTGTTGCTGCAAGGATGATAAGTCCAGGTGAAGAGAGGCAGTGCTGAGCTCTGTTTAGTGGGCCACTGTACTGCTGCCCTGGCCACCATGCAGATTCCGGGACATGGCCATGCTGTGAGCAGCCCAGGAATACGCAGAGGCGACGCTGAGCCTCTGTCCATGGAGTTCAGCATGGGAGCCACCCCAGCCCAGTCACCGGACAGGTGTGTGATGCTGCCCCCCGATGACCCCAGCCACTGCCATCCAGCACCCTTCTCCTACTAGAAACTCCTGTGGACCCTGCAGCATTCTTTGGGATCCTCCCCAGCCATGCGGCCATGTGCATTCTCCGTACCTCTTGGTAACCATGTGGTAACTGGAAGGAACAACAGCAGCAAGAATGGGCTGGGTCTCAGCTCCTTGGGAAAACCTGCTGCCCTCACTGGGGCTTCTGAGTCTCTTGGGAGTTTGAATATGGAGAGAGGAGGAGGCACCTCAGAGATTTCTGGAGGGGGTGAAGGGAGAGCAGGGACAAGGGGAAATAATGAGAACCAAGACCCGTCAACCAACACCTGTCAAGATCCCAATGATGAAAGTAACTGTACTGTGTACCTACAATGTACCAATGAACTCAATTTAAAAAACAAAGATTTCTGATGAGGCGAGTGTGCGTGGGAGGGATGTGATGAGCTGGGGTGGTGCAAAAGCTGACCGCACACTCGCCCTCAGTTTCTCCAGAGCTCTACTCTGGAGCCTCCCTAAAAGAAGCCAAGCAGACCCGCTCTGGTCTTTCCACACTTCTATCTATCTTTACACCTTTTCTCTGACTTTAGAGAATTTGTGCCAGTGCACGATATATCATTTCTTCTTGATTTCCCCAATCCGCTCCCCTCCCAATAACCCTCCTCCTCCTCTTCTTTTTCATAAAACAATGACTGTACTCTTTACAGTATGTTCTGAGAGTTTATATTTTACTCCATCTTCTAAAAATCCTGGTAATGTCCTACTAAATTTAATTCACAGCCTAGAATTTAGACAAAAAACTCTGGTTAATATTCATAATTTTAAAAATTCAGCCTTAAAAACATTTGTTCTGCTGAGTTGCTCTTGTAAATGAACATGTTGTATGAATTTTCATGTTTTCAATCTTTATACCCTGTCTGCTTAAAAGGATTTATAGCACCTATGACATTGCATTTTACTAAACCTCTGAAAACAAATTTCAGGAATGATATTTAGGTACTAGATTAGATCCATACAATCCAAATACAGTACTTTTCAGCTAGTACTAATACTCATACTTTTTTACTCATAATAGTAAAAAAAAACATGATTTAAATAATTTAGTCATCCAGTTTGGATTTGTCAATTATTTCAGAATGTTCAAATGAAACTTCTTGGAATATAGCTAATCAGCTCACCATTGACAATATTATAATAAGGTTTAAACTCAGACTATGGGAGTATCACAGGTTTTAAGGACGTAGCATCTTTATTTAAATATAAGGTACAAAGACCCAAAGACTTAAGGATATCTGAACAGATCACTTGTTATACTTTACAGAGATTGGAAATTTGTATCAAAAGTGAAGGAGGGGGCTGGGGATTTACCTCAGTGATTCCAGCGCCTGCTTTGCAAGCACAAGGACCCAAGTTCGTTCCCCAGTACCAAAAAAAAGTAAAGGAGGCTATGGGGGTGACACTTGGATTGTGTTGGTAGGATGCTGTCCTTAGTAGAACAGATAGCTACTTTTGTTACTTATTTGACCCCTTTTGCATTAATTCTTTGATTTCACCTGACATTAAGTCTATAATCTCTTTATGCCTGTAGGATCACCTTTCAGTGGATCCAAGTGGACATTCCTTTTGCTCTTCCTCAGCTATGACTTACTCCAGAATAGGAGATGAGCCACCAAAGGTTTTCCAGGCCTCAACTTAAACCCGTAGGGCTCCAGGAGGAGTAAGTACTTTGCAGACATTCTCAGAGCTTTCCGAAGTTGTGGGGTGATAGATTGCCTACATCACATTAATTGCTACATTTGATTTGGTAAAGAGTGGCAAGATGGCGGCAGAGGCATGGTGGTAAGTGAGGCATTCATCACTGGGAAAACCGTTAAAGTTCAGTTGTATTTAGTATATGGTATTTTCTTTGTCCTCTCTGCCCCCAGCTCTGTGAGGATGACTTCTGTTATGTAAATATCTATCGATTGCTTTTTATCTTCACATACTGACAAGATAATAATAGGAAACCCTTGGTCCATGAAGTATCCTACCCATAGTCAACTAAATGAAATGTTTCAAGTTGTACAGAAAGGATATATAATGAATAACCATATCTCTGCCCCCAGTTTATTCAAATCATAACATTCTTCTCTATTTGATTCAGGTTGTCTCTTGTTTTGTTTTCTTTTTAAGCAAAAAGTGTTACAGATACAATTAAAGCTTCTAGTATGCTCCTTCCAGGCCCCTTTTCTCTTTCTCAACCTTTTACCTGTGTCTGAAGTTTATCATTATTATGCGTATTTTTATAAGTTTATTGTTTATGTACACATCATGAAACATAATAGATAAGTTCTTCAGATCTCTCAACTTTATATGACTGGGATTATTATTGAATGTGTCCTTGCTCAGTAATAGGCTTCTGAGATTTGTTCAAGTTGATACATATAGTCCTGGTTTCTCTGCTTTTACTTCTATGTATTACTCAAAATATTAATAAAGCACAAATTTGTATCTATTTTTCTGTTGATAGATATTTAAGTGTAACTAACTTTGCACTAATTAATCCTTATGCAGGTCTCTTGTAAGACCTAAGAATGATATTGCTGGGTTGTAGGTTATGTGCACATTCGTCTTTATCTAGAAATTATCAGTTACCATAGTGATCACAACTATTGGCTTCTACAAATTGTGGTGTGAGTATTCCCATTCCTCCATTTCCTTATTAGGACTTACAGTAAAATTTTAGGTTTTCCAAACTAAGGAATGTGAAATAATTGTTTAGTTCCCATACACAAACATATAACCTTAACAATACCCTTGCCATAGTTCTGCAAATTCATCAGATATTTTAATCTTGATTCGCTAAAAGTGACAAAGCCTTATATATATAAAGTCTGAAAATATTAATCTTTTGCTATCATAAATATTCTAATAATGCTTTCATAGAGTTCACGGTGGGAACAATGAAATTCAGACCCATCCACATGAATGATAAGTAGTTGCCAGTACTGGTAGGAATGTAGCACGCTCTTCCATCTATTACATTGTCAAAGACAGTGTTAAGGGCACTGAGTTTTATGTAATTAAGTCCTTTTAAAGTATTTTGTTGTAATTTGGAGAAAGGTTAAATCCTATTCATTATTTGTCCTAGAAATGTTTACTTTAAACATTTTAGGAAATATCAGAGACCTGTTACTAAAATTTTACTGTAAGTTGATAACAGAATTGAATATAGTTACTCTTTTTTTAAAAAATGTAGTACTAGGGATAGAATGCAGAGCCTTTGTAAGGAAAGTTAAAACTTTAAGTTGGAAAGGCTTGGATTAAGGCTTTCGGCTCTCTAAGGCGCATAATCACTAGTTCACCTCTTCTTTCCCTGGATACCTGGCCAGTTCCCCAAACAGGGAGAACTTTGTTAAAAAGACCAGATGTTCTTAACATCAAGATGAAGAATGTGATGCATTCCGCCCCTCCCGAACCCCTGGCCAGGGCCCGGTTGGGACAAGACTGCAAGCACATTCACCTTTTTCCGCACCAAAAGAACAGATAGATTTACTACCTTTGTCTAGAGAGCTATATAAACAGCCCGCCTAGCCCAGGCTGCTGCTGCTGTCTTACGCCTGGGATTGAGACATGTAGCCGGAGGGACTGCTGAAGAGACCCGTGCTGTGTTGCGAGTGATGGACCTAATTCCTCCAACATTCAGGTGTTGTTGCCAGAGAGCCTAAGGGTAGTTTCCCGGATAGAGTCCCTCTTGCTGTTAGAGGACTCTCCTCTTTCTTTGTCCTCTCCATTCTTACTTTTGTTTTCTGTATGCGCATATCCTTCAATAAACTTTCGCTTTTGTACTTATTTAAGGCTGGTGGACATTCTTTTAGCGGATCAAGCCAAATTAATTAGGAGACCTTGCACGGCAAAGGGCAATAAATAAAATTTGTCCTTACAGCCTTCACATTGAGCTAGAGCTTCAGATCTTTTTTTGAGATAGAGTCTCTCTAAATGACAAGTTGGCCAGGTGGGTTTTGAACTTGGGATCCTCCCGCCTCAGTCTCTCACAGTTCCAGTATTACAGATCGGTGCAACAACACCCAGCTAGTTATTTGTTATCTTTGGAGGGGTAGATCTAAGGATTACTTTATTAAATGACAGGATTCTGTGAAATTTAGAAATAAGTTAGTTTATATATTATTTTTATTTTATTTTTACAGATAAAGGAAACCAGGAAAGCAGTGAGAGATTCTGACGGTGGACTAGAAAAAATGGCTGTTGGTCATCATATCCATGACTAAGGTCATGTTATTGTCAAAGAACGAGAAAGACTACAGATGAAGAAGTCATTCAAGAGTTCATCAATATGAGTGAAAGTAAGTTATTACAAAGATATTCTTTCCTATAAAGTTAAACTATCAGCTATATTTGGAGAACTTGATTGATTTTCATAAGATGTAAGTTATGAAGAACATGTACAAGGAATGCTCTACCAAAGAAATAAAATTGTGGTTTAGTCATTTAACGATGTTTTTACAGTGTTTTCTGACAGTGTGGGGTATGATTTATTTTCTTGATTTATACTTAGAAAATAGAATTTGGCCTGTTGTTTAGTAATATTACCAGTAGGTAAAATGAGTACTGAAGTATTTTTATCAAGGGAGTATACCTGAAAAGTATGAAGAAAGTAAAAATCATGTAGAATGCCAAATCCAAGAACTAATGTTAATTTAGTGTGTTTTTTCTTAATAGTTTTATGTATGTGTTAACACATCACTTTTTTTCAAATTAGTGTTTATGTATAGCATATATGGTGCTTATTATTATTATTATTATTATTTGTACGAGGGATCAAACTTAGGCCCTTGAGCTTGAGAGGCAGGTGGATAAACCACTGAGCTAAATTCATCGCTCTATATTGTGCTTATTTTAATTCACCACTCTAATTGTAAAAATCACCCATCATATTATTTTTTAAAAAACATTATAAGTGATAACCTAAGTATTATATCATATATATTATGTGAGTCACAATTTAGTTAAACTATTTCGTATTTTGAAAACTTGGGTTTTTTGTATAGTTTTTAATTCCTGGTGTACCCTAGATAATATATATATTTTATCAAGTAAGTCGTTCATTTTCCAGATTTACATTGATTCTTCAATGCTTTTAGGTCTTCCTAATGTTCTAACCCTTCTCATTATAGCTTTAAGTATGTTAAAATATAGTAATAATTTAAATCAAATGTTAATTTTATTTTAATACTAATATTCAGTCATTTGTATTTTAATTTAAAAGTAAAATTATTGAAATTTAGTCATATTCATCTTCTATTTTCATAATCTATTTTGAGTAATGTCTTATTAGAATAAAAGCTTTAAACTACTATATTATTTTAGAAGCAGGAATTCTACCTGAAGTAGGTTTGATATATTATTCTTATGCAGTAAGATGGAAGCCACAATACCTTCACCTTTATTTGTAGCCTTTATTTGTAATTTTACAATCTAAACCTACATTGACTATTTCACATTAAGTGTAACATGTTGAAAAAAATTTTAGTTCAGGAACACATTATGATAAGGGAAGTCTGAAAGTACAGGAGCTGTCATCTACGTTTATTGCTGTTATGGAAGTTACATTACTTAAAACTTCCATGACACCCTAAACTGGCAGGCCCGAGTTGGGTTAAACAGGAGGATGATGAGGTGAAGAGGGATGCTAGCCACAGAAGGAGCATCCCAAGCCGGGCATGGTGGCGCCCACCTGTAATCCCAGCACTCGGGAGGCTGAGGCAGGAGGATCGCTGTGAGTGCAAGAGCAGCCTGAGCTACACAATGAGTTCCAGGTCAGTCGCAACTACGTAGTTAGACCCTGTCTGAAAAAAAAAAAACCAACAAAAAAACAACAAAAAGGAGCATCCCACTACAGGAACACCACTGTGAGATGATTCAGATTCAGATCATGATTGAGTGTGATTGGGTCAACCAGTCCACTGGGTAGAATAAAATGATATTCAGACAGGTAGTGAAAACCAGATCATCAGTAGGAATAGGGGAACAAAATATAGGAGCGGGAATATTATCCTAACCGAAAAAACAGCTTCCCACCTCTGTCTCGAAGGTAAGCTGAAGAAAACACCAGGCCAGCATGCAGTAGGAGGGAAAGCAAGGCACTTACTGACAGTTGATACCTACGTACATATTCTCTTTACTTCTGTATTTAATGTAGGTGATGCTCATGCATTTGACAATGAGTGGCAGAGTGAGATTCTGAAATACAAACAAGGGAGACGATGGCACAATCTAGAAAACGCTAGAATGCAGAGTGTCGGTCAGGAGAATTTTGGAACCAGAGAACTCAAAAGAAGGTAAAAGTTATAGAAATGTTATGTTATGTAATATCTCTGTGAAGGTTACACATATTTAATGTGTATTAGATATTTTGAAAAATTTTGCAAAAGCTTTAGCTTCCCTTGGAGTAGCTAGGGAAAATAAATGTCTTGAAAAATATATTAAAATAAGGGATCATTATACATTTCATACCATTGTGGAATTATAAAATAATTTGGCTCTTTGATAAAAATGGAAAATAATAGCTATTCCTATTGAAATGATACTCCAGAGAGACACAGCCTAGCCAGACCTTAAGACGGAAATCTATTCCAAGATATAAGAAACTGGAGGGTTACAACAGAAGGTAGAGACCATTACAGAAACATGGGTAAGTGGGTATCAAGTAAATCAGAAGTCTGTGCAGGATTACATGTGCTAATATCCTTTATTTGGGGTTTTTTCTTTTTAGTCTTTGAGGGCAACCACTTTTACTGGGATAACATGGAATCTCAGTGTTGTTTTGATTTGTGTTTCCCTAATGGCCAAAGATGCTGGCCATTTTTCATGTATCTATTAGCCATTTGTACCTCTTCTATTTTTGAATGAATCTTGTTTTTAGGAGCACCTAATTTTTTAGGTGTTATTTTTATGTATTGTAGGTATCAGTCCTCTGTCTGAAGAATATCTGGCAAAAAGCTTTTCCCCATTCTGTAGACTGTCCCTTCTCCATGCTGATTGTTTCTTATGCTGTGTAGAAACTTAAATTTGATAGAATCCCATACGTCGATTCTTGGAATTATTTCTTGTGCACTCGGGATTTTTTTGTTCGGGAAGTTCTTGCCTGTGCCAGTGAGTATAGCACACCCCTGATCCAGTCTCTTCCCACAAGCCCCACCTCTGAACACAGGAGGCTTTTGGAGGACAGTCTAGATCTAAACCCTAACACTTAGTTTTGGTGTTGGGTAATGCTGGCTTCAAGGAGTGAATTTGGCACTGTTTTTCTTTCCATTTCATGGGGAAGTTTGAG
>NW_022900949.1:60515166-60552240 GCF_012274545.1 Fukomys damarensis
TCAGCACAATGAAGACATCAGGACCTGGGCTTTTCCTAGGAACTATACTTTTAATACTGCCTCAATTTCATAGACTACTCAGGGCTTTTATATCTTCTTAGTCCAACTTTGGTAAGTCAAGTGTCTAGAAATTTAATCCATTTTTCCTAGATTCTTCAGTTCATTGGACTGCAAGTTTCCAAAATAGTTTCTTATAATCCTCTGGATTTCAGCAATACCTGTGGTGATTTTGTCTTTTCACTTTTCTTGGTTTTGGTTTTTGTTTTTGAGACAGGGTATCACTATGTAGTTGAGACTGCCGTGGAACTCACTATGTAGCCCAGGCTGGCCTCGAACTCACAGCAATCCCCCTGCCTCAGCCTCCTGAGTGCTGGGATTACAGGTGTGTGCCACCATGCCCAGCGTGTTTTGCACTTCTAATTGCATTGAGATGGATATTTTCTTCCATTGCTAAATCTGGTTAAAGGATTTTTTTCATTTTATTTATACTTTGAAAGAACCTATTTTGTGATTCATTCATCCTTTATTGATATCTGCTCTGATCTTTACAGTTACTTTCTTTCAATAGTTTTGGAGTTTGGATTGCTTTTGTTTTTCTAGGCCCTTGAGATGCATCAACATTAGATTATTCAGTAATAGTCTACTTTTCTAATGTAGGCACTCAGAGCAACACTTCCCTCTTAAAAGTCCTTTATTGTGTTCCACAGGTTTCAGTGTATTGTACTTCAGTAGTCACTTGAGTCTAGGAATTTTTCAGTTTCTTCCCTGATTTTTTTGGTAACCCATTGATTATTCAGGAAAGTATCATGTAATTTTCATGTGTTTGTGTAATTTGTGTGGTTTCTTTTACTGTGGATTCAGTTTTATTCCATTGTGATATGATGGGATGCAAGAGGTTATTTCCACTCTTTTATATTTATTTAAATGTATGTGAAAAAATGGAAACAAAGTCTTTGTAAATAGGGAAGGGTAAAGAGGGTGAGGGGAGGGCAGGGGTATGGGAAAAAAGAACCAAGATATATCATGTACATGTATCCTGTAAAGGCACAAAATCCCAATCATAAATGCAACTATTGCTTGCATTAAATGTACCAGTAAACAAAGGAAAAATACATAAATAAATATACTTTATAACCTAAGATGTTTTATTTTAGAGAAAGTACCATTGCCTGCTGAGAAGTATATGCACTATGCTGCTTTTAGATAAAGCACTCAATAGCTCTTTGTTAGGTCCTTTACTTAAGGAGAATGGTTTGACTCTGATATTTCTTTGTTGAATCCTGTTTGGTTGACCTATTTGTAACAGCTATTAAATTCCCACACTATAATTGTATTGATGTCTGCTGATCCTTTTAAGTAAAGAAGTTTTTGTTTTATGCAATTAAGTATGCTGACATTTAGTGCATATAATTTATGTTTATATTTATAATTATCTCTTCCTATTGACTTCTACCCACTACCAATATGTAGTGGGCTTTTGTCTCTTTCCATCAGTTTTGGCTTGAAGTCCACTTTGTCTGATATTAGGATAGTTATTCTTGCTTGCTTCTGGGCACTGGTTTGCATGGAGTATTTTTTTTAATTGAATTTATTGTTACATTTCAGGGATACAGTACAGTTACATTCATCGTTGGGATCTTGTACCTCTACATGACAAGTCTTGATTCTCATTTTTTCCCGTTACCTCTGCCCTCCCTTCACCCCCTCCTCCCCTCCCCATCTACAAACACTTTATTTTCATCTTTTCATTATCTTATTTTTTTCTTTTTCCTTATTACCCTTCCCCTACCCATCCCACCTTCCCTACACCTTTAGCTCCTTTTTTCCCATTTCTAAATGTCAGTAATCTTATTAGAATCTTATGCATTGTTGCAGATTATTCATACCAGAGAAACTATTCGGTATTTACACATGTGACTTATTTATTTCACTTAGGAGTATATCTTTAATATGTATCCATTTTCCTATGAATGAATCTATTTTCTCATTCTTTATGGCTGAGTAATATTCCATTTTATAGAAAAACCACATCTTCTTTATCCAGTTTCCAACGGATGGGCAAATGGGCTGTTTCCAAGATTTAGCTATTACAAACTGTGCCACTACAAACATGGGTGTGCATACTTCTCTGTGATATGATTCTTTTAGTGCTCTTGGAAAGATACCCAGCAGAGGGATGGCTGGGTCAAATGGAACCTCCAGACTGCTATATACAGTCAATGCAATGCCAATTGAAATTCCAACAGTATATTTCACAGAACTAGAAAAAAGAATCCAAAAATTCATTTGGAACCATAAGAGACCTAGAATAGCAAAAGCCATTTTAGGCAATAGACACATGGCACCAGGTATAACCATTCCCAATTTGAAACTACACTACAAAGCCACTGTTTAAAAAAAAACATGGTACTTGCAAAGAAATAGGCCTGAGGATCAGTGGAACAGACTGGAAGACACAAAAAACAAACCCAGATGTACTCAGCTACCTCATCTTTGACAAAGGAGCTGACCATCCTCAGTGGAGGAAAGATAGCCTCTTTAATAAATGGTGTTGGAAAAACTGGATGTCAACCCGCCACAGATTAAAATTAGACCCTTACTTGTAGGAAAAGACCAAAGCAACAGCAACTCGTCCAAAGAAGTCACTTCTGGCTAAAGGATGAAAACTACAGACCTCCTTTGCCTCAAATTTGTCTTCCCAGTAACTGTGCTGGGTTAGGTCATATACTGACGAGACAGTATAACAATACCAAGGCAAATCCAAAGATTTCAGTGATACTTTTCTAGGAATAAGTAGTATGTAGATTGTACTTGTACAGGACAATATGGTAATGATGGTTTTTAAACCTTTCATGTTAGGCAAGTGAGATTAAATTAAGATGATTCACTCAAGCCCTCTTCTACAGCAAAAGGTTCAGTGACTATTAGCACAGGTAAGACAGAATCCCAGGTATATGCTCTATACCTATAATGATTTTCTTGGTCTCTAACGTGCTACACAGAAGGCCTCAGAGCTCTTTTTACAGCCATCACTAGCAAAGCTGCACTTTCAAGAAAGTCTAAAGTTAACAATTTGTAGTTTTTGTGCTCAGCTAAATATAAATTATTTCCTTTAGCAAACTAAGTTTTTTATTCAAATTACTCTTGTCATGCAATACTGAAATTGTTTTTATTCTCTACTCATAGTGGTCACAGCTACTTAAGAGATATAGCAGGCTTTTTCCCGCCAGGGATTAGTACTGGTGTTGCCGGCTTTGTGAAGTTTGCTGTATTGTCTCAAACAGTTCTATTATTTGTTCTTTAGGTAGCTGTATATAACTTCATTTTATAGCCCATTTGGCCATAATTTACAATTTCTTATCTTATTTGTTGCTAGCTGTATGTTTCATTGTCTGATACAATGACTAGAAGTGAATCATTGTAGATCTTAAAGACATAGAATAAATGCTTTTAATTTGCTTTATTAATAGCCTAAAAAGAAAAAGTGGAAAGAAGCCACAAAAACCAGTTTTAGCTCAATGGGAGAAAAGGACTTTCCTTTCTCCCTTGTAGCTAGAGCACCTTTTTGCCAAAAGCTTTTGCAGCCACTTATGAGACAACTACTCACATTGGAGGGCAGGATACCCAATTACTTTACTTAGAGTGTCATACCAAAAACCTAACCTAAGTATTACAACATTTTCAGAAAGAGAGTGAGCTTTTTTTCCTAACATAGTTCAGACAGCAATCTTGCTTATAACATTCCCTTTGGGTACTGAAGCCTCAGTAGCCGAATCTAGGTGGAGAGGTTATAAAATTACCATAATTTCTCAATGTAACCTTTCACCAAATTGTGATTTTTTTTAGGTACCCCCCTTTGTAGAACAGCAGGTCTGAGGATGATGGCTTTAACCTATGAAGATACAGTCTTTCTGTGTAGCTGGTGGCATATCTTTAGTACCAAATGGAGAATTTCCAGTATTAAATTGGTTTCTTTTAATGAAAGCACACACTGCTATTTCCTTTATTGTTTTTTTTGGCAGTAGTGGGAAATGAACTTAAGCCTTTGCATACACTAGGCAAGCACTGAGGTCTGAGGATGATGGCTTTAACCTATGAAGATACAGTCTTTCTGTGTAGCTGGTGGCATATCTTTAGTACCAAATGGAGAATTTCCAGTATTAAATTGGTTTCTTTTAATGAAAGCACACACTGCTATTTCCTTTATTGTTTTTTTTGGCAGTAGTGGGAAATGAACTTAAGCCTTTGCATACACTAGGCAAGCACTGCTCCACTGAGGTTCATTCCTAACCCTTTTTTTATTTTTTGAGTCAGAATCTTGCTAAATTGCCCAGCCTGACCTCAAACTTGCAATCCTCCCACCTCAGCCTCCCAAGCAGCTGGGATTAGAGGAACGCTCCACAACATACTATAATACAGTTTATAATGTAATAAAATATATTAAGTAAAGGATAATTTTTCTCAACAAAGGAAATATTAGTGATTCTTAAATAGCAAGCCACACACAATAATGCTTTTAAGTAGCTACCACACCTTGAACAGTAAATAGGTAAAAACTGTTATTACAATAACAAGTATAAAATCACGATTTTTTTTTTGTACCAGGGATCGACTGGGAATCGAACTCAAGTCCTTGTGCTTGCGAGGCAGATGCTTGAACCACTGAACTAAATCCCCAGCCATTTTAAAATCGTGATTTTAAAATGTAGTTTGAAAGAATACTTATTTAATGTGAGAGAATACCAGTATTTTTTCTGTCAAGCTAAAGTGAGGTAAATTATGGCATTGAATTTTTTTTTTACCTAAGTGAAAGTATTATAATTACTAATTAAAGCTAATTTAAAAAATCAAAATGTCATTTTTTCCCAATGATACTGTTTTAAACACCAGTTTTTAATTTTTTGTCACAGCAAAGAAATGACTTCACTGAATTAGACTATACCATTCTACTTCATGACACTGCATCGCAGGTAAAGTATAATTTTTCTCTATTTGATGCCACTTTAAAAACAGAATCCTTTTAAAGCCCCAGTGTGCTTTATTAATTTTGAACATAAGTCAGAGTTCATGTAAGGTTGGATCAATATGACAAAGCAGCATATTTGGGGGTGGCATGTTCTGGTTTGCTTTCCTCATGAAGGTATTGAGTACTCAGATGAGATAGAATCTTCTCATCTATTTTTTCTCATTGTTTATTGATTTTTTTAAGTATATAGTACAGTTACATTCATCATTGGGACCTTGTACCTTTACACGATGTATCTTGGTTCTTATTTTTCCCCACACCCCTGTCCTCCCTTCACCCTCTCCACCTTCCCCTATTTACAAACATTTTGTTTCCATTTTTTCCCTTTCTCACATTTTTTCCCTTCTTTCCTTTCCCCTACCCTTCCCATTTTCCCTAATCCTTTACTTAGCCCTTTTCTTCCTATTTCACATTATCAATTATCTTCTCCTTTAAAGGGGACGATTATGAAATTTTTTCTTAAGAAATGCCCTTTACTTTGAAAACTGAAAAACTTGGGGAATCAATGCAAGAAAATGAGAAGACGTTTTCAGGTAGAGGAACAGCGTTGTGACCCTGAGGCAGCAATAAGCCTGTTCTTCTTGAAGAACAGAGGTTAGGTGGCTGAAGAGAGGAACGCAGGGGTGAGTGTGGAGGCAGAGTGGTCGGGCAATGGACAGGGGTTGCATCCTCTGAGAACATTTTGGGCCCTAGGAAGAAATTCAGTTTTTATTCCAAATGTGGTACAGAATCCCTGGAAGGTAACAAGGAAGTAACGTAAGCCAATGTATATTTATTTTATTAATATTCATTGATTTCCTTTGTGGTACTGTCTATTGAACCTACAGCCTTGAGCTTATTAGGCAAGTGCTCTATCACGAAGCTGTATCTGCAGCACCATTAATGGAATGTATGTTTTTTAAATAAAAAAATTAACTCAGAATATGTATGGAAAATAGATGTTAGTGGGTAGGATAAATACGGGAAGGCTAATCGGGAGAGGTATTGCTCAGCTTTTCATGGCTGGGACAAAATACCTGACAACAACTTAAAGAAGAGGTTTACTTTAGCACACAGTTTCAGAATGTTTCAGTCTATAGTCAGCTGGCTCACAGGATGACAGGCAGGAGGACATGGCCGAGGAAAGCTGCACAACTCATAGCATCCAGGAAACAGATAACATAGGAAGAGCCCGAGAGAGGAAAGGGTAGAGCAGAAATCAATGCAATGGAAACAAAGTGATACAAAAAATAAACGAATCAAAGAGTTGGTGTTGTGAAAGAATAAATAAAATCGATAAACCCTTAGCTAACCTTATCAAAAAAGGGAAAGAAAAGTCTTAGATCCATGCAGTCAGGAATGAAAAAGGCAAAGTCACAACAGATCCAACAGAAATCCAGAGGATCATTAATGCCTACTTTGAGAACCTGTACTCAAACTGGAGAAAACAGAAGAAATGGAGACATTTTTAGATACTTATGAATTACCAAAGTCAAACAAATATAAAAACATTTTGAACACCCCAACTACAATCAGTGAAATTGAAAATGTAATTAAAAATGTACCAACAAAAAAAGCCCAGGTCCTGATGGATTCACTGCTGAACTTTACAGGACATCTACTGCCTTTACTCTTCAAACTCTGCAATGAAATTGAAAGGGAAGCAATACTTCCAAATTCATTCCTGGAAACACATATCCCCCTTTGATTCCCAAATAAGGGAAATATGCAACTAAAAAAGAGAACTACAGGCCAATCTCCTTAATGAATATTGATGCAAAAGTCCTTAAGATACTAGCAAACAGAATACAGAGGATCAAGAAGATTATACATCCCGACCAAGTAGGATTTATTCCATGGATGCAAGGATGGTTCATCGTACGTTGTCAGTAAATGTAATACACTATATGAAGAAAGTCAAGGACAACCATTAAATCCTTTCGACAGATGCAGAAAAAGCATTTGACAAAATTCAACACCCATTCAAGATAAAAACCCTGCAAAAAATTGGAATAGATGGTCTATATCTCAACTAAATAAAGGCTATCGATGACAAACCAACAGCCAACATATTAAGCAGAAAACTGAAAACTGAAAACTTTCACGTTAAAATCAGGAATAACACAAGGATGCCCACTATCACCACTCCTCTTCGATACAGTTTTGGAAACATTAGCAACAGGAATTATACAAGAGAAAGAAATTAAAGCAATAAAGATAGAAAAGGAAGAAGTTAAACTGTCATTATTTGCTGATAAGATAGTCTACATTGAAGACCCAAAAACTCTACCAAAAGACTTCTAGACTTACTTGACACTTTCAGCAGAGTAGCTGGATACAAGGTCAACACTCAAAAATCAATAGCCTTCTTGTACACAAATAACAGACTCAGTGAGAGAGAAATTAAGTAAACCATCAATAGCCTTCTTGTACACAAAGCACAGACACTGAGAGAGAAAGAAATTAAGGAAACCAATTCCTTTCATAATAGCATCCAAAAAATCAAGTATCTAGGAATCAATCTAACAAAAGAAGCAAAACACTTCTGCAATGAAAACTACAGCACTCTGAAATAAGAGATCGAAGAGGCTATAAGAAATTGGAAAGATATCCCCCGTTCCTGGGTAGGAAGAATCAACACAGTGAAAATGGCCA
The DNA here is from genome assembly GCF_012274545.1 of Fukomys damarensis. Lineage (NCBI taxonomy): Eukaryota > Metazoa > Chordata > Mammalia > Rodentia > Bathyergidae > Fukomys > Fukomys damarensis. Next base: position 60,522,827 of record NW_022900949.1, read on the forward strand.
CACTAACAAAAGTGCTACACAGATTCACTGAAATGCCAACTGAAATTCCAACACTATTTCACAGAACTAGAAAAAAAATAATCCAAAAATTCATTTGGAACCCTAAGAGACCTAGAATAGCAAAAGCCATCCTAGGTAACAAAGACATGGCAGTGGGTATAACAATTCCCAATTTGAAACTATACTACAAAGCCACTCTGATAAAAACAGCATGGTGCTGGCAAAGAAACAGACCTGAGGATCAGTGGAACAGATTGGAAGACACAAAAACAAATCCAGATGTACTCAGCTATTTCATCTTTGACAAAGGAGCGGACCATCCTCAGTGGGAAAAGAACACCTCTTTAATAAATGCTGTTGGAAAAACTGGATCTCAACCTGAAAGATTAAAACTGGACCCTTATCTTTTTCACCATGCACTAAATTAAAATCCAAGTGGATTAAAGATCTAAATATTAAAGAAAAACACTAAACTTGCTGGAAGGTAAGTTTTTACAAACAAATCCTCAGTGGCAAGGGAACAGCAGAAAGAAACAAATGGGATATTATCTTATTAAAAAGCTTCTGCAATGCAAAAGAAACCATCAATAGAACTAAGAGACAACCTACAATTTGGGAAAACATTTTTACTAGCTGCTCCTCAAAGGACTTATCTAGAAATTAACAGACATATCACAGACAAAGAATTAAAAACACCAAGTAAATATATGAAAAAATATTCCACATCACTGGTCATTGGAGAGATGCAGATGAAAACAACACTGACATTCCACCTCTCGCCAGAAATAGCTGCCATCAAGAAATGACACAATAACAAATGGTGGGGTCGTGGGGAGAAAGGAACCCTTCTCCATGGTTGGTGGGAGTACAGACTGGTGTAACCACTATGGAAATCAATACAGAGATGCCTCAAAGAGCTGGGACTACAGGTTCCATTTGATCCAGCCATCCCTCTGGCTGGGTATCTTTCCAAAAGAATTAAAAGAATCTTATCACAGAGATATATTTGCACCTATGTTTATAGCAGCAGAGTTTGTAATAGCCAAAACTTGGAAATAGCCCATTTGCCCACCAGTTGGAAAGTGGATAGAAAAGATGTGGTTTTCCTATAAAATGGAGTATTACTCAACCACAAAGAAAGAGAAATTAGATTAATTCATAGGAAAATGGAAACATATTGAGGATCTACTAGTAAGTGAAATAAGTAAGTCATACACATGTGAATACCTAATAGTTTCTCTAGTGTGAATAAACTTGTACAGTACATAAGATCCTAATGAGATAATTGATAATGTGAAATAGGAAAAAAAGGGCTAAAGGTGCAGGGAAAGTGGGAAGGGTAGGGGAAAGCCAATAAGGGAAAAGAAAAAAATAGGAGAAAATGAAAATATGGAAATAAAGTGTGTGTAAATGGGGAGGGGAGGAGGTGCTGAACGGAGGGCAGGGAGGGGGGAAAAAACGAGAACAAGACCTGTCATGTAAAGGTACAAGATCCCAATAATGAATGTAACTGTACTGTATGACCTAAAATGTACCACTAAACTATATGGGGGAAAAAAACTACATATTCATCAGTGGGGTGACACAAACATTGCACACAGACACAGGCGTAGCTATAACAGTACAGCTACAGGAATGGGTAGAGGGTAGTTATGGGAGAGAAACTGGTGACTCTACGAGAACTGTTCTTTGTGCTTTTCTTTTGAATTTGCTGTAGTACTGAATATGCTAAATATGTTACAATTTTTAAATTTTGTGGAACAGTGCAAAAACTAATAAGCAACTACTACACCTTAGCCAAGAAAAGCACATTTCCTGGCTTTGCCTTTCTTAACAGACTTTTCTCCTAATTTACCCTTAACCTGAGAGAATGACTCTGAGGTCTCTGCTTTACATGGGAGGTTTTCCATAAGACGCATGGGTTTTTAAAAAATGTCTTCCACGCCTGAGGTTTGTGCTTCCACTTCACGTTTGGCCTTGGGTTTCTTGCTTTCTTGTCAGATCCATAACTCATCTAATTTCAAAACTATTCTTAACCCCAAATTTTTGTTTTTACAAAAGATCACCCCGGCCATATCCATTTTCCTTCTGGAAGCAGACTTTTTTGGTAAATCTTATATGGAAGACCAATCCCAATGTTTTTTCTCATTCCTGCAGATAATAAAATAGCAGTGATATGAAGTTTTGAAAATATTTCTTTTCACATCGCTTATATATAATTATAATACAAGATAATTACATAAACATAGAACACTATATATATAATATATAGGTTCTAAAGCATAAATCCAACATATTGACCTTTACACAGTTGAAAATACAGTGGTCACGGTGCAAATGGTGCGCTATCAAACCAATCTTTTGCCTACTCTGTAAAGCTTACCTAATAAAATTACAAATTTTTATTTCTATATTCTGGGATAAGAATATACAAAGATAGACCAGATCATGAAAAAATACTTTCTCAGTAAGTAATAACCTTTGTAAAAAGAATGAAAATAGTCCGGTTGACAAGTGCTTTATGTTTCTTTTTTAGTGCACGCTTTTTTATTTGCTAGTATTTTCTTATCTAAGGAGATTACTAAAGCCAGTCTCTCTTTTATGTTCTGTTTTATTGTCCTGGGCTTAGGCTGATATCCTGGATGAGAATATGAGAATACTCACTGAGGATGTCACCCTTCTCATGACTCACACCTCGATTTAGGATAGATCTTTCCCCTAGATCAATGTTATGGTCTCAACTTCCCCAATTGCAAGAACATCACCCGGCATTGGTATTAAAGACATCAGGGGTAGGAGTGTAGCTCAGTGGTAGAGCACTTGGTCTAAGCATGCACAAGACCCTGAGGATCACAAAAACATAAGTAAAATAAAAAAAGAAAAACAATATTTATTCTACAGCAATCACATCATAACATTCCAAAATGTCCTACAGTCCCTGATTATCAAAGAATAAGTTATCCTTTAGTGTCAATTACAGGTTGTAGGGAGAGGATACGTTTTCCTGGAACCATCCATGACTTGAGCAAGTCCACTAACCTACTTTCTCACCTGCGTGTTGTTCAAAGTATCCACTTATTCCTGCAACACCTAATGGCCGCTGAGCAACTACTCTAGTGTATACAGCCTATCTCCCGAGTTTGGAGCCCAGTTTTTGCTACAAGTTATAAAGGCAATCAAAACACAAATTCTAGTTGTAGTCTGAGCAATTAAAAGTTACTGTAAGCCCTATTTTCTTCTCTTTGGAGGGTTGGTTGCCCTTTCCCTAAGGGTGGGAAAATTACATATATATATATATACATACACACACCAGTTCAAGATTGCCCAAAGCAATCTACATCTTTCTCTCACTTAACACTCTGGACAATAGAATACACCCAATTATAAATGGAAACATCTAAACCTTACCCACTCCACTCAGTAAAGACAAATTGTGTGCCAAGTATTACCTTAAAGGTTTACATTTATGTTTTTAACTAAAGGTAATGCTACTGGCACCACACACCTCACGTTATGACCAACACCTCAATCTTCTGACCACACCCCAGGATAAGGAAAAAGAGCCCTTAAAAGGCTTCCTGAAATCACACAGTAATGGCACCAGGATCAAAGCCTGACACACTCCTCCCTGGGATAACGTGCTGCAAAAACACATGTTTTGAGAGTCAGCTGCAGGGCCAACATAAAATAGAAACCTAGAAATAAACCACACTGGTCACTGGAAGACACAATGTCAGAACCATCCTAGTGCTAGTTCTCTTTGACCCACACCAAGGACTAAAGCAACTTCTTAAGGCCACGCAGGTGAGAAGGCCCCAGTCCTAGCTTTGAACTCTGGAGCTGCTCCCATGCTGCCTGTCCAGGCCACAGATAACATGAGGCTTCTTTCACTGGATAGAGCCAGGCCATGATGTAGTTAGTATTCGGTGACCCCCATGGAAATAGCCCTTTTGGCAGGGGCAGTATGTCCTTTTTTTCATCTGCTACGATTTGCTTAGGCAATGGCTTGCAGAAAGGGGAGAGAGAGAAAAAACAAACAGTAGAAAATTGTGTTTTCTATTGCACATAATGCGTTCGAAGGAAACCAAAACCTACGTTAGAAGGAAGAGGAAGTTACACTGCAAACAAGAAATTCGTTCTTCTAGCTTCGCTTCACTTGTTTGACCCAGGAGGTTGTTTCACCTACTGACCAAGCATCCCCCAAACCCTGCTGGGCCACAGAGCCAAAGGGCAAGGACTGTGGGTGGCAGGCCTGGCATTTTCTTTCAAAGGAAATTCAACAGCACTGACTTTTAGTTTCCTAGACCCTCCAGTGCCAGTGATAACTGTCCTATCTATATTTCACCTCATTATGATGAAGACTAAATGAGATCAAATATAAGCCACGGCTCCTTATCTGAATGAGATAAATAAAGTTGGTTGGTATTATGATGTCGGTTAGGGGAGAGATAAAAACTTTCGGGATCTTACGCAGAAAAGAGAGAAAAATGTTGTGCGTGTACTCACACATATACAAACATGCATACATACGAGCACAAGTATATATGGATAAGTAGGTTGTGTCACACAAATAAAGGTGACAAAACTAGTCATTGTTTTGCAGGAAATCCCTGATGAAGTATGCTAAGGTAAGTCTGCAGGTCTCCGATTCTAGCTGCTTGACCATCATATATCCAGACAGTGTTTAAAGACCATTGCTGTGACCAAGGTAAGAGCGGAAGTTGGCCTCCAAACACTTACCAGCACACCCAACAATCCACTTCCAACGGCACAGCCGATGGTACCTCAATCAGGTAGAAGCCCACCAACACTCACCCTACTCAGAAGTCTTAGCCCGATTGTTCGACCTGCGCACATAGAGCACGTAGAAACCCACCAACACTCACCCAACGACGAAGTCTTAGGCCGATTCGCTGATCTCCGCACTTAAAGCAGCCGATTCTCCAACCTCCACACCTAAAGCCCGTAGAAACCCACCAACACTCAACCCAACGCCCAAAGTCTTAGGCCGATTTGCTGATCTCCGCGCTGGCCCGCGGTAGAGATGGAGTCGCAGACAGCTACATACACGACTTCACCAAAGACAAAGTGAACAGCTCTGCACTCCAAACCGCGGACGCCTCCGCTTTTATATCCATGCTTCACGCTGCGTACCTGCGTCATACGTCCCTCATTTGCATGCAGCAATAACTTTTTCTATTGGTGGAGCTTTCGCGGAAGTGCTGACATCGCGGACAGAAAGGCTGTGCTTCGGCCCTCTTCCCTGATTGGCGGATGTTTAGGCTGCTGATTGGCTGTTAAAGTTGCCTCATGATTGGATGCTTGAAAAGAGAAATGGACGAATCAGAGTTTAATATTAAGCAGCTCTGCTGATTGGATAAAATGGAGCTCGGTTTGGATCCTTCCCTTGGTTCCAAAGCTTCCCAATAGAAAGTCAAGGCAAATGAATTCCATTGGTCCTTACCAGTATTTAAGAAAGTCTGGGTGGACAGGGGTTTACATTTATTTGGTTTATTTGGTGAAGGGAGGGCAGGGACAAGGGGAAAAAATGAGAACCAAGACCTGTCATGTAGAGGTACAAGATCCCAACGATGAATGTAACTGTACTGTATCCCTAAAATGTACCAATAAACTCAATTAAAGGTGGGAAAAAAAAAAAGGAAAAAAAGGTGCAAAGCAGAACGGGTAGGAGAAAAGTAATAAGAGAATGGAATTAATATAAGAAAAATAAAAAATGGAAACAGTCTTTGCTGATAGGGGAGGAGGGGTTGAATGGAGGCCAGGGGAATGGGCAAAAAATAAGAACCAAAATGGATTATGCAAAGCTGCGAATTTCCAATGATGAATGTCATTATATTGTATACCTTAAATATACCAATACAATTAATTTTAAAAAACGGTCTGAGAGAATTGAAAACCACAGCAGCAAAAAAAGTTTCTGAGAAAAACTCAGGTGCTCCTCACCATATCTGTTGTACAGGACACACACTCAGTGGAGATGCGGCTTGAAGTCATGGGCTTCTTCTCTGTGGCGGGACATTCAGAGAACTTGGTCAGCACATGCACCATGTGACATAATTTGCCAAAGTCCTGCACTACTCATGGAGGCTTAGCCACTGTTTTAGGAAATGCACAGCTTGTCCCACACAGGAGTAATTTCCCACTGTTCTGCCCAGTCATACTGTTACCTCTCTCTCCTTTGTTAATTGCTAAGTATACAAAAAGAGCACCCTAAAAAGCAAATGTGGATATTTTCTTACTTGGGTTTACTTAAAGTCAAAATGGGGAAGGAGTAAGGCAGATACATGTTCAGTTAGTCCAGTAGATAAAAGGAGAAGGGATTAGATTAAATAAAAATCTCAATAAATTTAAGTTGACCTATAGTCAAAGCTTGTAGGATTCCAGTAGGCAAATAATAATAGCATTTCAGGTAGATGAATGTGCTGTATGCATTTCCCCCAAATTTGGGGGTGGCATTTACAAGTATTTGATTCTGAGGTTTGTCCCCTGTCACTACCCTCCTCTTTTTCCTGATGCCTCTGAGTCAGAGCCAAATGCTTTTTTTAAAAATGAAGAAATGAGTTAAAGTTCAGCTATTTGGTGGAAATTGGGGATGCACAACGCACATCACAGACAGCAGCTGTAGAAGAAATTGGCGTTGGGACATGTAATTCTCAGCTTGAACACAGGCACAGAACAATACCTCATATCAACCCAGACTGCTGAAGATGCCACAGGCCAGGAGGAAACAGAAAGGGGAACACGAGAGTGAATCTCTGAGGTGGTCTACAGAAAGGGAGCTGCATGCCCTGCCCATTTGCCCACCAGGATCGGATACCAGCAAAGAGGGTATAGGCAATGAACCTTAGGTAAATGTCTGGATCTGTGTACCCGTGAAAAAAAGATATGCACATTTTGCATCCAGCCCAGGTCTGGGGACAGCAAGGAGGTCTTTGATTACTTCTACACCAACATGGGTGGTGACAACAGTAGTCTTCGATAGTTATAGCACCGGTGTTGTCCCTAGGTACCCAGTGAGTCTCAACTACATAGTGAGACCCTGTCTCTAATAAAATAAAATAAAATGAAATAAAATATCATGTCATCTGCCAATAATGACAATTTGACGTCTTCATTTCCTGTCTTTTTTCCTTTTCTTTCTTTCTCTTGTCTAATTGCTGTGACTAATGTTTCCAAAACTATATAGAACAGGAGTGGTGATAGTGGACATACTTGTTTGTTCCTGACTTTAATGTGAAGGATTTCAGTGCTTGGCCATTTAGTATATTACAGGTTGTTGGTGTTTCATAGATGGCTTGTATCAGATTGAGGTAGAGACCATCTATGCCAATTTTTGGAGACTTTTCATCATAAATGTGTGTTGGATTTTGTCAAATGTTTTGTCTGCATCTATTGAGATGATCATATTTTTTTTGTCCTTAGTTCCATTAATATAGTGCATCATATTTATTGATATGCTTGTGTTGAAATATCCCTGCATCCCTGGGATGAATCCCACTTGGTCAGGGTGTATGATCTTCTTGATGACCTTCTGCATTCTATTTGCCAGTATCCTATTTTGGATTTTGGCATCTATGTTCATTAGGGAGGTTGTCCTGTAGTTCTCTTTTTTGGTTGGTTCTTTCTCTGCTTTGCGCATCCAGGTGATTCTTGCTTCCAGGAAAGAATTTGGGAGTATTGCATCCCTTTCAATTTCATTGAAGAGTTTAAACAGTAGTGGGAGTATTTCCTCTCTAAATGTCTTGTAGAATTCAGCAGCGAAGCCATCAGGACCCAGACTTTTCTTAATTGGTAAGTTTTTAATTTCATTGATTGTTATTGGGTCATTTAGAACTTTTAGGTCATCGTTCAACTTTGGTAATTTATATATATATATCTAGGTATGCATCCATTTCTTCTGTATTTTACATCTTATTGGAATATAGGTTCTCAAAGTAGGTATTGATGATCCTCTGGATTTCTGCTGGGTCCACTGTAATTTCAAACTTTTCATTCCTATTTGCATGGATCTGGGCCTTCTCTTTCCTTTTTTAAAATAAGGTTGGCTACGGGTTTGTAAATTTTGTTTATTCTTTTGAATAACCAACACTCACCTTCATTGATTTGTTTTGTATCATTCTGTTTGTCTCCATTGCATTAATTTCTGCCCTGATCCTTATAATTTCATCCCTTGTATGAGCTTTGGGTTTGTTCTACTCTAGAGGTTCAGGTTCAAGTTGTGTGACTGAGCTTGCTCTGTTTTTCTAATATGAGTATTCACTGCTATGAATTTCCCTCATAGGACTGCTTTATTATATCCCATAGATTCTGATATGTTGTATTGTCACTGTCATTTAATTGTAGGAACTCTCTGATTTCTTCTTTAATTTCCTCTGAGACCCATTGGTTATTCAGAAGTGTGTTGTTCAATCTCCATGTGTTTGTGAATTTCTTGCTGTTTCTTTTGCTATTGATCTCCAATTTCATTGCACTATGATCTGATAATATACAGCGGGTCACTTCAATCCCTTTGCACTTACTTAAACACGTTCTGTGAGCAAGTATGTGGTGTATTTTGGAGAACGATCCATGACCAGCTGGAAAAAAAATGTGTATTCTGGTTTTGTGTGGTGAAACATTCTGTAAACATCTGTTAACTTTGTGTGTTCAAGATTTTGATTGAGTTCTACTATTTCATTGTTTATTTATTCACTCTTTTTTTAGACGGGTATTGGGGATTGAACTTGGGCCCTCATACTCATGAGGCAGGTGGTGGAACCACTGAGCCATCTCCGCTGCCCTCACTGTTTATCTTTTGTCTGGTTGATCTATCTATTTGTCACAGTAGGGTACTGAGGTCCCCCACTACTATTGTATTAGTTCTTATATAAGAGAGCGGGAGGGAGGGAGAGAGAGAGTGTGTGTGTGCGTGTGGTTTTTAAAATGGGGTCTTTTATGCTTCCTAGGCTGACCTTGAACTCCTGGGATTAGACAATGCTGCCCCAGGCACACCAGTAGATGGGACTATAATCTCACACCACCACACCTATTGCACAATAAAGTAATTAAAATTGACTTGGTGATTACTCTAAGGGACACATGAAGGATACAAAACAGATAGATACACAAAATGTTTATCTATAGCATCTGTGTTCCAGAGAAGACAGGAATCTTTGTTCATTGGATTAAGAGTAGATGTTCATCAACCTGGCAAACATGAATACCTCTGGTGAAATGGTGGGAACTGTATTTTCTGACAGTGAAAGGAGGCTGGATGGGTTGAGATGAAGAGCAAGGGTCAGAAAGGCACTGAATGCAAGCTGCTTGGGTCCTTGGCAGCTCGTCCACACTGTTTGTGACCGGATTCACTCATCTTTCCTCCGAGGCTTGAGTGCAATGTGACTAGTGGACTGACGCTGCCGGAAATCATATGCTAGATCATCACCCACAAGATGTGAGGACATATCACAAGATATTACATAAAATGTGATATGCTAACCTCTGATAATAATGAGTACAATGAGCCTCCCATATCTATGGATTCTGTATCTGAGGATTGAAATTATTCAGGACAAAAATTGCTTCTGTGCTGAACATGGACAGACTTTTATTATTCTATATTTATCTCTAAAATATAACTAATTTAATCAATTAGTAAGCTAGTCCAGGAGAAGATAATTCATATCTCAACTCACTACTGCATATCTACCTTTAACTTCTAATCCTTTAACAGTCCTTTGGATCCCTTCAATACTCACTATAAAATATAATCAATTTCCCCCTCTGAATTACTTCCTGACATCTCACTGGTGTACACACATGCTGGAAAGGATGAGGAATGATTCAATACCCGAGAACAGCTCCCTGCAGGTCCACAGCTGCAGCAGATTCTATTGTGGAGAATGTTACTTCCCGTAGTCCATAGCAGGATCCATTTTCACATGTGTCAGAATTACCTCAATCACACTAGGAACCAAAGTCAAATGAGCTTAGGTGATCAGGAAATATTTTTGGCTCAAGTATTTAGACTGTCGTGGAACCAACTTCTGGACTTCAGTCTTTACACTATAGCAGGCTGAGTGATAGCCCTCCTCTATGTAGAAACCTGAAGGACTGGAGGGACCCTACTCATGTGTTTCTCCCTTATCTATATTTCAGTTTACTTCTAAACCACTGGGAAGAAAGACAGCAGGGGGCAGCAGAGGGTTCTGAGTATTTAGGGTGCTGTAACAGGAGCCTGTTGTACTTTGGCTGATGGTTCAAATGAATGCAATGGACACTAAAAGGCCAGGGACCAAGAAGAATGCTCACACTAATCTTTCTTGTTGTAGACAATTTGAAAGTTTATTATATTAGTAAGCATGTAACAGATAAACACAGGCAAAGAAAGAAAAAGAGTGAGACTAATATATCTAGAATTTATTACATAGAAATCTGAAGAGCAAAACTACATTTATTCTCAGACTCAGGGATGCCCCTGCAGGCCCAGAAATTTATTTGTCAAGCACGTTAAGGCAGTTTGGACAAGGATCATTTGTTCCAGCTCAGCACATCTGCCCAAAGAGCTCGGAATTTCCCATCGCTCTGACTTTGACAAGGATTGCCCCTAAAACTTCAACATTTTGGAAGCCGATATCTGACATCTTTGGAGTACCAAGCAATGACAATGAGGTTCTGGTGACAAGTCGTTTTTGTCTCTTTCTGAGGGTGGTACTCCAAATGTCAAACAAGTATGGCTTAACTGCAGCTGCATCAGCCTGGCCACCTGCAGTCAGGCTCCAGGTGTTAGCCTTCTGGTTCTGGCGGTGGGGTCTGGGTGGATCAGGAAATTCAGTAAATCCGCAGAAGTCTCACGCACCAGCCACACCTGCACCAGTCTGTCGGAACGGATTCACCCTCATTCTCTCACCTCACGGAGCAGCAGAAGCAGCCTTTCAGTTCTCAGTAGATCAGGGATGACTGAAGGGGCATAGGGAGAAACAAAATGAACACGTCAGCCCCTGATCAGCGCTCACTACAACTCTTGGATTTTCAAGGCTGCACCATAAGGCAGGCATGAGTGCATGTTTTTTCTTCTACCCGGGTGCTGTATTTTGAATAGGCACCCCCAATTTATGATTTTAAAGCTTTTTCCCCCCAATACGGTACTGTTTGGAGTTTGGACCTTTGTGAGGTGTTTGTATCCTGGGGGAGCTGCTCCTCAGTTATGTATTAATGGGTTATTCAGGGAATGGTTTATTATAAAAGTGAACTCTTTCTTGCACACTTGCTCTGTGTCGCCACGCATGTTTATGATGTAGGAGGAAGGCCCTCACCAGATGCTAAGGCCATGCTTTTTAATTCTCAGCCTCCATAAGCAAGAGCTGAATAAACCTCTCTTCCATAGAAATCACTCAGTCTCGAGAGTTAATTGGGTTAATGCATCAGAACACAGATTAAAACATGAGATAACTGAAATTTAGAAGAATAGAGACATCTAAACAGGGTTATCTGGTGGTGGTAAAAGCTGGATTTCGAAGTCTGGCCTCCTAATTAAAGGCCTGATTTTCTGTAATCCAATTCAGTACCCCTCTTATACATAACATTTCCAAGTACTTGTAGCACCAGAATTCAAAAGAAATGCAAGGAGCACCATCAGGCTGGATAGACAGGAGACAGGATCTGCAGGGTGGGAGTTTTGGGAGAAGAGAAAACCAAGGTCTTTCTCCTACTCCTCTTCCTTTGTGCCAATGTGTTTGAGTCTCCCATGCCTTGGCATAAAGGAATTCCAATAGACTCTAACCAGCCTGGGAATTTAGAATAGAGTTCCCAGCCCACATGTTTCAGAGACTGTCCATCCCCATGAGGGTTTACTGTAACAGAAATGGCTTTCAGACATGGTCACTAAATCTGCCATGGTGGGCAGGTGGTCCCTCACTGGGATCTTGGTCCTCTGACTCACCTTCCCAGGGGCACAGGTTCTCCTCTGGCTCATGGAAGTCATGAGTGTGCAAGTGCACAGGCTCATAGGAGCGTGTCAGAGAGGATGACCCAGTGAAAGGGGTGTCATCTTTAATGTACACTGAACAAAAAGGAAGAATTGCATTTCCAGAGGTCGATACATTTCTCAAAATTCCCTTGAATTCGCCATCACTCCCAGGTTGTTTGTCTTGAACCCAACTTTGGTATGGATATTGTGTAGGAGTTAAGTGCTTACCGTGAGAAGAAACTGGATGTGTGTGATGACACTGCCTGCTGACATCACGTCCACTTTTGGATGTCAGTATGAGCAATGAGTATTGTACCAGCCTCAACCCCACTCCAGTGAAACTTGGGTATAGAGACAGGTAGGAAATTCAGATTTTACTTGAGCCTCACAACTTTTAAGTAATAGTGAAGAACTTGTTAAACATTTCTTTAAAGCTAAAGAAAATGTTTGTAAGCTGGGCTGGGGATTTAGCTCAGTGCTTCTGTCACCTGTCTGCACAAGGACCTGAGTTCGATAACTGATACCAAAAAAAAAAAAAAAAAGTTTGCAAGCTAAATTCTGATTAGTGTTTGATTTTGTGACATCACTGCTGCATCTCTCTGTGGCCTCTTTACCTCAGTTCTTTGGGAAGCTGAGAAAAAACTTGTATTGGTGTTTTTTGTTTTTGTTTCTCTCTTATTAGTACACGTCTGAAGTACCGCTTCAGTGAGTGATGCCCACATTTGTTCCTGTGTACCCCCTTTCCTCTTCCCTCCACCTCTCTCCCTGTACCTCTGAGTCACCTTTCCCCACTTTCATTCTGTTGTTATTATCATTCATGGCTCATGTCTATGGCATTGAATGTTTACATTCATTGAGGTTATTAGGTTCCTGTACATGGTGTATCTTAATTCTACTTACTTCCCCCTTTTTCTCCTCTTCTCCTTTAACTTTGGGTCTCCTGGACCCATTCCTATTTGCAAAATGTCTCCCTCCTTGTTTCTTTCTATTCTCTGTTACTGTTTTCATTTGTTCTTTGCCTTTCTCAAAGGAGAGATGAATGGTATTGAAGCTTGTGTGTCTGATTTATTCACAAAACGTATTTTCCAGGTCTATCCATTTTCCTAAAAATGCCTCAAAGTTTTCCTTCCTTACAACAAAGTAGTTTCCACTATGTATAGATATTATGTTTTCTTTTATTCACTCATCTGTTAGTCAGCATACAGATTGTGTCCAGTTTTTAGCTATAATGGATTGTGCTGCTACAAACATGGGTGTGGATGTATGTATCATGGTAATATGATGTTTTCAGCACTTTGGGGACGATGTCTAGCAGGGGAATAGCTGGGGCATGTAGAATTTTTAGTTTTAGTTCTTTGAGAAATCCCCGTACTGATTTCCACACTGGTGTACTAGTTTGCCTTTCCCCCAATAGTGTATCAGGGCTCCTTTCTTTTCCTTTTATTTATTATTATTATATTTTACTACACGCTAGCCAGCATTTGTTATTCTCTGACTTCTTGATGATAGTATTCTTTATGGTAGAAGGTGGAATCTTATTTTTGTTTTATTTATATTTCTCTAATGGTCAGAGATGTTGAACATTTTTCCATACATTTGTTGACCATTTGTACTTTTTCTTTTGAGAAGTGTATAAGTGTCTATAAAATACACTTGCCCATTTCTTGACTGGGTCTTGGAATTTCTTTCTCTCTCTCTCTCTCTTTTTAAGTTCTTTATATATTCTAGATATTAGTCCTCTGTCTAAGGAATAGTTGGAAAAAATTTTTTTCCCCATTCTGTAGGTTGTCTCTTCACTCTACTAATGGGTTCCTGTGCTGTGCAGAAGTTTTTTCTTTTTTTTTTTTTTAATTTGATACAGTCCTTGTTATTCTTTCCTGTGCATTTGGGGTTATATTCCAGAGAAGCAACAGTGATGGGCAATGAGAGAGGATAAGGATGAAAGATCAGTAAAACCACAGCAAAAATAAGACAAAGGAAAAAGTCAAGTGTGGTGGCTCATGCCTAAAATCTTGGCACTCAGGAAACTGAGGCAGGAGGATTGCAATGAGTTGGAGATCGGACTGGGGTACATAGGAAGTTCAAGTCTAGTCAGAACTACATTGCAAGACCTCAGTCCAAAGAAGGAAGGAAGGAAGGAAGGAAGGAAGGAAGGAAGGAAGGAAGGAAGGAAGGAAGGAAGGGTAAAACACAGGAGGGTGAGATGATGAACTGCCCGAAGTCTTTCATTAGCGCAGCTCATTTCCATGAGCTTTCTTCAGAGTCCACAGTAAACTATGGCGTCTTGGAAGTGTGAAAAAGGGAGGCCAGGGATTTAGCTCTGTGGTTCTGCTGCCTGCTTTGCAAGTGTAAGGCCCTGAGCTCAATCCCCTGTTTAAAAAAAAAGGGGTGAGCGGGAGGCACACGAAAAACTAAAAATGTAAATAAGGCTCAAATTGTATAATTATAATGTGATATAAGAAGAAAATGGCTAAAGGAGTAGGGGAATCGGGAAGCGCAGGGGAAAGGAAAGAAGAGAAAATAAAAATGTGAGAAAAAGAAAAACTGGAAACAAAGTCTTTGTAAATAGGGAAGGGTGGAGGTGGTGAAGGGAGGGAAAGGATATGGGGAAAAATAAGAACCAAGACACATCATTTAAAGGTACGAGATACCAATGATGAATGTAAGTGTACGGTATACCTAAAAAGTACTGGTAAACTTAATGTAAAAAAAAAAAGAAGGGAGGCACACAAAAAGAACAAGTGATGTATCTGTACTATTTCTTCCAGAACTTTTCTCCTACTGGTCAAAATCAAACCTGTGTTGGAGTTAATTCTAACAATAACTTTTAGGCTACAGCACAAACGCCATCCAAGCAGCCACTGGGGAAATTAGCACCCCATGGAAAAACTGTTGAGATACGGCTGTGTCTGCACTGAGTAGACAAGTGCAAGGATCTCTCTGCAAGTAGTGGGTGCACAGCAGCAATGTGGTGAGTTTTATTACCACAGGAATTCCAGGGACTGATGGGCCCAGCTGCAGACAGGATGTTAGGCATGTGTGCTGTGCATAAGCATAGGGTGATGAGTGTGGAGAAGGAAATCAGGGTGAGTGTGAGCATTTAGTTCATTACGGACATTTTCACTTACACAATTGAATGCTTCCATATGAAATTGACCAATACATAATGCAAACCTTTCTCTTTCCAAGAAAGGCATATTCTTCTTTCTCACAATCTGCATTTCTTCTCTCCTTCTTTTATATAAGACCAAGAGCCATCCAGTATTCTTTTTCACGTGAAGAATCTTGGATATACAAGGAAGTGTAATCGACTTCCATAAGTAATTGAACATGTGTACGAACATGTTTCATTCAATGAGATGTCAAAGATGTCTTTCAAATTGTCAAAGATTAAAACTAGACTTACATCTCCTACCGTGCACTGAAATAAATCCAAGTGGATTAAAGATCTAAATATTCGAAAAGAAACACTAAACTTGCTGTAAGATAAGTCAGGGTAGAACTCTTGAAGACATGGGCATAGGAAAAGACTTTATGAACAAATCCTCTGTAGCACTGGAACTAGTGCAAAGCATCAACAATTGGGACCTCATATTTTAAAAAAGTTTCTGAATTGCCAGAGAAATCACAAGCAGAGCTAAGAGACAACCCACAATGTGGGAAACAACTGCTCCTCAGACAAAGGTCTACTATCTAGAATATATAAAGAACTCACAAAAATCAGACCTGCCAAATATAAAGACCCAAAAATGGGCATCTGAAATGAACAGACATTTCTCAGAAAAACAAGTAAAAGCAGAAAATAACCATATGAAAAAATGTTCAACCTCACTGGTCGTTCGAGAGATGCAGATGAAAACAACATGAAGATTCCGTCTCACCCCAAAAAGAATGCCTGCTATCAAGAAATCAACCAATAACAAATGCTGGTGGGGTTGTGGGGAGATAGGAGCCCTTCTTCATTATTGGTAGGAGTGCAGACTGGCGCAACCACTGTGGAAATCAATATGGAGCTATCTCAAATAACAAGGATTGAAAGTCCCATTTGATCCAGCTATTCCCCTGCTGGGTATCTTCCCAAAATAATTTTAAAAATCATACCACAATGACATATGTTCACCCATATTTATAGCAGCTCAGTTTGTGATAGCTAAAACTTGGAAAAAGTCCAATTGCTCATCAACTGGAGACTGAATAAAGAAGGTGTGTCTTTTTTAAAAAAAAGAAAATGGAATACTACTCAGCCATAATGAATGAGAAACTAGAGATTTAAAGCTAAGTGGATACACATTGATGCCATACTCTTAAGCAGAATTAATGTTACACATGTGTAAATACCAAATAGTTTCTCAGGTGTGAAAAGTAAAAGTGGAAATAAGGATCAAAATGTATAATTGATATTATGTGATAAGAAGAAAAGTCTAAGAGAGAAGAGGAAGTGGGATGGGTAGGGGAAAGGTAAAAGAAAAAAATTGTGAAAAAGAAAAACATGTCTTTATAAAAGGGTGGAGGCAGTGAAGGGAGGGCTGGGGAATGGGGAAAAATAAGAACCTGAAAAGTCATGTAGAGGTACAAGATCCCAATGATGATTGTAACTGTGTTGTATACCTAATATATACCAATACATTTAAAAAAGATTTAAAATATAAATTAAAAAAAACTTTCTGCTTAGCTCCTGGGTTGAAAGATTCTATCTCTACAATAATGTGGGACAATATATAATGTGGACCCCAATGAAAATACCTTAAGGTTTTAGTGATTTTTCCAATTGTTTATTCTTCTAAAATGCATTTTAAAACTAGTTTGCTTTATATTTTGTTTTATTTTATGAGTATTTTTTGTTTGGCTGATTTCAGCAGGAGCATATGTCCAGCACCCCTGTCCCTCCCTGATCTTAAGAAGCCATGCTGTGTAAAGGAGACTTCAGAGGTATGTTTGCTGAATGAATGAATGAGTAAAAAAAATGAATTTTAGTATAATCCGTTCTCTCATTTGTGTTTTTATTTTATTTTATTTTTTATTTTTTTAAATTTAAAAACTAATTTATCAGCACATGTATACAATATAATGACACTCGTTGGAAACCTGTACCTCTGCATAATCAATCTTGGTTCTTATTTTTTCCCCATTTCCCTGCCCTGTCTCATTTGTGTTTTTAAGAGGGAATTTCTTTGGGCTTAGGATACTCAGAAAATTATCCAGATCAGCATAACCAAATTTGTGAACTGCTTTCACATAGTTGAGTCACATATCAAAATAGATCAAGGGTTATAGCTGGTACACTGACACTGATTCGTCCATTTCTCTTTTCAAGCATCCAATCATGAGGCAACTTTAACAGCCAATCAGCAGCCTAAATATCCGCCAATCAGGGAAGAGGGTCAAAGCACAGCCTTTCTGTCCGCGGATGTCAGCATTTCCGCGAAAGCTCCACCAATAGAAAAAGTCATTGCTGTATGCAAATGAGGGATTATGATGCAGGTACGCAGCGTGAAGCATGGATATAAAAGCGGAGGTGTCCGGGGTTTGGAGCGCAGAGCTGTTTACTTCGTCCTTGGTGCGGTTAAGGGTTTTGTTGTCGGCGCTGTCAGCGACTGCATCTCTACTTGAGCGCCAGGGCGGAGATCAGCGAATTGGCCTAAGACTTTGGGCCTTCGGTGAGTGTTGGTGGGTTTCTACGGGCTTTAGGCACGGAGGTCGGAGATTCGGCCTAAGACTTTGGTGTTGGGTGAGTGTTGGTGAGTTTCTACGTGCTTTAGGTGTGGGGGTCGGAGAGTCGGCTGCTTTAAGTGCGGAGGTCAGAGAATCGGCCTAAGACTTCGGCGTTGGGTGAGTGTTGGTGGGCTTCTACCTGATTGAGGTACCATCGGCCTTGCCGTTTGAAGTGGATTGTTGGGTGTGCTGGTAAGTGTTTGGAGGCCAACTTCCGCTCTTACCTTGGTCACAGCAATGGTCTTTAAACACTGTCTGGATATATGATGGTCAAGCAGCTAAAATCAGAGACCTGCAGACTTGCCTTAGCATACTTCATCAGGGATTTCCTGCAAAACAGTGACTAGTTTTGTCACCTTTATTTGTGCGACACAACCTACTTATCCATATATACTTGTGCTCGTATGTATGCATGTTTGTATATGCGTGAGTACACGCACAACATTTTTCTCTCTTTACTGTGTAAGATCCCGAAAGTTTTTGTCTCTCCATAACTGACATCATAATACCAACCAACTTTAATTATCTCATTCAGATAAGGAGCCGTGGCTTATATTTTATCTCATTTAGGTCAATATGTTGGATTTATGCTTTAGAACCTATATATTATATATATTGTGTTATATGTTTATGTAATTATCTTGTATTATAATTATATATAAGCGGTGTGAAAAGAAATGTGTTCAAAACTTCATATCACTGCTATTTTATTATCTGCAGGAATGAGAAAAAACATTGGGATTGATCTTCCGTATAAGATTTACCAAAAGTCTGCTTCCAGAAGGAAAATGGATATGGCTGGGGTGATCTTTTGTAAAAACAAAAATTTGGGGTTAATAGTTTTTGAAATTAGATGAGTTATGGATCTGACAAGAAAGCAAGAAACCCAAGGCCAAACATGAAGTGGAAGCACAAACCTCAGGCGTGGAAGACATTTTTTAAAAACCCATGGGTCTTATGGAAAACCTCCCATGTAAAGCAGAGACCTCAAAGAGTCATTGAGGTTAAGGGTAGGTTAGGAGAAAAGTTTCTGTTAAGAAAGGCAAAGCCAGAAATGTGCTTGTTTTGGCTTTGGTGTAGTAGTTGCTTATTAGTTTTTGCACTGTTCCACAAAATTTAAAAATTGTAACATGTTTAGCATATTCAGTACTACAGCAAATTTGAAAGAAAAGCACAAAGAACAGTTCTCCTAGAGTCACCACTCACTCTCCCATAACTACCCTCTACCCATTCCTGTAGCTGTACTGTTACAGCTACGCTTGTGTCTGTTTGCAATGTTTGTGTCACCACCACACAGATGAATATATAGGTTTTTTCCCCATATAGTTTATTCGTACATTTTAGGTCATACAGTACAGTTACATTCATTATTGGGATCTTGTACCTTTACATGACAGGTCTTATTCTCATTTTTCCCCCTCTCCCTGCCCTCCGTTCAGCACCTCCTCCCCTCCCCATTTACACACACTTTATTTCCATTTTTCATTTTCTCCTATTTTTTTCTTTTCCCTTATTGGCTTTCCCCTACCCTTCCCACTTTCCCTGCACCTTTAGCCCTTTTTTTCCTATTTCACATTGTCCATATCATTAGGATCTTATGTACTGTACAAGTTTATTCACAGCAGAGAAACTATTCGGTATTTATACGTGTATGACTGACATTTCACTTAGGAGTAGATTCTCAATATGTATCCATTTCCCCACAAATGAATCTAATTTCTCATTCTTTGTGGCTAATACTTCCTTTAGTAGACATTTAAATTTATTTGTATCGAGCTAATGCAATGGAGGAGAGGCAACTTCGTTGAATTTTGTGTATGTTGCATTTGCAGCTGGTGGTCTACACAGGTGTGTTATCTCAAAACTTTTTTCTCTTTGGCGGGGGGGCATACACAGGTGTATGCAGGCTTCTTTTCATGTAATGTTACAGGAACACCACTAGATGGGATGGACCACTGTCTAATGATGAGAACACTGAGGAGACACAAGAAGGTTGTGCTTACGTGTTTCCGTACAACATGACTGTAAGTAATGAGATGGACTAGATGTGGGAATCTGCAGGTCCCCGGATTTTATCCCCAGGACTGACCTGGGCTGGAGTGGAATCCAGGTTCCCCAAATTATGTTTCAAGCCAGAACAGTTTTGCATTTATCTGTTATATGTAGTGGGCTTCAGAGTAAGATATTCTTTGAAGAGAGTATTTGCATATTGCGTGGCTCATGGCTGATGGGTATTTCTATTCTTTGGGAAGCATTAGAAAACATGGATAGGTACCTTTGAGGAACAAGAAAACCAAATAGCAAAAGGAAAAATGAGCACAGTATATAGTGTTGCATGAAGCTTACTCTGAGCCGTAGATAAAGACCACTCCCTAAATGAGTCACTGGAGAGGACTCACAGATGCCTGTGTGAGTTCTTGTGTGTTCTGGATATTGCCTGCTTGCTCTCACATGAGTTCTCCTTCCCCCTGCGTGCCTGCCAGCAGTGTGGATGAAACAGGACATAACAGAGTGATGAGAAGGTAGAAGGTACAACTGAGTGTGTCTTTGTGACTCTGTTTATCATCCCCACCATGGTTCTAGCCTTGCCCTGTCACCGCCTGGCCCTCCAGCCACTGCCTCACAATTCCTGTTTGACTTTTTGGTTCTTCTATCATTTATGTAACCATTTCTCGGTGTGGAATGTCTCTTATGACAAGTACCTAGTGTGGTTCTCTGTTTTCTCTACATGTATAAGTAGATCTAAAGATCTAAACTGTAAGTTACTTAAAGGTAGATACCTTTTTTTTTTTTTAGTCATCTTTGCTAGGAATCCCCCTAGCATATTGCCAGCAAAATAGCTCATATGAGTGGGCACACAATAAATTTCAGTTGGACTGGATGACTACTAAATGGAGAAACATGAGTCAAATGACTGCCAGACTTAACAAAACTGACCATTTAGTTTTACTTCCGGCAAACCTGCATTTTTATAGAGCCAGGCCTGGGGAGTTTCAGCAAGCTTTATCTTCATGTCAGAATCAAAAGGGAATTTGATTACAATAAAATTTATTAAATCGGCTATGAAATTTATTGTCAAGGAGATGAAAGAGTTCATCAGTTTTATCTTTGTGCCACCTCAATGTATCTGTGGTTGAACTTACGCTATTTTATTTTACTTTATTAACTTATTTAATTTCCCCCATTATGAGACTATAAAATTATCTCATATTTTTGTAATAATTCCAACTATAGTGCCTAGTACTTAATAGCAACTAGGTCATTAGATTGACTTCCCGGTCTTTTTTCCTTAGCACTGTAAACTTGGATAAGACCTACTGTGATGCTAGTGGTCCATGTGTAGGTGTGGTAGGTTGAAAAACATACCTGGCTTGCCCAGCAGCATTCTCTTTTAATCATTTTTATCAGTATACATTTTCAGTACATAATGATTACATTCATATGTAACGCATCTTAATTCTTTTTTTTATGCTCCCCTCCCTCCTTCCCCATTCCCTCTTGGTTTCCTTTCTTAGCTTTTGACAAATTCTATCTCCCTGTTTCTTGTTAGCTACATCCACAGACCCTTTTTTTAAATTTTAACACAAGATCTTGCTAAGTCACTAAATTGCCCAGGCTAGACTTCAGCTTGCAATCCTCATGCCTCAGCCTCCCAGAGTGCTGAGATGATAGGCTCATGCCCCTGCCTCCAGCTTCTCCTTAAATCTTTGAAGGAAATAAAAACGGGGCATTGTTACTAACATTAAAAGATGTTTAAAGCAAATATAGTTTACATTGCACTATCTAATGACACTGATACCACAGCACTGGAAAATGTGGACCCTGAGCTCTTATTTAGCTTACTGTTAACAAAGGAATGTGTTCTGTTAAATGACAGAAAGATAGCTTTTCTACAAAATATCACAAGGCTCTAGTAAATGAAGCATGGGGCTTTTGATTAGTATGCAATTAAAAGCAGGATTTTTTTTTTTTTGCAACTTTAGGAGACATTTTGCTTTAGCAATGAGGCACTGAAGACTAGGAAAGCAAGAACAGAAGTGTATAGAATCATTCTCAGTCTCACTAAGGGTCTTAGTAGATTCTACAAAACCTCTTAAGAAACAGCCATAAATGCAATTGTGAAGACATTTATTAAAATTAATAACTCTCTACTGAACTTGAAGCACAGAGAGTCTTGACAATTGGCATCTCCTAAATTAGGTCTCTTCTTCATGAAACAATTCATTAATGACAATAATTATTTCTGTGCCAGGAAAGCTCAAGCTAAAATTCAATGCCAGATGTCTAAGTGTATTTGTTAAGAAAATGTGGTTCAGGCTACAATTAAATAATGAGACATAAAACCTATAAAATGCACTAAAATCTCACCTGTTGGAAGATCATTTGAATTTGGAATAATTTTGTTTGCTCTGGGTTGAGAAGTGGCTTCCTAGGAGAGCTAGATTTTCTCATGGGTCGGAAAGGTAAGGATGCACGCTTCAGGTGCCAAAACTAGGGGAGGATATTACAAGCAGAGGAAATGCATACTATATGTAAGACCATTGAGGGAAATGTTAGAGATGCCTGGGTTTCTGACCTTAGTATCTTGGTAGATGACTGTGGCAATTAGTTACAAGGGGTGTGTAATGATTTGGCTTTGCTGTGTTGAGTTTAAAACATCTTTTAAGTTGTCCCCATGGAGCTGTTCATCAGGCATCAAATTACCGGGAGTAAGGTAAAGAGTTTCAAATTTGGGATAATTTGACTTGACCTGAGGTACATTTATGGATTAAAAGGGCATGAAAGCAAAGAAAAGCACTACTTGATTTCCTGGGGTTATAGTTAACCTAACCAAAAGAATAAACACGTGAGAGACTTTTGTAGTTAATCATCAATAGGACTGTTGATGCTTCTAATTACAAATGGCCTCTGACTAGCTTTTTAAGGACTTGAACTAGAGAGCTACTATTCTTTCCAACTCTAAATTAGAAAGTTGTGTTTTTCACTGTTCAGTCATTAACTGAAGTTGTGTGTTGGAAGAAATATTTGCCTTCCAAGCATAAAATCTTGAGTTCATTTTCATTAACGCAAATGATTCACTCAGCCAATACTGCCACTTATCAAAGTCTTACAGAACATCCCCTTGTAGAGTATGCTTTTGGTAATGGGCATACAACATTCCTATTATCCAGCTCATGGTCTAATCAGGCAAATGACATAAACACAATCACAAGGACCGTAATGGGGATGTGTCCTAAGAAATAAGGAAGTATTGAAAAAGAAGCTTGTAGAAGATGTGAAAAAGATGTCTGAGTTTCTGACCTAAGCAAGTTGGGTGGATTACAGCATCATCCGCTGAGATACCAAGAGAATGAAAATTTGGTTGGCTTTGCCATATCGAGCTTAAGGGACCTTAGAGATGTTCCAGTGGGTATGTTCAGCAGGCACTTAAATGGGTCTGCAACTTGGGACAGAAGTGTGTAGTTACGGGCGTCAATAATTTATGATTGTTAACAAAGTGTGGTGCAAATGAGACAACCTAAGAAGAGCATGAAATGAGAGGGGAACAGTGTTTAAAGTGCAACACTGAGTAGGAACTAGTAGAAGAAAAAGTGAGCAAGAAAGACTAAATGGTGTCAGGGAAAATCTATAAACTCCAGTGCTGGGAAAGTGTGCCGAATCTTATCAAATATGATGGAGCAGTCAAGCAAGATAGGGTTTAAACAGTCTTTTTTGAGGGGCTAAGGGTGTGTAACTCACTGGTAGAGCACTGCATGCATGAGGCCCTGGGTTCCAGCCTCTGACCATGAATGGATGAATGAATGAACAAATAAATACTCTCTTTGGATTAATCAATATGAGGTCATTGGTGGTTGTGCTAAGAGCAGTTTGATGTAGTAGTATGAGTGAAAGGAAGTCAGAAAATCACCATCTGAGGAGTGAGGATGGCAGAAAAGGAAGGAGAGATAGGAAGGGCAGTGGACTCTCCAGTAGCTGCCTGTGTAGTGAAAGGTGGAGACGACGGTAGTAACTCTTTGGAAGCTACATGAACATGTTTCAATTTGGTTTCAATAGAACTTCCCAAGAGTGAGAATTCATATGCGATTTTTATTAAACGGCACTAAAACTATAATGAATATCATTTGGTGGCCTATAAAATTTGACAATTTATCTTTTCTTATAATTGGTTTTCAATCTATGGTGCATATCGCTCCCCCCATATAAGCATCACACAAATAATGGCTGTCTTTGTAAATGATGGCAAGAATTCCCCTCCTGGGGGGTTATTATTCCTGTAATATGAAGTCCAGAGAGAGAGACAGAAAGAGAGAAGGGACGAGAGAAAGGTTGAAATTTGGGCTGTTTCAGAAAAGTAACAATGTTATACCTCGGGATCAGCTATTGAAGTTTATTCATGGTTGCAAGGGAGCTGCTGCCACTCCAAACATCTCAGCTTTACAGGACACCATGCAAGAGCAGGAAGTAAGGAGAGGATGAGGTTTCTGCTCTTGTAGCTACCTTTTACTCTTCCCACCACCAGGAGTAAAACCTTCCCAAAGCTTTCCAACGTTTACCTCAAGTGAGGTACTGTCCCGCCGTGGGTCACAGACATACTCGTGTCTTTTCTGCCAGAAAGCATGGGGAAGTGATGATCTATTTTCAGCCTCTAATATGGGAGGTGGATTTTGTGAGGAGGGGAAAGGAGAATGGATTAATGGCCAGATTAATATGATCAGTTGGTCTTTGTGTCATAGACTTTGTGAATGCCCAGTGTAGTGCTGGCCATTTATAGTTGGTTCTTATTAATTAATGAGGTTTGTAGCAATTAGAACAAACGTGGGACTTGAGAGAGAAGGGATGAACAGATAAACCAGAACAGCAGTAAGGGTATGGGGGGAAATGAAAAAGAAAAATAGGTAGAATGAAGAAAATAACTTCACTTGTAATTAGTTTAATGACAGGCATACTATTAATATAGAAAAATTTCTGGATCAGGAATTGGCAGACTGGCCTGCAAGCCAAATCTGGCCCCACTGCCTATTTTTCTAGGATCAGTGTGTAAGTAGTTTTTAGTTTTAAATGGCTTGGATAAAAACTTTTAAAATAATATTTCTGATGTGAAAAAATAATGTAAAATTCAAATTTCAAGTTTTATAAGTACCGTTTTATGGGAACATAACCACATTCATTTATCTGTGGCTACTTTTGTGGTACAGTGGTAAAGTTGACTAGTTGTGACCCAATTCACATGGCCAATACAAAGCCGAACAGATTTACTCTCTGGCCCTTTACAGGAATGTGGCGGTCCAGCCGTCACAACACGAACGTACCTGAGTTGGGGAGTGAGGATTGAGAAAGCACAGCACACTCAATAGTGTGGAGACAAGAGGTCCGGTTTATTTCATAGAAACAGCTCCTTTTAAAGGCACCCCAACAGGAAGCACCAAGCAACTATTAGGGAGGAGATCAGATCTTTGGCTATCTGAGTTCCTCCCATCACAAGGTCAAACTTAACAAAGTCCTTGAGTTGAGGTGGTGGTGCACATTGGTAATCCCATAAAACCAGCCTGGATTATACAGTGAGTTCCAGGTCAATGCCCATAATCCCATCTGCACTGCTGAGACCCTTGTCTCAGAAATGCCAAATAAACAGATAGAGTTATGGATTAAGAAGTTACTTTTCCAATGTCAAATGCCAGCGGGCTCCCACACAGGAAGAGTTGCTGACCACACATTTCTCAGGCTATTTTTAGCCTATTGAAGTTAAACTAAGTCATTAAACAGAAGACTGTTAGAGGACTGCTTCTCCTGTTGATATTCCATTCATCTCTTACCTGCTACTCAGATGATGCCCAGAGCATTAAATCTTTTTTTTTTTTTTTTTTTTTTTTTTTTTTTTTTTTTTACACGGTTTTTTTTGTGTTGGCTTTTTGAGACAGGGTCTCACTATGTAGTTGAGATTGACCTGGAACTCACTATGTAGCTCAGTCTGGTCTCGAACTCACAGCGATCCTCCAGCCTCAGCCTCCCAAGTGCTGGGATTACAGGAGTGCGCCATCACGCCTGGCAGAGCATTAAATCTTCATCTCGCTGTATGTAAAAACTGCTGTTCCTTTTTTCTGGCCCCTAAGTATAAGACTTTTCCAGTGGTAGTGAAGTAGACCAGCTTCATGTCAATCTAGGAGAAATAAGAGAGAACTGGCCACTGATGTGAAAAATCCAACTGACGAAAATGCGTTTCCTTTTATAGATATAAGAAAATGTGAACTGTAAGCACAATTTATTGTTTTATATAGGCATTTAATTTCTTTGACATGTAACATCGTTCTATCATACGTGTTGGTTACAATGATTTCTGACATATAATACTCAAAAAGAGCTTTCCTTATGGAGTTCTACCACGACCCTTGACAAAAATACTGCTGAGTATGAATATAATTATTAGTGACATTGATTCTTTTGACTGTGGTATTTATAGTTGACCAGGGATAAAGGAAAATAGATGTGGCAAATCGAATAACATCAGAAAAACAGAGAGTGAGAAAATGATGACAAGAATAGGGAAGAGGGTGTGCAGAAAGACCCGAGAAAAGATGAGAGGTAGCAAAGGACCCCTGAGAACAGATTGCCCTTAAAACCCCTGGAGGGAGAAGCCTTCCTGAGTGAGCCCATGCCCGCAATCACATAATGCGTTCCTCTCTTTACCTTCCCGCCCTCTACACAGCTCATTTCCGAGTTCCCTGTGATAGAGGAAGGTGTTCCACCCATTGCAGCTTTCTGAAGTCACCTGCAAGGTCACAACTTTGCTGCTAGTATTTTTTTTTACCTTGTTATTGTTTGTTTTTTATGGACATGAAAATACAAATATATAAAACAATTCTTTTCCCTCCTGTACTCCTTTCATTGAGTTGAATTACATAATTAAAGACAGGGTTGACTGGTAACTTCTAAGTACTGTGTATTGAAATCATAAATCATTTTGTGGCAGCTGAAAGAGACAAAACGCTACTTCTGAGATCATTTATTGACATTTGTTTTTGTATCTACTACCCCGGTTCATGCCACCAGACAAATGAGCTACTTGTTGGTTTAAAGAGTATATGCATGATACATAAAAACGTGACAGGATAGCCTTACTTTTCTGAATCCCTACACTGTGTTTAGCAATGAAAATGTGATGAAAAGTAAAGAATCCAAGAAACTTAATTTTACATTGGCAAATACAAAAAATTCAATGAAGTTGCCTCTCCATTGCGTTAGCTTGATACAAATAAATTTAAACATCTAGAACATGGAATATCACTCAGCCATAAAGAATGAGAAATTAGATTCATTTCTGGGCAATAGGAGAATATCCTCAGTATGTATCCAAAGTGAAGTAAGTCACACACATGTAAATACCAAATAGTTTCTCTCGTGTGAATAAACTTTTACCGTACATATCATAGTGTGAAATAGGAAGAAAGGGGCTAAAGATGTAGGGAAAGCAGGAAGGGGGATAGGCAAAGCTAGTAAGGGAAAAGAAAAAAAGGAGAAAGTGGAATTGAAGAGTTTGTAAAGGGGGAGGGAAGCAAGGGGGTGAAGTTAGGGCAGGGACAAGGGGAAAAAATGAGAACCAAGACCTGTCATGTAGAGGTACAAGATCCCAATAATGAATGTGACTGTACTAAAATATACCAGTAAACTCAATGAGGAAAAACAAAATAAAACCAAATAAATGTAAACCCCTGTCCACCCGGACTTTCTTAAATTCTGGTAAGGACCAATGGAATTCATTTGCCTTGACTTTGTGTCCTAGAGCTTTGGAACCAAGCGAAGGATCCAAATGGAGCTCCATTTTATCCAACTGGAAGAGCAGCTTAATGGTAAACTCCACTTCGTCCAGTTCTCTTTTCATCCATCCAATTATGAGGCAACTTTAAGAGCCCATCAGCAGCCTAAACATCCGCCGAACAGGGCCGAAGCACAGCCTTTGGGTGTGTGGGGGCTACGTTAACACTTCCACAAAAGCTCCAGCAATAGAAAAAGTCACTGGTGTATGCAAATGAGGGACGTATGACGCATATACACAGCGTGAAACGTTGGGTATAACAGCGGAAGTGTGGGGGGATTTGGAGCGCAGAGCTGTTCGCTTGGTCCTTGGGGTAGTGAGGATTTTGCTTTCAGCGACTGCATCTACTGAGCTCCAGGAGAAAGGTCAGAGAATCAGCCTAAGACTTCGGAGTAGGGTGAGTGTTGGCTTCTACCTGATTGAGGTACCATCAGCTGTGCCGTTGGAAGTGGATTGTTGGGTGTGCTGCTAGTGTTTGGAGGGCAACTTCCGCTCTTACCTTAGTCACAGAAACGGTCTTTAAACACTGTGTGGATATATGATGGTCAAGCAGCTAAAATCAGAGACCTGCAGACTTGCCTTAGCATACTTCATCAGGGATTTCCTGCAAAACAGTGACTAGTTTTGTCACCTTTATTTGTGCGATACAACCTACTTATCCATATATACTTGTGCTCGTATGTATGCATGTTTGTATATGCATGAGTACACGCACAACATTTTTCTCTCTTTTCTGCGTAAAATCCTGAAAGTTTTTATCTCTCCGTAACCGACATCATAATACCAACCAACTTTATTTATCTCATTCAGATAGGGAGCCGTGGCTTATATTTGATCTCATTTAGTCGTCATTATAATGAGGTGAAATATAGATAGGACAGTTATCACTGGCACTGGAGGGTCTAGGAAACTAAAAGTCAGTGCTGTTGAATTGCCTTTCAAAGAAAATGCCAGGCCTGCCACCCACAGTCCTTGCCCTTTGGCTCTGCGGCCCAGCAGGGTTTGGGGAATGCGTGGTCAGAAGGTGAAACCTCCTTCTGGGTCAACTTAAGTGAAGTGAAGCTAGAAGAACGAATTTCTTGTTTGCAGTGTAACTTCCTCTTCCTTCTAATGTAGGTTTTGGTTTCCTTCAAACGTATTATGTGCAATAGAAAACACAATTTTCTACTGTTTGTTTTTTCTCTCTCTCCCCTTTCTGCAAGCCATTGCCTAAGCAAATCGTAGCAGATGAAAGAAAGGACGTACTGCCCCTGCCAAAAGGGCTATTTCCATGGGGGTCACCGAATACTAACTACATCATGGCCTGGCTCTGTCCAGTGAAAGAAGCCTCATGTTATCTGTGGCCTGGACAGGCAGCATGGGAGCAGCTCCAGAGTTCAAAGCTAGGACTGGGGTCTTCTCACCTGCGTGGCCTTAAGAAGTTGCTTTAGTCCTTGGTGTGGGTCAAAGAGAACTAGCACTAGGATGGTTCTGACATTGTGTCTTCCAGTGACCAGTGTGGTTTATTTCTAGGTTTCTATTTTATGTTGGCCCTGCAGCTGACTCTCAAAACTTGTGTTTTTGCAGCACGTTATCCCAGGGAGGAGTGTGTCAGGCTTTGATCCTGGTGCCATTACTGTGTGACCTCAGGAAGCCTTTTAAGGGCTCTTTTCCTTACCCTGGGGTGTGGTCAGAAGATTGAGATGTTGGTTGCAATGTGAGGCGCGTGGTGAAAGCAGAATTGCCGTTAGGTAAAAACATAAAGGTAAACCTTTAAGATATTACCTTGTATACAATTTGTCTTTACTGGGGGGGTGGGTAAGGTTCAGATATTTCCACTTATAATTGGGTGTATTCTATTATTATCCAGAGTGTTAAGTGAGAGGAAGATGTAGGTTGCTTTGGGCAATCATTGAACTGGTGTGTGTGTGTGTGTGTGTGTGT
>NW_022900949.1:60552439-60564650 GCF_012274545.1 Fukomys damarensis
CCCGCCTTTTATGAATGCTTTATTTCCATTTTTTCATTTTCTCATACGTTTTCTTTTCCCTTATTGCCTTCCCCTACCCTTCCCACTTTCCCTACACCTGTAGCCCTTTTCTTCCTATTTCACACTATTAACTATCCCATCCATATAGTTTCTCTGGTGTGAAAAACCGTAATAGCACACAAGATCCTAAGGGACTGATACTTTGACCAGGTATACTCCAGTCATTTATAGTCACCTTTCCCCCCATCTTCGTTTCTCTGTACCACCATCATCTATTGTAATCTGATGTTGCTATAGATAAAAGATTTGATAAAATATTTTCCCTTTCTACATTTGATTTTTAGTTCTGTCCCCCTAGTTATGTCAGTTATGTTATGAGGCAACACCACTTATGAAAAAGGGATCCCCACTCTCTCTCTGGACCGAGAGAATCACAATCACTTTATAGAAGTTGTGGCCTTGCATTTTCTGAATATCATGACTCTTCTAACTACAGGCGTATCTTCCAGACACCCTGAAAAGTTTACAACAGAGATGTTGGCTCTTGTGGGACAATGCAGGGCTGCTCCTGTTCTCACAGTGTTTACCTCATTTCCTGTACTTGAGTGAACTGCTGTACATGCTGGTAAAAACTCTCTCAGAAGATGGACACTTGAACTTGCTCAGCTATGTTCAGGGCACAGGTACTACATTTGGCCTATGAAAGCTGTTGAGTCAAAATGTTTAGAAAGGCCCCATTCTAGGAACTGTTGCTAATGAGAAATCTGATGACAGCCTAATTTTCCTTTCCTTGTAGATGACCTATCTGCTTTCATACATGCAATGGTATACATAGAGTAAGAGTTCCTTTCACCCTGCTTGGTGCATCTTTTCAATCTATTATATAAAAATTCACTTTTTGATTTTGCTTGAAAAATTACTCGTGTGTATTATTCCTTATATAATTTCTTCTTGCCAGTTTTTTAAACTCACACTAGTTAGAAATTCTTTTTCCTGAAATTATTATTTGTGAATTTTATTTCATTCTATTTCACACATTTACTGTTAGGAGACCTCTTCAATGTTACATTATAGTCCTACAATTAAATTTTTAATTTCAGCAATAATATTAATTTCTAGAAACTCTGTTCTCTGATCACTTTCTAGAACAATCTGTCCAACTATCATAGCTACAAAAGTTCCTAAAAATA
The DNA here is from genome assembly GCF_012274545.1 of Fukomys damarensis. Lineage (NCBI taxonomy): Eukaryota > Metazoa > Chordata > Mammalia > Rodentia > Bathyergidae > Fukomys > Fukomys damarensis. Next base: position 60,553,630 of record NW_022900949.1, read on the forward strand.
GGTACTGTACTCTCTGGGTTTTTTCTTTTTTTTAAATTCATGCTCTATTTCTTGAGTTCTTTTTCCTCAGGGACTGATTATTCAATTTCCTCAATTTAGTCTTTCTCTTTCATGCTGCTAGTTTTCCATTTGACAATTCTATTTTAATATATGAAATGCAATAGTGGGTTAATAATTCTAGACATCTAGTATGGGCTTTTACCATTGCCTAAAATACAGGGTTTCATTTTCCTAGAACTACTCCAGTTTATGGCTTTAAGACTACCTAAGGAGAGATGTTATAGTCTTGTGGTCTCCATATACTACTGACTTCCCATAATGATTTCACAGTATCTCAACCAGAGAAATAGGCACAAGACTTCATTTATAAACAAAGTACCAGAAGTTACCTTACACTAATAGTAAACATTTCCAGGATATCTTTTCCTAGTAACCAGCCAACCAACATGATGATACCTAGGACAAAATCAAATATTTTTCTCTTTTCTATAAAACTACCTACAAGGTATAGAGTAATAGCTAAAGGCATCCAAAAGGTCACTTGATGGGAAAGGGAAAACACATCAGATCACAATTAAAAGGTTTTACAAAAATCCACCAAGGAGATTAAATTTAACACTGTTTAAAGGACAGTGCTGTGCGTGTGCATTCACACAGCTTTATCTTTTGTTGTCGCTACCCCAACTGATAGTTCAAGAAAAACATTACCAACATTTTCATGCAATCCAAAAAAACAAGACAGACGTATAAAACATACAGGTCTTCTTTTTACTACAGATTTTGCAAAAACAAATACTAGTTTCACTCTTCATGGTTTGGTATCTAGACATCACCTGTTTGTGTACCGCATATAAAGGAAGACTCAGAGAACCTATCCACAAGTAATAGATCTTACTGAGGTGGTACCTAAAAATGAATTAACATTTAAAATTACTACTTTTATGGTATTTAAAAAATTTTAAACCAGGTGTGCTAGCATATGCCTGTCATCCTAACTACTCAAGAGGCTGAGACATACAGATCACAAATTCAAACCCAGCCAGGTGTGGTGGAACATACCTATAATCCTAGCACTTGGGAGGCTAAGGCAGGAAGACTGCCATGAGTTCAAGGCCAGCCTCAACTACGCAGCAAGACCATGTCTCAAAAAGCCAAAAGAACAAAACACAAGTTGAAACCCAAACTGGGCAGCCTAATGAGACCACCTCAAAAAAGGTAAAAAGTGCTGAGGGACAATGCTTGACCAGTATGTATAAGGCCAAGAGTTCAATTCCCAGTACCACTAAGTAGGCACCCAGGCAGGCAGGCAGACAGGAATTAACATAAACCATACTCCTGCTTTAACATTTTATCTTGTAAAAGGAAAGGGACTAAGGGTACACCTCCAGGTTTGCAAGGAAAACGAAAACACAGATTCATTAAAGGTTTTACAAAGCAACCTCAAGATTGTTTTCCAGGTCAATATGGACATTTAAAACAAGTTTTTTTCTACCTTTGTGTAACTATAATAACCCAGGTAAGTCTCTAAAAATCCTAACATAAATATGATAAAAAGAAATTCTGACCTTGAATTATACTAGGGGTCAGCAAGCAATAATCTGTGGGCCTCCTGTCTGTTTTTATAAAGTTTATTGGAAGACAGCTACATCCATTTATCTCCTACTGTCTGTCGCTACTTTCATGCTGATGGCAAATTAAGCATGTCAAACAGATTGCATAAATCACATGCCTAAAATATTTACTATTGTGTTCTTAACAAAAAGTTTGCTAACTCCTGATCTACATCTTGACCCTTATCTATTCCATAGACTATTCTGACAGGAAAGATTTTACCCAATGTATTATACTAAAATAAAAACATAATTATAAACTTGGAGTATACTTACCATTAAATCTGAGGTGGTTTTATAATACTGTGTTAATATAAATTTCTATAAAAAGCAGTAATCAAAAGTTATCAGAATATAGATCAGACGAGTAAAAGCAAAATTCTACCTCCTATATTATGCTCACAATGTCAACAGATTACCAAAATAAGGAATTGATATCTAAAGAATAATTTCACTAAATTTACCTAAGAGAAATATTGTACTACTATCAAACATTAACATAGCCAGCTGGGTGTGGTGGCATATGCCTGTAATCCCAGCACTCAGGAGGATGAGGCAGGAGGATTGCTGTGAGTTTGAGACCAGCGTGGGCTGCATAATGAGTTCCAGGTCAGTCTCGACTACATAGTGAGACCCTGTCTCAAAACAAAAATTAACATAGCCAGATTAATTAAAATAACATGGGAGAATTAAGAAAATAAAGATTTTTAAAGTTAACACATTTGCTTCACATATAATAAAGATGTCATTACAATTCAGTCAATAAAGAATGGATTATAAAACTAATGGTACTGAGATAATTAACTTTTTACTCAATGTAAAATTAACCACCAAAATGAAAACTGTAAGGGCCAGGGTTTTAGCTCAGTGGTGCTACCACCTGCCTCACAAGGGCAAGGTCACAAGTTTGATCCCCAGGTACAAAAAAAAAAACCCAAAAAATTAGGACTGTAAGAGAGGTTGGAGGTAAAGCCCAGTGGCATAGCATATGCAGGCCTCTAGGTTCAAGACCCAATATTACCACAAGAAAAGAGAAGAATGAATGAAAAGGAATGACAAAAGAAAAAAGGGAAAGAGAAATAACTGACTTAGGATAATGTTTAATGTTATCAACAGTTGGGAGAGTCCTTATAAATACAGCAATGACAGAAACCTGAACCACAGAGAAGATCAGCAAAATTGTGCTAAAGGAACCTCCGATTTCAGAAACAGGGAGGCAGACTTTGCGGGGATGGGAAGGGGATGTGGGATAGAGGGAGAGGAGAACATGGGGGGGTGGAAATACAGATGATTAAGATCCAGTATGTCTGTATACCAATTCTGCAGGTGACTGTAATTATGTACTGCAAACACATACCAGTGTTTTAGATCTCAGGAAAAGAGAATTTGCTATTACATGTATCTCCCTCCTACCAAGTTTATCACCTGTCCCTCAAAGATAATATTAAAATTGGGAGAAAAATAGTTATAAGCAGTAAAGGATTAAATCCTATTTATATAAAGAACTGCTGCAATCCGACTTAAGTGACAAAAATAAGAAGAGATGAAATAGTGGGCAATTAAAAACTGAAAAAAGTCAACATATATATGACAAAGTATTCAGTTTCTTTAATGAACTATGAAACAGTGAGGAATAGATTTTAACCTGTGATGTTAATGTCAACACTCAAAGTTGGAAAAAATTTTAAAATTACATAGACACCCTTTGACTCAATATGTTTTAAAGTCTATCCTAAAGAAAACAATGTTTACTCTAAGATACCTGCACTTCAGATTACTTCGGTAAGTTTAAAAAACTTCAAAAAAGTACAGAAAAAGTATCTCAAAAGGTATGAGTATAGGATTTCAAAATGAAATATTATACAAGCTTTAAATGTTTCAGGTGAGCATCTGTTTATTTATGATGCAGTGTGTGAAACAAAAAGGCAGCCAGGAATGTAGTTCAGCAGTGCCGCACCTGCGTGGCAAGCGCAAGGTCCTGAGTTCAATCCCCAGTACCGAAAAATAAATTAATAAATAAAAGCAGCCTGTAAAACAATATCACATTTTGCATAAGATTGGGAAGAAATACTCAAATATTCACAAAAATACTCAAATATTCTCTCAATATAGGATTTACACAGTTTTGTTTCTTTGTAGAAAAAAGCTATTTGGCTTTATCATTTTTTTTTTAAAGTATTAAGCTTAAAGAAAAGCAAACAGACAGAACTAGAGTAATAATACCCTTCACATTCAAAAAAGAAAACCAGGGCCGGGGATTTAGCTCAGCTGTGTGGCAAGCGCAAGGACCCCCTGAGTTCAATCCCCAGTACCAAAAAAAGATAATACAGGCCAGGCATGGTGGCGCACCCCCATAATCCCAGCACTTGGGAGGCTGAGGCAGCAGGATCGCTGTAAGTTCAAGACCAGCCTGGACTACATAGTGAGTTCCAGGTCAGTCTCAACTATGGAGTGAGACCCTGTCAAAAAAAAAAAAAAAGATACACATGGCCAAGAAATAACATGAAAAGATGCTGAATGTCATTAGGAAAATGCTAATCACTACCAGAATAAGCCCAATACCTACCTATTAGGATGTCTATACAAAAAACTAGAAAATAAGAAGTGTTAGACAAGGATTAGGGATAAAGCTCAGTGGCAGAGCACTTGCCTTGCATGAGTGAGGCCAAGTTCAAACCCAAGCACCAATTACGAGAAAGAAAGAAGTGTGGAAGAGGATGTGGGAAAAGTGGAACTCTCATACACTGCTGGTAGGAATGTAAAATGATGCTGATCTTTGAAAAAATACTTTGGCAATTAATCAGAAAATTAGTGTACAATCCAGCAATTCTACTTCTCAGTATAATCCCAAGAAAACTGAAAACGCATATCCATGCAAAAGTTTGTATATGACTGTTCATTGCTCATTTTTCATAATGTCTAGAATCATAAACAGTCTAAATGGCCACCTACTGATGAGCATATAAACAAGATGTCTTATATCCATACAACTGAATATCACACAACCACACTGACATACACTACAAAATAGATGAAACTTGAAAATACAATGTCAAGTGAATGAAGCCAAAAACATATTGTATGATTTCATTCATATGGAATGGGAAAATTCTTAGAGACCGAAGTAGATTAATGGCTGCCAAGGACAAAGAGAGGAAAGAACAGGGAGTTACTACTAATGTATACATTTCTTTGTTATTTTGGTACCAGGGGATCACACTGAGGACCTTGCCAGGTAGGCCTCATTCCCTTTTGTGATGATGACAGGACAACCTTACAACTATATCAAAACCACTGAGTTGTAAACTTTAATATACAATGAATTGTATGGTAAGTTAATTAAATTTTAAAATGTTAATGAATTAACCTTTTTTAAAAGATGAAATGAGAGAATTTTAGAAAAAAATATAGAGTATATGCCACTAGCTGACCTGCAATAAAGGAATTTATAAGGAAGCCTCTGTGGGTAGAAGGGAAATGACCTCAGAATAAAAGTCAGAAATGCCATAGTGCAATGAAGATCAAAGAAAGGATGAAAATGTGAACAAATCTAAAGAAAGATTTACTGTTAACATAATAGTGTTCATAGAAGATTTCATTTTATTTCACTGAATTTTTTAAAAATATAAAATCAAAACAGTTAAGGAGCACATATTTATCAAGAGGGTGTGAACAGAGTTCAAATACTATAAAAATTGGCTTCTGCTTTACTCAGGAGGAAGATAAAGGGACAACTGCATTATCTAGATAAGTTAATAACATTATCAAATTTCATAATAACCATTAAAAGAAAGAAAAGTAGAACATAAACTTCCAGCAAATGGAGAGGGTGGAAAAACGAAACATTTTAAAATCACAATGTCAATTTAAAATGCAAGAAAAGAAAAAAACACAGAAAATGGGAGACAGGAAACACATGATAGGATTGTGGATTTAAACTCAAATACATCAGTAATTACATTTAACGTAAACAAATTGCACGTTCCAACAAAAAGACAAAAATTGTCAATTAGATTGTTAAAAATCTAATAGTCTTCCCCTGCAAGGAAGTATCTAAAGTGTAAGACTTAGTAAGATTGAAAGTAAAAATGAAAAACAAAGATATTTTGCAAATATGAGTCTAAAAAATTTGGTCTGGGTCTATAACATCAGACACACTGACTATAAAGGCAGACACATTACTAGACACTTGAGATGCTCATACTAATTCATCAGGCAGACACAAAATTTTAAATCTGCAACCCCTAACAGCATGGTCTCAAAACAGATAAATAAAAATTGACAACTACAAGGAGAAATAAGATAAACCCAAAATCATAACAAAATTGTATAATTACCCTCATAACAGGTACAATAATCATACTTGAACTAGGAAGAAAAGAAATATGTGTGATAAACTTATCCACTTAGCCAAACATAATATATAGTACTTGAACCCAAAAGCACACAGGAACATCTGACAAAATCATATCAGCAAATTTCAAAGGGTTAAAATCATAAAAAGCAAGATCTTTAAGTGATCTAATTATAATGGAGAAAATAAAATAAGAAAATGTGCCTAACTGTACTGAAAAAAATGATAAAATATGTATATGTATGGAAATTTTAATTTTTTCTAAAATACATGTAAATCAAAGGAAAATCATAATGAAATTATAAAATATATTAAACAATAGTGAAATTACCTCAAGTCAAACTCTATGATACAGTTGAAGTACTATCTATAAGGAAATGCATCCCCTTAAGCGCATATACTAGAAGAAGAGAAAAGCTGAAAACTAACAAATTAAATATCCATCTCAGAAAGCGAAAAGCTATAAAATAGGAAAAATACGAGTCAATTTCACTAACAGAAGTAGATGCAAAAATTCCAAACAATATTGGTCTTCAGAATCTAGCCATCCACTATAAGAAGCATGGAGCACAACCAAGCTATATTTCTACAGTGGTCATAGATGGGTGGTAGGATTATCAAGACTGTATCCTGCTTTTGGTACTAGTTATTTTAGAAATTTGCAAAATAAACACCCACTGTGTTAGGATAAGGAAAATGTTTTTGCATTAACAGTATTATCTTTCATAAGGTCATCTAGTTAAAAGTGGCACAAAGAAAAGAAGACTGACTCAGAACAGCTACTCGGTCTGAGTAACAAGACCACAAGGTGTTGTGTGTCTCATTGACACTGTTTAGTTGATTTAAGAGCAAAGAAAGAGTAGAAAGCAGAAAAAGATTTACAAATCTTTGGGCAGAGATGTGATAACAGCAATCCGTAAGCTTTTCCCCAAACATTAAGGGAGCGATCTCATACACAAGGATGTCTATAAATAGACGCCATGTTGCACTTTAATGAATAATTTAAGAGCACTCTGCAAACAGGGTTAAGAAAGCAGGAACCTAAATGCTCAAAAATCAACAGTTCTGTCCAATCCCAACCTACTGAGTTACACAAACAGACATCTAAGTTTTATAATACTTCTTTAAAATGTTGGAAACTAGGGGCCCGGATGTAGCTCAGCGTTTCAGTGGCCTGCCCTGCAAGCACAAGGACCCGAGTTCAGTCCCCACTACCAAAAAAAAAAAAAAAGTTGGAAAGTAGAGATAGTTAAGTAACAAAGAGATGAAGAATATTCACAAGCTTGGTCTAATTGTTCTGCCTTTAGAAATTTATCATTCAGAAGGAGCCAGCAATCCACACCATGATTTTTGTACTAAATACATACCAAAGTGTTATTTATAATGGTAAACATTTTAAAGCAATGGAAATGTCTATAAGGAAGTGGTTCAATAAATTGGGATACCCAATGGGATAGTATAAGCTCACCAAAATCATACTTCAGAAGGCTGTATTGTGATGGGAGAGTGTGCTCCTGATCTAGCAAAAAATTTTTAAAATTTCCATTAATTTTGGTGCTGAAGACTGAACTACAAGCTTACTAAATCTGTGCCCTATCACTGAGCTATATTCTCAGCTCAAAGGAAAAATTTGCTTTTAGAATATATTAAGAATATCAACTTTAGGATAGGCTTATCATGCATAAGAAAAATATTAGATATCCTTGGGTGTTAAGATTTTGTCGTCTTTCTACTTTTCTGTTTGCTCCAATTTTTTTACACAAAGTATTTGTATTACTTGAAGACATAGAAAAGGCTGAACATGGTGTCACATACCTGTAACTCCAGAACTGTCAGCCTGGCGCAAGAGCATCACAAATTCAAGCCTGGCCCCAGCAAATTAGTCATTTAGTGAGACCCTATCTCAAAATTTAAAATAAAAAAGTTTGGGAATGTAGGTCAGTATAAAGACCCTGGGTTTAAACCCCAGTATCACAAAAATAAATAGAAAATGCTTTTTAAAATAAAATATATGATAAACTGATTACTTCAAATAATTGAAGAATTTGAAAGTCTTCACCACATCTACTTTAATAAGGTAACTAGGAGATCAGTACAGGTCTACATCACATTAGTTTTCTGTCATCTTTTATTTATTTTTAAACTGGGAACTGAAGCCAGGGCCTTCACACTTAGCTACATTCACAATCCTCTTTTAACTTTTTTTATTTTGAGACAAGGTTCAAACTTGGAATCCTCCTACCTCTGTAAAGACCAAAATTTTAGGTCAAGGTGGGCTCCCTCTGTGCCCCTTGCCCAGAACAGAGCTGCGAAAATTCCATTCTCCAGAATTCCATTCTGTATGACAGTCTCCCTGTGTTTCTGTTCCTCTTTTTAGGGCAGCTCTGTCTTATGCCTCCACCCTGTGTTTCTGTTCCTCTTTTCATGATCTAAAAATCTAAAAATGAATCTCTCCTGCTTATCCCTACTTAGGATAATCAATAGGAACTGATCTTGACATTAGCTTAAGATAATCACGTTAAGAATAAAAATTGATTAATCGAGTGTTCTTTAGAAAGAGGAACTGATTCAGTAAACGTAGATACTAGTAATTTTCCATAAGTGCCCTCCCAGTACTCCTCAAATATCCAAGAATAAGTGAAAGATAAAAATAGCACGTATAAAAGGGAGAGCCTTCCTAACCCTATATAATCCTACTTCAAAGATGGGTCTGGACTCATTCTGAAGCCGCTGTGACGGGGACACCCGAGGGTCCAGGCTCGAGCTTGCAATAAACTCCTCTTGTAATTGCATCGGACCTGACTCCTTGATGGTCTTTGGGGACTTCGCGACTTGAGCACAACACCTCAGCTTCCCAGAGTATTGAGATTACAGGCATGTGCCATCTTATATAGCTAGCTACACATTAGCTTCCTCCTGCTGTATAACAAACTAATCTAAATTCGGCAGCTTAAACAATATATGATTACCAATCTGTAAAGCAGAAACCCAAGCAGCTTAACTAGTGGCCTGTTCAGGTAGGCTGTAGTCAAGATGCCAGCCAGGCTGCATTCTCACCTAAAGGCTTAGCCCAGGGAGTCTGCTTAGCTGTAGAACTGACCAAGTCCCAGTGCCCACCAGGGGCTTGGGTCGCCCAGGCCGTGCACCTCCCACGGAGAGGCCCAGTATAGCAACCGCTACAAGGTCAGAAGGCCCTTGGGACCCTGGGGGGGGGCTGCCACTCCGGGGCGCGACCCCGGAAAGGGCATGATCTCTGCTTCCGAAATGTGGGCATTTGTCACTATGAAAGTAACTCTTGCTACTCACTGTGGCAACGCCGGCCACTCCATGGTAGGCGCACGGGCGGACAATCGGGACCCCAGCCCTGGCGGCCACTGGACTTGGGTGGGAGGAGGGCGGGTCGAGACTCACCTCCAGGTCACAAGCAGATCAGCACCTCAGCGCTGTGGGCCCGTGGGGCCAGCAGTCTCCTGGCGCGCTGCCTCCTCGCGTCCCTCCCCAGTTGCTCCATCTCCTCCTCCTTCAGAGCCAGGCCCTGACGGTCCCAGAGCGCACGTCCAGGCCACCTCCGCTGCCGCTACCCAGACCTGAGCACGCACACACTCCATTTGATATTGCATTTTGCCCGTTGTTTTTTGGCCTCATAATTCATTTTTCTATCTCCTTTGAGTCTTTTATGATTTGTTTTCTCTGTGTATGTTTTGATTTCTTTATGTCTTTTTTCTTTTTTTTTTTTCTTCTCCTTTTTCAGTTCCAAGAATTGAATTCAGGTAAGTACGAGGTAAGCACTCTAGGGATGAGTTACATCCCCATCCATTTTGACTTTTGACTATGAGATAGAGTGTTGCCAAGTTTTCAGTCCACCCAGAAACATCTCAAGAGCAGTAAAGAATGGCCTGATTTTGGAACATTTGTATCTATACTCATGAAAAGTTGTTTTTTTTTTTAATTCTTCCATCCTGGATTTGAACTCTTCCTCACTCTGAAGTTTGATATATATTTGTCCTTCCTGACCAGAGGTTGGGGGCAGGGTTTAAAATGATCAGAAAATTCGATGTACTGAGAGAACACAGATAGGAAAATAGGCATTTAACTTAGATCTTCTGAGGTAGTTTGGTTGGGGGGGAGATGGGGTCAAGTAGAGAAGACTTCAGGAGTCTTATTTTTTTTTTCGTTTTATTGAGTTTATTGGTACAATCTAGGTATGCAATACAATTACATTCATCATTGGGATTCTGTACCTTTACATAATAGGTTTTGATTCTCATTTTTTCCCTTGTCCCTGCCCTCCCTTCACCCCCTCCTCCCCTCCCCATTTACAAATACTTTATTTCCATTTTTTCAGTTTCTCATATTTTTTTCCTCTCCCTTATTACCTTTGCCCCACCCTTCCCACTTTCCCTACACCTTTAGCCCTTTACTTCCTATTTCACATTATTAATTATCTCATTAGGATCCTGTGTACTATTATAGTTTTTCACACCAAAGAAACTATTCATTATTTCAGTTAAAGAAATCGCTGTATGAACATAAAAAATAGGGAATCCTAAAATAAAACTAAAAAGGAATGTAAAAGAGAAAAGGCAATGATATAACATTAAAATAATCCTTAATTCTGGACATGAAAATAGTCCCTGAACATGTTTAAATTCCTTCTTGCTTTTATAGTCTTATCTTATTCTTTTTTTCATTATTTAGAGAATACTTTATTAGTTTCTGTAATCAAACCCATGTAGATATAACTTACATATTTAGTACGATGTGTTACCCCTGTACACATGGAAACAAAATAAAAAATAAAAATAAATTAACATTTCTAGACCAATATGGTTGTCCATTTCTGTACAATGCCAAGTCAACACAGTAAATTGGGATGACTTTTTCCAAGGTTGGCAGCACCGTTAAATTTTCCCAAAATTCAATTTATATATATATGTATGTATATATTTATTTATTATGTTATGCATCGATAGCAGCAACAGCTTTTCCAGGTTTGGCAGTCATCTGAACAAAATTATAGACATTCAGCACATTCCATTAAAGAAAAAAAAAAAAAA
>NW_022900949.1:60565073-60569464 GCF_012274545.1 Fukomys damarensis
TTCCCCATCCATTTTGAAAGAGAGTTTTGCAGGATACAACAGCCTAGGTTGGAGATTCTTTTCTTTTAGGACTTCGAATAGCTCACTCCAGGCTCTCCTTGACCTAAGGGTTTGTGTTGAAAAGCCTGCTGTGATTCTAATGGGCTTCCCTTTGCATGTGATTTGTTTCTTTTCTCTTACTGCTTGTATTTTGTTCTTCTGTTGGGTTTCTGGGATCTTGATTATTATATGTCTAGGTGTAGATTTTTTTTGATTGTAGCTAGTTGGGGTCCTATATGCCTCAGTTATCTGAATGTCAAATTCTTCCCCTGTGTTTGGGAAGTTTTCTGTCATTAATTCTGCGAACAGCTTTTTTAAGTCATTTGTATTTTCTCCTGCTACTTCATAGATTCCTATCAGTCTTACGTTAATTCTTCTTTGCATCATCTAGGAGTTGTTGGATCGATTTCTCATGATCCCTTACTGTTTTTAAGAGACGTCTCTTTTCATGGTCACTGACAGCAATCTTATCTTCTATATCTGATTTCTGTCATTAATTCTGCGAACAGCTTTTTTAAGTCATTTGTATTTTCTCCTGCTACTTCATAGATTCCTATCAGTCTTACGTTAATTCTTCTTTGCATCATCTAGGAGTTGTTGGATCGATTTCTCATGATCCCTTACTGTTTTTAAGAGACGTCTCTTTTCATGGTCACTGACAGCAATCTTATCTTCTATATCTGAGAGCCTATCTTCACATTCTTTTATTCTATTGCGTACACTTTCAATAGAGTGTTTAATCTCCTGGATATCTGTTTGAATCTGTTTTATGGATTCTATTTCTTTCCTGTGTTGGGTGTTTATTTTTTCCATTTCTTTCTTATGCTGGGCCTTCATGGCTTCTATCATGGTCCTGAGCTCATCTATTTTTTTGTCAGTTTCTGCTCTAGAGTCTCGAATCATGACTTCCATTTTGCTCATTATCTCTCTGGTTAACTGGGAAATTGTTTCTGATTTGAATTTTTCTAGAGCCTGATTGATCTGTTTTGTTACCTCCTGTGCTATGGGTCCAGGGTGTCCTGTTGGTTCACTATCAGACTTTTCATCATCATTTGTCCTACTGTTTGCCATTGGTAAAGTGTAAGTTTGTCTTTGTGTTTTCTCATTTTTATTTTTGTTGTTGAGTTGTCCTTTAATTTCTGGGTATTACTTAAATCTTCCTGATATAGTTTTGTTTTAGCTTTTGAGTTTCTAATGACTCATAGGCATCCTCATTTTCATAATATCAGAGAAAACAACTCTTTAAATCAATCATAATCCTTTATCCCAATTGATACACTCAGCAGCCCAATAGGATCAGGCGCAGCTTGCAAACTGAGCACTTGTGGTAGTCATTCATGTATCACCTTTAACCCATGTGAAGTAAATTAATATCAGGAAGCAGCCCAAAATATGTTTGCAGTGAATATGCTTTTCAATATAGTATCTTTACCTTTTAGAATGGGGGGTTAGACTGAGTTAGGATGAGAGGAGTAGATAAGTGAAAGAACTAGAGCAGGTTTGAAGTGAATCCAGAGGATGTAGAATTACCTTACTATCTTTACAAAGCTATTAATTTCAGGGGGGATAGAGAGAGTGCAGGAATAAGGACAAGAATATATCCCCTTAACAATAACAGGCGCTTGCCTTCCCTTGAAGGTGCAGAGCCATGAGTGAGGTAAAATGAGTGGAGAAAAGAACATAAAGAGAAACCCCCCCTCAAAAAAAGAAAAAATGATGAAGAATTCTGAATTAGGGCAAGAGCAGGAATAAAAAGGGAGATGAGGGATAATATGGTGGAGCAAGAGACTGAGTTGGAGAGAGAGGACAGAGAAAAGAAAGAAATTTTAGGGTGGAATGAGAAAAAGAAAAAAGAGAAAAAAAGAATTTGAGAGGCCTCTTTCAGACTATGTCTCTGTTCTCATATTATACCACATGTACAGCCATATGCAGAACCGAATCCCCTGGCCTCAGCTAGCCAATGGCAGTTCCCCACGACTGAGTGTGAATTCAGTCCACAAGGCCTAACTTGAGTTTCCCAACCCTCAGGGTTGAACTCCACTCAGTTCTATTACAGGTTTCCCCTACCCTTTCTTTAAAGATGTTCAAAGTTGGGAGCTCAGAAAACTACCTTTCATGAGAACCTTTGCCTCTGCAGAGTTGGTCCAAAGACTGGCCCAATCAGGAGGTTAGAGAACTGGCCCAATCAGGAGGTTTGAGAACAGGGAGTGGGGGGAACAGGTCATAGGGGTGTTTCAGGGGCCCTGCGTGGCTACCTTCCTTACTAGGTCTGGTGGTGCTCAGTCCGGGAGGTCGCGCACCCGCTGGGTGATCCCAGGCAGGCAGGTGGAGAGACTCCCTCAGGGGTCCTGGGGTCCTTACTGGGTCTGGTGGCACGCAGTCCAGGCAGTCGTGCACCCACTGGGTGATCCCAGGCAGGCAGGTAGAGAGACCCCCCCTCCCTACCTCTTCTATTTTTGAATGAATCTTCTGTTTTTTAGGAGCACCTAATTTTTATGTGTTACATTTATGTATTGTAGATATCAGTCCTCTGTCTGAAGAGGAGCTGGCAAAAAGATTTCCCCATTCTGTAGATTGTCTCTTCTCCATCTTGATTGTTTCTTTTGCTGTGCAGAAACTTAAATTTGATATAATCCCATACGTCGATTCTTGGAATTATTTCTTGTGCACTCGGGATTTTTTTGTTCGGGAAGTTCTTGCCTGTGCCAGTGAGTATAGCACACCCCTGATCCAGTCACTTCCCACAAGCCCCACCTCTGAACACAGGAGGCTTTTGGAGGACAGTCTAGATCTAAACCCTAACACTTAGTTTTGGTGTTGGGTAATGCTGGCTTCAAGGAGTGAATTTGGCACTGTTTTTCTTTCCATTTCATGGGGAAGTTTGAGAAGTATGGGCATTCGTTTTTCTCTGAAGTTCTGGCAAATTTCAGTAACGAAGACATCAGGACCTGTGCTTTTCCTCGGAACTATACTTTTAATACTGCCTCAATTTCATTGCTTCTTATCAGACTACTCAGGGCTTTTATATCTTCTTAGTCCAACCTTGGTAAGTCATGTGTCTAGGAATTTATCCATTTCTCCTAGATTCTTCAGTTCATTGGACTGTGAAGTTTCCAAAATAGTTTCTTATAATCCTCTAGATTTCAGCAATATCCATTGTGATTTTGTCTTTTCACTTCTTTTTGTTGGTGTTTGTTTTTGTTTTTGAGACAGGGTCTCTATGTAGTTGAGACTGCCCTGGAACTCACTATGTAACCCAAACTGATCTCAAACTCACAGCAATCCTCCTGCCTCATCCTCCCAAGTGCTAGGATTACAGGCATGAGCCACCATGCCCAGCTTGTTTTTTTCACTTCTAATTGCATTGAGATGGATATTTTATTCTGTTGCTAAATCTGGTTAAAGGTTTTTTTTTTTCATCTTATTTATACTTTGAAAGAAACTATTTTGTGATTCATTCATCCTTTATTGATATCTGCTCTGATCTTTATAGTTACTTTCTTTCAATAGGTTTGGGGTTTGGATTGCTTTTGTCTTTCTAGGCCCTTGAGATGCATCAACATTAGATTATTCAGTAATAATCTACTTTCTAATGTAGGCACTCAGAGCAAAACTTCCCTCTTAAAAGTCCTTTATTGTGTTCCACGGGTTTCAGTGTATTGTACTTCAGTTGTCACTTGAGTCTAGGAATTTTTCAGGTTCTTCCCTGATTTTTTTGTAACTCATTGATTATTCAGGAAAGTATCATGTAATTTTCATGTGTTTGTATAATTTGTGTGGTTTCTTTTACTGTGGATTTAGTTTTATTCCATTGTAATATGATAGGATGCAAGAGGTTATTTCTATTCTTTTATATTTATTTACATGTATGTGAAAAAATGGAAACAAAGTGTTTGTAAATTGGGAAGGGTAAAGAGGGTGAGGGGAGGGCAGGGGTATGGGAAAAAACAAGAACCAAGATATATCATGTACATGTATCCTGTAAAGGCACAAGATCCCAATCATAAATGTAACTGTATTGTTTGCTTTAAATGTACCAGTAAACTTGATGGAAAAATAAATAAGTAAATATACTCTGTAACCTAAGATGTTCTATTTTAAGAAAGTACCATGGGCTGCTGAGAAGAATATGTACTATGCTGCTTTTAGATAAAGCACTCAATAGCTCTCTGTTAAGTCCTTTTGTTCAGTAGCATGGTTCGACTCTGATATTTCTTTGTTGAATCCTGTTTGGTTGACCTATTTGTGAGAGCTATTAAATTCCCACACTATAATTGTATCAATGTGTGTTGATCCTTTTAAGTAAAGAAGTTTTTGTTTTATGCAATTAAGTATGCTGACATTTAGTTTAT
>NW_022900949.1:60569501-60583900 GCF_012274545.1 Fukomys damarensis
ATATATATATATTTATAATTGTTATCTCTTCCCATTGAATTCTACCCATTACCAATATGTAGTGGCCTCTTGTCTCTTTTCATCAGTTTTGGCTTGAAGTCCACTTTGTCTGATATTAGAATAGTTGTTCTTGCTTGCTTTTGGGAACTGGTTTGCATGGAGTATTTTACATCTTTCACATCAAGTGTGTGTTTCTTTATGGTGAGGTATGTTTCTTGCAGGCAACGTATAATTAGGTTTTGTCTTTTGAACAGGTCTGCCAGTCTGTGTCTTTTCATTAGGTGGATTAAGATCATTAACACAAACATTATTATTGACAGGTTTTTTACTGGCTCTATCCTTATATTTTCTAGGATGATTTTTCTTTTTCCTTTTGTTTAACTATTCTTTTAAAAGTATTCTTTCCCTTGGGCTCCTTGGTGATTTTTGCTCACTGTTTCTGTTTAGAATTCCCTTGAGTGTTTCCTGCAGTGCTAGTTTGGTGGCCATGAATTTTTCTTTTCTTTTTTTTTTTTTTTCTGTTAATACATCCTCCTAGTCTAGTACATAATGATACCATTCCTTTTGGGAATTTGGTACATGTACATAATACTTCTTAATTCTTTTTTCACTTCCACTCCTCTTTCTCCCCCCCCCTTCATCTCTTGGTCCTTTTCTTTTGCAAAAGATCTCTCTGTTTCCTATCATCTATCTTTCATGTTCTTTATTTATATTTTGGGTTTCTCATGCAAGAGAAACTGTGATATTTAAACTTGTGTATCTGATTTATTGTATTTACCATTGTGGTCTCAAGATGCATCTGGGTTTTTAAACAAATAACCCAAGTTTATTCTTCTTTTGGCAGAATAGTATCTGATTATGTTCGTTTGTGTGCTGATATCGGCCCCTCTTACATCCAGGGTCTTGGCATGGCCACGGCTTTACAGGGAAAGACCATCAAAGAGGTTTTATTTTAGCAGCATAGAAGAGGTCCTCAGAAAAAGGGAAACAATGGAAATTTTTTTGCTTGTGTTCAAGCAGGACATTTAATAAAAAATTGCCCTCAACAAAATGAAGGTGGGCCTTCTTCCAAGCAGCCTGGTTCATGCCCTACATGTAAAAGAGGATATCATTGGGGTAATAAATGTAAATCTAAAAAAGATGCCATGGGAAATCCTATTCTGTTAGGAAATGGACAGAGGTGCCTGCCCCAGGCCCCGTATCCAACTTTTGGGGCCTTTCAGGATCCAATCCCTCAAACTCAATCAAAATCTGTTCAGAGCTTACTCCCAGAGCCACCTCAGGCGGCATAGGATTGGACCTCGGTTCCTCCTCCTATGCAGTATTAACCCCTGAGATGGGAGTGTAAACCCTACCCACTGGAGTTTTTGGGCCACTACCTCAGGATACTTTGAGTCTTTTGTTGGGTAGGAGTTCCTCTACTATGAAATGGCTTATGATTTCCCCAGAAATTATCGATGAGGAGTATACTGGAGAATTTATAATTATGCTTTGTTCTCCTTCTCAAATTTTTGTTATTCAGCCTGGACAGCATATAGCTCAATTGATTCTTTTACCCAGGATAGTTACCTCTGGGAAATATAAAAAGGCCATTGAGGGAATAAAGGCTTCGGGTCCTCAAATGTTTATTGGGTGCAATCTATTGGAGCCAATAGGCCAGAAATAAAATTGTTAATTCAAGGAAAATCTTTTATTGGGTTATTAGATACTGGTGCTGATGTCTCTGTTATAACTGCTGACCAGTGGCCTTCCACCTTGCCTTTGCAGGAGACTGTCTCTCAATTACAAGGCATTGGTCAAGGTAAAAATCCTAAACAAAGTACTGATATGTTAAATTGGAGTAATTTTGAAGGACATTGTGAGACTTTTCAACCTTCCATTGTTCCTGGCCTCCCAGTTAATTTATGGGGAAGGGATGTCATGCAACAGATGGGAGTTTATTTATACAGCCCTAATCAAAAGGTCTCTAATCAAATGTTTGGTCTAGGATTCTTGCCTAATGTTAGCTTAAGAAAGGAAGGTCAAGAAATTCAATTTCCTGTGACCCCATCAGCTCATCCTCCTAGACAAGGCCTGGAATATTTTCCCTCGGGGTCATTGACATGCCTGCACCCCATGCAGATCCAATAGTCTGGAAAGATGAAAACCCTGTTTGGGTTGATCATTGGCCCTTAACTAATGAAAAATTAGCAGCCACCTGACAGTGCAGGAACAATTAGATAAATGCCACATTGAACCATCTGTCTCTCCTTGGAATTCCCCACTTTTTGTTATAAAGAAAAAATCTGGTAAATGGAAATTATTGCAAGACTTAAGAAGGATTAATGAAACTATGGAAATCATGGGAGCATTACAACCTGATCTTCCTCCCTTGCCTCTGCAATACCTAGGAATACTTTTAAAATAAATATTGATGTAAAAGATTGTTTTTATACTATACCTCTAGCCCCTGCAGATTGTAAACGATTTGCTTTTAGTGTTCCCTCATTAATTTTCAAAAACCTATGCAAAGATCAATAGAGAGTTTTGCCTCAAGGTATGGCAAATAGCCCCACCTTGTGTCAAAAGTTTATAGCACAGGCTCTTCCTGTGTTGGACAAAGTTATCCTTCTATTTATATGATACATTATATGGATGATATTCTCTTAGCAAATGAAGATGAATCATTATTGCTTACTGTATTTGTTCATTTGCAAAAGGTTTTAAATGATTATGGATTGGTTACTGCTCCTGAAAAAATTCAATGGGAGTCTCCTTTTTTATATTTGGGATATCAGCTTTATCCTTGAAAAATATTTACCCAAAAGTTACAGATTCAAAAAGATAACTTGAAAACTTTGAATGATTTTCAAAAATTGTTGGGAGATATTAATTGGATAAGGCCTATTTAAAATTAACTACTGGAGAATTAAAACCTTTATTTGACATCTTGCAAGGGGATCCTGATCTTCTTCCCTCAGGACCCTCACATATGAAGGACGATTGGCTCTTCAAAAGGTGGGAATAGCTATTTCTAATCAACAGATATTGTATTTTGACTATCAAAAACCCTTAGAAGCTTTTATTTTTTTTTAACCAAGCATTCCCCTACAGCTGTCCTGTGGCAGGATGGACCTTTATTGTGGTTACATTTATCTGTTTTGCCTGCCAAAAATTTACAACCTTGTAAAGCTGCTGCCCAACTTGTTCAATCAATCCAATGTAATTCTCGGGAATATTTTGGTTTAGAACCTTCCATTATTGTAATCCCATTTACAGGAAAATTTGATTGGCTGTTTCAGAATTGTGATCCCTGGGCTATTGCTTTTGCATATTTTTCAGGCCAAATTAAATTTCATTATCCACCTAATAAATTGTTACAATTTGCGAATCTTCAGTCTTTTATTTTTCCAAAAATTATTTCATCTAAACCTATTCCTGATGTGATTGTTATTTTCACTGATGTAAAAGCAGTTTATGTTATTGATGGTCACGAAAAGGTTTTTGCAACATCTGCCACTTCAGCACAAGTAGTTGAATTGCGTGCCATTCTTTTTGTTTTTCAGGAATTTGCCCTTGTTTCTTTTAATCTATATACTGATAGTGTTTGGCTAAAGCCCTTCCTTTTTTAGAAACTGTGGCCTGTATTAATTAATACCAGTAATATAGAAATTCAACAACTTTTCATGAAAGTAAAAAATTGTATTCATGCTCATTTTCTTCCTTGTTTTATTGGACATATTTGAGCACATACTGTTTTGCCTGGTCCATTGTCTTTGGGAAATCATCTTGCTGATGATTCCACAAAATTTATTGCCCTTTCTAAAATTGATTTAGCTCGTCAATCTCATCAACTCCATCACCAAAATAGTCATATTCTTAGATGTTGGGGCCCAACAAATTGTTAAACAATGCTCCAATTGCCCTCAATTTTCTTCTGTTCCACATTATGGTGTTAATCCTCGAGGTTTGCTTCCTAATCAATTAGGGCAAATGGATGTTACTCATGTAATGGAGTTTGGAAAACAAAGGTATGTACATGTTGTTGTTGACACTTTTTCAGGATTTATTCTTGCTTCAGCTCAAACAGGAGAAGCTACTAAACATATTATTGCTCACTGTATATATTGTTTCTCCATTTTAGGAATACCTCAAAAAATAAAAAGATAATGGTTCTTGATATATTAGTAAGGCCTTCAAACAATTTTGCCAATAAATGCATATTGTTCATATTACAGGTATTCTCTATAATCCTCAAGGACAAGGAATAGTTGAACATGCTCATGGCACATTAAAAGTGTAGCTCCTAAAAATAAAAATGGGGGAGTTACATCCCTCCTCACCTAGAAATTACTTAAATCATGCTTACATTCTAAATATTTTACAAATTGATAAGAATGGCCACCCCACAGCGGAAAGGTTTTGGCCTCCACAAGGTTCTCCATATGCCTTGGTAAA
The DNA here is from genome assembly GCF_012274545.1 of Fukomys damarensis. Classification (NCBI taxonomy): domain Eukaryota; kingdom Metazoa; phylum Chordata; class Mammalia; order Rodentia; family Bathyergidae; genus Fukomys; species Fukomys damarensis. The sequence goes on from NW_022900949.1 coordinate 60,573,939, forward strand.
ATGGAGAGATCCCTTAACTGGTCAATGGTATGGACCCAACCCCATTTTAATATGGAGCCAAGGTCATGTTTGTGTTCTCTCACAGGAACATGATGGAGCTCGATGGCTACCGGAAAGGCTAGTTCATCATGTGGATACTCCTGCTGATGTCACTTCCTCCAGGATGTGACGCCTCCTCAAGAATATTGGGCTAATATGCCAGATCCTCCCCTTGCACATCCTGTCTCATGGGATACATGTGAAGCGCCAGTAATGGTGAATAATACAAATATGCTTGGTCATTTATAAAGTAATGTTTCTATATTATAAAGAAAATGGGTCTGCTATGGTGAGAAGTTTTTCTGGGACATGTTGTACCCAGATCTCAGTTTCCCCAAGGACCACCAGAGAAACGAATCCACTGCAAGTACAAAAGAAGTTTATTTCAGGTTTGAACCTGGACTCTTGTCCATCAGGGAAGCAAGAGCCCAGAATAGTGATTACAACAGGGTTATATAGGGTTAAGGTGGCTTGAAAATCTTAACTTTCTTATTGGCTATTTTCTTTACTATTTCTACTATTTCTATTGGTCTATATCTCTAACATTCTATTGGTGCACATATATAACTATACTTTAAACTTATTGGTTAGTATGTTTGCAGATGAGTTCTGTGGAATGGAATTTGCCTTACTCAACTGGTCACTACAGCCCGTTCTTATCTTAGCAGAACATCCTGTTTCTTTGTTTTAACAGACCATGTGGCTTCTGCAGAGGGGAATGGGTCTTATTCATCTATTTCCCGTTTATGTAATTGAACAATCTAAATAATGGTTAGGGAGGGGGAGAGTGGTGTAACTGAAGTTTATTCTAAATTAGTTGAAATGGAAGGACTTTGGCCTTAGCAAAAATGGAGAAACTTTGGCTCCTCATTTCCCCCTTCTGAAGCAACTATTAATGCCCAATCTTGGGGATTATGGGCGTCGCCCTCAGAAACTGCTTCCTGCTGAACTGGGGCAAGGAGGATCCTAGAAAGAAACATTCTTTAAACTTATGGGCATAGGTGCTTGGTCAGTTTTGGCATTTTTTATGCCAGTGATGGTAGTCTTGACCCATTAGTTCTAATTCTATTTTACCCCTAGCAGGTTGTAATGAAACTTTAATGGCCAAATCCTTTAATGACCTCGGGCTAGTGAGAGGAACATAAACATTATGAGTACATTTACAAGCTGGTTGTGGATTTGTTAATAGCCTAAACTTATCAACCTTTAATCTGGGAGCAGATAGCCATCGAATTTCACATCTCAAATGATATGAAGGCTCTAGTGATTCTAAAAATACCACAATCCAATACAGCCATTGGAAGAGGCCATAATCCAGTGGGGTAAATGGCCGTAGCACAGTGGGGTGTGGCAGAACAAATGGACCAAAAAGTGTCCCAATGAATGTATGGGAAACCAGCTAATATGGATCCCACCAAGCATCCAGTCGGGATGACAACTCCAGCTGTATTCCACTCTATGGGCAAACTAAGGTTGTGACACCCAACCTAACTATCTCTGCTCCCAGGGAGAAGGTCTGGGTTGGGCGCAATGTAAGCAAGATCTTTGGGGATAGAGGCTCCATAGACAATGTGCAGTCTCTGTATTCACCCATCACTCTCTGATGTTCACGAAGAAGGACCGGACCCCCAACGAGAATGGATTGTAGGTTCTGCATGTCCTAGAAAGGGGGAGAATGTCTTACAGTGGAGATTCAATACTAGTGTCTCTGTCCTCAGCAGGGATGTGCTGGTATTGCTGATGAAGTACCATGAGCTGGACTGCACCTATCTTCTGTTGAATGAAAACAACCAGTCTGTTAATTATAGAAGGTCCTATTATCAACAAGATTAAACCCAGAATTAAAGGGCTGGCCAAAACTGATAGTAATGACCCAAGCCAGGGAGATGAGGTGAATCAGCTTTCATATCAATTTTGGTTATTTAATCTTTTTCTTTTATGTTTTTTTTTAATCTTTCTTGAACTTTAGCCATTGAATTTTTCACTATTCCTGAATGGTCAGTATAATAGCAACATTTTTCTCCTAGGGCTGCGCACATTTCTCTTTGCTGTTGGAACACTAAATTTATTCCCCTCTTTATTTATAGAGTTACCTCTGCTAAAGAACTTAAAGACTCTTGAAGTCTGGTAATAGATAATTCTATTCTTTTTATATCTTGATTTATAGTTGCCCTCAACTGGTTATATTGATAATGTTGGGAACTAATAGTAATCACTCCTGTTCAGTTCCCACCAGTCCCATTCTTAACAATACTGTAAGGGTGATGGCAGTAGTGGGCTCCCTTTTATTTTATTTTTTCTGAATTATTATAGCTATTTTGTCAGATTTTCACATTGCCTTAAATAACTATATTATATTATATTTAATATAGTTAAATATTATATTAACTATATAATACATAGTTATTCTCTGCTGTGAGAAGACTACACCTGTATAGACTGTGCCATAGATATACCAAGTGGCAATCAGGAATCTGTGTAAACATTTATCCTCTTTTCTTATGCCCATCGGAGAGCCTTATGAGTGCCCATAGCTCTGCTCACTGCACTGACCATCCAGTGGGGAGGGGTCCTGCTTGGACCACTTCATCTTGAGTCATCTCTGTATAGCCAGCATAGCGTACCCCATTTTCCATGAAGCTGCTCCCATCCTTGAGCAGGACAAAATCAGCCTCAGTCAGTGGGTCTATCTGCAGATCTAGATGACTGGAGAACAATTCTTCAGTGACCCCGTGGCATTTGTGATCAGGGGGCCAGGTTCCAATCAAGGGCAAAAAGTAGCAGGGTTTAAGGTTTTAACTGGAGCAAAATATAAGGGAGGATTTTCACAGATGAGGGCCTGATCTTATGTGACTCTATTATTTGAGAGCCATCAATGTCCTGTTATTCAATAGTTCTAAAAGGCATGGGGAAATTGAACAATTTATTTTTTCCTAATGTTATCTGGTCAGCTTCCTTATTAGCATCACTGCAGTTGTCAGGGCTTATAAACAAAGAGCCATCTCTTCACAGCTGGATCTAAACTCTAAGATAAATATGTCACTATCTAATTTTATGGGCCTACTCCTTGAGTGAGCACCCCTAAAGCAGTATGATTTCTTTCAGTCGTGTACAAAGCAAAAGGCTGGGTCACATTTAGGATCCCTGATACAGGGGGCAACAGAGAGAGTTAGTTTTAGCTGTTTAAATGCTGATTCTTGCTCTTTACCCTATAATAATCACTGTCTTTCTGGCCCTTTAAAGATTTATACATATAGAGAATCTAGATCCTGTAAAAATTTTGTATCCTAAAAATTCTCTTATCTGCTTTAAGTCCTTTTATCTCCAAGCAGCATAGACTTTACATCTTGCCTTCTGAAACAGCATTAATAGTCTCTCAATACCCTCGTTTGTTTAGTACATCAGAAAGTTATCAAAAATCATAATTTTATGCATGAAACTTCATAACCTTTAATTAGGTATCAAAAGCATTTTTAATACAGCCTCTTACTATTTTTCTACAGAAACCCAACCTTGAAAATGAGCACTATAAACATATCACAGTAACATATTTGGAATCTAACCCTTTGATGATAACAAATGTAAACATTTTATAACAATATATTTAGCCCTGTTTATTGGTGGTATCTTCTCAGAAGGTCATTAGTGAATAATGACCAGAATAAATTTTTCTGAGTATCTGTCCTTTTACTATTATCAGAAGTCTATTTAGACCTGAGTTTATACTTAATTATCTTGACAAAATTTAACTTATAAAACAAGGTTATAGAAATTAACAAATTATTACTATCCTTGATGTCATTTCAATCAAATATAATTGGACAAACACTTTTCAAACAATTGTATAGACAGAAACTTGTAAGACAATTTGTGAAACTATAATATGTTCAAATGTATTTGGCCAATTGAATTATAAGGCAGGTGGCAGCGTCATTGAGCTAAATAAATCTCCAGCCCTAGAACCTCTTTTAGTTAACACTAGTCAAAACTTTTGCAGATCAATTAACAGATCTCATAGAATTAGAATCAAAAGGAATGAAAGCTGTTACTATAAAAGTAAACCTTCTGTAATAAACTTGAAACCAACAAGCAAACATACGTATTTTCCTGTTAAATCATTTCCGCATACCTTTTCTATATACTTAAGCTTTCTGGTCTTGTATATCTTTCGTTATAGCTTTCTAACAAGACATACATACAAAATCCTTTCATATCAAAAGTATATCTCTTTTACCCATAGCTTTTTTAATATTTGTCCTCTGCCGTCTCATTTACTATAAACCTTCTATAACAAACTTCAGCTTAAAGTGTCCTTTTTCTGTTTTCAGATTGTTACATCTTAAAATTTGACTGGCTGTCAATAGAACAGTAATAACCTTGTTTTTATCAATAATTGAAGAATTTGCAATGCACAAGAAATGTTTAAAGCACACCAATTAAACTTAATTCAAATTGAAACAAAGATACCTTTATCAAATAGTTAAAATTTCTAATTTGATTTTTCTTGTAAAAATCTTTTGATGTCTGGTAAAACACAATTGCAGTTTTTCTGGCTTGCAGTGTTTATTTTTTCTTATCTGATATTAATCTATTAGAAATTTTCTCATTTTAATTCTTTTTAATCTGAGTGCAAGCACTGTTCTATTTTCTGAGTCTGACCATGCTTTCCCATTTGCACCCTCTAGCACAGTAAATCTAAACAATTCTGTTTTTGTCCCCACCTATTCTACACTTTCTTAGCAACTCAAGTGGGGCGGGGGATAGCTAGACTTCCTCTGTCATGAGTCAGCGATGCAGAACACTGTCTAGCAGTGCCTCAAACTTGAAAGAGCAGCGGGTGGAGATGGGGCAGAGAGAAAGGAAGGACGCCAAGACAACAGTCTGATCAAGGTGATGTTTATTGCAGGTAAGCATCAGACTTTTAAAGCAAAAAACCACAAACTATTATGGGCTGGGATTACCATAGTAACCTTAACATCTGCTCTACAGAAATGAGAGTTCACACAGGAAAGAGGGAATAGGCTCAACAAAAACAACTATTATGGGTAGTAGTAACCCAGACAACTACACGTCTGAAGATCAGAGATAAGAAGCTGCAACTGACCCCGGAAGGGGGTCTCTTCAGCTGCCTGCCTGCCTGAGATCACCCGGCGGGTGCGTGACCTCCTGGACATGGCGACAACAGACCCAGTAAGGAAGGTAGCCACGCGGGCGCCCTTGAAACACCCCCACAACCTCCCCGCCGCACCGTTCTCAAACCTCCTGATTGGGCCAGTCCTTAGACCAACTCTACAGAGGCATAGGTTCTCATGAAGGGTAGTTTTCTGAGCTCCCAACTTTGAACATCTTTAAAGAAAGGGCAGGGGAAACCTGTAATAGAACTGAGTGGAGTTCAACCCTGAGGGTAAGGAAACTCAAGTTAGGCCTTGTGGACTGAGTTCAGTCTCAGTCATGGGGAACTGCCATTGGCTAGCTGAGACCAGGGGATTCGGTTCTGCATATGGCTGTACATGTGGTATAATATGAGAACAGAGACAGTCTGAAAGAGGCCCTTCAAATTTTTTTTTCTCTCTTTTTCCTTTCCTCATTCCACCCTAAAATTTCTTTCTTTTTTCTGTCCTCTCTCTCCAACTCAGTCTCTTGCTCCACCATATTATCCCTCATCTCCCTTTTTATTCCGGCTCCTGCCTAAGTCAGACTTCTTTTATTATTTTTTCTTTTTAGGAGGGATTTCTCTTTATGTTCTTTTTTCCAGTCATTTTACCGCACACGTGGCTCTGTACCTTTAAGGGAAGGCAAGCGCCTGTTATTGTTAAGGGGATATATTCTTGTCCTTATTCCTGCACTCTCTCTATCCCCCCTGAAGTTAATAGCTTTGTAAAGATAGTAAGATAATTCTACATCCTCTGGATTCACTTCAAACCTGCTCCAATTCTTTCACTTACTAATCCTTTCGTTCTAAGTCTAACCCCCCATCCTAAATGGTAAAGATGCTATATTGAAAAGCATATTCACTGCAAACATATTATGGGCTGCTTCTTGAATTTAATTTAATTCACATGAGTTAAAGGTGACACATTAATGACTACCACAAGTGGTCAGTTTGCAAGCTGCTCCTGATCCTATTGGGCTGCTGAGTGTATCAATTGGGATAAAGGGTTATGATTGATTTAAAGAGTTGTTTTCTCTGATATTATGAAAATGAGGATGTCTATGAGTCATTAGAAACTCAAAAGCTAAAACAAAACTATATCAGGAAGATTTAAGTAATACCCAGAAATTAAAGAAGGACAACCCAACAATAAAAATAAAAATGAGAAAACACTTAAGCAAGACACAAACAGAGATTTCCAGTTCAACAATGGCAAATAGTAGGACAAATGAGGATGAAAAGTCTGATAGTGAACCAACAGGACACCCTGGACCCATAGCACAGGAGGTAACAAAACAGATCAATCAGGCTCTAGAAAAATTCAACAGAAATAATTTCCCAGTTAACCAGAAAGACGATGAGCAAACTGGAAGTCATGATTCGAGACTCTACAGCAGAAGCTGACAAAAAAATAGATGGGCTCAAGACCATGATAGAAGCCATGAAGACTCAGCATACGAAAGAAATGAAAACAATGAATGCCCAACAGAGGAAAGAAATGGAATCCATAAAACAGATTCAAACAGATATCCAGGAGATTAAAAACTCTATTGAAAGTGTATGCAACAGAATAAAAGATTGCAAAGATAGAATTTCAGATATAGAAGATAGGATTGCAGTCAGTGACTGAGAAAAAAGGGGTCTCTTAAAAACAGTAAGGGATCATGAGAAATCAATCCAACAACTCCTAGACGATATAAAGAAAAATAACATAAGACTGATAGGAATTCATGAAAAAACAGGAGAAAACACAAATGATATAAAAAAGCTCTTCACAGAATTAATGACAGAAAACTTCCCAAACAGAAGCAAAGAATTAGACATACAGATAAGTGAGGCTTATAGAACCCCAACTAGCCGCGATCAAAAAAATATACACCTAGACATATAATAATCAAGATCTCAGCAACCCAACAGAAAATACTACAAGCAGTAAGAGAAAAGAAACAAATCACGTGCAAAGGGAAGCCCATTAGAATCACAGCAGACTTTTCAACACAAACTCTTAGGTCAAGGAGAGCCTGGAATGAGGTATTCCAAGTCTTGAAAGAAAAGAACCTCCAACCTAGAGTGATGTATCCTGAAAAACTCTTTCAAAATAGATGGGGAAATAAGATACTTCTCCACGACAAAGAGCACCTGAGAAATTTCATGAACACCAAACCAGCACTGCAAGGAATTCTAAACAATATCCTAGAAAAGGACAACGAAATTCACAATAACATGAGGCCCAACAGACCAAATCAAATAGGCAAGGCAAGAAACTAAAAGGAGATGGGAGAAAAAGTAAAAAGAGTCAACAAATGGACAAAAACATGACAAGAATAAGTCAAAATATATCAGTTGTAACCATCAATGTTAATGGCCTCAATTCACCAATCAAGAGAAACAGATTGGCAGAATGGATTAAGAAGCAAAATCCAACAATATGTTGTATACAAGAAACACACCTAGTGCAAAAGGAAGTCCATAGACTGAAAGTGAAAGGATGGAAAACAATTCTCCATGTGTCAGGAGCCCAGAAAAAAGCAGGGGTAGCAATCTTATTCTCAGATAAAGTAAATTTCAAACCAAAACTCATTAAGAGAGACAAAGAAGGACACTACATCCTTGTAAAGGGAACAATTCAAGAGGAAGAGCTGACAATCATAAACATATATGCACCAAATATAAATGCCCCCAACTATATAAAACAAATATTAAGTAACATGAAAAACCAAATAAGCACTAATACAATTGTAGTGGGGGATTTAAATACCCCACTATCACAAATTGACAGATCTACTAGGCAGAAAATCAACAATGAAATAATAGAACTGAACCAAGCTTTGGAACACATGGACTTAATAGATGTTTATAGAGTATTCCACCCCCAAAAACCAGAATATACATTCTTTTCGGCTGCACATGGATCATTCTCCAAAATAGACCACATACTGGCTCACAAAACAGGTCTAAATAAATGCAAAAAAATTGAAGTCATCCCCTGTTTATTATCAGATCATAGTGCAATCAAACTAGACATCAATAGCACAAGAAACTATAGAAACTTCACAAGCACATGGAAACTGAACAACACTCTCCTAAACAATCAATGGATTACAGAGGAAATTAAAGAAGAAATTAGACAGTTTTTACAAATAAATGAGAATGCCAATACAACATACAGGAATCTTTGGGACACAATGAAAGCAGTTCTACGTGGAAAATTCATAACATTGAATGCCCACACTAGGAAAACAGAGCGGGCTCAAATAAACAACTTAACGATGAAACTTAGACTCCTAGAAAAACAAGAGCAAGAAAAACCCAAAGCTCGAACAAGAGAGGAAATTATAAAGATCCGAGCAGAAATCAATGCAATTGAAATTAAGAAAACGATACAAAAAATAAATGAAACAAAGAGCTGGTTTTTTGAAAGAATAAATAAAATTGACAAACCCTTAGCTAATCTTATCAAAAAAAGGAAAGAAAAGGCTCAGATCCATGCAATTAGGAATGAAAAAGGCGAAGTCACAACAGATCCGAAAGAAATCCAGAGGATCATGAACACCTACTTTGAGAACCTGTACTCTAATAAAATGGAAAACACAGAAGAAATGGACAGATTTCTAGATACTTATGAATTACCAAAGTTGAACGAAGAAGATAAAAACATTTTAAACACCCCAATCACAATCAGTGAAATTGAAAATGTAATTAAAAACTTACCAACAAAGAAAAGCCCAGGCCCTGATGGATTCACTGCTGAATTTTACAAGACATTTAGAGAAGAACTACTACCATTACTCTTCAAACTTTTCAATGAAATTGAAAGAGAAGCTATACTTCCAAATTCATTCCTGGAAGCAAGTATCACTCTGATTCCCAAACCAGAGAAAGATACAACCAAAAAGGAGAACTACAGACCAATCTCCTTAATGAATATAGATGCAAAAATCCTTAATAAGATACTAGCAAACAGAATACAGAGGATTATTAAGAAGATCATCCATCATGACCAAGTCGGATTTATTCCAGAGATGCAAGGGTGGTTCAACATACGAAAGTCAGTGAATGTAATACATTATATTAACAAAGTCAAGGACAAAAACCATATGATCCTCTCAATAGATGCAGAAAAAGCATTTGATAAACTTCAACACCCATTCATGATAAAAACTCTGCAAAAATTGGAATAGATGGTCTATGCCTTCAATTTAATAAAGGCTATTTATGAAAAACCATCAGCCAACATCATATTGAATGGCCAAAAACTGAAAACCTTCATGTTAAAATCAGGAACAAGACAAGGATGCCCACTATCGCCACTTCTCTTCAATATAGTTCTGGAAACATTAGCCACAGCAATTAGACAAGAGAAAGAAATTAAAGCAATAAAGATAGGAAAGGAAGAAGTTAAACTATCATTATTTGCTGATGATATGATACTCTACATTGAAGATCCAAAAAACTCCACCAAAAAACTTCTAGACTTAATTGACAGATTCAGTAAAGTATCTGGATACAAGGTGAATACCCAAAAATCAATAGCCTTTCTATACACAAATAACAGACAGACAGAAAGAGAAATAAGGGAAAAAATTCCTTTTACAATAGCATCCAAAAAAATGAAGTATCTAGGAATCAATCTAACAAAAGAAACAAAAGATCTCTACACTGAAAACTACAACACTCTGAAAAAAGAAATTGAAGACGATATGAAAAAATGGAAAGATATCCCCTGCTCCTGGGTAGGAAGAATCAACATAGTGAAAATGGCCATACTACC
>NW_022900949.1:60584990-60595502 GCF_012274545.1 Fukomys damarensis
AATAGCTAAATCTTGGAAACAGCCCATTTGCCCATCCGTTGGAAACTGGATAAAGAAGTTGTGGTTTTTCTATAAAATGGAATATTACTCAGCCATAAAGAACGAGAAAATAGATTCATTCATAGGAAAATGGATACATATTGAAGACATACTCCTAAGTGAAATAAATAAGTCACACATGTGTAAATACCAAATAGTTTCCCTGGTGTGAATAATCTGCAACAATGCATAAGATTCTAATAAGATTCCTGACATTTAGAAATAGGAAGAAAGGAGCTAAAGGTGTAGGGAAGGTGGGATGGGTGGGGAAGAGTAAAAAGGAAAAAGAAAAAAATGTGAGATAATGAAAAGATGAAAATAAAGTGTTTGTAGATGGGAAGGGGAGGAGGGGGTGAAGGGAGGGCAGGGGTAAGGGGAAAAAATGAGAATCAAGACTTGTCATGTGGAGGTACGAGATCCCAACAATGAATGTAACTGTACTGTATCCCTGAAATGTACCAATAAACTCAATTAAAAAAAAAAACTCCATGCAAACCAGTGCCCAGAAGCAAGCAAGAATAACTATCCTAATATCAGACAAAGTGGACTTCAAGCCAAAACTGATGAAAAGAGACAAAAGGCCACTACATATTGGTAGTGAGTAGAAGTCAATAGGAAGAGATAACAATTACAAATATACACATTATATATATGCACTAAATGTCAGCATACTTAATTGCATAAAACAAAAACTTCTTTACTTAAAAGGATCAGCAGAGATCAATACAATTATAGTGTGGGAATTTAATAGCTGTTACAAATAGGTTAACCAAACAGGATTCAACAAAGAAATATTAGAGTCAAACCATTCTCCTTAACAAAAGGACCTAACAAAGAGCTATTGAGTGCTTTATCTAAAAGCTGCATAGTGCATATACTTCTCAGCAGCCCATGGTACTTTCTCTAAAATAGAACATCTTAGGTTATAAAGTATATTTACTTATGTATTTTTCCTTTAAGTTTACTGGTACATTTAATGCAAACAATAGTTACATTTATGATTGGGATTTGTGCCTTTACAGGATACATGTACATGATATATCTTGGTCCTTGTTTTTTCCCATACCCCTGCCCTCTCTTCACCCTCTTTACCTTTCCCTATTTACAAAGACTTTGTTTCCATTTTTTCACATACACTTAAATAAATATAAAAGAATGAAAATAACCTCTTGCATCCTATGATATCACAGTGGAATAAAACTAAATCCACAGTAAAAAAAACCACACAAATTACACAAACACATGAAAATTACATGATACTTTCCTGAATAATCAATGGGTTACCAAAAAAATCAGGGAAGAAACTGAAAAATTCCTAGACTCAAGTGACTACTGAAGTACAATACACTGAAACCTGTGGAACACAATAAAGGACTTTTAAGAGGGAAGTGTTGCTCTGAGTGCCTACATTAGAAAAGTAGACTATTACTGAATAATCTAATGTTGATGCATCTCAAGGGCCTAGAAAAACAAAAGCAATCCAAACTCCAAAACTATTGAAAGAAAGTAACTGTAAAGATCAGAGCAGATATCAATAAAGGATGAATGAATCACAAAATAGGTTCTTTCAAAGTATAAATAAAATGAAAAAAATCCTTTAACCAGATTTAGCAATGGAAAAAAATATCCATCTCAATGCAATTAGAAGTGCAAAACACGCTGGGCATGGTGGCACACACCTGTAATCCCAGCACTCAGGAGGCTGAGGCAGGAGGATCGCTGTGAGTTCGAGACCAGCCTGGACTACATAGTGAGTTCCACGGCAGTCTCAACTACATAGTGATACCCTGTCTCAAAAACAAAAACAAAAACCAAGAAAAGTGAAAAGACAAAATCACAACAGGTATTGCTGAAATCCAGAGGATTATAACAAACTATTTTGGAAACTTGCAGTCCAATGAACTGAAGAATCTAGGAGAAATGGATAAATTTCTAGACACTTGACTTACCAAAGTTGGACTAAGAAGATATAAAAGCCCTGAGTAGTCTGATAGTAGTCAGTGAAATGGATTGAGGCAGTAATAAAAGTATAGTACCTAGGAAAAGCCCAGGACCTGATGTATTCATTGCTGAAATTTGCCAGAACTTGAGAGAAAAATGAATGCCCATACTTCTCAAACTTCCCCATGAAATGGAAAGAAAAACAGTGCCAAATTCACTCCTTGAAGCCAGCATTACCCAACACCAAAACTAAGTGTTAGGGTTTAGATCTAGACTGTCCTCCAAAAGCCTCCTGTGTTCAGAGGTGGGGCTTGTGGGAAGTGACTGGATCAGGGGTGTGCTATACTCACTGGCACAGGCAAGAACTTCCCGAACAAAAAAATCCCGAGTGCACAAGAAATAATTCCAAGAATCGACGTATGGGATTCTATCAAATTTAAGTTTCTACACAGCATAAGAAACAATCAGCATGGAGAAGGGACAGTCTACAGAATGGGGAAAAGCTTTTTGCCAGATATTCTTCAGACAGAGGACTGATACCTACAATACATAAAAATAACACCTAAAAAATTAGGTGCTCCTAAAAACAAGATTCATTCAAAAATAGAAGAGGTACAAATGGCTAATAGATACATGAAAAATGGCCAGCATCTTTGGCCATTAGGGAAACACAAATCAAAACAACACTGAGATTCCATGTTATCCCAGTAAAAGTGGTTGCCCTCAAAGACTAAAAAGAAAAAAACCCCAAATAAAAGATATTAGCACATGTAATCCTGCACAGACTTCTGATTTACTTGATACCCACTTACCCATGTTTCTGTAATGGTCTCAACCTTCTGTTGTAACCCTCCAGTTTCTTATATCTTGGAATAGATTTCCGTCTTAAGGTCTGGCTAGGCTGTGTCTCTCTGGAGTATCATTTCAATAGGAATAGCTATTATTTTCCATTTTTATCAAAGAGCCAAATTAATTTATAATTCCACAATGGTACGAAATGTATAATGATGCCTTGTTTTAATATATTTTTCAAGACATTTATTTTCCCTAGCTACTCCAAGGGAAGCTAAAGCTTTTGCAAAATTTTTCCAAAATACCTAATACACATTAAATATGTGTAACCTTCATAGAGATATTACATAACATAACATTTCGACAACTTTTACCTTCTTTTGAGTTCTCTGGTTTCAGAATTCTCCTGACCGACACTTTGCATTCTAGCGTTTTCTAGATTGTGCCATCGTCTCCCTTGTTTGTATTTCAGAATCTCACTTTGCCACTCATCGTCAAATGCATGAGCATCACCTACATTAAATACAGAAGTAAAGAGAATATGTACGTAGGTATCAACTGTCAGTAAGTGCCTTGCTTTCCCTCCTACTGCATGCTGGCCTGGTGTTTTCTTCAGCTTACCTTCGAGACAGAGGTAGGACGCTGTTTTTTCAGTTAGGATAATATTCCCACTCCTATATTTTATTCCCCTATTCCTACTGATGATCTGGTTTTCACTACCTGTCTGGATATCACTTTGTTCTACCCAATGGACTGGTTGACCCAATCACACTCAATCATGATCTGAATCTGAATCATCTCACAGTGGTGTTCCTGTAGTGGGATGCTCCTTTTAGTTGTTGTTTTTTTGTTGGGTTTTTTTTTTTTTCAGACAGGGTCTCACTACGTCGTTGCGACTGACCTGAAACTCATTGTGTAGCCCAGGCTGCAATTGCACTCACAGCGATCCTCCTGCCTCAGCCTCCCGAGTGCTGGGATTACAGGTGGGCACCACCATGCCCGGCTTGGGATGCTCCTTCTGTGGCTAGCATCCCTCTTCACCTCATCATCCTCCTGTTTAACCCTACCGCATAAGCTCTACAGTCAATTTCCAAAGATAAGATACTAACTCGGGCCTGCCAGTTTAGGGTGTCATGGAAGTTTTAAGTAATGTAACTTCCATAACAGCAATAAACGTAGATGACAGCTCCTGTACTTTCAGACTTCCCTTATCATAATGTGTTCCTGAACTAAAATTTTTTTCAACATGTTACTTAATGTGAAATAGTCAATGTAGGTTTAGATTGTAAAATTACAAAGGCTACAAATAAAGGTGAAGGTATTGTGGCCTCCATCTTATTGCATAAGAATAATATATCAAACCTACTTCAGTAGAATTCCTGTTTCTAAAATAATATAGTAGTTTAAAGCTTTTATTTTAATAAGACATTACTCAAAATAGATTATGAAAATAGAAGATGAATATGACTAAATTTCAATAATTTTACTTTTAAATTAAAATACAAATAACTGAATATTAGTATTAAAATTAACATTTGATTTAAATTGTTACTATATTTTAGTATACTTAAAGCTATAATGAGAAGGGTTAGAACATTAGGAAGACCTAAAAGCATTGAAGAATCAATGTAAATCTGGAAAATGAACGACTTACTTGATAAAATATATATTATCTAGGGTACACCAGGAATTAAAAACTATACAAAACACCCAAGTTTTCAAAATACAAAATAGTTTAAATTGTGACTCATTCATGATGTAATATTTAGGTTATCACTTATAATGTTTTTAAAAAAATAATATGATGGGTGATTTTTACAATTAGAATGGTGAATTAAAATAAGCACAATATGGGGCAATGGATTTAGCTCAGTGGTTTAGCCACCTGACTCTCCAGCTCAAGGGCCTGAGTTTTCCCTCGTACAAATAATAATAATAATAAGCACCATATATACTACACATAAACACTAATTTGAAAAAAATGATGTGTTAACACATACATAAAACTATTAAGAAAAAACATTAAATTAATATTAGTTCTTACTTGGATTTGGCATTCTACATGATTTTTACTTTCTTCATACTTTTCAGGTATACTCCCTTGATAAAAATACTTCAGTACTCATTTTACCTACTGGTAATATTACTAAACAACAGGCCAAATTCTATTTTCTAAGTATAAATCAAGAAAATAAATCATACCCCACACTGTCACAAAACACTGTAAAAACATCGTTAAATGACTAAACCACAGTTTTATTTCTTTGGTAGAGCATTCCTCGTACATGTTCTTCATAACCTACATCTTATGAAAATCAATCAAGTTCTGCAAATGTAGCTGATAGTTTAACTTTATAGGAAAGAATATCTTTGTAATAACCTACTTTCACTCATATTGATAAACTCTTGATTGACCTCTTCATCTCCAGTCTTCTCGTTCCTCGACTTTTTAATAACATGACCTTAGTCATGGATATGATGACCAACAGCCATTTTTTCTAGTACACCGTAAGAATCTCTCACTGCTTTCCTGGTTTCCTTCATCCGTAAAAATAAAATAAAAATAATATATAAATTAACTTATTTCTAAATTTCACAGAATCCTGTCATTTAATAAAGTAATCTTTAGATCTACCCCTCCAAAGATAACAAATAACTAGCTGGATGTTGTTGCACCGATCTGTAATACTGGAACTGTGAGAGACTGAGGCGGGAGGGTCACAAGTTCAAAACCCACCTGGCCAAACTTGTCATTTAGAGAGACTCTATCTCAAAAAAAGATCTGAAGCTATAGCTCAATGTGAAGGCTGTAAGGACAAATTTTATTTATTGCCCTTTGCTGTGCACTGTCTCCTAATTAATTTGGCTCAATCGGCTAAAAGAACGTCCACCAGCCTTAAATAAGTACAAAAGCGAAAGTTTATTGAAGGATATGAGCATACAAAAAACAAAAGTAAGCATGGAGAGGACAAAGAAAGAGGAGAGTCCTCTAACAGCAAGAGGGACTCTATTGGGAAACTACCCTTAGGCTCTCTGGCATCAACACCGGAATGCTGGAGGAATTAGGTCCATCACTCGCAACACAGCACGGGTATCTTCAGCAGTCCCTTAGGCTACATGTCTCAATCCCGGGTGTAAGACAGCAGCAGCATCCTGGGCTAGACGGGCTGCTTATATAGCTCTCTAGACAAAGGTAGTAAATCTATCTGTACTCTTGGTGCGGAAAAAGGTGAATGTGCTTGCAGTCTAGTCCCAACCAGGCCCTGGCCAGGGGCCCGGGAGGGGTGCAATGCATCACATTCCTCATCTTGATGTTAAGAACATCTGGTCTTTTTAACAAAGTCCTCCCTGTTTTTTCCCCGGGGAACTGGCCAGGTATCCAGGGAAAGAAGAGGTGAACTAGTGATTTTGCGCCTTAGAGAGCCGAAAGCCTTAACCCAAGCCTTTCCAACTTAACGTTTTAACTTTCCTTACAAAGGCTCTGCATTCTATCCCTAGTACTACATTTTTTAAAAAAAGAGTAACTATATTTATAAAAAAAAGAGTAACTATATTCAATTCTATTATCAACTTACAGTAAAATTGTAGTAAGAGGTCTCTGATATTTCCTAAAATGTTTAAAGTAAACATTTCTAGGACAAATATAATGAATAGGATTTAACCTTTCTCCAAATTACAATAAAATATTTTAAAAGGACTTAATTATATAAAACTCAGTGCCCTTAACACTGTCTTTGACTATGTAATAGATGGAAGAGTGTGCTACATTCCTACCAGTGCTGGCAACTACTTATCAATCATGTGGATGGGTCTGAATCTCATTGTTCCCACTGTGAACTCTATGAAAGCATTATTAGAATATTTATGATAGCAAAAGATTAACATTTTCAGACAACTTTATATATGTAAGACTTTGTCACTTTTAGCTAATCAAGATTAAAATATCTATGATGAATTTGCAGAACTATGGCAAGGGTATTGTTAAGGTTATATGTTTGTGTATGGGAACTAAACAATTATTTCACATTCCTTAGTCTGGAAAACCTAAAATTTTACTGTAAGTCCTAATAAGGAAATGGAGGAATGGGAATACTCACACCACAATTTGTAGAAGCCAACAGTTCTGATCACTATGGTAACTGATAATTTCTAGATAAAGACGAATGTGCACATACCCTACAGCCCAGCAATATCATTCTTAGGTCTTACAAGAGACCTGCATAAGGATTAATTAGTGCAAAGTTAGTTACACTTAAATATCTATCAACAGAAAAATAGATACAAATTTGTGCTTTATTAATATTTTGAGTAATACATAGAAGTAAAAGCAGAGAAACCAGGACTATATGTATCAACTTGAACAAATCTCAGAAGCCTATTACTGAGCAAGGACACATTCAATAATAATCCCAGTCATATAAAGTTGAGAGATCTGAAGAACTTATCTATTATGTTTCATGATGTGTACATAAACAATAAACTTATAAAAATACGCATAATAATGATAAACTTCAGACACAGGTAAAAGGTTGACAAACAGAAAAGGGGCCTGGAAGGAGCATACTAGAAGCTTTAATTGTATCTGTAACACTTTTTGCTTAAAAAGAAAACAAAACAAGAGACAACTTGAATCAAATAGAGAAGAATGTTATGATTTGAATAAACTGGGGGCAGAGATATGGTTATTCATTATATATCCTTTCTGTACAACTTGAAACATTTCATTTAGTTGACTATGGGTAGGATACTTCATGGACCAAGGGTTTCCTATTATTATCTTGTCAGTATGTGAAGATAAAAGCAATTGATAGATATTTACATAACAGAAGTCATCCTCACAGAGCTGGGGGCAGAGAGGACAAAGAAAATACCATATGCTAAATACAACTGAACTTTAATGGTTTTCCCAGTGATGAATGCCTCACTTACCACCATGCCTCTGCCGCCATCTTGCCACTCTTTACCAAATCAAATGTAGCAATTAATGTGATGTAGGCAATCTATCACCCCACAACTTCGGAAAGCTCTGAGAATGTCTGCAAAGTACTTACTCCTCCTGGAGCCCTACGGGTTTAAGTTGAGGCCTGGACAACCTTTGGTGGCTCATCTCCTATTCTGGAGTAAGTCATAACTGAGGAAGAACAAAAGGAATGTCCACTTGGATCCACTGAAAGGTGATCCTACAGGCATATAGAGATTATAGACTTAGTGTCAGGTGAAATCAAAGAATTAATGCAAAAGGGGTCAAATAAGTAACAAAAGTAGCTATCTGTTCTACTAAGGACAGCATCCTACCAACACAATCCAAGTGTCACCCCCATAGCCTCCTTCACTTTTTTTTGGTACTGGGGATCGAACTCGGGTCCTTGTGCTTGCAAAACAGGCGCTGGAATCACTGAGGTAAATCCCCAGCCCCCTCCTTCACTTTTGATACAAATTTCCAATCTCTGTAAAGTATAACAAGTGATCTGTTCAGATATCCTTAAGTCTTTGAGTCTTTGTACCTTATATTTAAATAAAGATGCTATGTCCTTAAAACCTGTGATACTCCCATAGTCTGAGTTTAAACCTTATTATAATATTGTCAATGGTGAGCTGATTAGCTATGTTCCAAGAAGTTTCATTTGAGCATTCTGAAATAATTGATAAATTCAAACTGGATGACTAAATTATTTAAATTTTTTTTTTTTACTATTATGAGTAAAAAAGTATGAGTATTAGTACTAGCTGAAAAGTACTGTATTTGGATTGTATGGATCTAATCTAGTACCTAAATATCATTCCTGAAATTTGTTTTCAGAGGTTTAGTAAAATGCAATGTCATAGGTGCTATAAATCCTTTTAAGCAGACAGGGTATAAAGAATGAAAACATGAAAATTTATACATGTTCATTTACAAGAGCAGCTCAGCAGAACAAATGTTTTTAAGGCTGAATTTTAAAAATTGTGAATATTAACCAGAGTTTTTTGTCTAAATTGTAGGCTGTGAATTAAATTTAGTAGGACATTACCAGGATTTTTAGACCATGGAGTAAAATATAGACTCTCAGAACATAATGTAAAGAGTACAGTCATTTTTTTATGAAATCTTTGTTTCATATAGAGAGTGTACACTTGTTATGTATAGGTTACTCATGTAAGGTATTTTTTTGTTTTGGTTATTGTGGACTATAGTTTGAAAGTCACAGCAATTTAGGGTACCAATAACTGAAAGCAATATACTCATCACCTTATTTTTACTACCTACAAAGTTTCTTTGTAATTCCTGCATACAGTTTTGCATATGTCCCATGATTCTGTCCATTGCCTGAAAAAGGCTGACATCTGTATGCCATAGAATATCAGGAAGTAATAGTATTAACTACAAGTACAACTCAAAAGAGCAAGTCAGTATTTCCAAAATAGCTAAAACAAATTTTTTCCAATTCAGGCACCAGTCAACCAGGCAGAAATAATTGAAGGACTATCCAATGAGAATGATTTATTAAAGGAACAATTGGAGCAGATGCAAAATCCCAAACAGCCAACAGAAGTGACTAGGGAATTATGAGACTATAATTATACCACAATTTATACATGCATGTAAATATGAATATGCATACATAAATCATGCATAGCATTCTGTTGATAATATTAAATACTGAATGGCATATTTGGGGGCTGGAACAGTGCTAGCATAAGATAGCTTTTACATTCTTCCATTTTGCCTCTCATATTCCCGTCACGCAAATGAGTAAAACTCATTCCACCAGTATCCCATGGCTGATAGAAGCTGCCTCTCAAATAGCCAGCTCTCCTCTCACTATTTAGGGTTCAGGTGAAGGAGATTCAGCCCACTGTACCAACACACCTTCCATTTGCTGCTTCCTGAAGGATCAGTAGGCCACACCCTCGGAGCGTGAGGTATGACCATTCAGAAGAACGTTTAGAATTCCTCTGATTTCTCAAGCGAGATTCATTCTGATGTCCGGGGGACATGAGGCAATAACTATATTTACGCTGGGGGTTCACAGCTGAGAAAGGTGTATGACTGCCATCTAATGGGTGGAGACCTGGGATGCTGCAAAATATCCTATAACACAGAAGACAGTCCCCAGAACAAAAAAGTATCTGGCCCAAAATGTTAGTAGTGCTAAGGGTTGAAACGTTTTGCTCTAGAAAAATCTGCCATTGACTTTAGAATTTTTTTCACTGGAATAGTCACCAACAAATAAAGGTTAGGCTATATTCTAGTGTATCTCCTGATGCATCATCTAATATAACAAAACAATGGAAATTGCCTGGTTAGAAGAACTCCTTCCTCTGCTCAAGCAGGAGCCTTCTGAATCCTGTGGTTCCATGCTAGTATTTTATGCTCCCTGGAGATTCTTTGGCTGTGAATCAAGCTTGACCTTGATAAAGAATTATCAAAGGCTTAGCTCTGCCTTTTATTATATTTTACTGTTAGTAAAATGGAAAAACAAATTTCTCTATAGAATCTGCACTCAATCCAGTAGGAACTAACAAAGGCATGTTGGAGGAGATACTGATACATCTCTAAGTACACAAAGTACTGGAATAGAATTAATCTAATTTCAGAGATTAATCACACTTAAAGAAACATTCCGAATTTTTAACACTAAATTGAGAACCAGAACCAGCATAAGAGATATAATTCATAAGATATGGAGGTTTAACCCCAAAAAAAGGAAAAGAAAAGGAGGAGGATTAATTAGATGTTTTGTTCCTTCTACCCTATTT
>NW_022900949.1:60596002-60600294 GCF_012274545.1 Fukomys damarensis
TTCAGAAGTAAAGGAATAGCATGTGTTGCAGGTTTCCTAGTCGAAGTTTACTGAAGCTTTGCCGCAGAGCCATGTGGGAAGGTCTGGAGCTGTCCTGGAGAGGATTCTTAGAGGAAGTATTGAGAATATCACATCCGAGACACTATTATTTGGCACTGGCTCAAGGAGAGGACTGTAGCAACGATTGACTTTGGTGTGCAAATGTGCTACAATTCAAATCACAGAAACTTGTCTTGATAGCAAGAAATAGCATCACAATGGCAAAGAGAATAAAGCTAAAATTTTACACTTGCAAGTGACCGTCAGGATAGCAGTAACTGACTTTATAGAAAGAACTACTTGGTATAAGATGATATGGTAATTTTCATACTACTGACATTCCTGTGATGCTTAATGGTGATGTTTCCATCCAAAGCCATTTGATAAAATAAAGCAAAGTCCAGAAGGCTGAGAAATGAGCTCAGATTGAACTGCAAACTCTTTCTATCAAAGAGAGATGTGTCTACACTCAAAGGAGAAGCATTATAGCCATGATCACACTGTAAGAACCCTGTTACTTATAGTAATTACTGGAAAAATGAATAACATTTTTCATCTTTTAAAAGAATATGTAGATCTGAAGAAGCAGAAATTTGTGTGTTGCCATTTGCAACCTTCAGTGATTATCTCTGGATCTTATGCCAGATGGAACTAGAATTTATCCACTTGCAATGTATTTCATCATCAAAGCTGTTATCTGCCATCTACCCCAGACAATGTCCTAGCAGAACAGAGGGTCACAAATACACTCATAGACCTTTATCTTTTTTGTGCTGAGCAGATATAGTCCTGATTATTGAATTCAAACAGATCTCTGGAATTGTAGGCTCTACAGCTCTAGCTGATGCTTTCGGAGTACTGGAAGTGATTCTGTGGTCACACAGTGTTATGGAGGTGTGTGCCATAGGGCCCGCTGGTGGTGGGTGTCTGTAAACAGGTACCCATCCAGGAGAACATAAACATGGTAAGAGGAATAAATAGCAAGAGAAGCAGGGGTAACTGCTATTGCTTAAGGACTGGGTGAGCTGACCTGTGGAGCAAACAGACTTCTGTAGATGCTATTAGAAAGTACCTGGCGTCCATCAGGGCACATAGTAGGTCCTGGAAGTCCTCTGACAGTACAACTGTGCTGGCGCATCTAAGTAATATGTTCCTCTGATGATTAACTCGGCGGCAAACCAGTTTCTTTTCTGTCATCTATTAGGAAGTCTGCTTCAGAAAGAAAACGGTGACATTTAAATTCTAACATACTTTTGGGATAACTTGTGTTTAAGCAAGACCATTAAAATAGGATTTTACTACCTGTCTCCTTGAAACTGGTAGAGACACAGAAGGGAAATTTCCCAGTACTGGTTTTAGAATGGGTTTGTGAAAAAAGTTTAACTTTTCTGGCCCTCAAACTTGGTTTCTGAAACACGGAGATGTTTCCCTATTGTAGAAATCTCTCCTGCTCAGCTCACTCATATCTAGTTATTTTCACTCTGGGGTCTGGTAGGTTTGTAGTTTTCATCCCATTTGCCAGTTCAGTGGAATCCTATGCTAATACTGGTGAAAGTTCTGTGGGCAGAAGCACACTCTGTCAATGCCGAGCCAAAGCAGTTCATTATCTGGAGACCTCCAGCATCCTCTTGCTTATGCTACTGTAACCAGTAGGGTTCCCGGTGGTAGAGTCTTCACTAGCTTGCGTTCCAGAGAGGAGACACGGAGTACAGCTCTCTCCCTACTTTCACTTGCACTTATGTGCTGTACTTCGGCTCCGAAGCGTTCCCCTAAAGCTCCCGTGGTAAAGACGTAGTCACTCGCCTGTGGGAAGTGGTAGAACCTTTAGAAGGAGTTAGACTGCACCCTTGAAGGGGATATCAGGACTTACCCTCCACCCCGCCTTCCTCCTCCTTTAGATCCATGAGGTGAGCAACTTGGTTCTGCCACGCCATCTCTGCTGTCCTGCTGTTATGGCTGCCTTACCATGGGGCCCCAGAACAAGAGTCAAGTGAATGTGGACTGAATCCTCTGAAACTGGAACTAAAGTAAGCATTTCTTCTTCTTAAGTTGCTCTTTCAGATATTTTGTAACAGTTACAGAAACCAGAGTAAGTGTTGTTTCAGGTCCCTGGGACATGAGGGCCAGCTGTCATCACATCATAACCTAGTTTATTCTGACCAATACATGCATACTGCTTGAGTTTTCATTTCTTGACTAGAGGATTGTTAGGCTTGTTTTTAACATCTTTCTGACACAAGAGTCTCCGGTTCCCAGACTTGAGTCCATTAGCATCATACCTTGATGGCTCAATGTGCAGATTCCTGGGTCTCACTCCTAGAGAACTGGGCTTCAGTGGGTTTGGTGTGAGTTTCAGACATTTGACTTTTACTTTTACTTTAATATTTTAAACTGGGTTTTATGTGACTCTGATACAGGAGGGAGGGCCACACATCAAGAAATGTAAATCTGCATCATGCTATAAAAATTCTGGCTATTACTTATCAAGTTCTTCTAGTCAGATATTTTCAGATATTGGTAAAAGGTTAAAGGCATTTAGGGCAAGAATAAGTATAATGACTATAAAGTTCACTGGCTTTGTTTCAAGGCTGAAGAAGAGATAAAGTGAAAACAGAATTGGTGAATTGGTGATTAATAGACTCAAGCACTTTCTAAATGAGAATTCCAAAAATTGTAAATCATTTGGAAATTGAAGTGATGGCCTGGAAAACAAGGAAAAATTAAGAAATAGCAAATGAGAAGTATTTGAAGTAATAAAAGAAGAATCCATAGGACAATTCCTTCACAGTTGATTTGTAAGATTTCTGGGAGAATAGAAGCCACAGGGATCTTAACGGACTCTGTGTGAAGGAGCTGGGGAGAAAGTATGTTGTATGTGACTCCACTTATAGGCTTCAGAAAGCAGTTCTGGAATTCTGGGGTTCACTTGACACTGGATCCATGACTATCATTTATTAGGAGGATGGTCTCCTGTGTGATTCAAAGGTAGTGTTGTTTAAATCCTTTGGAGAGGAATTCTACTGAATTCACATAAAAATTTGCTTCTCTAGATTTTGAATAAATGATATCTTATAAAGAGAATGGATTTTATCTGTTTCATCCCCCCGGTTATTTATTATTTATTTAGCTACTAAGGATTACTTGTAGATTTGTGAAGTTAGTAGAATTGTACCAATTCCATAAAGTCTGTTTTTGTGGGGTAAAATCACTTAGGAATCTGTCCTCTTGCAGTTTATTTTTGGTGGTCAGTGACTACTCACGGTTGCTGAAAGCAGCTGTGTAGACAGCCAGCAGCATGGTGCCTGTAGGCAGTGTAGTCCCTTAGTACCGAGGGGGTCTGCTTACTTTAGAAATGTGTGTCTAGAAAAGAACCAACTTCTCAAAGCAAGTTCACACAGGAGAAATCACGGACTCATCAGGGTCAAGGAAGAGGGAAGTTCTGGGGCATCAGGTCAAGGATGCCACCTGTCACTAACCATTACTGAAGAGTTGCTCAACCTGTCCTGAGTAATTTATTTTTCCTTCCAAGGCTGCCTTTGCTATTGCTTGTGAAGAAATTTTAATGCCAGGTGGGGTGGTGCACACCTGTAATCCTAGCACTAGGGAAACTGAGGCAGGAGGATCGCTGTGAGTTCGAGACCAGCCTGGGCTATGTAGTGAGTTTCAGGGCAGTTTCAACTACATAGTGAGACCCTGTCTCAAAGAACAAAACAAAACAACAACAACAAACAATTTTATTTGTATAAACTTGCAGAAGGAAGATCTTAAGAGTGATGATAGAATTGTTTCCTTGGGTTCAGGGCTGACTGCAGGCCTCAGTTCTTTACCCTATATCCTCCCTCCCCCACAACCCTGAAGAGATTCAGAGTGT
Source organism: Fukomys damarensis (assembly GCF_012274545.1). NCBI lineage: Eukaryota > Metazoa > Chordata > Mammalia > Rodentia > Bathyergidae > Fukomys > Fukomys damarensis. The sequence goes on from NW_022900949.1 coordinate 60,599,913, forward strand.
ACAAAACTCCAATGTGCCACTCAGTTAAGAATTTTTTTTAAAGAACAGAACATATCCTTTTTATTTTTGATAAAATTGCCCGGAACAGCTTCAAACTTGTGACCTGCCAGCCTCAGCCTCCTGAGAATGTGGGATTACAGGAGTGCACCACCCCTGGCCTAACAGACAGGTATTATGTTAAAGCAAGAAAAAGCACTTCATGAGTAGTATGTCTTACACAGAAACTTAAAAGGGGGCATACACAGTACTATAAAAATGAAGACCTTACATTACATTTGAGAACACACCACTTATTATTATTAGAACCATATATATCATTTATCTCTATTCCCCAAAACCTTGATTTGTGAGCATAATTCATTTCAGAAACACTGGCAATCCA
>NW_022900949.1:60600399-60620159 GCF_012274545.1 Fukomys damarensis
AATAATAAATAATAAAAATAAACACACTGACCTGCACTTACCTTTAAAACCTGGTGGCTTGTGTGAGGGAGTCAAGAGGGAGGAAGGCTGTTGTACAGGATGCTTTCACTGGCACTAAAACAATCACTGCTGTCTACTGGCTCCACGGAATCTTTTTCTATTTGTGCCACTTTACCAAGGAATCTGTCCAGTGACACTTGCTTTTGCCTCCCTTTGAGGATTTTGCAGAAATGAGACACTGCATTGTCATTAAACAGATTCATGGCTCATGTCAGTGGCATAGCTGAATTTTACAGCTCACTGTCGCAGCCAAGTGCCCCAGCTGTGAGGCACTGCTGAGCTTACAGCTCAGTGTGGCAGCTCTGGATCATAGCTCTCATAATTTGAAGGTTTGGGAATTTGCTAGTAAGTGGAAGAGGTGGGAAAAAGCCTTTATTCACTGGCAAGTCCCAGTGGGCTTAGGATTCTGAGCACTCTACCAGGAATGAGAGCCTCACTCTATAGGGAGCTGCAGGGTAGGTAAGCATGCTCAATTAAGTGGGGCTGTGGTGGGGGAGGTGGAGTTCAAGAACTTTCTGGAAGCAGGGGGGCGGAGTTAGAGAAAGTTCCTGGGGTGGGGGGGGAGCTGAACAGAACCTTCTTGTGAGGGGACAGAGCTTAACAGAACATCCCTGAAAGGTCACAAAGTTCAAACAGCCACAAACCATTTTGACACATTGGTTTGGGTAGGAGCCCAGCAGCACAAAGTTACATTCCCAAAACAAAACATTTTGTGGGAAAAGAAAATGGAGACAAGGCCAGGGCCTGTGTGATTGTATAGCACTTCTGTATCAATTGTCTTTGGGGGGAAATGATTATGATAGGTGTCTTCCTGTCAGCTTCACGGGCATTAACGCGCCACCACATGTTTCCTAAGCAGAGCATTACATTTACTCTAATGTCAATGAAGTTGTAGCATCACTATGAAACCAGCAAGAATTTAAAGCAAAAGAAATTGGATATGTTGAGTGTAGACCCCATGAGAGCTCTAAAACAAAAGGTATAGCAGAAAGGAAAAGGATATTGGAGAATCCTGTGGATTGCTTTTCATATCTAAACACTTGTGCGTGAATCTCTGCAACCCACACAAGCAAGAAATTTGTAACCTTTTCTGTTACAAACAAAAGGTCCTAATGGTCATGAGTGTGGCCCTGGTGGGTGTGGCCAGCTCTGCGTTGGCCCGTTGGTTCTGTGACATCACAGGAGCCTGTGTGAGGTCACAGCAGTTAGCTATATAAGGCTGTGGCTCAGGTGGGTCTGTTGTGGGTGGATGGAGACTGTTGGATGGAGATTGTTGTCGGAGATTTGGTCATTGATTTGGTGCTATGGGGAGTGTAGGATGTCATTACACTATGCCAAGCAGTGTTCCTGGTGAGTGTAGTGAGGAAACATCCTGGCTTGGCCTCATGACCAGCTCGAACAGGTACAGACCCCAGGAACACTATTATGTGTGGCGTTTAATCACCCAAGATGGATTTGGCAAGGTGTACTTGGCGCAACCTCATGGCACAGGAATGCAGGTGGCCATGAAGGAGCTAACAAAGGCAGGGGTGCGAGCGGCCAGCATTGTGTCGGAGGTGGGACTATTGAAGGACCTTCAACACCCTAACACCACACAGTTGCTGGAGGTTACAGAGACTAAGGACAAAGTATACCTGGTCCTAGAATATGTCATGGGAGTCGCCCTGCGGAAGGAGATCCGCAGGAGCGAAAAGAACAGGCTGCGGGAGAAGGATGCCCAGAGGATTTCCCAAGACATCTCGGGAGCGGTGGATTACTGCCACGATTGTGGCATTGTACATGGGGACCTCAATCCCCAAAATGTTTTGATCGATGCCCAAGGCTGTGCTAAAGTTTGTGATTTTGCGATGGGGATCCAGTTCCTCCCTGGGCAGGAGGTGAGTGTGGTTGGTGGCACGCTGGCATTCTGTGCCCCAGAAACAATCTCCTGCCAGTGGTATGAAGGTCCTCCCATGGATGTCTGGGCCCTGGGCGTAATATTATATGAGATGGTTACTGGGGATCATCTCTTTCATGGGGGTAAATCCCAGATAATCAATAATATCCTTCATGGGATGGTCTCTTACCCCAACTTCGTCTCCAACAATGCCAAAAATCTCATCAACAAAATCCTAAACCACAACCCCATGATGCAGCCAACGGTGCAGAAGGTGCTGAAGCACCGGTGGATCCGGGGTGTCCAGCCCCCCAGTCCTCCAGAGCTGCTCGCTGTGCCCACAAAGAGGGCAATCCTCAGCCGTATGGCCGGGATGGGTTTTGACCCGTTAGTGGTGATGGACACCCTGAGGAGGAAGGAGTATAATCATGAGATGGCAACCTTCCTGTTGCTGCAGAGCCAGGCCTTCCAGGGGCTGGGCTTCAGAAACCCGGTGAAGCCAGTGCATAAGGCTGCAGAGAAAACATTATGGGGCCTGACAAGTCCTGCACCCTCAGCTCACATCCCCTGGAGGAGGGCCAGCGAGCCTGTCCCCTGCACTGGCTGCTTATTCCCCGGACTGGAGCTCCGAGGAGAAGAGGGTAGCAGAGGCTCCCAGCCACTCATGACCATCCAGAGGACCCCAACTCCTAGCCTGTATCCCAAGCCTGGCCCTGCCACTCCAAGCCTGTCCTCCCAGCCTGTCCCTGTCATGCCCATTGTCCTGCCAGCCAGGCCATGGAGCTCCCCGCTGTAGCTCCGGAACCACCTCTGCCCCTGCCAACAGTGGGTGTCGATACTGGAAGGCTCTCAAGAGGAGCATCACAGGCTGCCTACGGGCCCTGTGCTGCTGCTGCTACCTGCCACCCTGTGGGCACCGCTGACACAAGGTGGCCCCAACATAGGTAGCACCCATCAGAGTCCCATACAGCCCTCAACCCTCAAGGAGGCTGGGTGGTCGGGGTGCTTTCTGAGTGAGCTGTATCCTGATGATGTCACCTCTCATGGTCAGGGTAGAACTTGAGTGAGGCGGAGAGGGGAGAGGGATGGAGGAGTCGTGGCCAGAGGGAAGAGTCTCAGATGGACATGAGGACTTGCTGTCGGGTCTACTGTAGCGTAGGGTGGTGGTGACCAAAGCCAATAATGCCTGGTGTATTTCAGTGTCCATTTCATATGTGTCCTTGTCATCTTAGTACAGAGCCATGAGGGCAGCTCCGTGGACGTGGACGTCCTCCCCATGGCAGACCAGCCACATGGGAGGAAGCCACAGTGAATCACCCTGCAGCCCCGTCTAGGGAGCTAGAGGGAAAGGGTGTCCAGGACACCTGTGTTTCCTGGGGAGGGAGGAGGGTGCACAGCACGGAAGGCTGTGCTTGAGTCAAGAGCTAGGATTCGGTGGGAGGAAGACGGAGGAGCAGCAGGAGGGGTCTCCCTGACTTGTGTGCCATTGCCGGAGGGAGGCTGCCCTAAGACCAGGGAGTACCCAGCACCTTGGAGCCCTCAGCCCACAGCCTCCTGACTGGGTGCAGATAGATGTGGGGCTGGGTGAGGGTGGGGTTAGTTGAGCAGAGCCGTGATTTATCCCGCCGTCCTCCGTGGTACGGAGCTTCTCTCTGCTCACCTCCTCACGTGTCCCTGTGTGAGCGTTTCCACCAAGGAACCGCAGAGGCGTTGCTGGCAGGACGGTGAGCCCAGGTGAAGAGAGGCAGCCCTGTCTGTTCTGAGGACTGGGACACTGCTGTTCCCCTGGCCACCATGTAGAAGCCTAGACTCGGCCATGCTGTGAGCAGCCCAGGAGTACATAGAGGCCACACTGATCCTCCGCCTGCTGATTGCACGATGGGAGCCACCCCAGCCCAGTCACCAGAGAGGTGTGTGGCGGCATCTCTACATCATCCCAGTGCCAGCCACAGAGCATCCTGGCCCAGAAGTCAGCACAGCTGAGTCCTGAGGACCAGGGCCATGCCTCAGCCCAAGTGGACCTGGCCTAGGCTCTGAGCCCCATAGCTAACATCTCTGTGGCCTCCCTGCCTCCTCCTCGGTCATCCAGGATGCAGTCGCCCCAGCCCAAGGCAGTCTGCTTTCAGATGTCTCTCCAACTCAGCCAGTCTTTTCCCCATGCGCCATCAGCACTGTGGAGCAGATCTGTTCACGGCACGGATGCTGGAGACACTCAGGGCCAAGGACAGTGGTGCGGGCACTGCAGACACCAGAGGTGCGGGACCAACGCTGAGGGCTTCTGCAGGTGACAGCAAGAAGGACATTCAGGAGCAGAACACGGAGACAGTCAAGGGATCAAATGAGCCAGCCTCTGCCCCAGAGCAGCTGGCTGAGGACTGATTCGGTGACAGCACCCAGGCACAGCACTGCCCCATGTGTGGCCAGCACAGTCAGCAGAGCTTCAGCATAGTGACCCATGTGATTCTCTGAGGGTGCTCGGTGCCCAGGGCTGCTCTTCCTCTTCCTGCTGTCAGGATCACTGGGATTTTATGGAGGAGGGAGGCGCATGACTCATGGAGGGCTGAAGTGAAATCCCAGATTTGTACAGGGAGAACTGGGCAGGGTCGGATTCGACTCTGGAACTTCCCAGCTCTCAGTCATACTCTCATCTAGTGTGGAAGACAGCCTGGGACACCACGAGAGGAACGACAGTGTTGGCACCAGATGGTGGTGGTAGTAGCTTTGCAGGCTGTGGCAGGACACCTGAGATCAGCAGGGGTTTCAGTCCAGAGTCACTGTGGGCTTGGGGCAGCACAGCACATTGTGGCAGGAGTGTTGGAGCAGGCAAACAGTAGACAGCACCAAAGAGGGAGATAGTGAAACAGCCTGGGACACCACGAGAGGAACGACAGTGTTGGCACCAGATGGTGGTGGTAGTAGCTTTGCAGGCTGTGGCAGGACACCTGAGATCAGCAGGGGTTTCAGTCCAGAGTCACTGTGGGCTTGGGGCAGCACAGCACATTGTGGCAGGAGTGTTGGAGCAGGCAAACAGTAGACAGCACCAAAGAGGGAGATAGTGAAACCAGTTAGGGTAAGAGGACCGAAACGCTATTTTTGAGGACATTAACATGCATCCAAAGCCACCTGGGGCCTGTGTCGCATGTGCAGCATGAGCCACTCTGAAAGGTACTGACCATTCTGACTCTTCACATCCTGCCCTACACTGCCTTGCTTTGCACAGCTGCTGTGCTGCACCATATCATTTTAGGATGCGTCGCTGTTTCCCCGGAACCCTCCTGCAGGGCATGACTTGCAGCCCTGGCCTGAATGCCACTGCCCCACTGCCTCTCTTCTCTTCCTGTCCCCTGGGGGAGGGGCTGCCCAGGCCGGCCGGGTTCCCCCAGGGAGGTGAAGACTTGGAGTTGAAGGGGCGATGGGCAAAGGCTGTCTGAGGACAGCTGAGCTTGATGCTGTGCTCTTGTGCTCCTCTAGAGGATGAGCTCTGACGTTGGGGTGGCAGCTCCATGGCCAAGCCTGTGCAGCAAGTGTCCAACCCAGTCCCAGAGCCAGCGAGACCCTTCCTGAGCTGGAAAGTGACCGGGCAGGCTGCCAGGTGCACATGATTACACAGACCAGGAATTGCAGCCCTGGGGGACATCACTTCCTGTCACCTCCCAGGAAACAGAAGGCCTCAGGGGGATCATAGTTTAACTCCTTCCACGTGTGTGCATGAAGTTAACAGTTGTTTTATCCTTGTGGATTGCTGTGTATTCAGTGTTGCATCCAGCCTCTCGGACTCCTCAGGTACGCTTGCACGGTAGAGACCATAGGAGATTCAGAAAGGACTTGGCTGGTTGGGAACCAGGAAGGAGCACATTTCAAACTCAGCAGGGAATGAAGATGGGCCAGGCAGTTGCGGGCACTTTCCAGGGAGCACAAATGCCAGATTGCAGAAGAAAGAGCAAAGGTTGGGGCAGCGTGGATCACTGTCCCTAGGAAGGGAAGGAGTTTGGTGGTGGTGGCCGCTCTGGGAGGGAGGGCGTGTGAGGACGGTGGTGGTGAGGGGAAGAAGCCAGTGGCAGAGAACTGCTCAGGGTGTGCTGACGGGGCACAGGGATGTGCAACACGGAAGTCTGCTTTGTTTGCTTAGTTGGTTTTCTCCTGAAGGCTACATCTGTTTGCTACACGACAAATGTGTGCCTCACGTGTCCTTAGTTTGTAGAGACTCATGTACAGTGTCTGTTCTTGTGTCATTTTGATCTAATTAAGGAAGACGCACAGATCTCGACTTGGGGCCTGCTGGGGAGGAAGTGTTCTTGGTCGTGAGCAAGCCCAGGAAATGTGTCTTGTTTTCCTATCTGGGGGTTGTGGTGAGGGCTAGAAGCCTGAGGCAGGAGCCAGGGCTGGTCGTGAGACAGAAACTTTCTCTGCGTTCAGTTTTGGTTGTTGATGGTTTTCCCAGTTGGGTTGGTTTGGTTTGGAAAATACGGTTTATGATACCCACAGATGATGCGTTACTTTGGCAGAGTTTCTCTTCCTCTCCCAGCCCTTCCCCTGAGCAGGTGCAGCAGGATGGGTTTTCTCCTTCTCTGAAGGAAGAGGGCATGGACCCATGGGTCCTAGGGGAACCTGCCTTTGGGCTCAGCTGCTCCTTTGAGACAGTGCTAGCCTTGGAGGCAGCTGGAGGATGCCCCCCCCAGCCCAGCCACCTCTGCAGTGTGGAAGACAGGTACCGTGCCATTTGGGGCTAAATGTTTAGTACGTATTTTTCATGTGAAAGATGAGGCATTTTGGAGTACTGTAGTTCTACACTGAGAGTGTCCTTCCAGCCTTCCTGTATGTGACGCTCTCCCTCTGGGATTTCACATCTGGGAGAGGGCACGGGACAGTGTGAGTAGCTCAGCAGCAGAGCATCAAAGATGGCATGACTGTGTGGATCCACAATTTCTGGCACCTTTTGAAATTGCATTTATTTTAATTTAGAGATGCTAGGGGTTTTAGTGACTGAATCACTTAAACCTGTGTGTTGGAGTTGACAGAATTGGTTACATAGAATTTCATAGCAGCTTCTTAGTTAGCTCAGAGAAGTTGGCCCATGTCCTTCACGACCTGTGGAGTCATGATTGCCTGAATAACTGTGTCACTTGGCAACGCAGGTCACCTCGAAGCAAATCGCTGTTTACTTGAGACTCAGGATTGAAATTGTTGTCTTTCCTATTTTCAGAAGTGTATCTTCTCACTAGGAAATAATTTGCAATGTTCCTTACAGACTAAAAACCCTGTCCATGAGCATGAGGGGGCTTGGGGAGAGAGTCCTTAATAATCTCCTCCTGCCCGACCGCACAGATCAGTGGGGGAAATGCTGCTGGTTTCACTGTAAAGGAATATATTTTGTTCTTCTCATAGATTTTGAGTTTTCCTCAGTAGGCAGACAGATACAAATAAGCCTTTAAGATTGATAACTTTAAAACATAATTTGTTCATGAATCCAGACTAAAAGAAATGAGCAGAAAGTGACATCAGCTATTAGAGATTCATGTGTGATGTTTAGCTGTATTAATGTTTTAATTGAACTTTACATGGTGGAAGCAGAACACAGAAGTTAAGGGGTGTATTTTCAAAATAAGTGAGTCTTAATAAAGAATCAGAGTTCTGAAATGTAGCTGTGTTTTCAAATAAAATGTTTAACTGAACTCACTGTTGCTTACACCCACCGTGTCCTGTCCCTGGCACCCATGGTGTGGAATTCGGAAATCCGGTGCTGGAGCATCAGTCAGCAGCATCACATATGCAGAGTGGCCAGCAAGAATGCCGTGGCTTCCTTCTCCTGAAGTCTCATCCTACGCCACGACACTGTGCTCGAATTTCAAATCAATGTGTGTGGTGGGGGATGCACACCACCCTGCTCAGAAGTTTGCCTAGTCTGGCTTATATTTTGCAGATGCTGTCTCTTAACTTTTCACGGTACCAATTAAATTCTGCCTCATTGTGTAATTCGCATTGTGGAATAGCAGAAGCAAAACACCATATCCTTTTGTATTTGCTTTTCTTGGGCCTGAAAGATAATTCATCTCTTATTTGGCTGTCACATATGTGCCTGGGTTCTTGACTGGTGTGACGTGGAGGCTATTCAAAGTCAGTCACACTCTGGTGGTGGCATTAGTTTCTGCTTATTTCCCAGAGTCGGTTGCAGAGTTACACTGTGCTCTGTTTTCTTCTCCAGTGTCGTTTCCCCAGTTTATTAGAAAGGCACTTTAACCTAGTTGGTCAGCAGAGTGTAAGCTCATTCATTGGCTGCTCAGGCAGTCCTGTTACTTTGTGGGAGACACTTGCTCATACCAAACAAGTCGTAGGTGGTTTGGGGCTGCAAACATAGTTGCTCCTAAAGGCACATCATTTTTATCAAAGTACAATTCTCTGTCTTAGTTGTAGTGGCAGTTTCATGCATTTGAGGATTATAAAGCACTTGTAATTGCATTCATTTTATCCCACTTCAGTGGCAAGAAAAGAACAAAACTAGGTACTCAGGAAGCTCAGGCAGGATTCCTTCTATAAATTTAGAGCCAGCCTGGGCAAAAGCATCTCCAAAGTGTAAGTAGCAAGTGTGAAGCCCCAGGTTTAATCCCCAATACTATAAAAACAACGCACTTTAAGTGTGTTTATATGTATTTGAAAAGAGCAATTCAAATTTTACGCTACTGATGTTTTTTAATATTCCCATCATAACAAAATTTTTAGAAAGTGTAGCACTGCCAGCCTCTGTTTTCTAAATCTTATGTGTGTAAAATAGTTTCAGGAAAGTTTGTGAACAGATGGAGGCAGAGAGAGCTCACCTGAAGCAGGAAAACGGGATCCTGAGAGATGCTGTCAGCAGCACCACAAATCAACTGGAGAGCAAGTACGTTTGCAAATACTTACACTTTCATTTCAATTAAGTGGCCCAGTACTTTCTTAAATCATTGAAATCCTGCTTATAGCAGTTGTTTAGACTTTTCTTACATGTGCTTCTAAAGTTACCTTTCAAAAACAATTTTCTTGCTCTTCAGCATTACCTCTATATAAGCTATTATGTACGTATGTTATGTATTTATTACATTAAATCATGTAATACTACCATTAGTGGAAAAGTCTATAGACTTGTGAGACTGAATTTACAAGTTTTAAACCATTTATTCCTACTAGAATAGTTCTCAAACTTTATTATCCTGTGTAGCACCTGGAGTGCTAATTTAAAAGATATCCTTAAGTCCTGTTTCCTAAAATGTTTACGATCCCTGACCTAAGGTGGAGCTCAGGAATCTGAATGGAGACCCATTCCTCTGAATAGCTGTGGTTGGTGTTTTTTGTTTTTGCTTTTTGGTGGGGTTGGGGGTGGGGTAGGGATGAATTTGGGTCCTCCGGGAGGCATCTGGCACTACTGAGCTAAATCCCCGGCCCCCAGGCATGGTTGGTTTTGAGGCCATTCTTTGAGGACTAGTACCCTAGAGACTAGTACTGTCCTTGCACAGAGTAAGAATTCTGGCTGGTTGATTTTAATAGATTTCCAAAAGATCATCTTGAGGGTGACACTGTATATTTATGCTCACAAGTTTGTGGTTATCCATTTTTCTTGATATTTTATAACAGATTTAGAATTTGTGTCATTGTCATTAGCATTACTTGGGAATTATACTCCACCAAAGAAGCATTTGTTTGTATTCAATGGAATTACTAGCTCAGCAAAATTAATAAAATGTATTATATTTGCTCTTTATATGTGTTTGTAGTGATGGATGGTTCGTAATCCAGTTAGTGTTTTTCAGGCAGTCTGCAGGACTAAGTAAACTGCACCAGGATTATGCTAGGCTGGTGCATGAGCTGACTGAAAAAACAGGGCAGCTCCAACAGGAGGAAGTCCAAAAGAAGAGTGCTGAGCCAGGCATGGTGGCGCATGCCTATAATCCCAGCACTTGGGAGGCTGAGGCAGGAGGATCACTGTGAGTTCAAGACCAGCCTGGGCTACAGTAGTGAGTTCCAGGTCAGTCTCAACTTCATAGTGAGATCCTGTCTCAAACAAACAAACAAACAAACAGAAGAGTGCTGAGTAGGCAGCTACTCATTTGAAGGTGATACATGAAAGGGGTCGCACGTGCCCCTTCGGGCGCCCCCTCCCAATCAGGTCACTCACGCAGGGAGAGGTCTGGCAGGAGATCTTTATTGTAGGGAATCAGGCGAGGCACAAAGGCCGGGAGGCAAAGAAAGGGAGGTGGGTCCCAAGGGAAGGAGTGTTGGCTCATTTATAGGGTCTTGGGTGGGAGTTTTGCAATTAGGGGGAATAAGCTGTTTTTTAACCTATTGCAGGCCACATTGCCTTATAAGGTCTTAGTCCTGCAGAAGTCCTTTATCAGATGTTGGCGTCATTTCTGGGAAGAATTCAACTCGGGGAGGAAAACGAAACTTAAGTTGGGAAGAACCCGGAAGTCAGGTATAAAATGGAGGAGTTTAAAGTAACATGTACAATTTCCTAACAATACACCCCACTTTCATGTATCACTTTGTGAGTAATGTAGATATTTAATTTGTGGCCTAAGGATGTATATAAATTAGAGAAATATAGTTTGAGGCTTATTAAGCACCCTCGCTCTGCCTGTATAGCAAGGTGTAACTTAATAAAATAATTGAATATAGGCTTGAATTTGACGTTAAAGACTGGAGTTATGAAAAAAATGAAATTAGCTGACTGACCAGTGTAAGTGGTAGAATTTCATTTTATATATGGAGGTTAGGGCCCATGTACCAGGCAAAAATCATGTAGCTAAAATTACTTTTAGTTACATTTTGATACAGGCCACGTGATATATGGACCTCCAAATGATACAAAGGCGCTATTGTAACCCCCACCACAATAGACAGCCAACGTGCCAATTTCTTGTTCTCTGCAATTAAAGAATGAATTCTAGGAACAACGGAGGTTAAGAGGAAAAAGAATTTATTGAGAGAAAGATAGCTTCTCTTTAAGAGAAAAAGGAGGGGACTTATAAAGTGGGTTGCCCGCGAGCCTCACTTCTTGAGGGAGTTTTACAGAGCAAAACCACAAGGAGAGGCGAACATGAGGTGAGGTGGGACAAAATTATGGTCAGCCATTAAGATTCCAAGTATAATCCCTAGGTGTTACTGATTACAGAGGGATCAAATGGGGAAGCATGTCACAGAGGAAGGATACGTGGAACAGATAAGGATACCTCCAGGAAGGGGAGTGGGCTAGGGAGATTTTGGTTCCCCATGCAAGGTGATTGATGCCTGTTTGGAATATCAGTCACTTCTGTTCATCCCTAGCGATAGTATGTAGATATAGTAGATTCCCTTTGCTCTGAAGTCTGGCCTTCCAAGAATGTACAGTTGTGCAAAGTGTTCTTATTTCTGCATCGACTTCTGTGAGGGCCAGCCCTGTCTGAGTGTCTACAGTATTTCTAACTAACTTAGCTGCCTGCAGTGTTTTATCATCATTAAATTGAATTTCTCAGTAAGCCCAGTAGAACCTGTTTTCTTCTAGCACTGAAACAGATGGGTTTTCCTTTGCTTGAGTGTAAGATTTAAGTATTGCCCCGGTCGCTTGCACTCAGGTCATGGTGCACAAAAATCACATACTTTGTCTTCAGATACCAGAGTAGCTCTTGTTACTGTGAAATAGTCATACTGTAAAGAGATACATAGGGTGGCTCAGACTGACAGAAGGGGGAGCAGATTCATTTCTCATCTTGTTTGTGCTCTGGATGCACTCACGTGGCTTGTACGCCAATTGAGTGGAATGAGGAGAGCTGACTGCTCTTCCTTGTGGTTGATATCTAGATGCCCCTCAAGAGCCTCATGTTCCCACAGGCAAGACTTTGGAAGGTGTTTAAATTATGGGGCCTCTTTAGCTGACTTCCTGTTGGGAAGTGAAGTCTGGTTGGAAGAGGCAGGTCCTGGGGCATGGTGTGGAAGGGTGTTATCTCCTCTCCTGGCTCCTCCCTTCACTTTCTGCTTCCTTTCCACCATGAGGTGAGCGGCTTTTCTTCCATCACGCCCGTCTGCCGTGCTCTTTCCTCATTGGAGCTAGCGAAGCATAAACTAAGGTTCGGTAGAATGAACTCTCCTCCTTTAAGTTTTGTGTTGGATATTTTGTCAGCAATGAAAAAAATGAGTAAGACACTCCCTTTGTTGAGGAGGGAATTGGTTGGAGATGCAGGTTAGTGAAGCTTGAGCACAACCTCACTAAAGTAGACGTTCCCACGTAGATCGTGGACACAGTCATACCTTGAGACTGTGACTGTGAAATGATAAAGGGGCTTAAAAGACTTGAGACCTTCTTTGAAGTTTTCTACAATGCAGCAGTCAAGGCCGATGTGTAGATGTTATCAGGTGAATGGTGCTGTACTTTGTAGTCTTACCTCTTTTCTGTCACATCCCATTCTGTGTTCTGTCTGCCTGGAGAAAGCACTAGGCAGAGATGACAGGGCTTATATCTGGTCTCCAGCCACCCGAAGGAGTGGTGTGTTTTTGCCAAGGGCTGCGGCTTTTTGAATCTGCTAAAACTGTAGCTTTGAATGAAACAACATATTCATTAACCAGGTCGTGGCCAGATCAGGCCTGACACGTAGTAGCTATCTTGAATGAACAGTACCAATATTGCCTTTCTGAAATCATCTCTCCGTTAATCTTTTGGAGGTCAGGATGGCTTAAATGGCAGTCGGACACTGTATTTGTCTGTCTTGAAATTTGGAGACCAGTTGCATTAAGCACTTTTAAGATACAACACTACAGGTAGAGGATGCTTTTTTCAAAGTAGAGAATTTTTTGTTTGTGCTGATTTTTCCTTGTGTCCTTTTTAAATATCAAGGTTCAACTCCAGGAAGCTGAGAGAAGGTGGGAAGAAGTTCAAGCCTTTATCAGGAAAAGAACAGCAGAACATGAGGCAGCACAGCAAGGTAAAGGAGACAGGTGCTCAGGTAAGCTGATGTAATTTTGGGTAAAATTTCTTCCCTTCTCCATCTGTGAAGAAAGTACAGTATGGCATTTTAGTTATAGTACATAAAAATGACTTTTACCCTTTCATATTACCTTTATTTCTTTGACTTTTTTTAGGGTTTTAAAATAAGAAATGGTTTTCTTTCTTTATTTTTTATGAGTACATGTTTAAAATTCACGATGATTACATTCCTGGTGGGGAGTTTGTATGTGTATGTAAACAAATCTCAATTATTTTTTTCATCTCCTTCCCTGCCCAGCCACCCCCTGCCTGCATTTTTTTATCCCCTTCTTATTTGCAAAAGATCTTTCTATTATGCATCTTTTATTTTGCTCTTTATATTTTAAGTTTCTCCTGCCAGCTTTGCCTGAGCATTAAATTGTAGGCAAAATTGTAGTACCTAATAAAGTAATGGGAAAATAGGCTGGGTGCTTTGTTTTGTTTTGTTTTGTTTTTCCTCTTTAGTTTTCCCCTTTTATTTCCTTGAGTAGTTCTTAATTTTATTTATTTTTTTGTAATTAAGAAACATAAAATTTTTAGTTTTTCGTTTCCTATGTTGTAAAGAGAAAAACACTGAGAATATTACTGTTTGATTTAGTTTATATGAAACTCTCTACTTGTTGAATGCTAACTTTTCCTATTCATTATTCCTAATTTGAAAGGCTCTTTTTTTTTTTGGTACCAGGGATTGAACTCAGGTCCCTGTGCTTGCCAGGCAGGCGGCAGCACCACTGAGCTGTATCCCCAGCTGAATGACTCACATGGAGATAAAGGAGCTTGCACTGTGAGTTTTGTCTGTCTCCACCACTCTCTTTCTACCACAGAAGAAGGACCTGTCTAGAATAGAGGTCCAAACAGTAGAACAGACAGAAACTTGGCTTGTTTGGCCTTTGGTTTCTTCTGATTCTTCCTCCCCCTTGACCAGTCTTCAGTTTCTAAGATAGTTCAAGATCTATTTCTCTTTATATCAAGTTTGTATTCATGTTAAGATATGTTAGCTTATTTTTAAATTAGTATTTTGCATTTCATCTATGAAGCACAGAAATATTGCTAAAAGGGTTATGACTATATAACATTACATAGATTATCTAATTATAGACAGTAAAACCTCACCCTTACTGATATATGCTGTCCATAAATTATATGACTCTAGAGGTGGTGAATGTATAGCGTTATGTTTTACTTGCTTTTCAGTTAAGACAAAATGTAGGAGTTATTTTTTCTAAACTAAACCCTCAGCATTTACATTTAATGCAGTGTTGGCCCTTTATGATGAATTAGTGAGTTTTGGGTTACAGTTTGGGCACTTATCTCTAAAAGGTTTTCTCTCACTGCTCTAGATAATGAAACCTCATTTTTTTTTTTCCTTTCCTCAGTACTGGGGATTAAAGTCAGGACCTCTCACTTATGAGGCAGGTGCGGCACCAGTGAGCTAATCCCTGGCCCACTTTTTTTTTTTTTTTTTTTTTGAGATAGGGTCTTGTATTTTAGTTCAGGCTGGCTCTGAACTCAGCTGTGTAGCACTGAACTGGCCTTGAACTTTCAGTGATCCTCCTACCTGAGCCTCCTGAGCGTTACGGTTATGGGCTTGCATCACCATGCCAGATGAAACCTTGCTTTTATCAGACGCACTCAGTTTGGAAATTTATATTTTGCTTTTAGTATTTTTCTTTCTTTCTTTCTTTCTTTTTTTTTGGTGATGCTGGACCCAGGAAGTGCTGAGCTATGAGCTATATCCCCAGACCTTTTTAAATTTTAAGACAGGGTCTTGGTAAGTTGTCTAGGCTGGCCTTGAACTTGGAATCCTCCTTTCTTAAGTTCTGAAGTAGCTGGGATTATAGGAATGTCAGTGTTCCTGGTTGTGCTCTGTATGTATTCCGAAGCCGTTAGTATTGGTACTTACGTTGCTTTCTGGATAGACATCTGACCTCCTGTTATAGAAAAGGAGCGATTCACTCCCCATCCTTATTCCCACCTTCTCTTATTGTCCTGGTATGGCTATGCACACTTTTTCTCAGCTTTGAGTTTACTGGTACATTTTAGGGATACAGTACAGTTACATTCATTGTTGGGATCTTGTGCCTCTACAGGACAGGTCTTGGGCATACTTTTTGTTTATATCAATTTTCATTGTCTTTAATCATTGTGACTATATAATGGAATAAATTGTCATTTTCTTGAACAACTTTATTTTCTGGAACTTATTTTTCTAATTTTTTCAGTTACTTATTTTTTTGTTTTATTGCTTAAAATTTTACTTTCATTGAACTTTTTCTTTCTTTCTTTTTTTTTCCATTAAACTTTTCTGAGCTCACTCCTCCTAACTGCTGATACTAGACAGAAGCTAGCAGTTTTTCCTGGTGGTATTTCCTTCTGGAACCTTCAGTTTTTCTGCCATAGTACAAATAGTACCTCAGCGCACAGACTTAATTCTTTCCACAGTTCTGGTTGCAAACTGAATTGGATGAGAACCGAATCCA
Organism: Fukomys damarensis; assembly: GCF_012274545.1. Taxonomy (NCBI): domain Eukaryota; kingdom Metazoa; phylum Chordata; class Mammalia; order Rodentia; family Bathyergidae; genus Fukomys; species Fukomys damarensis. Next base: position 60,615,782 of record NW_022900949.1, read on the forward strand.
ATTCAATGGTTAGGTTCAGTGTTGACCTTATAGAAAAATCTGACTCGGTTCTCGTCTAATTCTGTTTCTCATCAGAAACATGGAAAGAATTAAGTTTGTGAACTCGGGCAGTGCTGTATTTGTTGCTTTCTATATTGGCTCCATAGCTGTCTTCTGAGACTTGCTTTTATTTTTTTTTTGCCCTTCTGTTTGGGTCCTATTTCACTATATCCTCCTATGACATCTTTCTTGCTTTCCTCTACCCTGTAGTAAAACAAGTCTTTCAGAAACTGCAGAAGAATATACCTCAAAGTACATTTGTGGAAGGAAGCCTTGTGTTTCAGAATGTCTTTATTCTACTTTCGTACTTGATTGATAGTTTGATTAGGTATCAAGTTCTAAGTCGAAAATGGTTTCCTCCACAGAATTTTTAAAAATTTAATTGGTATATATTTTCAACACACAATAATGACTAGTTTTGGATGTGTGTGTGTGTGTGCACACATGTGCATGTGTGCATGTGTTGTTTTGATAATTTCCTACACCCATTCCTTCTCCTGACCATCCCTTGGGGCTAATCCTTTACTGTTTTCCCTTCTCTGTGTTGAAGAAATCTATCTCCCTATTTCCCACCATCTCTCTGTTTTTACTCTTTATAATTTTGGTTTTTTAACAAGAGAAATAATGTAGTAACGAACTTTCTGTATTTGACCTATTTAATGTAACATCACTGTCTTAAGTTCCATCCATTTTTATATAAATAATTTGAATTTGTCCTTTATGGCTGAATAATATTTCATTTTATGAATATAGCACATTTTCGTTATCTGTTTGTCTGTGATTGGGCATCTAAGCTGTTTCCATAGCTCAGCAATTGTGAATTTAACTGCTGTAAACATAGGGCTGCCTCTGTCTCTACGTATGTCTTTAACTCTTTCAGGGAACTGCCCAGGAAAGGAATGTCTAGGTCAAGTAGAATTTCTGATTTTTTTTCAGGACTCTCCATATTGTTTCCATAATATTTGATTAGTTTACATTCCCACCAACAATGTAGAAGGGTTTCTTTTCACCCCCACATCCTTACTGTCATTTGTTATGTTTTGTGTTCTTGATAATAGTCATTCTCAGTAGTAAGATAGAATGTCAGTATTGATTTGCATTTCTCTAATAAGTAAAGGTGTTAAACAGTTTTTCATGTACTTATTGGCCATTTTTGCTGCTGCTTTTGATAAGAATCTGTTCATTTCCCCATTTTCTAATTGGGTTGTCTTGGGGTGGCTCTCATTTTTTTTGAGTTCTTTATATATTTTAACTATCAGGCCCCTAGCAGTAGAGTAGCTGTCAAAATTGTTTTCCCATTTGAAGGTTCTCTTCACTGTTGATTGTTTCCTTTGCTGTGTAGAATTTTTAATAATTTAATATACAGTAATTTCATTTGTGGATTCGTAGTGTAAACCTCTTATGCTGTTGGAGTTTTGTTGAGAAAATCCTTGCATATAACTATACTTTAAAGTTTTTATTACTGTAACTTCCTTCAATTTCAGTGTTTCTATTTTATACCTAAGTCTGTGATTTTTTGTTTTGTTTTGTTTTAACTCATCCATAATAGGAGCCATAATTTGTATTGTATTTCCTCCAAAGTAACACCCAGCCAGAAAATAAACCCTAGTGTGGTTTTTCAGGATACACTTAATATAAACCTCACCATGAAAATAAGCCCTTGTTAAGACATCAGCCAGATGGATGCATTTAGTACAGAGGATGTACTGAATTTTTTTAAAAAGTAATTAAATATAAATTATTGACATTAATACTTGAATGATAGCATGAATCAGAATTATGTGTAAATACTCAAGCAGGCACTTTTGGACAAGTGGTAAATGCCCATACAAAAGATGAATTTGGCTTGTTGCTGAATGCCCAGTCAGAGCAGACACAACATACACATAATGTACACACTTGATAATGGACACAGTTTTGTCTCACATGAGTCTGCATGATTCACTACATCTTGTGTCACAGTGGACACAGTAATGTGCGCATGTGAAGTAAGCATTTTCTGAATTTTGGAATCTGCATTTCTTTGTTGCTTTCCTGTGGTCCATCATTCTTAACTGCCGTCCCTCTTGTTGCCGTTCTTGTCCTGTAAGTTTTCTTTTAACACGTGGTTAGTGGCAACTTCGGTGAAGTCCAGCCTGCGGAAGGTTGTGGCTTGGGTAAAGAATCCGTGGTATAAAGTCATTGTCAGGTGTGTTGCCAGTGTACTCCGAGCGGCTTCACGGATTGGAAACGTGTATTTAAGGGGCGGTCTGTTGCTGGACATGAGAGACTGGGGCCAGTGATTCCATAGGAAATGGAGTGGGAACAAATTCAGGCTGGAATTCAGGTTTGGAGGACTTCGGATGTTCTGGAGGAAGATAACATGGAATAAATACAGATTTCCATCCATGAGTAATTGTATATTGTTGTACATGAAAAAAATAGATCTTTTGAAAATAAGCCTATTGTGTCTTTTTGAGCAAAAAATTAATACAGGACTGGTCTTATTTTCAGGGAAATACAGTATGTCTTGTTGCCGGGCAGCTCTTCTTTGAATGTGTTATGTTCCCACCAGCTTGAACCACTGAATTTTAGTAATTTTATTAGTAAAATGACCGATAAAAGTGGTTAGATTGGCACTACCAGTAGCAAACCTGATGGGACCATCATACATGTACCACCCGTGCTTCAAGGTGTGATAAGAACATGTTCATACAGGGTGAGAGGAATGAGTCCAGTTTGAGTCTTCTGCATATGGATACCCAGTTTTCCCAGTGCCATTTGTTAAAGAGGCTGTGCTTTTTCCAGCATATGTTTTTAACTTCTTTGTCAAAGATCAGATGGCTAAAAGTATATGGGCTTATTTTTGTGTCTTCTGTTCCATTGGTCAATATGTCTGTTTTTGTGCCCATACCTTGCTGTTTTTGTTACTATAGCTTCATAGTATAATTTAAAATCTGGAATTAAAATGCCCTCCATCCACTTGGCACCTTTTGTTCAGAATTACTTTGGCTATTCCAGATCTTGTCTGCTTCATATACATTTTAGGATTGTGTTTTCCAGTTCTGTGTAGAATGTTGGTATTTTAATAAAAGTTTAATTTAATTTAAATTAGTAGATTGCTTTTGGTAATATGGCTGTTACCGTGATGATAATTCTACCTGTCTTGGAACAGGGAATCTCTTCTGCCACAGAATTGCAAAGACATTAATTCAGTGTTTTAACATTTGCTGCTGGTAAAAAATATTATGCTCTTCTGAGTTCTAAAATATGACTATTGTATGTTTAATTATTAAGAGTGCTTTTTGAGTTATGTTATTAGTGTCCTATAGAAAAGACACCTTTCTTAAAGAATACTTGCATAGGGCCGAGGATTTAGCTCAGTGTTTCTGCCACCTGCCTCGTAAGCACAAAGTCCTGAGTTCACTGCCTGGTACCAAAAAAACAAAAAAAAAACTTACATATACAGAAGCATTTCTCCTACTTCCCTGCATTGTCTTGCTATCTGTAACCTCCCCCTTCCTATGCAAGCACTGCTTTTGACTTGTTTGTGGTGTGGGACATGGAGGCAGCTCTTGTGATAACATGTTATCTTTTGGGGAGGTGTGGTACTGGGGATCAAACTCAGACCTTGTGCTTGCGAGGCAGGTGCAGCACCACTGAGCTAAATACCCGGCTCTGTGTGGTATCTTGTTGTTAGCTTTAGCCTTTCTTGTTTCTGGGTATTTCCCTTCTCTGCCAAGGTAGTTATTTTTATATTTACTTTATTTTTATTTATTGTGATAGAATTAGTTCTATTTCTCTCTCTCTCTCTCTCTCTCTCTCTCTTGGAGTTATGTACAGGAAGAGAAATGCATGGAGAAGTTATCCATTGTTTTAAATAAGGATTGTCGGCCCCAGATAATAGATTTTTTTTCATCATCTTTCTGTGTATCATTGTACGGAGTATTTCCAGATAGCCGACTTCAGGCAATGGACAAGAAATACACTGAAATATCTTTTAAACAGCATTTTGGGGAAACTAAAGAGTACTCTTATATGTCTTTTTTTTTCTTTTTTCTTTTTTTGTACTGGGGATAAAACGAGGGACCTTGAGCTTGCAAGGAAGGTGGCGGCACCACTGAGCTACATCCCTGGCCCTTGATTTTCTTTTTAAAAAGCTTTTAATTTTCAAATAGTCCACAGTTACATAAAAATTATTAAGACAGTACAGAGATCTCATAAAGTCACTTTCTGTGATTATTAATATGTTACATTACTATGTTTTTTTATTTATTGTTTTATTAGTGCATACTTTAAAGCAGTGATGGTGAACCTTTTAGAGGCAAGTGCCCAAACTGCAACCCAGAACCCACATATA
>NW_022900949.1:60620296-60640468 GCF_012274545.1 Fukomys damarensis
GTATGTATATATATATATATATATATATATGCCAACACTGCAATTAAATGTTTTTTTTTGTGAGACAGGGTCTCACTATGTAGTTGAGACTGACCTGGAACTCGCTACGTAGCCCAGGCTGGTCTTGAACTCACAGCAATCCTCCTGCCTCAGCTTCCCGAATGCTAGGATTACAGCATGTGCCACCACACCAGGCTAAATGTTTTGTTTTGCTTGGTTTGGTTTGGTTTTGGTTTTGGTTTGCAATTAAATCTGAATACTGAGGTTTCAGTTTTGAACTTACACATCAACATCTTTTGTCTGAAAAACAACACGTGCCATAGATTCACCACCACTGCTTTAAAGAAACGATATAACACTTTTTGAAAGTCTGTGCCGTTCAGTTAGCACATTTATTAAGTATGTGCTGGTGCCAAGCCTTGGAGTCAGAGCTAGATATAGAGAAAAGGCAATCTCTGATCTCAGAATGCTCACTCTAAGACAAAGGTGAATTAGTGCAATGTGGCAAGTGCTAGATAAACACAAGCACAGGCCATTGTGAGTGTGAAGAAGGGAAACTGGGAGAGATGCAGGGAAACTTTCTAGAGGAGATAATGCCTGAGCTAAAGATGAACTCGGCAGAGGAAGAGACCTTTGTAAAATATAGTATTCTGTTACAGATTTACAGGGTAAATTTGTGTCCAAAGCAAATGAAGTACAGAGCCTGCATAGTAAACTTACGGATACCTTGATATCAAAACAACAGTTGGAGGAAAGATTAATGCAGTTAATGGAATCAGAGCAAACAAGGGAAGAGTCTGTACAAATGCAAGTTCAGGTATCTGTTTTTCCTTCTTTTAAAACATTAGAGAATCAGATAGGTGTACCTAAAAGACACCCGGAATATACCTGACCCTGATTCTGGAGTTTTAGTGAATCATTACAACTTAATCTTTGAGCACATTCATAGTATGTAGTGTTTGAAGATCTGCTTGACTACAGTCTGAGGCTCCTTGTAGTTTAGCAAGAGTAAAACCATTCTTTAACTTCCACCTTATAAAATAACTCAGACTGGAATGCTAATCTTTATTTCAAATAATACCTTTTGGAATCTAAGAATACCTTTTTTAAGATAAACAGCCTGTAAGTCGTGATATTTATACACATTGCTACATTTCTTCATAGCACATTTTTTTTCTCTTTTTGTTTACTCCTTATGAAAGGATATTTTGGAGCAGAATGAGGCCTTGAAAGCACAAATTCAACAGTTTCATTCCCAGATAGCTGCCCAGGTAATAGTGTTTTCTTCTTGCTTGTCACGAATAATAGCTCGCAAGCCATTTAGGCAGTCATCCGAGTGCCTGTTGTGCTGACACTGGGCTAGTCGGGAGACTAGTTAGTGAATTAACATGGTGATCCCGAGTGCTGAACACTGATATATATGCAGTACTGTAGGAAAATGCTAACGAGATTAAAATCAGACTAAGTGGAAAGGAAGAGAGCTAGAAAACTCTTTACCAGGAAGATATGCCCCACCCCCAGTCCTGTCATAGAATGGGAGAAATTAACCAAACAATGTCTATGATAATGGTTTATATATTAAGGGTATTTTTACAGCACTGGCTAATCATGGAAAGCCTCATATAGCCACAGGTAATAGCATTGTGTTAACCATGGCTCTCAGAATATATTCACCAAAGAATCAGTTTAAAATTTATACTTCATGTGTGTGGGATTTAGCTGAGTGGTGCCACCGCCTGCCTTGCGAGCACAAGGTCCTGAGTTCGATCCCTGGTACAAAAAAAAAAAAATATATATATATATATATATATATGTACACTTGACTGTAGTTAGTGGTAAGTGTTTGAAAGTTTTGAAAGTTTTTTAAATGCTGTTGTAAGATATATTATTTTTGGTAATATTGTCCTTGTCACACTTGATTGGTAACAAGGCCTTAAAATATAAACAATATAACATTAAGGAAAAAGTGAAAATTTCCAATACATTTCCATAATGTATATACCATAGATTTCAGTTTCAACTCAACTTTAAAATGCTAAATGTTGTTTTTATAGCACTAAGTATTAACTCAGAAGTCTGACTTCCCTGTGTAAAAGATTGTTTTAACATTAAAAATTCACTTTTAGGGTTCACACAAGTTTAAATTCCCAAAGCATATAAACATATTTTTTTCTAATTGTGTTCTTTGTAGAAACTATAGTCTACAATAAATTAGTGAAGAATTATTTAACATAAGGAAGGGGACTGTAGGTGTGTATGGGTCTGCAAATTATCACTTCAGATTGGATTGAGATCTTTAGTTATCAGCTGAGAGGTAGCTCTAGAAAGTTTATCAGAAATTAAATACTTAGAGAATGCTGTGAATACTTTTTAAAAAGTTAAGATGAACATGAATATTGCCAGATTACCTAAATTAATCACAAAGTGGATCGTATTGAAAAGTTGCTGCTAGGCAAGAGAAGTATAGTAATGAAAGTTGGCCATTGTGACTATCGTGTGCTATTTGTTCTTTGTCAGTTACGTAGTTTTCAAGCCTTTCAAATTGTTTTATTCTACATGTCTTGTGATATGTGGTCAGACAGGATTTCAAAATGATAGCTACTCTGTATTGAACACTTATCGTGGGTGAAAGACTATATTCATTAATTTCTGTTCGGTCTTTAAAGCATTTGTGATGATTATTTGTAGACCTTTTAAACTTCTCTTAAATGCTTTCATGTTGACAATGTTTAGACCTCCGCTTCAGTTCTAGCAGAAGAGTTACATAAAGTGTAAGCCTGCCTTTCCAACTCCTCTTGCAATTGTGTAGTCATAACTAACTAATACTTCTTAAAGACCTATAAAGGATGAACTTCATACTCCTTGCTTTTTGGAAAATACTGCAAACTCTATTTGGAGCAACTTTTACTCTTTTTCTTTGTCTTGTGTGTTGGGTCCCTAAACGTTACATTTTCTGTTTTTATGTCTTCATCATAAAATGAGTGGGTGGAGCTTTTCACTTAGGGTGTTAGAGGTTATGTAGAAAAAGTGATTGTTTTGAGAGTATTGAAACAAATTAATTTTTGTGTCTAATGTGGTAGCTACTCTATCTAGGTATGAGGTAATATACTCAAAGTTCTGTGTTTTGATTTGCATAATTTTCCATAGATACGGGTTATTTGAGTTCAGAAGACCAGAAACATTTGCAGACTTGCGAACATTAACAGATTAATTTATTTGGGTGTGAGTTTTAACATTAGGGATATTACATGTTAAGGAGTTACGGTAATTATAAGAGTCACTAGTAAGCTGAAGAGAGACTAGAAAGGGAAGGTATTATAAGAGAAACTACTTACAGATGGCCCTATTTAAGGTTTTTAATCCTTGACTTGTAATGTGACTTAGAAATTTTCATTAAATATACACAATTATTTCCTTTTAAAGGATTGCAGAAAAAGATAAGCAGATAAAACAAACTGAAGATTCCCTAGCAAGTGAACATGATCATCTGACTAGTAAAGAGGAGGAACTTAAGGTCAGTAATTCTTAAAAATGGCTGTAGTGTTTTGTAGGGCTCAATATTGAATTACCAGGATCCCTATAACCAGTAAGACTTCATATGAAGAATTGAAAATGCTTTAGAACTCATTGGAAAAGTGCCTTTCTCTTTTCTAGACTATAAAATCCTCTTTAGCTCTGTAAGAGGAAAAAAAATCAATGGGCTTTTCTCACATGCTGTTAATCCCATTTGAGATTTATGAGAAATATGCTGAATATCAGGAAATATTGCTAAATTGACCGTTTCTCTTACTGATTGAGTGAATTTGTAATTTGAGACCTTGGTTTAACTTTTATTTTTTCCTCATTGAGTTTATTGGTCCATTTTAGGTACACAGTACAGTTATATTCATTATTGGGATCCTGTACCTTCACATGACAGGTCTTGGTTCTCTTTTCCCCTTGTCCCTTCACTCCCTCCTTCCTCCCCCTTTACAAACACTTCATTTCCATTTTGTCATTTTCTCATATTTTTTTCTTTTCCCTTATTTGCTTTCCCCTACCCTTCTGGTTTAACTTTTAATGTAGAATAGATGCCTTTATAAACTTTAAGGTCAATTCTATTAAATATTCTAATATAGAACTCTTTTATTGGTCTAGGATATGCAGAATATGAATTTATTATTAAAAGCTGAAATGCAGAAATTACAGACTCTGGCAAATGAGCAGGTAGATCTTTATTGCCTATTTTTTGTATTTACTTAAGAATTTTACTTTGTATATTCTCATTTTTATTAATATAATGAGCCCCAGTTGTATTCATGTAAATTATATACTTGTTCTTGGCTGATGTGTTGAAAACCTCTTTTACAACCTACTTAGATCATTACTATTTCATGTTGAGATTGTTTTATCTGATGAACTGGTTATTTCAGAAAAGTCAGTGAAAACAATTCTTTCATATGCTGGTCTTTTGCCATTTCACCTGAAAAGCACAGACTTTTTATTAGGATCAGCGTTGATATGTTAGAAGTAAAACATCCTGGACAGCAAAACATTACAGATATAAATAACTGCTATAACCTTACTTGAAGTATTAAGGTAAGTTTAAGTGCTTCTAAGAAATGATAAATTTTCATTTTATTCAAAACACAGGCTGCTGCAGCACATGAATTGGAGAAAATACAAAAAAGGTGAGTGAAATATTGTTGTAAATAGGCATTCATAAATTATATTCAAATATAATTGCTGTAGAAAATACTGTTACTTACAGTTGATGGTTATACACATGACTTTAACTGAATATAAAAACTATTTGTAATTGGTGCTTTTTTCTCATAGTATTCTTGTTAAGGGTGATAAAATAAGATTGCTTGAAGATAAGTTACAATGTGAAATTTCAAACAAAATGGAGGAATTTAGGGTATGTGATTAAGCTTGTACATTCAGCTTTCTTTGAATTAGCTTGTATAATTTTCAGTTGCAGTGAATGTAGAAATACTATTTTGTGTATGAAATCACCTTGAAGCAGTGTTTCTGTAGTTTACTTGGGTGCTTATGCAAATAGTGAATTTGGTTGTAGACTCTTTGTGTGCATTCTGACTTATCTGGATCTTCTAATAAACTTTTGAGATTTAGTTTGCCCTTATTTTCTTTCTTTTTTGTTTTTGTTTCCTCATTGAGGTTATCGGTACATTCTAGGTATGCAGTACAGTTACATTGATCACTGGGGTCTTGTACCTTTACATGACGGGTCTCGGCTCTCATTTTTCCCCATAGCCCTCCTCTCTCTATCCCCCTTCATCCTCCCCTATTTATAAATTCTTTGTTTCCACTTTTTACTTTTCTCATACTTTCTCTTGTCCCTTCCTTATTTCCCCTACACTTTTAGCCTTTTTCTTCCTATGTCACAATGTCAGTTATACAATTTGGATCTTATGTACACTTTTAATTTTTCACACCAGAGAAACTAGAGTGTTTGCCCCTAATCGCTTCTCGGCCTTTTGGCTAAGATCAAGTGGAGTGTTTGCCCCTATTTTCATTGGTAGTTCTCAGCTGGTGTTTATATTTGTGACTGTTGTTATCTGTCTCCACTATTGCCATAGTGCTAGTCTGTGGTCATGGCCAACCCACTTGGTGTACCTGACTGCCGGAACATCACCTGTGTCTAAAAACATGTGAATTCTTGGGCCAGGGATTTAGCTCAGTGGCACTGTGCCTTCCCGGCAAGTGCAAGGTCCTGAGTTTGATCCCCTGTATGGTAAAAAAAAAAAAAAAGTGAATTCTTCTTATGTGAGTATATGATTCACCTGTTAGTCTATGAATACTTAAGATAATATGAGTTTGATTTAAAAATTCCAATTATTGTTTTATTACCGTTTTTCTGTAAAAAATCATAATAAATTAAAATTCTTTTCTTCCAGATTCTTAATGATTGAAACAAAGCATTAAAGTTAGAAGTTCAAAGACTGCAGACTCTTATTTCTGAACAGGTAAGATTTTTCACGAATCATAAAGTAGAAATAGCCAATATATAATAAGATCTGGTTCTTAATTTGAAACCAATTCATTAATGGAGAAGTTTTGCTTAAGCACAGCTGTGTCTTTTAATTGCATTCCTCTTCACCTTGTACTTATCAAGATTCTAAATAAAAACTTTTCTTCCTTGAGATTAAGTGAATGCTAATCTGCTTATAAGAACTTTGCAAAAAAAATAGGGTTGACAAATTTGTCTCATGCTTTTGGAGCCTCAGCTGTTTCTTCTAGGCTTCATGACTTCTTAAAAACAGAATGGGTTTGAAACATATTACCAGAAGTTATTAGCAAAGTGATACTGATTAAAAGCTTAATATTCTAATACCTTTCATTCTAAGTTTTGTACACCAAGATTATACTTACACAGTCATACCCTGCACCTTTAAAACTCATCACGTTTGGTACATGATGCAGTTTGACTGAAAGATTTTGTCCCAGTTCTTATTTGTTTGGTATTCTATGTGCAACCTAGAACTTGTTGGTGCTGATTGCCTCTTGACTTGCTATGCTTTCCAGCCAAAACTGTTTGGTACCTGGATTTGGTACTCATTGCACCTCCCTTCACCAATAAATGACAAGTGCCAAGTTAACACTGTATTGTAAATTCATTAGATTTAAATGGGAAATGCTGGAGATTTAGCTCAGCGGTTCGGTGGCCTGCCTTGCAAGCGCCAGGACCGGAGTTCAGTCCCCGGTACCAAAAAAATTTCCATCTATGAACCAAGAAATGCATCTTCCCCAGACACTGAGTCTGCCAGTGTGTCAGCCTTGGACTTCTCAGCCTCCAGGACTGTGAGCAATAAGTTTCTGCTGTCTATAAGCTACCCAGGCTAAGCTGGGCACGGTGGTACGCACCTCTAACCCCAGCCCTCAGGAAGATGAGGCATGAGGATTACTGTGAGTTTCATAGTCAGTTCAAGGCCAGCCTGAACTGCAAAGTCTCAAAACTTTGTCTCAAAAAAACTAGATAAAATAAAAATAGGCTACCCAGTCTATATTTGTTGTATAGCAGGGTAAATGGACTAATAACAATCTCTCTGTTCATCTTCTGGCTAGTTCTTTCATACATTATCGATATTAGGATACTGACATCTATAATTATATATTTTGAATTGCCCATTTCTTCTTTCAGTTCTGCCAGTGACACACATTTCAGAAGTCTCATCTTCCATCTTTGAAGAGTATGAGTTTTTATTTTCTATAAAACCTAATAAATATTATACTATTATATAAAGTCTAATCTGTCATTTTATGGTTTATGGTTTTTGCAACTGATCTGAGACATTCTACATTAAATTCAAAGTAAAGTACACATGGGATGAATATAAAATAAAATTCTCTATCCTTTTTGCAAGGTTCTGAATAAGGACCGAATAACATTGCAGAATCACAGGGTCATGACAGGAGAGGGGAGCCAAAACCTTGTTTGGGACTCACTTCTGCCACGTCACCATTGAATATATCTGAGTCTCTGTATCTCCAACTGCAAGCTAAAATGAATTTTATCCATTCATTTCTTGCTACAAAATATCCCCCAAATTTAGCAGTTTTAAATAATAATCAGTTGAGTCTATATTGAGGGAAACACTACAAGGGGGACGATTTGTGAAAACATAAGGGATTATTACAATACTGGTACTCCACACTCCAACTACAGCCTACTAACTACTAAAAGGAGCAAAGTAATGCGTACAGCACTCAAACAGCATGATTCTGAACAGCTGATTCCCCACTAATGTCTAACCATCAGTGCTCATGTGCACGCCCAGATGAAAGTCCAACCAGAGAAAGAACAGAACATAAATCCCCTTACCCTGCTCCTGGTGAGGAATCTGTGGCAGCCTCATCCTCTCTTAGGGAAAAAAGGAGGACAAACAGGTCAGAGGAAAGATGACTTATAAGGAACAGAGGTGAGGAAAAATGTAGCTCATTAATTCCTTCCCCCCAAAGAGCTCTTATGCCTCCCAGGTCTTGCTGAACAACTCCTATCTAGTTCAAGGATGACCCAGATTCTACTCTGGCCCTGCCACTAACTTCTGCGTTACCTTGGACAAAATAACTTCATTTTCCTGACTTTAATTTTCTTATTTGAGCCAGGTATGGTGGTGCACACCTATAACCCCAGCACTCTGGGAGTCTGAGACAGGAAGATTGAAAATTGAAGCCCAGCCTGGACAACTTAGCAAGACCCTATATAAAAACAAAAAATTAAAAGTGGGCTGGGGTGTAGCTCAGTGCAAAGACCTTAGGTTCAATCCCTAGTGTGACACACACAAAATCCTTATTTGTAAAATGAAAGCATTTAACCAGGTCTCTATGATTTCTTCAGATTTGGGAATTTTATGACCCCAAGGTAACTTATTAGTAAAATAGTTGTTCATGCACAGTCCTAATACTTATCTCTATTTAGTGTACTTTTTTACATATATATATTTAGTTTACTTAATTTCAATGTGTCTACAAGTATCAACAGAACTAGTACCTTATAGTAATGACCAAACACATACATACAAAAAATTCTAAAGAATGAAATTTTTAAATAAGCAATATTTTAAACATCTTAATTAAAATTTCTCATATGTAGTTATCAGTATCTCCAGCCACAATAAACTTTTATATATACTTTTTAAATTAAAACAGTGAATGTAAATTGATTTTTTAGATATTCTTAATGAAGCTTCTATGTATTGGTTTTTGTTCAATTTGTGGATTCTGTTCTTTCATCCTTTTTTCTTTTTAATGCTATCTGTCCAGCCACTGTCTTGTTCATGTGTCCCTGCCATATTATTTAGCTGATAATATTCTCCCATAGCTAAGGCACAAAAGTCACAGAGCTGAAAGCCAATCTGATAGGCAAAGGTATTACATTAAATAGACAGGTACAGAAAAAATTTATACTGCAGGCCTAAGCTGCTGTCCTCAAAAGAACCTGTCTGCAAGGCTGGTCTCTGACTGGCATCTGAGAGCACAGATTTTAGGCTTTACCACAACTCGCTCAGGAAAGCAGCCTATTGTGCCTAAATTGTTTGTACAGAGAGTCATGCTCGTGCTGAACACCTGCCTTCCTTCCGGGAGCCTGAAATTTGGATATGTTCTAGACAGAGTGCTGATTGACAGTGTCCAGTAAAAATTCTGAGCTGAGTTTCTGGTGGGCTTCTCTGGTTGGTACCATCTCACCCGTTATCACAGAATGAAGATGGGGACGCTAAGGGGGTCCCGTGTGACTCCACTGGGAGAGGACTCTTAGGCCCACGCTCTGTTTCTGCGGGATTTGGGCCTATGTGCATTTTCTCTGTGCTGATTTTGCTGTGTTCTTTCTCTATAATGAGTCATCATCATGAGCAACCCGTGGTGAGGCCCATGAGTTGTCCTAGAAAATCCTTTGGGGGTGACTCTGGGGACCTTGCAATACCGCCTGCTAACACTCCTCTGAAACGAACTGACCCCAAACAGCAGACCTCCCCCATGGAGGTTTGGGGAAGGAAATTGCCTTTGTCAACTTTGTTTCTTTATGAAAAGAAAATAAACCCACCTGAAATAAATTAAGAACATGGCAAGAAATACACCGCCACTCTTCAAAGGGGAAATAAAATTTGTGGCATTGGTCCATGCAGATTTTGTTTTCCATGGGCTTACTCTGTACACAGAGGATGCACTCAATAAATGTTTATAATATGAAAAGTACAAATTCTGCAAATGTAAAACGAAAACAATCCTTTCCCAAATTTTCTCCATCCTTTTGCAAACATTTAAGTAAAATATCTCTGATATTACCATTAGGGAAATGGAGTGGTTTTTAAATTATATCTTCAACTACCTCTGACAAATTAAGTGCATTTCCGTACAAACTTGCTCTGATGTTGTCTAAGAATAAACATTTTTCACTCATTAAGAAGAACTCATAAACAATATACTCTCTTGTGAAATTACTTTGAATTCACTCACTTTTTTTGTTTGTGTTGAACTAATTTTTAAACTAGTTCAATCATGTTACCTATGTTTTCACTACTCTGTTGAAACAAGCATGAGGCAATCCACACAAAACTCAACAGACCTCAAGGGAATTATGCTAAATTTTTTCAAAAGTCAAGCTCAAAAGGTTACAACTGTTAGGATTCCATTTATACAGCATTCTTGAAATACCAAAATTATAGAGATGGAAAACAGATTAGTGGTTTGCTAGGATTAAATGGGGGTTGTGGGTGGATGTAAAAATGAAAATAAGCAGAATATGATTATTAATCAAGAATGTAAAAAAGGTGAAATCCTATATATATCATTTATCTTTAAAATATTTATCATTATACTCTAGATCTTTTTAATTTTCAAGCACATACAGTTTTCACCTTGGTGGTGACCTTGCTGAGAAACATAATATCTTTAATACATGAGTTAAATCTAAGATGATGTTCAAATTAACTGCAGGCAACTGTTTATGGCAATAATAAATAGAGTAGATTACTTTTAAAACCCATATTTTGGACTTTTTATTACAGATGCAATTGCTGCCTTACCATCAATCAACGTGCTTAAAGTGCCATATGATGTCAAATGTTTAGCTCAACAGCATAAAATTGAGCAGAAACTGTAAAACATGTTTTATAGGTGCTATAAAACCCTGGGGCTGGAGGTCCTGCTTTTTTGCATTACTCTGCTCCATCAAGTCCGCTGGAAATTCTAGAAAGCCAATACACTTGGGAATCAAAAATTGGCTTTCAGTTTTATTCACTTCAGTTATGACTTCCAGGGACAGCAGCCGCTGTCTCCTAACATGAAACAAGCACAAGCAGAGGAGACTACAAATTAACACCCTTTATGCTCTTAATAGCCCTCTTCCGTTTATACTCGCCCTACTGCTCATGGCCACCCCTCCGCCCAAGCCCTGGTGAATCTCTTCAGCATCTGGAAATGGCGAATGCATCCAGAGACAGCATATCCATTGCTTGTCTTAATGCTGGTTTTCTACGAACGGTGGACATTTGTTCCATGGGCAAATTGAGCTACCGCTTTGCTGCGTTCAGCACTGACCTGTGGTTCAGCAATGAGCGAGACAGCATGGAGGCGGGGAGATGTGAGCATGGAGAGATGCAGCTGTCTGGGAGGGTGCTCTAGAGCACAAAGGTAATCAGACAGGGTGGTGAGAGAGGGTGAGAGAAAGGGAAGAGTCAAAATGGAGAGCTTGGCACCCAGGCAGTGGTGCTAACTGAGATGGAATAAGAATGGAGCTGGAAACAGGATAGTGCGGAAGGGAAATACACTCGAGAAACCTGTGTATTGCCCAAGTGGAAATTCCCAGGAGCAACTGGTAACATGAACCTGGAGCACTAGACCAGAAGCAAAAAAGGGAGTTAGCTGAGGTCAACACTACTGATTTCCTCCTATGAACCATACTATGCCAAATGCAGCTTGCTCACCGACACAGCCATCTCATACCATTGAGGGTTAATATATCACATGTTCATATTCCCAGACTCCTTTGCAGCTAGGACATATGACATTACTTTGAGTAATGGCCCCATATAAATATGATAAGGAGCTTTATGAAATGCTTTTCCTCCTGATTAAAAACTATGAGAGAAGAAACTGCTCTTTTTGTTGCCCTTGGGCATAACTGTAAGAAGTGTGATGCCTGAAGTTAGGGCCACCTTGCCAACACAAGAAACAAGGCTTTGGATAAATCCAATATAACAAGACTTGGAATAAGAGTTTGAATCTTGGATATTATTGCTGAATATTTCACCAGTCCTAGAACAGCCCTGTCTCTAGTCTCTTGTAATGTTGCATTATTTAAGCCATTTTTAGACAAATTTCCTTTTACAGGTATCTGAAAATATCCTAGATAATAAATACATCCATGAGGAAATGAGTGGATGATAAAATAAAATTTTAAGCCAATAAGCTCCTTTTGTGCTTATATGCATCAGTCCTTGAAATGACCCAATGAAACTAAAGGGGAAAATATTAAAAGGAATAAAAAAGAGAAGCGGCAATGCAAACCTCTTAGAGATGTGATCCAAGAGATTAAGTATAACTAACTAGAGGGGGCCGAGGATGTAGCTCAGTGGTGCCAACGCCTGCCTCACAAGTGCAAGGTCCCGAGTTTGATCCCTGGTACCAGATAATAACCATGATCATAATGAATAAATAAATAAATATGACTTAGAGAGGTAGAAATGACAAAAAGGATTTATTCTCAAGAAAGACCAGTGGAGGAATAGCAAAGATGTCAAAGCGTATGGAGGAGATATTCCAGAGAACATTCAGGTATAGTTAGGGAACTGGCCATATTAGGTTTAGAAACAGACAGCAACCTTGTTTTAAAACCATAAGGAAAGGGCAGGGGATTTAGCTCAGTGGTTCTGCCACCTGTCTGGCAAGCGCAAGGTCCTGAGTTTGATCCCTGGTACCAAAAAATAAAATCATAAGGAAAGCCAGAAAGAGGGATGATGATAGCTAAGGTTTATAGATAGTAATCCATTTCTCTTACTAAACCATCCAGGGTACTACAAGAAATTAAGCAACTAAATAGTGCTGCTTAATTTGTACTTCAAAGTATTGATGGCATGACTACTTCTCAAAGAATAGAAACATGTTAAAATTGGTAAACCTCGCTCCATTTGGAGCCAAGGAACTTCCACTGTAATTAGAATGTGTAATCTCATTTCTGTCTTCTGTGTTTGTTTCCACTTATTCTCCCTACTGTTATAACTGTGTATTGTACAGACCCCTTCAGAGAATTACCTGATTGAACTCTTACTCCACCCAGCCCCATCATTTCTAAGTTTAAGCTATTTGCTGCCCACTGGAGTACCTGCGGAGGCTGCTCCTTTTCTTCAGTCTGTGGAACCCACAGATAAAGGTAATGCCTGAGTCTATACAAAGCCAGAATAAGCACTGAATAGGTGGAGGCAGATAATAAAGAAGGCTATTGGCAAGTTAAGGCGTAAAACAGAAGGATCAAAAAAGAAGAAAAAAAAAGGAGGATCAAAATTGAGAAACAAGTTATAGAAAGTAGATATAAACCTATGTACATCAGTAATTAGTATACGTTGGCCACATACGCAAAGTACCAAGTTAAGAGTGTAATCCTGAATAAAAACGTGACACATACAGTATATGTATTTTAAATGTGGGAAGACCGAAAACAAGAGTGAGGATGAACAATTGCTATGAAAATATTCATCACAAGAAAATCTGTGTGGCTATTTTAATATCAGGCAATATAAGGTAAGAAGCATTATCAGCCATGGAGGGGGGCAATTTAGAGAGATCGGGGGCTCAATCCAACAGAAAGCTCCCAGTCACAGTCCCATATTCTTACCCACCCAGTCATATAGCTTCAAAATACAAATAGTTTCACTGGCAGACCTGTAGTCCACTGAGAGAAATTCACTCCCAGGTCTAATTCTGAGCTCATTATCACAAAGCACCTGACACCTCCATCCTATTTGGCCATGAAGTTGTCTCTGGGACTCGGGCAGGGGCAGCAGCTTGACAGTGAGCTACATTCACCTCATTAGATCTCTTGCTCAGAGAGACTTCTAGAAAATTCCTCTGGGCACTTTACTTAAACCACTATGTGTTTAGTGTGACTGGTGCAATACACACACTTCTCTAAATGAATTCTGATTGGCATCAGCAAGTCACCCAGGGCCTATCCCAAGGTTGAGCTCCTGGTCCTGTTAAAAGAAGACATAGTCAGGTAGCAGCACCTTAGTACCTGGCCACTTAGGAATCCTTGTCCAAAGTTTAGAAGAGCAAAGTGTTCCAGATTATGCTCCTAAGGATTGTAACTATGCAGATAATTTTTTGAGACACTGGGATTAAACTCAGAATCTTCTTACTGGGATACATCCTTGGCCTTTTAAATTTTTTTTTATTATTATTATTTTGAGACAAAGTCTTGCTAAGTTACTAAGTTACCTGGGGTGGGCTTGAATTTTTAACCCTCCTGCCTCAGCCTCCCAGAGTGTGCATACCGCCATGCCCAACTCCTAGAGGATTTTAAAATGCTGATTTCTTCCCATCAGGGAACATATGACTTAGTTCCACTGTGCCATCAGTAATTTTTGCTCCAAGAGCCACTGTTTCAGGAAGATCATGAACTCTCTCCACTGGGGTGGGGGAGACTCCCACACATGAATAGCAATGCTGTATTCTGAGAAAAGACACACTGATATTGGGAGTTGAAATATGATTTGTTTCTTTGCTGATTACAGGAGGAAATATTGTTACAGCCCATATTGGTATATGTTTGGATGTCTCAACTCAGACAATAAAAGCCAAGGATTTTGGTCATTTGGGAAAAAATAATTTGTATGATTAATGCCAATATTTCATGGGTGATCTAGTAAGTGAAAAAGAGAAACAGATACATCAGAAAAATAGAAGAGATGTCCTATCATCATGTCTCATGGTTAGTAAGGAGAACTTTCAACAAACTACATAACTGGGTCACATGCCACATAATTTTCTTTGAATCAAGGAAAACATTTTCCTGTGATATGAAATGAAGTTATTTGTAAATACAAGAAGTAATATTTATAAATATGAGTTTTCTCTTCAGAGTGTCAATGTTGGCAGCTCATTTCATATTTTCAGTGCCTAGAGGGTAATAGGAGTTCTGATTTACAACCCTCTCATGGTGTAAGAGCAAGAATGTGGATGTTAAAAACCACACTCTGAGCTGGGCATGGTGGCACAAGTCTGTAATCCCAGCACTCGGTCGGAAGGCTGAGGCAGGAGGATCACTGTGTGTTGGAGACCAGCCTGGGCTACATAGTGAGTTTCAGATCAGTCTCAACTACATAGTGAGATCCTGTCTCAAAAAAACAAAACAAACAAACAAACCATACTCTGGGGAACAAGAGATTTAGCCCAGTGGTTCCGCCGCCTGCCTTGCAAGCACAAGGACCCGAGTTTGATCCCCGGTACCAAAAAAAACAAAAACCATACTCCGCCTGAATCCAAGGAACAGATGCAATACCTCCCCTTGAGAAAGAGGGTGATAATAACCAGTGGATAATAGAGGACAAACAAGACAAAGACACAAATAGCTTTTCCTGGTGCTTGTAAGCGTTAATGTCAAGGAACACAGCATTGCTTTTGTTACAGCTGGCATTCAGTCATTCCCTTACTAGGTGCAAAGCATGGCTTTACCTGCTTATTTCAGTCCACTGAATTCAGGAAAAGTGGATTGACTTTACCTAGCATTGATGCAGAGAGCTGATGCAGAGTCTGGGGTTGCAGTATTACTGCTCAGGAAGTTGGAAAGGGAGAAGAGATTGGCAAAGTAACAACAAATGGTGGTTTCAACTGTTCCATTGTTAAGCTCCCAAGTAACTCAGGCTTTCACTTCCACTTTGTAAGACTGGCCTCTATACGGGTAGTGAAGGAATACATGGGTTTGTAGTATGAGAAGCTGAAAACCTGCTCCGGTGCACACAAAATCACCTCCCCCAGGCCCACTGCCAACCCGTAAAAATAACACATACCGAATCAGAACTGTACCACAGTCGCCTTGAATGCACCCTGAAAAGATCAGTGGTTCCCAAGCCAAGAAAACTTGAATGCGTCAAACCTCTAGAGACAACGTGTCACCCAGGAGAAGAGTTGGCCAGTCACAGAAACATGAGGAAAGGGAGAAGGAAGGTAACAGGGACTTGTATAGAAAGTAAACACAGAACAACGTTCAGAAAATAGGGAGAATGTCTTCGGCCTCAGCAGATGTTTCTCTCCTGGGGAGCTGCTCAGTGAGCAACCAGCACGGCCTCCACTGGCCACTCACGGGGAAGGTTGTTATATGTGCTAAGAGGACCTAATGAGTGCTAGACAATTCATGCATTCGTTCCTTCAGCAGATGTTCAGGAGGTCTCTCTAGATGTGGATTCAGAGATCCAAGCTGCTTTCCCTCTCCCGAGAGGTTCAGCTCAGTACCAGCGATGGGACGATAGGCAGAATGCTAGTTGGGAATAAGCCCAAAGAGAAAGATGCTCACAGGACCCTGTGGGACTCCCGAGGAGGACGTCCTGTGCAGAAGGTGGAGGTGAGGGGATACATGAGGGGCAACCGAGGGCAGGAACACAGAGAGGAGTCTCAGAAACAGCTTTTACAGGGAATGTGCGACTCACGGTCCAGAAATAACCGAGTCGGATGGGAAGCACCCTGAGGGTGAGCAGTCTCAGGGCCCGGCACTGCAGTCATTTCTACCTCTAACCCTCTTAAATAAAAAGAACAGCTCAGAACCATCCCAGAGCTTACTCCCCTGTCCTCCTGCTCCAGCCCTTGGGCTATCCTCTCTCTCCTTGCTTCCCGGACTTGGGCATTTAGCACTGGATCGACCCCTGCCCCCAGGAAGAAATCCCCATATGTGCCCTTCCTTAGTCCTCTGGAGGTGCCCTTAGAATCCAGCCACTCCTCTCCCCGAGCTCCCTGTTCTGCCATTCCGTGGGGATCCCTAAAATCTGTCTTCAGCTTTCAGAGCGTAAACCCAGCAGCTCTCTTGCTGAAGGTAGGGCTGGGGCAGGGGAGCAACAACGAGAACACTGTTGTTAATAAACGTAGGAGATATTTGTTATCTGTATTTATTTTGCCCACTTTCTTATGCAATGACCAAGTGGCCTCGTGAAAGAGAACACTGCATAGAGAGGGACTGAAGAAAGCCAAAAATAACTGATGCCAATCTTTGTGATTTGAAAAGCAAAAAAATAAGGTTTGGGGCACAAGGACGAAGAGAGCAAGAACCACAGATCACCTAGGAGATGAGAGGAATGACCAACACCTCCCCCATCGTGATCATGAACACCACCAGGAGGCCCCCAGCTGGCTGCTTTTTTCTGGAGCTTTGCCCTGAGCTGTGTGGGCTTCCCAGTGGATATTTTGGTGCCTTGGACTCAACCTCACAGATCCACTGGGGATGTCTTTAGCTGTGAGCAACAAAAATACGACTAACACTGCCTTTGAAGCTAGAGGTTTGTTTCTCTTGTGGAACTAGAAGACTAGATAATGGGTAGTTACTTGGAAAACATGCATTAATCCCAGGATCCAGTTCCTGAGATGATCCTCAGACATCTGTAATTCTGGCCGCTCCTTCAGTGATCCTGATTTGCAACCAGAGAGGGAGCCGCTGCTCCTGAGGTCACTGAGCTTGATGTGTTCTCCTTCTGTGAGTCTACAGAGTTCACCAGTGAACACCTGCTTCATTAATTCATGTAAAGAATTCGCAAATATAATTGTTCACTGTATGCATGACAGACACAGCTCATTAGGGTGATGAACTGGGCCTAGAAACTAAGATTCAGCAGCGTTCTCAAAATGGATGGAATTCCCATCAAATCTGATTCAAGTACTTTTATTCCACTGGAGAAAGATGGAGAGAGCATCCAAGCAAACATGGCGGAAGGACTCTCGCACGTCTCCTTTCCTTTCCCCAAACTCACTTCACTAGAGAGATGTTGTCACAGGCAAAACAAGTAAATAAAACAAAACAGAACCTCGAGGTAAAAGAGCAATGACAGTGCAGAGATATAAAGAAAATATTGGAAAGTGGAAAGCAGGTGTCGGGCCGGGTGATGCAGAGACGAGGCACATGGTAGGAGAGGAGGCAGAGAGCTCACAGGTTGGCCCCACCGGACCACTGACAGCAGTGCAGGATCGGAGACACCAGGACCACCTAGGGAAGTGGGGTGCTGATCAAGCTGAACGGAACATGGGTTGATCCTAGACCATTTCACACTCCACCAACCAGGTACCTCCAACAGAAAACATACCGGGGAATCCAAGGGACCCAGCTGAGACCCCTGGGGAAGCAAGCTAGATGTTCTTTCTCTAGCGAAACAACTCCACAAAGAACTGAGTTATAATGACTGCTGGGAATTATAATCAAACATGGAAATTCAGAGGAAACACAAAAATGGCATAAAGACTAGAATATACTTTCAGGAAAACAACAGTACGTCAGAGAAAGAATACAACTACACCCATGAAAAAGAATAGGCTATTTATAGAACAAGAATGGGTCTTCATTTTTTAAAATGTAAAAATAGAAGGGAAAAATCCAATAGAAGCCCAGCACACTGTATTGGAGAGGTGCTAGAGAAGTTACTGCACCATCTGAGCAGCCAAAAGCAGGAAAAAAAAGAGAATACGGGTTTCAGGAAATAGGGATCCAACTAAGAAATGGGGAAACAGTGGGCTTCAAATGGAATGTGTTAAAAAATGTAAAAAATCAGTAGATTACCTGATGTATTTAAACCCTGAAGAGAGTAACCTCTGGCAACAAGTTGGAAAAGAATTGTAGGTATAAATCAAAATAGAATACTTGAACTCCATAGGAAAAAAGTTGTGTGACAAGAGGCAATATTATCAGTGTACTGTGTGCCTTATCTGGGAAAAATATTTACAATAATCACCACAGTATTAACTTAGAGTATTGATTTACCCCCCAAAAGGTATAATTACACCGGAAGAATGGGACAGAACAAAAATGCGAAATCCTTACCTTTCTGAGGAGGAAGTCAAGATCTTATATTAAATCTGAAGAGTCAACACAAAAGCATATTATTTGGCCACATGGGGTGAACGGCCAGAAACAGCGGCTGAGCTGACTGAAAGTGAGTTTCATTTCTCTGATGACGGCTGGGTGGGAAATGGTCATCTCTCAGACCACAGAATTTTTCCAGTCAAGAAACCCCAGATGCTCCTAATTCTTTTCCTCCAGTTCAGCAGGTTCAGCCAAAGTTCTCTCCCGAGGGTCACTAAGCGTAAGCTCTAGGGAAATGCACAAGCAGGCACAATAAACTTCGTGTGAGCTTTATTTCATCTTTTTCCTTCTAAGCCAAAAGTGTCATCACAACCACGAAGGAGACAGAGCAGACACGGACAAATGGGGCTATTAAGGCAGAGGGTCTACTCCCTGAGCATCTTTGGGATGCTTTTCTTACCAGAAGTGGGTGACTTCTCTACTGACCTAATATACCGCACACTCCCTGCAGATCTGAGCAAATGAAAGAGTGAATCAATGAACAACAAATCCATTGTTTTTTACACACTATGAATGCTTAGCACATGTTAGAAACTACAATATTTGTCTTTGGCCCTTCTTTCTGATTCATTTAGAGATTTGGTGGTCTACTACTATATAACTACATATTTTGTCATGTTTTTTTGTTTTTTTGTTTTTTTTTTTTTTTTGAGACAGGATTTTGCTGCTATGCAGTTCAGATTGGCCTTGAACTCACTATGGCCCAGGCTGGGCTTGAACTCATAGTGATCCTCCTGCCTCAGCCTCCTGAGGGCTGGGATTACGGGTGTGCGCCTCCATCCCCAGTGTACATCTTGTTATATATGAAATGGGCATTTCTAATTTTCAAGGAACACTGCAAGTTCCCCAGTCCCCATCAGAGCAACTCTCCACTTGGTTATAGAGACATCTATGGTGTGGTTTCAGGGTATTCCCCAAACATTTCCCCACCACTTCTGGAAATCTGTCTCGGGGAACTCAGAGCTGGGCCTTGCTTGGTCCTTGTGAGGCTCCAACAGACATTCACTGGAGTCTATACTCCTGACAAGGGTGCTTGAGATCTGTTAGTCCAATCCTATTGCTTAGCCTTTCTTCCTATGATGGAGCCAATGTTAAGGTTTTCTAGGTTGAGAGCAAAATTAGCTTACTTTTAACCTTCTTTTGAGTGAATTAAATAATTCCAATTCTTTCAGTGAACATTCATAGAGTTCAGGATCGACTCTCGCTGTCCTAACCTCAAGGTACTCAGCATTTGGATAAGATTCACTTTTTTAAGTTTTTATTTTCATGAGTACGTATTTCCAGTCCATAATGACTTCACTCATCTCAGGGAGCTGGCACATGTTAATTATCTTATTTTTACACTGCCTTCTCTCTCACACTCTTCCTTCCTCCTAGTTTCTTTCTGAGTCTGGCTCTTACCTCTGCCAGGAGCATCACTTTAGAAAGGACGTCCATGAGTCCCACGGAAGATCCCCTAGAAAGAGCTGAGCAGCCCACAGAGGACCCACTGGGGAGGTAGAGAGGTAGCACAGGAGGAACCTGACTGCCTATGTGATATGAAGAGCAGATCAGAAAGCAGTAACCAGGGCCAGGGACTTAGCTCAGTGGTGCCACCGTCTGCCTCGCAAGTGCAAGGA
>NW_022900949.1:60640519-60641654 GCF_012274545.1 Fukomys damarensis
GGGACTTAGCTCAGTGGTGCCACCGTCTGCCTCGCAAGTGCAAGGACCCGAGTTTGATCCCCAGTTCCAAAAAAAAAAAACAGAAAGCAGTAACCAAACGTGCTGCACTTGCCTCAAGATATATGCTCCTAATGTAAAACAAAGTAAGTCAGACACAGAAGTTCAAACATCAGATGGTTTACCTCATATGAGGAACAGTGTTGGTGTGCATATATATACGGGGGGGAGGAAGAAGAGAGAAATGCAAATACTTCCCAAAGCACATATTTCATAGTTTTAAAAAAACATTTCAACATGCAGTGTACGTTAATTTGTTTCACTTAAACTAGTTTATCTTAGTTCATTGAAAAGAAAGCTTTGTGTTATCTGTATTGCTTTTTTTTTTGTAAGAATCTTATTGGTTTATATCTTGTACTCCAAATAACTACTTTGAAGATAATAACACAGTGTAATAACTACTATTATTCTCTTATTTGTTATGAAGTTTTCATTTTTTTTCATAAAGAAGATTTTATGTTCCATGTTTGTTCAACACATGCAAATTTGATATTGTTTCAGGAAACTACAACTATAATTTTATTTACTTTTTAATTAATTTAAATCTTTGAGAGGTACAGTACCACGTGGATTCTGTGCCAATAGTCTTAGTAGCTCCAGAATTTGGTACAAGCCAGACGTGGTATAATTCCAGTACTCTGGGAGGCCGAAGCAGGAATGTCACAAGTATGAACCCAACTTGGGCAAATTAGTGATTTGGCAAAAGCCTGTCTCAAAATTTACAAAATAAAATAAAAATGATAAAAAGGGACTGAGGATGCAGTTCATTGGGAAGGCTCTAGGTTTAATCCTTAGTAACACACACGGTGAAAACTAGGATAAACTTCCCAGAGACACAAGCTCCCCTTCTCTGGATTACTCTGCTTTGGTTGCATGTGCCCCGGGAGTCCCTGTGTATAGGGAAGTACATCTTTTTGCTCCAAAAGAATTCAGTTTCATCTTGGATAGAGACACCTTCAATTTCAAGAAGAGCTGTGTTTCGAGTTTGATCCCCTGTACAAAAAAAAAAGAAGTAGAAAGAAGGAAGGAGGAGGAGGAGGAGGAGGAGAAAAGGGGGTAGGAGGGGGAGGGGAGAAGG
>NW_022900949.1:60641684-60660671 GCF_012274545.1 Fukomys damarensis
AGAGCTGTGTAGTTCTCTGGTTCCAGAGATCCCACTTACGGCCAACAAAACTGGCCATGGACCTAAAAGTTCTGTTTTCAGCAGCCTCCACAGGCTCCACGATGGTGGAAAGAATGAATCCTATCTCTTTTAGAGGATAAGAATCTCTCCCTAATTAGAAGAGAATGAATTGCTTTTTCATATAATTTATCCCCAAATAAACTATTTTGATTTCTGAATTTAAGACGTAGTAATACATGTAGTACTGAATCTTATTCAGATTGCTTAAAATGAGCCTTAATTTCCAGAAGATTGGCACCATATTACTAACAAAGAAAACAGAACACTATTTTTTTCACCAAAAGAAAATAACTCATTTTCACTATTAAGTTTGAAAAACAGCTTAACAGTTTGCTTGGAAATCTCCTCCAACTTCATAATTAATCCCCAGAGAGCTAAGTAAAGTTCTTCAGGTCAGTAAGAGATGGAAATGGATTTTATGAAAGTATTAGGATTGCTCAAGATAGTTCCCAAAGCCAAACCCCCTTGGGCTCTGTGAGATTGTATTCTCAAGCAAAGTGGAATTACGGCTGCAGAGACATAAAGCAGACACCACCCAAATTCACTGGGGATATGCAGAAGACAGAGTGGTTGGGAGGCTTCATCCCCTTGAGTCAGTATAATTAAAACAATATTTAGCACTCCTGGGGTGCTTTCGAAACCCTAGAAGACCCGCAGAGCCTTACCATTAGTGCAGTACACTGAGGGGCTGAGAAAGGTCATTTTCTCCGAATATCATGTGATATGATGTCCTCAGTGGGAGGACAGCGCGGGAGGAGGCGGCGCCCACACCGAGTCAACGCTCAGCCCTGCTGGGTCCTTTCCCTGAGCCTCCAGCATCCCTCTGCCTGGAACCACACTTCTGCAGCTGGGCAGCCAGCATAAGCTTTTCCTATGATCTGACCGCACCTCTTCTTAAAGATTTCAGCAGCTCACATCACTCTTAGAACAAAGGTCAAATCCCAGTAGGGTCTCTGGGTTTCATACGTTGCAGGGCATTCAGGTTCCTCCAACAAAATATCTTACACTGGATAATTTACAAAGAATACAAATCAATTGATCACAGTTCTGGAGGCAAGGAAGTCTTAGATCAAGGCAGCACAGGTTTGGTGTCTTCCGAGGGCTTTGGGGAATTAGATTTCGACATATGAATTTAGAAGAAAGAGGCACCTGAACATTTACAAGCTGGCCAGCAGCCAGTGCTGTCTCTCACCCACTTAATCTTCCATTTCCGGCAGCAGCCCAGACTCCGGCCTTCCGTGAGTTCCTCAAGCATTCCAGACAGCACCTTCCCGTGACCTGCACAAGCTGCTCCCTCTGCCCGGAACACTCTCCCTCCTACCCCTTTCCCTATCTTACAGGATGCTTCAGATAACAGCTGAAAGGACTATTCTATAAACCTCCCCTCCAGATGAGTTTAGCTCTCTCAGAACAAAGGGCCTTTCCCAACACGAATCCATCACCATATGCAATTACCCAGTTATGTGTATGATTATTTGATTAATGTCTTCCTCCCCCACCAAACTGTGATCTCTATAAGGACAAGGCCCATGTCTGTTTTGCTCACCCTGTTATTTCCCAGCCCCTGGCACAGGTAAACCACAGTCTCTCCACAATGCTTATACCTGAGCAATTTGAACATATCGTCCTTTATAACTGTAATATTGGGGTTCACTCTTCACCACTCCAGCACAAGCTGTAATCACGCACATTTCTATCTCGAATATTGTAAATGTTTCCCTTATGTCTTGCTTTCTAAAATTTAACAATGAATTTTGATTGTTTTAATTCATGCATCTCTCTCCCCCAAGAAGAAAGAAAATAATCATAAACTTGTAATACTAATAGGGACTCAATAATCTCACCTGAACAGTTTAAACTTTAGGCAAATATTAAGTAATTCAGTCAATATAACTGAGCTTCCTAAAGCTTTTGCCTATTAAGAGATCCAATTCCTGGGAAACGTTAGCACCCACTGGTAGTGCTACTGCTTTCTGAATTGGTTTTTTGAGCACACTATGTGCAATATTCTGACTAACGCTACAGTAAGCATAAACAATCCCGCCTCTCAAATACCAAAAATAATTATTTTAAAGATTAGTCATGTTGCCAGAAATAATGTTGTGTAATATTGGTCAAAGTCACAAGGTACAGGGCTGGTGATTTAGCTTAGTGGTTTCGCCCCCTGCCTCAAAAGTGCAAGATCCTGAGTTTGATCCCTCAGTCAACTGAGGGTTAGGCCTTGACTGGGAGTAAACTCCCCACATAATTATAGGGTCAACGCCTCAGTGTTCTGTACTCTTTCAAGTGGGTGTTGACTGACAACACACTAGTCTTTCTGGAATATTCTTCAGCTCCCCAGAGATCTTGATTTTTCATCAGTGTGTGCCCAAAGCCTCATGGTACCTCTACCCCAGGGCTAAAACACAATTAGATCTATTCATAGGTAGCTAAACAGAAAAGTACGTATTACTGACTAGCAACATTAATCTAAGTGGATGTGTCTGGCGGTGTGGACCCAGGACCCTGTTTCAAATATTTTCAACAATTTGGATAAGGGCATAGATGTGATTACTAAATGTTCAGAAGCCACATACCTGATTGAGGCCACCAATAAGATGGGTTACAATATACATCATCTAAGCAGATATGATGACTAAGCCCAAGCCATTGTAAACTAGAATAAATTAAGAATAACCACTACTGGGTCCAAAAGGTGCATTGTAATTACAAGGCAGAGGTCAGGGAGATTGACAGAAATGTATGGAATAGTCCTGTGATTTGAATTGGTCACAATGAACTCATAGCCACTGATATGGTACATACAGTAGGTTAAAAATTACATTTGCAGAAAGTCTACTCAACGTAATACCGAGTATTTCCATCAGTTCTAGATGTTAGGGGTGACTTTGACAAAAGGAACCTGAGCCAAATTGGGGCACTGGAATGGTAGGGTGTAGACACCTCAGGTGTTTTTGTCTGTGTGTGTGTGTGTGTGTGTGTGTGTGTTTTGGGCACCAGGGATTGAACTCAGACCTTGTGCTTGTGAGAAAGGCAGCAGAACCACTGAGCTAAATCCCCAACTCAACACCTCATCTTACTACAAACATTTTAGGAAACCGCAATGTTCAGCCTGAAAAAGCACAGATAGTTACAGGTTGGGTGACTAGCCATTCTGGTTTTTCCAGAATGGAGAGGGTTTCCAGATGCAGAGCTTTCCATTTCCATGCAGCATAGTCTCTGGCAAACTAGAATGAGCTGGTCACCCTAGGACAAGGCAAGAATAAGGTAGGAGGCACCAGGACAGCGACGATGATTTCCTAATGTGGGAGTGGCTGTTTTAGCTTAACTACAGAGGACCACGGCAATGGCAGGAGCACATGTTCTCTCCCTCCCTCCCTGTCTCTCTCTCTCTCTTTCCCCTCTCAGAAAATTCATCATCATCAAAAACCTCTAAGTTGAGTAGCACTTTAAAAATAATCTATGTATTACCATGGTATCTATTTGGGAAATAGTTGAACGTTGTTGGGAGGCAGGCTGTATTTTCTATGGAGTGTTTGCAAGCATTCCCACCCACTTTCCAGCCCAACCTGAGTTTGAAATCCTCTGGGGAAAAGGTGATGTTAGATTACGCCCAAGATTCCTTTCAACCCCAAAGTTCTATCATTTATAGATGTAATATACACTTTTTCTTAGACTTAATGTTTTTCTCTACTACCGATCTTTACAGCAGAGTATATTATGGGTTCTTGAAACTTACTCAAACAAAATGAGAACGATACAAGGTGAAGAGAGGACATGTTTATAACATCAAAGAGCCAAAACTAAGAAGAGATGGCATTCTGTTTGCACTCTGATGAGGAAGGCGACAGGAGGAAGAGAGGTGCACTGACGAGAAAAAGCCAGAGAGGAAGAGGAAGGGCAAGGTAGGAGCGGAGGGTTCTCACTCCCACCCTCGTCCTGCAGTAGCAGCACCGTCTATCAGGGAAGGGGTGGCCACAGGAGACCCTGCCTCAGGAGGGCCATGTGCATGGGCAGGAGCCTTGAGGCCCAACAGCAGACACCAAAAATAGAGGCTAGGACCAGGGTCCTGATGTGGGGTGTGAGGGGTGCAGGTCACACAGACACAAGTTTGCATCCGTCTCTATTCTTCTTCGCTGTGTGACTTGGCCATGTTGCTAAAAACTCTCATCTTAGTGAAGGCCAAACATCTAGTCAGTGCCTGGGAAATGTTGGTTAATGTTGCCACTCTGCTTCTTATTGTGATCATCAGCAAGAGGAACTCTCACTTGACACTCCACAGTCGCTTCTCTTTCTCAGGCCCCATGCTACCCAACGCAGAGTCTGTGAGTAACAGAAAACCTAACAAACGAAAACTGAATCTAGTAAGTTCTTTCCCTGGGAAAGAGCAAATCTGCGGTGGCTGTCACTGAAGAGTCAGGCTCTTTCTTTCTGCTCCAAAGTCGGCTGCTATAGCTCCAAGCCTAGCATCTGCATTCCAGAAAGAAACGGGGGGGGGGGGGGGGGCTGAAAGGCACTGGGTGAAAGAGCACCCCTGCTGAGCCAGAGTCCTCTTAAAAGTCCCCCAACCGAAGACCCCTGTAGAAACTCTTCCACGGCATCAGCCAGTGTCAGGTCACACAGCTGCCCTACTACGAGGACACCGACACTGTATGTAGCTGGATATATCACCTCTGAAGCACACCGAGACCTGAGCCGTAAGAGCCTTAGTTCACTTGGGCGGCTGGGACATAATACCACACAGTGGATGGCCTATGCACAACAGAATCACTCTCCACAGTTCCAGAGGCTCATCAAGGTCCCAGCAGGTTGAGTCTGGTGAGGGTCCCTTCCTCCTTCACAGTCAGCTCTTGCTTTGCGTCCCCACGTGGTGAGGATAAGGTGTCTCTCTCAGTTCTCTTCTGTTCGGACTCTGCCCTCATGACCGAATCACCTCCCAAATCCCCACCTCCTAGCACTGTCACTTTGGAGATTAGGATCTGAAGCTACACCTTTGGGGGGAACACAGATGTTCATCCCATCGCACTAAGAAAGAAAAGGAGAATGGATAGGGAGCAGACAGAGAGCCTCTGCCTCAGCCACCTCTCCAGATATATCTGTCACTTCGTCAGCTCTCTTTCTTGGGGAACTAAACACCTGCCAGTACAAATGGCACAATCTGAGAACGCAGTCCCAAATAGAAGGCCAAGGGTGCTAACAAGAGGGGAAGAGTACAGGCCACGGTGTGATGGCTAGCAAGGAGCTCTGTGACTCCCCAAGCACAAGTGGTGAAGGCGCTGGGCTCAGGACATTCTTGTTTATGAGAAACAGCGTGAGTGGGAATTAGATAAAGGCTTGAGTAAGACGTTTTTCTGAAGACTGTGGTGTAATTGGCAGAACTGTTAAAAAAGAATATTCTACCATGACCTTCTGTCCTAAAAACAAAAACCAAACAACAGAAGGACTAGGCCAAGAAGCAGAAGGCCTTGTGCAGAGGGGTCGTATTACATGGTTGTGCAAGGATTGAGAAATACAGAAGAGCGGGTCCTGCCCAGAACTTGTCCACTCACAGCTCTGTTTCCTTCGCACGCTGTACCCTATGACTGGACTGTCAGTGACATGCTTGCACTAACCTGGCTGTCTCTCTTGACACCTCTCACGCTGGCGTGCAGAGGCCAGGAGGAAGCTAGGAAGAGGTCTCGAAGCCTGGTGCCCAGACCAGGATGAGCAGCATCCGCATTTCCAGAACTTGTCACAGTTGCAGGCTGTCAAGCCCTTCCCATCCCCACTGACTCGGCATCTGGGGTGAGCACAGCAGTCTGTGTTCCAGCCCTCCAGAGAATTCTAATGCGAGCTGACATCTGAGAAACAGTATACAGATCAATTCTTTTTTTTTTTTTTTTTTTTTTGTACGGGGATCAAATTTAGGACCTTGCACTTTTGAGGCAGGTGATGGAACCACTGAGCTAAATCCCCGGGCCTACAGATCACCTTTTAATAGTAAGGAACTGTTCAACAGTAATAACAAGTTTTTGGTTTTCTAACACCTATCACAAATGAAATTCTAAAACCAGTAAAACTTTTAAGTCAATTGTCTAAATTCTATGGTATATAAGGTGTGGAGAGAGAGTAGGATGTGAGGTCAACTAGAGAATCCTCTACCTCCAGTTAAAGTTTTATGTTTTTATTTTAAACATAGCAGCTCTTTATACCTGTCCTCCTGCTAGCAGATCCGAGTCCAGATGCCGATTCCAAGACAGGCCGATGAAGAGAAGAGATAAGACGCTGACGCAAGGAACGTGACTTTGGTGAGGAAGCCACCGGACAAGATGCAGCATTCTTTCCGCAAAGTCCCCCTTGCCAGGAACTGATTTAGGAGTAGTGTGTATGAATGGTAATGGGCATTTTCAGATTGATCGGTGCCTTTTTCGGGGAGATGAAAGCTGACTGCAGATATCTGGGAGCCTTCTCACAGGGGTGGGCCTGATGATACACATCTGAGCCTAACTGCCTGCTCATGAGCGGTCTGTAAGGTCTGCAAATCTCAAGAACAAAGACTATCATTTCTTTAGGTTATTCTCATTACTAACTGGCTTGCCCATGTGTGGCTCCTGACGTATTATACAAAGGACAGGCCACAGGGGAGGCTGCCCAACGCCCTCTTGCTGATTTTCAAACTCACAGCCATGAAAGAAAACATACGGCCCCGGATCATTGTGGAAGACAAAGGTGAGATGAAGGTAGAGTTGCAGACGAGATCTAGACTCAGTGCTCGGATTCACTCCATCTGAAGGTTACAGCAAGAAATGATTGAGGGCAGGCATTGTGGTACAGTGAGCTCTACAGACAGGGCTAGGGCAGCGAGACCCCGATGGCCCTGGACAACTCCGTGCCTTACTGAAGGCAAAGCAAAAACAAAAACTAAACACAGGCAAAGAAGACCCTAAGAAGCCAAGAGGCAAAATGTTCTGCTATGCATTCTTTATACAAACCCGGGCACTTCTGTCTGCTTGCTAGGGTTGTCTATGAGGAAAGAGCTCACAGAAATGGGAGACCATGTCTGCTGAGAAGGAAAATCTGGTTGTGTGGCAAAGGCAAGGCCTGTTATAAAAGAGGCATAAAAGCCTACTATCTTCTTAAAGGGGAAATGAAAAACAAGTTCAAGGATCCCTATGCACCCAAGAGTCCTCAGTCGGCCTTCTTGCTCTGTCCTGAGCGCCGCCCAAAGAGCAGACTAGTCCAGCCACTGATAACGCGGCAAAGGAACCGGGACAGTGTGGAAGACCGACTGCTGTGGGTGGCAGGCAGCCTATGAGCAGAGGACCTCAGAGCTGAAGGCAAATTACATAAGAGAGGTTTCTGCCTACTGAGATAAGCAAAGCCTGATGGCGGCATCATGTTTGCTGAACCACGGCAACCTGGAGACTGAAAAAAGCAAGACAAATAAAAAGAAGAAGATGTTGAAGATGATGATGATGATGACGAAAACATTGGGTTTAGCACAGTTTTTTCCCTCTCTGTACGGCATATAACCTCAGTGTGTAGTTCACGCCTTTTAAAGAAAATAATTAAAGCTGTGTGACCGTTCAGGGACTGCTTTGTTCAGCTAATGTGCTACCTGAATGTCTTTTAGAGGTCCTGTCTTGGTGACATTTTCAGTAGCCTCTAACCTCGTCTTGTACAGAATGGGGCTTGAAATTGGCAAGGAAATTTGGAAGGTGCACAGCACAAATTAGTTATACATGGAGATGATACGTGTCTAACACAGCTTATATGAAATAAATGTTTCATTAACTGAATACCACTCTGTAATTAAAAAAAAAAAACCCTATCCTGCTGACAGTCTGAATTCTTTTATGTAAGTACAATTTTTATTTTAAAAAGAAATAATTTATTTGCAAATACAGATCTTGCCAGACTTTTTGGCACCCAATATACGGAGAAGATGTATCAAAAAGTTTTGGCTATTACTGTAATTATTATAGCCCTAATTATTGAGACAACCCTCCAATTTTAACATTATCTCTGCTGTCGGATATGTGACTTGGTGTGCAATAAAAATCCCAGATTGGGCCAGGGATTTTGCTCAGTGATTCCACTGCCTGCCTCACAAGTGCAAGGGTCTGGAACCAAAAAAAAAAAAAAATATTTTTTAATCCCAGATCATCTTCATCCCACACAATAATTATTACAGAGGTCTCCAAATAAATTCTATGTCTCACTACTTTGAAAGTAATTATTAAAAGTATATACACTTTTGAATCAGAAAATGATTTTTAACATTTGATAAATATATTTTAATGCAATTGATTTCCACTGCTATCTTATGCATTTCATTTCATACATTTAAGAACACTGCTATCCCTAGACTGCCAATGGGGTCCTAGGAACCAAAAACTAAAGAAACACATCTTCTAGGATCTTATCTATGACTGTAGCTTTAGAGACCACCAACTCATATAGCATTTTTAGCTTAGACATCCCTTCGGAATTCTAGACCTGTGCATCCAACTGCTTGTGTAGGATCAATCTTGGAATATCTCAAAGTTACCTCAAAATCAGCATGTTCAAAATCAAAGTCATGATAAACTTACTACCAAACTCCTCCAATGTGGTGGTGAAGGTCTTGCATGACCCAGTCCTGCCTGTCTCCCTGCCTCATACTATTAGGCATCTCCTCACTGTATGCCCTTAGTGTTGGGAATAAGGGGGTCGATTATTACTCTTCAGGTGCTGCTTGAGCAAACTGGAGGACAGTTGCATTAATCAGAGCTCTCCAGAGGAGCAGAACCAATAGTGAGAGATTCATCATGAGGAACTGACCCACAAGATTATGGAGCTAAAAGTTCCCATCTGCAGTGTAGGCTCAAAACCCAGGAGGGCTGACCCAGCAGATGAGTCTAAAGGCAGTCTGACTGCACTTCTTACTCAGGGGAGGATTGATCTTCTTACTCCACACTGGACTTGTTTGTGGCAAGAGGCCCTTCAGTGGACCGAGAGGTGGAGGGAGGGGACAGAGAGGGGCAGCGGGTGTAAAAAGAACTAAAATATGTTATGTACGTGTACAATCTCCCCATGATGAATGTAACCATTTTGTGTACTACAAACATGTATTACTAAAAACATTTTTTTAAAAAATCATCTCTGCAGTGGGCTAAATTACACAACCCCCACATTCATATGTTGAAGTCCTAACCCCCAGGACCTCAGAATGTGACTCTATTTGGAGATAGTATCTGTAAAGAGTAATTAAGTTAAAATGAAGTCATTGGTGTAGTTCCTACTCCAGTATGATCTTTCCGCTTACAAGAAGAGGAGATTAGAACATACACACACGCAGAAGGCAGACCATCTGCCAGCCAACAGCAGAGGCCTCCAAAGATGCCTACACCTTGTTATTGAACTTCTAGCCTCCAGATTTGTGAGAAAGTAAATTCTACTGTTTTAACACCCCAACCTGTGCTGTTTTTCAAATGGCAGCCTGAGCTGAGTGATATACTATACCAGTGATGGCGAACCTTTTACAGCTTTCAATGGTAACAAACAGCCCACTGTGGTACACGTGCCGTGGGTTCACTGCCACTGTTTGTATGAAAGATTGCTCATTAGAATGCTGGCCTCTCCTGCAATGTTGTGGTAGGCATTTGTGCTATTCCAATTATTTCCAGCTCTCCACCTCCTGGTGAACATAATGATATTGTTCCTTCCCAACCCCTGGAGAACTTAGGCAGGGTTACATGACATGTTTTCATAAGAGGTGAGCAGAAGTGACCTGTGTCATTCCCAGGGAGACACTTCAAGAGTGTAAGCATGGGTTTTCCCTTTTCTCTTTTTACTTTGGACGCAACAATGAGAAAAGCTCTATCACAGGCCGCTCCATC
The DNA here is from genome assembly GCF_012274545.1 of Fukomys damarensis. Classification (NCBI taxonomy): domain Eukaryota; kingdom Metazoa; phylum Chordata; class Mammalia; order Rodentia; family Bathyergidae; genus Fukomys; species Fukomys damarensis. The sequence goes on from NW_022900949.1 coordinate 60,651,605, forward strand.
AGCCCACCCCATGAAGTACGGACATTGGTGATGACGCAGTGGAACCTCCAGACAATTGTGAGATTTATGAATAAACTTTTTTTTTCTTTCGGTTTTTTGAGACAGGGTCTCACTATGCAGTTGAGACTGACCTGGAACTCACTATGTAGCCCAGGTTGATCTCGAACTAACAGTGATCCTCCTGCCTCAGCCTCCCAAGTGCTGGTATTACAGGTGTGCGCCACCATGCCTGGCTAAGAATAAATTTTTGCTATTAAACTCTGAGCTGCAGGAACTGTTACTGCAACATATCCTGACTGCTACATCAGTGTTTTCTAACAATTTAAAAGGAGACTAATACATTATCATTTTCAAACATTTTGATTGTTTTATTTAATTCCAACAGGCATATTAAACTATTAATCTTTTTTTAATTTGGATTTTTAAAAACTCATTTGCTAGGGCTGGGAATCTAGCTCAGTGGCACCACTCTTGCCTCGCAGGTGCAAGGTCCTGAGTTTGATCCCCAGTACCAAAAAATAAAAACAAAACAAACTCACTTGCTAATTAGCCGATGTATGTTAACTGCATGATGGTTAAGATGACGTAAGACTTTTATAAAATGCAGGAGGCAGGGAGGTGCTACTGAGGTTAATCCAAAGAAAGGACACCTTGGCAAGGAACAGCTAAAGCAGCATAAAACCACAGTACTCTAAACTGGGAGGCGCCTCTGATTATCACGTGACCCTTCCCACACCCAGCGTTCTACACAGAAGAGACAGAGCCAGTCTGGGGAACAGAGCTGGGACTGGACTCCATGGCTTCTGACCCTCAGGTCAGAGCCCTTTCCACTTGTTAGCTACTTAGGAATCAAAAGAGGATTTCAGTCAGTAATACCGCCTTATACTAAGTCTTGATCATAATTCTGTTATTTACCTTTGAAGAGGAAAATATTTTTGCACCAGCATTTGTTTCAAAAATAACATTCATACAATCCAACTCTTCAAGGGCATTATAAGCTCCTTTTAGCCCAGGCACGTAGGAACTTTTGAGACACTTCTAAGAACAGACCGCTGTTTCCAGGCTTTGAGGACGTCCATTTTTTGAACCTTGGGAAGTCACTGGTGCCATTCCAACCAGCCTCCTCAGCACTGTGCTGTTTGGTTTTCAGTACAATTAATACTCTCACACCATCCCTTCTGTGTGAAACAGATAACCCTCCTTCATTCCACTGCCCGCTGATCTCCCTGACGCCCCACAGATCCAGCTCTTGTTGATTAGCTCCCTGACCTGAAGATTCACCACTGCAATTACATTCCCAGAAACTCACAACTTCTGTCTGTGTTTATGTTCTCAGCCTTCTAGGCGACTGTGTCATCTAGCATTAGTATTTACTTATCAGTACTTCTATTTGTTCTAATATATATATATATATATATCTCCTGTCATGCAATCCGTGGAAAGAATGGTGTGGAGGAGAAAAACAGAACTTGACCTTTCTAAGCCCTTGTCCTATTATCAAGGCCAAGGCCCACAGTAGCCAGCAGTGGGCAGATGCCTTGTTCTCTGGAATGAAGCATTGGGTTGGGTCACCCTGATAAGGCTATGCAAACCGGAGCAGTAAACACTACTGTCACAAGGAGTTTCATAAGTCAATCATTCCAAATTCATGACCTACAAATGCTAACTACTAATGGACGTTTCTTTGAAGATTTACTTAAAAAACAAATTTAAATATTATTCTTGGAGAAAAATTATTCTTACAGAAAAATTCTCTAGTCACACTGCAGTGAATACAGCATCTTCTTAACCAGAAAAGAACAGTTTATTATTTCAAGCTTTATCAAATGCTCTGAGTGTAAAACTCAAACAGTCCTAAGCTGTAATTCATCTGGCATCCATTTGTAGGTAACCAAGGAGAATGTTAATTCATTCTTGGAAAGGTGTATGTCTTAAATCACTGATGGACAGCAAAATGCCATGCCAAGCTCACCAGAAAATATGTAATCGAGCTGTAAAAACATTGTGTTCTTAACTAGTACGACAGGTCAAAAATGAGGGCTTACTTTGGAAGTGCAAAATCTAGCATGGAGTTAGTGATCTATTTATATTTTCTTATGTTTAAAAAATCATCTGTTGGCGATTATGTGTCAAAGTAGGCCTATCAAATCTTTGCAAGAGAAGACATTTTTCTCAAATCTATGTAAACTAAATTACTTTGGGTTTCCCATGTGGAAGTAGAACAGAACAGAATTGTGTAACAATTTATTAATCTTCTCAAACTTATATCAAAAGCAATGGAACACAAAGGTTACCTCCACTGTGTACTTTTGCTAACAGCTAATATTGAGGTCACCAAATAATTTAAATATAGGAAACCTGATACTTTTCATCTTTTATAGAAGCTACCAGTTTCTGGCTGGCCCAAAGACTACACAGTATCCTAATAACGGTCAGGCTATGGAGCTCCTCTCAGACCACACATCAGCCTCAAGGGGCCTGAAGTCCAAGCAGGCTCACAGGGATATGAAGAAAAATGCCTCGGCCTCAGAGCCAAGGCTTTAGTCCATGTCCCCAGTGTTAACTGGAATAAATGAGGCTCTCATTAATGGTAACAGACAGCCACTGTCCTTCAAAAGTGACCTTTTCATTGGGTTCTAAAGATTGTCTTCTGCAGAATTCTTCCACTGAAATGCAATAATGCCAACTATCCTCAATTCATTTTGCTGCATAATCCTAACCCCTCAAACCCACCTTGATTCTCCCCAGTTGAGGAATGTATAAGACAGTCCCTGTTGGGCCAAACCTGAGTTTGATTCCCTTCTGTGTGCTTGCCGCTAACGCAAACTTGAGAAGATATTAACCTCTCTCTGCACCCCAGTTTGCTCCTCTAACCAGTGGGGATTTCTGAGATCATTCTCAGAGAGAAAGCATCCAACATCGCGTCTGGAACACACTTCTGCAAAATACTATTTTCCCTCTCTTCACATAAATGCTGCATTGAAAAGTCTGTTGTCTCGGACTATGCTCTTAAATATAGTAACAACCAACTATAAATGGTTATATATATTTAAATCAATTTAAATTAAGTCAAAATTTCAGTTCTGCAACACTTGTTACATGTGAAGCCCCAGAAAGCCACACCTATCTAGCACACACACTGATTATTTTCATCTGCAAGTTGTATCGGACATTGTCGGTTACCTTATCCGCTAGAATTCTGGGGCTTCCAAACATACCCCAGTTAGTCTCTTCCCAAACTATGTCATGTGAAATTCATCCTTGGTGACTGCAGTAGACGCAACCACCCTGTTTCCTGCGGCAACCCTTTCGAAAGAATCTCATCTCTAGCTCTGCAAGCTCAAAGAATTCAGTCCCACCGGATTCAGCTGCAAAGGCTTCCTCCTTACTTCGCAGATTTAGAAAACTCTACTTGGCCGTTCACCACAGCCCAGGTCTTCAGGCTCTACACCAATGGTGGCGCACCCACGGCCCATGTGCAGCAGCTGGCTGTTTGTTACCACTGAAAGCTCTAAAAGGCTCATGATCGCTACTCTAGAGTTTCTGCACTGCAAGCTTTGCCTTTCCCTGGAGAGGAGGGAGGTGTGAGTGTAGCACCTCAGGCTCCAGCCCCAAGTCTTACTCCCAAGGAAAACACCATCTCTGGTGTCTCACTGCAGCCAGTGTGAGTCAGGCAGGTCACAGGCACAATATTTAAGACACTGTGAATTCCCCTGCGAGTCCCAAGCACCTTCATGGGAAAGGTCAGGGAGGCATGGTGTTCTCTCGGAGAACAGACAAGAGACTTCAAGGGTGTGGAGACCAACTTTCTGGGTTTGAGGACACAGCACAGGGAATGTGCACATTTACAAGGCCTAACTTAAATGAAAGTTCCCCTTAAAAGATACAAGATGTGCATCAAGGAACCAGATGAGATGCACTTTTCCCTGTAGGGAGGCAACATGATGTGTGCAGAGGCTTCCTCTCACAGGAGAGGAAGTTGATGGGAGAGCACGTTCTCTCAAGAGTGCAAGACCTCCTCTCCAAGATCTACAGCTCCTTATAACTCACCCAGAAAAGAGCTCTGGTCCTCTCTCTCTTTCTCCACAATGACCTGGAAGGAAATTGGGGGGGCAGTGAGAACCTAGCCAGGTCCCCCAGGGAGTACACGGGCATCGTTAGGCAGAGCGACACCAGAAGAAAGAAGGGACAGCTGCTGGGAGGCCCACTCAACCTCACCTGCTCTTGGTGAATTCTTGAAGCTTGGCTAAGGAAACGTAAGAGAGATGCCAGGTTTTTTGCCCTCTCCCTCTGCCATGAGAGGACACAGCATGCCAGTCTGGCAGCGGATGATCACCAGGAAGTGAACCAGCAGGCACCTCGATCCTGCTGACCTTCCATTTCCAATCTGAGAGGAAACACGTTTCTGTTGCATAAGCCACCCAGTCTGTGGGTTTTTTTATGGCAGCCTGCACTAAGACAAGGAAATAAAAGCTAGCACCTCTCCAAGCCCTTCTCTGCTCTCTGGTTTCTGTGTGTCACAGGAGCCGGAAGAAGCAGGTAGACACATACATTCAAGGGCGGCTGGGTGCCTAACTTAGCACACCGCAGAGCTGCCGGTGCCTGCAGTCGGTTCGTGAGACTGCCTCTAGTTACACGAAAACACACTCCCCAGGAGCAGTATAAATTAGCTGGTCACCTCCTTTCCTGGAAGCTTTACTGTGGGGAAAGATGACTGGGCCTGAGGCAAAAGAAGACTGTGGAAAGCTTGAAGAAGGAAACAAGCATTAGCTATATGGTTAGTAAAGAAGACAGAATTATAAAGCCCCTGTGCAGTGGTGGGCCTTTCTACGACGGGAGATATTAGTATGAAGTGCATGCTGAAATTCCACATTTCAGCCAAGTACAGTAGGACGTGTCTATAACTTCAGCACTCTGGTAAGTACAGGCAGAAGAACCACAAGTTCAAGCCCAGCCAGGGCAACTTACCAAGACCCTGTCAAAGAAAAGGCGGGGGTTGAGATAGAGCTCATTGCAAAGGCCCTCGTCTCAAGCCCCAGTACTGCAAAATTTAAAATACATTTCATTTTTTTACTGACCTACAATAGGGTAGCACACATTATTAGAAGATAAAAATTTTCTTTCTTGCTTTTTCTTATAGGTAACACACATTACAACTCACTGCAGAAGGGCAGATGAAGTTTTTCTTCCACTCTTGTCTTATGTCCTCCTGCTGCAATTCTTGTGAACCTTTTCAGAGCGCACCATTGCAAATCTCCACTCTTTCATGCATTCATGTATGTGTGTGTTGTCCCTTTCCAAGAAAACAGCAGCACGATGTTTGCCCTAATTTGCCCCTCACTGCCTGTTAGCACAATACCCTAAAGATGGTTCCATAGCAACACGCCTGGATCTATATCCTCAATGGCTTTACTATAATCCACTCCGTGAAGTTACTATAACTATTCAACTATGGAACTTAGATTTTTTTCCCAGCCTGTTACTCTTCACTCTTTAAAAAGACGGGTATTAGCACCATGTGTACCAGGTACTATCCTAAGCAAGGCAGAACAGACAAGGAGACGTTGGCCTCTGTACCCTCAAGTAGTTCAACATACAAACAAGGAATGAGCATGCTCGTACATACCTCTTTGTGTACATGTGTAAATTGATTATTTTGTACTCTAAAGGCAGAATTCTGGACACAGAGGTGTTACTAATTAGACAGACATTGTAAACAAACCACCAAACTGGTCTTATCAATGTACTCTCACCCTCTCTAGTATCTTTTTGACTAAAAGTCAGTACAGTTTAGGGCTGGGGGTGTGGCTCGATGACAGATCCTGAGACCTATTCAGTCAGCACTCACAAGGCCTGGGGTCCATTCCCCACACCATGAATGGACGGATGAAATGTCATCACAGCGTCACACTCCAATACATTTTAAAAATACAAATGAAGCTCTCTAGCTTCTCTAGATGTTCACGGCTACCTGAGCATCAGGGAAGGAACTAAGCAGCAGGACGTAGTACGGCACACACTCATGGGAACACACCTGCGGGCAGACCCGTCTGGGTAAGACCTTCCTCCTCTCCTGGAAGGCAGTCTCTAGACAGCGCCCAGGAGGAGTGGCCTGGGCCGGAAGAGGTCCATGTGAGTTAAGAAAATGGCCCTTTTGGAGAACATGTGTAATTAAGAGGGCATATAATATTTCATACGGAAGAGTGATAAATACATTGGATATGAACTAAGAAAAACATACTAGTGACACACCTGGTACACTGAGGCCTAGTTTTCTGGTACTGAAAGGTTGGCTACAAATCCATCAGAAAGCCAGCAACCCCAAAGACAGACAAAGCATGTAAACAGTCATAGTGAAGGAAATACTCTATGTTCTAGAAAAATCCGTTTATACAATGAAAGTTGCAGTTTCAAAAATTAAAAATGTGCATTCTTGATCAGCCTGGAGCTGCCTCAGCTGGAAGTAACGTCACTACTGAAAATCATGCACAAACAGCGCGCTGCACGGCCAGCACTCGTGGCCACCAGTCACAGCCTCCCGTCCCTTCCCTGCCTAAGTGCTAGAAGCTGCTGCTTGCCTCTCACCCTCCTCACCCCTGTGCAAACCCTGCCGGGCTCTGCAGAGTTCCCGGCTCCCGTTCTGCATCTACCTCTATCTCCCGGCATGCCATGCGTTAGCTTCTCTCCTGAGGTTCTGGCAGTCTTGTGAGAGGGCTACTCTTGTTCCCCTTCCTAGTACCTACAGGAGGCCTGAATACCTCATATCGCCCAGCACAGCCATTGGCCAATGACTGGCAGGTGTGGAAGGATGGAAGTCCAGCTCCCTAGCCTGGGTGAGACGGCTCTGCGGGGTAATTTAGTCTGGAGCTCCCCTGCAGATCACACTGAGTCCATTCTTCCTGCCACTCTGTGATCCTCGCTTGGACAGCTTCCTAGTTACTTACTGGACTTGGGGAGCAGTTCCTTCACATAGCATTTGCACACAGCTGCCTGCTTCTGGGGCCCCAACATCAAACAAAAATCTTCCCTAGGGCCTGGGATTTAGCTCAGTGGTTCCACCGCCTGCCTTGCAAGAGCAATGTCCTGAGTTTGATCCCCGGTACAAAAAAAAAAAAAAAAATCTTCCCTAACAACAAAATCCTCATTTTTATTCTGGCACCAAGCCACCCTAAACAAAAACTGCATTCCCATCCTCCTTTGCAACTAAGACTATGATTGAATTCTTGCCCTGTGGAAATCCATAAAAGGGAGCTTCTGGTAATGTCTAGAATTTATCTTGAACTTGGAGAACAAGGGGCAACATCCCCAGGATACAGAAGGAGAGATCTAGAGAAGGCTTGGATCCCTAATAACTTCATGGGTCCATCAGGATCGCCCACAAATTGATGACCACCCCCCAACACATTACGTAGGAAATGTTTCTCTCTTGTCATCTTGGGTTTTGTTCTATGCTGTTGAACCTAGTCCTAATTTAGAGACTGGAGCACTACAATGGAGACTGGGAAAAGGCAGACACTTACTTTCCAGACTTGCTGAGCCACATTTGCCAGTGTGGCACCGGGCTGGCCAATAAGACAGAAGGGAAGTTCTGGGGCAGAGAAGGGTGTGAGGAAGAAATTCTGGAAAGTATTTTCCGTCCCTGAGGAAACAAACAAAAACAGGTGCACCCTGCATTGAGGCCATAAGCTTAAGTGATATACGTAATGGTTTCTCTGGTGTGAAAAACTAAAAGGGTAAATAAGATCCAAATGGTATAATTGGCAATGTGAAATAGGGAGAAAAGGGCTAAAGGTGTAGGGGAAGTGGGAAGGGTGGGGGAAAGGTAATAAGGGAAAAGAACAAAATATGGAAACAAAGTCTTTTTAATAGGGAAGGGTGGAGGGGGTGAAGGGTGGGCAGGGGTGTGAGGAAAAAATGAGAACCAAGACCTGTCATGTAAAAGTACAAGAACCCAATGATGACTGTAACTGTACTGTATCCCTAAAACATACCAATAAGCTCAAAAAAAAATGTGCATCCTAAAACTTACTCCCTATCTGCCTTTTGCTTCAGCATGTAAAGACATGTGGAGCTGTGGAAAGCATTCTGCAGTCATGAAGCTACAAATCCATGGATAAAAAGCTAACCAGCTGAGGACAGCTATGCAGAAGGGTAGAGAGAGCCCAGACCCTTCGGAAAATCACGTCACCAACCCATCCCTGAGACCTCCCGCTCCAGACCACTGAGAAGTCCACACCGCTCATCAGGTATCCTGTAATTAGTGGGCCTACTGTGCCCATTAAGGGGCAATGCACCAAAGTAAAATAAGGAATTTTTAATCTTTATAAAAGCTCGATGTGAAGAATTCTCAAGGACACTGATAAAACTCGTCAGAGGAGATGGCTGGACTTGGGGAGATAATTACCTACGTTAAGCTGCCTCCGAGGTCAACAAACCAAACTCCGACCAGGTTGAACAGTAAGCGATGAGCCCCAGGATCCGGGGATTCAGGCATCAACCATGTCTTCGGGAGACCAGGTTCCTGCCTTCTTCCTGCTCTGCCAATGGGGCTTCGTTCTCAGGCTGCTGGCGAGAGGGGGGCACACGTCCCGGCGGCATATTCAGACGGGCCAGAGCCTGTCCAGCTCCACCCGTACCTCCTACCGGTGGACTCCTCCTCCTCCCAGCATGCACCTGCCATCCCCTCCAGTCCCCTCACACATCCACCCTGCTCCCCACCTCTCCCCAGGTCCCACTCAAATGCCCCTTCCCACAGAGGCCCGCCCCTGTCTTGCTACGTAAGAGGACACCCACCTCCTGCCTCCCTATTTTCCACAGCGCGCAGCTGCATCCAACTCAAGGCACGTTGTCTTGGTCTCACGCGTTTCCTGGGCCACACCTGCGTGGTAGGCGCTCCGGGAGCGCAGAAACGATCGCTCACTCACTCCCCCAGCAGAGCAGGTGTCCCACAGGTGCCTACAGGGGAGAGAAAGCCAGGTGGTAGATTGAGGACGCCCAGGGGAAGAAGGGAGGGGAGGGAGACGTTTCCAGAGATTGTGCCCATAACCCCCCCCGGCCCGCCACCCCG
>NW_022900949.1:60661089-60661769 GCF_012274545.1 Fukomys damarensis
GAGGGAGACGTTTCCAGAGATTGTGCCCATCACCCCCCGGCCTTCCCCACCCCGCGCAGCAGTCAGAGTAACACACGCCTGCCCCAGCCAGTTTCTGGCAAGGAGAAGGGATTTCTTCCAGCCCCACAGCAGGCGCTGGAGACAGATGGATCCCTGGTCCCTAGCGGTGCCAGTGACACTGCCTGATACCAGGTTCTCCTGGGCTTTTTCTCTCATCTGGTTCAGAAACAGTGGCTACCTCATGCCTTCCCCGCCACGAGCCTGAAGAGTTGTCACCTCTCTGCTTCCACTTCCCCAAGGCCTCAGTCCTGCTATACCCCGTGGAAATCCAGTTTCCACCCCAGCCTCCGTCCCTGCTCAGAGCTCGGAAACACGCACTTGTTTCTCAGGACTCCCTCACCCCAGCGTCCTGGGCTCCTCCCCAGCCCCCGTTTCCACGTCACGGTCACAGTTACCACCGCGGATGCCTGCGGGCCGCCCCTCCCGCCACCTGTCCCCTTTCACCTGCTGGGAAAGCACCACCCGGGCCTCGCACAGCCGAGGCGGTTTCTCTCCAAACCCAGAGGGTTGCGAAATCGCAGCAACTTCAGGGAAGAAGCCAGGGCGGCAGACGGGCTGCGGGCTGCGTGCAGGGTGGCGCCGGGCTTCCCCGAGGGAGGCGGCCCAGCGCCCTTCTGACC
>NW_022900949.1:60662201-60674673 GCF_012274545.1 Fukomys damarensis
CCTGTGCGCGCGCCCGCTGGCCCGCGGACCCGGAGCGGGAGCCTTGCGGTGCTAGCTCTGCCCGATGAAATGGGCGTGAGGCCTGGTGTCAGGGGACCGGGGCTGTTCGCTTTGGGCACCGTAAGAATGAGGACTTTAAGTCCCATTGATTGCTTGCTGATATCAACGTATGGTTCTCTGTAAAGCTTTATCGCTTTCTTTTCTTGCTTTTTGTTTGTTTGTTTGTTTTTTGAGACAGGTTCTCTATGTAGTTGAGACTGACCTGGAACTCACCGTGTAGCCCAGGCTGGTCGGTCTATTGCTTTCTCATCAAACAGTACAAAAGTTATAGAACCGTACTCTCCCCAAAGCAACAGTAGCTTCTTATAGGAGTCCCCAAATATTCCACAAAGCCTGTAGAAAGACACATGACTGCAAAGAATGCAAAACTGAGAACAGGATGTAAACAGGTGCAGTTTTAGAGAGTGGCAGGTAGGATTTTTCATTTAAGTCTCCCTAACCCTGATAGCAGACATGGGTGGGAAAAGCTTCACCTTTTGAAATTCACCTTGGATCTTCAAAGACAAGGCTGCTAAATTTGTTGAAACGTTAAATTAAATTGTTCCTAGGAAAAGGCAAACTCTTCTCATTACCTGTTTGTAACCATCTTTGCCATCTGAGGCAGTTTTTCTAGCCCAATAGAGGAGTGGGAGAGCAGAGTTTTCCCATCAAGGTAGGGGAGGCCAGGCAGCTGCCTCCTGAACCTAAATGGGGCTCTCAAGTTTTTGCTTCTGGGTTCCCACAGGGAGGATTCCTTACAGAAAACCAAGCCCAGTTTCTAAAGTATAATATAGTATCATAATATAGTATAATAAATATATAATATTAGTATAATAAAGTATAATAGTTTGCAAATTGCAGGGATTTTTCTTCTTCCCAAGACCTTTTTTTAAAAGAAACAATAAGATACCTCACATTTTCATACACTTAGTCACACCCTTGGAAAAATTTCTAAACAATTGGCATCTTCCACAAAACAAGCCAGCTCTCAACCTGAGTGAGTTCTGTAAACACTCATTCGCTTGGGGCCAGGGATTTAGCTCAGCGGTTCGGTGGCCTGCCTTGCAAGCACAAGGACCCGAGTTCGATCCCCGGTACCAAAAAAACAAAACAAAACAAAAAATCCTCATTCTCTTCACTTACACGAAGATTTTTTTCATCTGTATTAGTGTAATTTTCCTTAATTTTAAAAAATCCTCCCTTACATACAAAGGAAATAAATGAATTAGAGACAGGCAGGTATGTATGAGAGGGACGAGGCGTGGATAAGTAGCAGAATGCTGGCCATTCGCCCTAAGAAATGATCATGTCTTATTGACATCTGGTTTACCTCTACAGACCCTCCCTGATTTTATAAGTTATATGGTTATGAGAGCCATGGAAAACATGGTCAGTGATCAAAATCTCTGCGGACCGGTGCAATTTCAGTTTTCCCCAGGAATTCACTGAAATTGTTGTCCTCATTCCTCTACCTCCTCCAAACCTTATCGCTAGAGAAAAGCCCAACTACAAGAGTGATCAGCCAGCCCAGTTCAGGGAATGTGTTAATTTTGCCATAAAAACACGCCATTGGTCCTAGGGTAGCAGAGACTCAGGAGAGTGGCTGGGAGTGAGTGCTGATTCCCACTCGGGTCCTTCCGTGGGCTCTGTGAAATAGGGGAACAGCTGTCTGGTATTGTGGGAATCCCCGATGAAGGCCCAGCTTTTCCTCCAATGAACCACACAAAATAGAGAAGGTCATATAAGTCTTTCTGGCTCTTTCCCCATTTGGAATAGAAATCTTGTTCTGCCAACTGGTGAGATGATACACACACCAACTGTAAGGTAGAAAGATGTCTTACTGTCAGACCTGCTGGGGGAGAGGCATTGTATTCCTCGACTCCTTGTGCACCCACTTTGTGTTAGGCTGTAGGTTAGATATTGTGGTCCTAATTCAGGCTTGGGGTGGGGACGTTTGGGAAGGCTTTGAGATTTGGTCGGTTTTGAAGCTGCCTGGGTAAGCATTACAGAAGTGTCCCACATAAAGCCCCTAGGGCAGTAGCTGAAGCAATGCCTGCCTCAGTTACAAGAGCAACAGCAGCACTGGAAATGAGAAAAAATGGCAAGACCCCCAACACTCTGGTTTGGACTCTGTCCTATCTGAGCATTAATAGGATGAGTGCCTAGGTGCAATACAGCATCTGCCATTCATCCAGGAAGATTTGGGCGAAGAGGTGGATGGGTCAGTGAGAGAAGCTGGGTCCCTCCCCATTGTAGGGGCCACTGCTTTCCTTTGTAAGACAAGAGGCTGGGCAATAGTTTTTCAAACTAAGGGCCCAGGAGTAAGTAATGAAATCAATTTAGTAGGGTCCAGTTGTATTTTTCAGTGCTGGAGATTGACCCAGGACCTCATACATGCTAGGCGCACACTCTACCACTGAGCAGTAGTCCCTAGCCCTGTTTTATTGTTTTTTAATGAAATTGTTTAGAATACAAATTAAGAGCGTGCTACAGAAGCAAGGGTAAGTGATGTCTCAAAATGTGTTTCCAATATATGTGCATGAGTGAAGTTGGAATGAGGAACTCAGTTCTTGATGTGGTTTGCAACTTTAAAAAAGTCTTGAAAACCATTGCACCAGATGACTTTCTTTTTACTGGGGGTAGAACTCAGGACCTTTCGCTTTCAAGGCAGGCAACGGAACCACTGAGCTAAATCCCCAGCCTCAAAGTCATTTTTAAGACCATTTCTAACTGAGATACTCCTTGATTCTGTGATTTCTTGGTTCAGCAAGACCCTTCATTTTGGAAACACTGTTGCCCTCTAGTGGTAAAATGTGGTAGTAGTCATGGCGAGTGAATCTGATGGAGATTAAGGAAGTGCGGGCTATTTTATGGTCTCCTGATTGTAGGGCAAGATCTCAGATCTTGTGTTCCCTTGCTATCCCTGCCAGATCTCTGCTGGATCTCTTTCCGGGGCTTACATTTCCTTTCTGTGACCAGTGAGGCTTCTACTTTTCTGGTATCAGAAGGCACAGACTCAGGACCACAGTTGGAGAGGTGGGAGATGTGGGTGGGGTACTGTTAGGATTTTCTTACACTGTGCAGAAAATCTTGGATCAGCCCTGAGGTTCTCCCAGTCCTAGCTGTTCCCAGATGTGCCCGTCACTAGAAAAGTCTTCTCTTGCCACCCAGCAAGCTTTAGGACCACCCCGCTCCCCAGCCTGAGCAGGGCATCTCCCGCTGACATTTAGAGACTGGCTGAAGTCTTCGAGTGCACGTGACAATGGCATGAGAATGTCAGCCTACATGGGAGGCAGCCTCTGCCGATTGGTCACTTAAAGCGAACACTCTGACCTGTCCAGGGCCAGTAGTAGGAAACACGATTGAAACAGTTGAGCAAAGTGGGAGAGGAAGGTAGGTGTGTGTGTGTGTGTGTGTTATGCCAAACCTTAAATGTTTCTGTTTAAATTAAAGTGGGTAAGTATAACTTACCAGGGCCATGTAATTGGAACTGCTTGGTGTCTAACAAGAAAAACACATCCACCAGCAGTTGGTGGCAATTTGTACTTTGGTTTACTTACAGTGTGTGAGCACTTGCAAAGAATATGGTATATAACCCTCTGCTTTTACTTTTTGTCTTTTTCTTCTCTGATCTTGATTCAGGCATACTCAGTTTAATAAGAGCTTTGGAGACTTGATTTTTTTTCTGATTTGTTCTAAAGCACTGAACTTGGATTTTTGTTAGAGTCACATCTTCATGCCAACGCTTCATGATGGAGTCAGGGAATAAATACTTGTGAACTAAGCAAGCCTGCAGGCAAATGGGTGGGGTTCTGGTGAGCATCAGGCCACCCTCATGCAGGACAGGAGTCAGAAACTCATGAATTTCCAGAGTTCTCATGGGTCTGAGAGAAGAAACAGCAGCTAGGAGAGCAGCTCCTAAGAAAAGCATTATCATTTTTCCATCCAGAAAGTGTTTTAATGCCATATAATTCACCTAATTATCTCTCTTCTTGAGATCTTTTCTCCATTATTATCAATAATTTAGAGAGACTGTGCTCTCTTCGGCAGCACATATAATAATTTAGAGTGATCATTCAGAAGAGTGCAACAATACATTATGTAGCCCAAGGAAACAAAAGTTGCAGAATTGAAAAGACTGTAGTGCACATGCAGGAGAAAAGATAAGTAGAAGAATAAAGTAATATTTTCCTTCTCAGAAGGAACACTCTTAAGTGCTTTTGGAATCATCCAAAGGAAACGCAGGGAATGCAGGCCTTTTCGAGATGCACACACTCATCAGTGCTAGCGGAGAGCATGGGCCTCCCCCTTCCCAAGCCCAGCTCACGCTGAAATGGCACAGATGCAGCCACTGGTCTGCGGGCTCTGATTGCCAGGTCTGGGTCTAGTAAGGGGTGGAAATGGCTAGCAGGATCTGAGAGTAAAACTAGGACTTCGAGCCAGGCATAGTAATGCTGTAATCCCAGCACTGTGAGAGGTAGAGGCGGGAAGATCACAAGTTCATAACTTAGTGAGGTTTTCTCTTAAAATGAAAAATGGCTGGGAAGGCAGCTCAATGCAGAGGTCCTGGGTTCAATTTCCAGTACTGTGAAACAAAACACAACAAACAAAATCTTTGACTTCTTTGGCACTTTGCCCCAGTTACCCCAGCTAACTCGGTGAGATGGCAAATGCGAATGTTCTTAACCATCTTGGGATAAAATTGGGTTTTTTATAAAATTGTTTTTAAATCACAAACTTTTTTTTACAAGCCCACAACATTTTCCACATTTGGTTTTCACACATGGAGTTGAGGATGCACATAACCAGAGAGTATTAGTAGTTCCCCAGATAAATACTACCAGTTGTGATGGTGATTGTTAAATCTCCAGAAGCCTGGTGTGGCTACAGCCTCTTCCTTTAAGGACCTAAGTGGTTCTGCTGGAGAATGTAAATAATCAGACCTCAGATGACTGATATTAGTGAGGCATAACATTAACTGCACACACATAATCTCCCATAACTGCACACACATAATCTCCCAGTTCCAGCTTGACCCTTGATCTCAATTCATCCCATTAAAGCAATAAGTCACTCTAGAGCTGTAGTAACACTCACGCAATCAGAGCATTAACTTGTCTTTGTGATGGTTCCTCCGTTGCAGTGTTTTGCAGAGCTAGTCCCCAGTGGTTGGGGAGAGTAGCCACAGCAAGTCTCCACCCTGAGCCACCAGTTACAGTTGTTAGAGGGAATCTTCTGCCATAGTTTTATACAAGATGGATGTGAATCCACTATCATAGCAAGGCATCTGCTCACACAGAACGTGACCTTAGGGATCACAAATAATTTCTGCATCTGTATAGCTTCCCGTCACTGCTGCAACATACTACACAACCTAGAGGGTTAGAACAACAGAAATTTGTTCACGTCCTGTCTGGAGATGAGAAGTCTGACATGGATCTCACTGGGCTAAAGCCAAGGTATCAGCAGGGATTTGTTGCCTGTGGAGGCTCTAGAGAAACCATGTTCTTGTCTTTTGAAACTTCTAGAGGCCGGCTACACTCTATGGCCATGGCTGCATGTCCTGTCTTCAAAGCCAGCAGGGTAGAATCTCCTGATTATAGCACTACTGTCTCCTTGTAAGGACCTTTGTGATGACCCATGGCCCACCAGAATAATCCGGGAAAAAAATCTCACCATTTCACGATCCCTAACTTAACCACAGTGGCAAAAATCCCTGATGATATGAAATCTAGGGATTTGGATGTAGACATCCTTGGGGGCCATTATTTATCGCACCACACCCAGCTCCAAGGCCAGTGCAACCACCTGCCCCTTGGCCCGGCATGTGACAGTCTGTAGGTAGTGACTGCTCTTGCTCCTGACTCTTGTCTTGCTTTTCTCCTGCAGCTATGGTAATCTCACCTCTGAGCCCACTGCCTTCCACACCCATCTTGTGCCTCAACTGTAGCCTTCCTCGTCCTAGCTCTTGAGTAGCTAGCTTCTTTCTACCCTGCAGATGTCTGCCTCTTCCAAATTACAGGGTGCAAGGCATCACATCTCTTTATGTCCTCCTCTTCACTAGCATGGGGTCCTGCTAGAGATGAATATTAAATCTTTGTTAAAGGAAATGAAAGTAGCTAGAAGGACGTTGGTACCCTTTGGGCATCAGGTGCAGGGGCTCAGGCCAGGTTGCTGCCCATTTCTCCCCTCCCCGCAGGGAACAGGAGATGCTGCACCCACCCCTTGTTACATCTAACATTTTCTAATTGACCCATCCCACCTGGACTCAAGGAAGAACCATCAGTGTCTCTTTCCTGTCATACCCAGGTTTGGCCTAGTGGAAGGTAACATACAGAATTCTTTTTTCCACTGCTTTTTAACCTGATAAAGCAAAGTGCCCAAATGCAAAGATCTCCTTGAACCCCACTAGATGGATCCTGACCTGAAGGTAACTGACTTTCGGTTTATAAACTCTATTTGCTTTATCTGGCCTTGCAAATGCAATAATTCTAGGGGATAATGTAATATCCTGATGCGTTTTCCATCCAGAACATAAGAACAGCACAGCAATTTCTTATTCACAAATGAGTTGTCTCCAACTAAGCCTGAGTCATAAAACTAACCTTATAAAATGAAGAAGTTCACTTTTACAGGAATAGCATGACATTTATTTTTTTTTTTTTACCAAATATGAAGCCTGGAGGGGACATTTAGAAGCTAAGCGTTAGACCAGTGGGCCCCAGAGTGTGGGGGAAGGGAGATAAGAATCACCTGTGAGCTTCTGGCTACCTAGCTTGGACCTTGCCTGCCCCACCTAAAAACAGATGTTTAAAGTTGTCACACTGACCCCAAGACAACAGGAAGGGACAAGCACTTACCTACCAATAGCGGAGGGTGGAGAAACAGAGATGTGCTTTCTCCCAAAGCATAGGGCTTCCTTTCCATAGATGAGTTTTTGGCGGAATCAAGCCTTTGGAGACCCTTGAACTCAATGCCATTTTAGTGGCTTCTCTGTCACAGCCCCAGCAAGGTCTTTCTAGGGCATCATCCAAGTTCTTCTTGTGTTTTGAGTGAGTTTCAGTGGAGAGTTGTTCTTAAAATGTGCTCTTAGGCTCAGTGGCATTAGGGCCTGCCTCACAAGCACAAGGTCCTGAGTTCAATCCCGGGTACCACAAAATAAAATAAAATATGCTCTTAGGATAAGTAAATACCTATTCTTCATCTACTTCCTTGGGTTTATTTTCATTACTAACATTCAATATTTCAATGACTTTATCCAGTATTCCCCAAAACTCCCAAACAAACCCCCAAAATACGTAGCTGTGCTTAATATATATTTATATTATAATATAGTAATATATAGTATATAATACATAGTATCACATACTAGAGGAAAAAATCTTTTTTGTGTTTTATGATAAATAGCTTTTTACTGAAAAGACGTCTTGATAGAACCATTAGCGCACGGTTTTGTTTGTTACATGTCTACAGTAAGTATCATTACACAGGAGTCCCTCCACAGGTTTTTGCTTTCCATAGTTTGTTACTCACCGTCTGTCATGAAAATATTAACATGCCATCTTCTCTGTCCTGTCCTGAACACAAAGCTCCAACTGCCCAGCATATCCATACTGAATATGCTACCCATCTGTTAAGAACTTTTTTTTTTCATTAGGAACTTAATAACCATCTCTCTCATCAAGTCATCTGTTATGGTACCACAGCACTGTGTTCGAGTGGCCTATTTTACTCAATAATGGCCCCAGAGTATAAACTTGTATTATAGTATATGGTTATACTGCTCTTCTTTATTATTAGTGAGTATTCACCAGAGGAACAGAACCAGTAGAATGTATATACAATTATAAGAGGGGATTTATTAGATCAGATTACATAATCACTGACTGGGTGTCCCCACTGTGACCATCTGTGGGAGAGCCACAGTGCCTGCTCTGTCCAAACAGCTAGAATGCTCAGAACAGGTGTCCAAGGCGGAAGGCCTAGAAAGTCAGAGTCAGTAGTCTAGGACTGTGTTTAAAGGCCGAGGCATCTGGAGTCTGATGTCCATATGCAATGGCAGCAGCAAAAAACACATTGCTCAAGAGGAGTCGAGCATGCACGTTCCAGCGAGCTTCCCCAATCTACAGGGTGGTGTCACTCACGTTCGGGGCAGGTCTTTCCCCACACGATTCTCTGACCTACATGCCAGCTGTCTCTATGGACACCACCCAAACACCCGGAAATGTGTCTTACCAATTTTTTAGGTCTCTCATCTGGTCAAGTTGACAACCAAGGGTTAAACATCACAGTTATTAATTTCTTACTGTACCTAAGTTATAAATTAAACTTTAGCATAGGCATGTATTTATAGAAAAAACCTACTATATAGAGAGCTTGTTACTATTCATAATCTCTGGCATGTACTGTGGTTCTTGGAACCTATTCTCAGAGGAGGGGGAACTGCTATACAGCAATAACCTATCCATGTAACAAAAATCAAAGAGTCAGTAGTTTTCTTTTTAAATTATTTTAGTCCAGAAAGAAAGGCTGTCATCAAAAAAAAATAAATAAATAACAAATGCTGGTGAAGCTGTAGGGGAAAAGGAACCCATCTATATTGTTGGTGGGAACGTAAACTAGTACAGTGGACCCTCAAGTTATGACCCACCTGACATATGAATCACTAGGGTTTTAGTTTTAACTTATGAACAATCTTGAGTTATGACCTGAATGCTGGACACTTGTACTTCCAGGGGGTCTCAGATACTGATTTAACCTTTAAAGAATTCTGGAATAAGCATTACAACATCCTTTACTGTGTGTTATTAATTGAGAAATCCTGGGCCAGTGTCTCTCTAAGGACACTGAAATTTGCCTACATACAGGTGAGAGACTTTGAAGGCTGTGTAGGGAGCCCGAGCCCTCAGTGACCAATTTGACCAATCAGCCTTCGGGAATGAATTGAGTTTGTAAGTCAAGGGTCTACTGTATAACTACTATGGAAATCAGTATGGAAACTCCTCAAAAACTAAAACCAGAAATTCCATTTGACCCAGCTATTCCCCTTCTGGGTATCTTCCCAAAAGACACAGTGACAGACATATACATACCCATGTTTATACTGCAGCAGCAGTTCATAATAACTAAATCTTGGAAACAGCCTATATGCCCATCAACAAAAGAACAGATGAAGACAGTTATATAAAACGGAGTACTACGCCATTGAGAAGAAAACACTTGAAATCATTCATAGGTAAATAGATACACCTTGAGACCATAATACTGAGTGAAATAAACACACACAAGCTTAAGTATCACACGCTTTCTCTTATGTGAGAAACTCGAAACATAAAGAGCAAAATAAAAGACAGAGGATAGGAAGTAGGGAAGTCTTTCAAATGGGAAGGGGATCAATAAATGGAGGGCGGGGGAGGGGAGGGAGAGAATGGGGATAAAAAGGAATTGAGATGTGGGCCAGGGATGTAGCTCAGTGGCGCAGTGCCTGCCCGGCGAGTGCAAGCCCTGGGTTCGATTCCCGGTACTGAAAAAGAAAAGTGAAACAAACAAACACACAAACAACAGAGCGGAGATGTGGTATGTACAGGTACCAACTCTCCAAAAGGAATGTAATCATGATGTACTGCAAACACGACTAATAAAACATCCAAAGTAAAAATTAGTTTAGTCTGAACTGTCTTCTCTAACTATTCCTTCTTGGAAAGTGGCACACAGTGCGTTGTGAGGGACACTATCCGTTGCACCTGCTGAAGCCGGGGCAGACCTGCCACCTTGACATGCTGAGGTGTCACAACCTGGGTCACCGGCAACTCCCATTTCCCATGTCATCCACACTCTGAAATAACACTCCCGTGTTTCATTTGGTCCTGACTGTGCACTTGGGTCCTTTGGAGAGAATGGACTGTCCTGTTATCAGCTTCTTTAGTGGTTCAGTTGTACTCCAGTGAATGTTGCCCAAGCTACTTGTCACTTCCAAGCCCTCCCCCAGAACTTCTTAGGTCTCTCAGCAGTTCAAGAGAAGTTCTTGGGGCGTGGTCTCTGGACCAGAGCATCCACATCTGCTGGGACTTGTGAAAACTCCAGTTCCCAAGCCCCACCCCAGACTTCCTGAATCAGTTCTCTGGGGTGGGCCCAGCCTTGGCAGAGCTGGATTCTGCGGCACACCCTTGTTTGAGACCTGCTGCTGTAGAACAAAGTCCTTTTAAGAGGCGTTTTTCTAATCCAGCCTCCATTCACCATTGTGACTTTAACCCTAAGTACACCCCAGTATTAATCTGCTAATTTCCCCAACCTGGGCTACTTACTGCCATGCTCTGGTCCACACCCTGTCTTTCTAGGAGGACTTTCTCCTTTCCTCTTGGCCTCAGTCCTGATCCTTCCTGGAGACTTTCCCACCTGCACTGGATTGTGCTTCCATTTGTGACTTATCTGAAGAGAACTATATCCAGGGGCTCCTTAGAAAGTCTCAGATCATCTTTGAGTTTGGGGTTGAATTGGGCCCTCCAAAAATACATGTTCATGTCCTAACTTTCAGTGCCTGGGAATGTGTTTTATTTGTAAATAGAGTTTCTGCAGGTGGAAGCAAGTTAAGATAAGGTCATACTGGATTAGCACAGGCCCTAAATCCAGTAACTGGCATCTTATAAAAAGGCCATGTGAAGACGCAGATGGACCCAGAGTAAAACACGTTTAAGCTCCTAGTTTTGGTACTTTGTAATGGCAGCCTTAGCAAACTAATGCGCAACACCCACAGGTGCACATGCAACAGCAGCCAGCTTTCTTTTTGCCTTCCTGAGAAGTGGCTGGCTGGGCTCTGGTTTCACAACCTCTGCAATGTAACAGAAGAGCCCCTCTAGAGGCAGCATGTGGCTGACTGCTAGTGACAAGCTACTGACCATGCTATTGAATAGTTCTGTGACTAGGACATTCTTTAACTTTGGGCAAGTACCAGAGTTCCTTCATTCTTGACATGGGGTGACAGTAATACCTCCTTCAAAGGGTTTTAAGATAAAAGTTCACACAAGTCATTACGTCAAATCAGGTGAGGCATACAGTGAAATGCAACATATCTATATATAGATGTGTCTCTCTGCATAGATTTTCTTAATAATTTCCTTCCAGTAGTTAGCAGCATGCTTTACATTTAAACACGAATAAGTGCTTGATATTGATTTCATATGGATTTGAGCATTCCACTCACTAAAACAAAAAATCAAAAATAAATCTAGCATGATGAATCCAGTGCTTTGAAGGCACCCCATTGCACTTTCTCAAATAGGACTTTGAAAGCGGCCTACATCTTTCTCAACTGACTCCACATCAATCCCCAAATCAAAGAGCTTATTGGTCCCCTGAAGAGCCTGTATGAGCAGGGGATGTGGAAGGTATACCTGAGAGGCATGGCACTGCTCTCCTCACTGGTCAGTGGGGCTAAAAATCAATCAAATAAGCAACGTGAGCAAAGATTATAACATAAACCACGTCATTAATACTCCATGGTCATAAGGCCTGCAGTCCATAGGTTGGCTACTCCTGGTTTGCCTGGGCTGCACTGAGTGAAGAGGAAATGTCTTGGGCCGCATATAAATTATATATTAATGTGTACAAGGAAGGAAATTTCCTTTTACTATATGTCATAACAGGCATGTTTTAGGTTGGACATGCGTAATTAATTCTCTTTTACACATATAGAAATCTGCAGCAATGTGCTACTAATTGATTCCTTCAGTTTCTAGAGTCACATGGTCATTTGCTGTGCTGATTTTTTTCTTTAGAAAGAGCATTATTCTGGAATATATTAGAACAATATGCTCTACCTCTGGCTGTGTTTTAAGAAAGGGATGTAGTTTCCTCATCTGTTTTGCACATGGACAGTTTGGGTGGTGCAGGACGCAAGGCATTAAAATGCTGTGCTCCAAGCTACAGGCTACTGTGCCTTGGAAAAATCAGAGCTGTTTCTCGTATTTCCCCAGTATTGGATTCAGTGCTCAAAAATGCCTTTTTAAAAAAATGGCTTTAAAGGACTCACTTTGCAATGTATGTCTGTAAGCAACTTGTTGTGCGAGTCACAGGTGAAGGACTCCTGGGCAAGACAAGAGGGGGCTAGCTGTGAGCCATGGGCTCTGCAGCCATGCAGCCAAACTTCTAGACTCAAAACTATGTGTGGCAAGCAGTTTACTGCTCAAATCAAATCACACTAATATGGGAAAATAAATTTAACATATGGAGTGGGGCACCCATACCAAGTGATCTTGGGCTAGATCAAGATTATTTAAATGGATTGTCTTTTTAAAGATCTCTCTGTGAGCTTGTTGATATTGTATGCCAATGGCTGAGGTCCTTAGTTCAGGGTTGATTGTCTTTGGTCAGTGGAGGCTCCTCTCTTCTGTGAGTGTGTGTGTGGGTGTGTGTGTGTGTGTGTGTGTGTGTGTGT
>NW_022900949.1:60674711-60678600 GCF_012274545.1 Fukomys damarensis
TGTGTGTGTGTGTGTGTGTGTGTGTGTGTGTGTGTGTTCCCTTTTGTGCTCCCTCCCACCTACCCATCTTCACCCCTGGCAAACACTATAAAATGTGTGCTGCATATTCTCCCCTTTATAAATATGCTTATGAGACAGTATTAGTTTTATGTGCCTGTCTTTATTTTGTAAATTTTTGTTAATGGCACTGATAGTGCATTTTGTCTGTTTTCACTTAGTGTTTTTGGAATCTATCCACTTAGCTGCTGTACACCTGAACTCTCAGCTCTGCCTTCTGTATGGTGCTCCATGATATCCATCTCCATTTTACCAGGGCACACGCCACATTGCCTCCGACGTCCACCGCCATACACAACAGCCCGTGACCCTCTTCACAGGAGTCAGTCCCCTTATAGACCTGCACCACAATTTCACTGGGACACAAACCCAGAGCAGGATTTCCAGATCACAGGGCATGCCTGTATACGCTTGGCTTGCCCACTTATGCAAAGCACCACAGCCAGGCTGCACTGAGCTCGTCTCCACAGTCCGCTAACAGCAGTCTTAATGCCCAAACCCTGGCCAACAACTGGCTTGTCCACTTTGTAGCTGATTACCCGTCTGATAGTTATTCCATTTCTTTAATTTGCATTTTTCTAATTTCCGATGAACTTGAACAGGTCTTGACAGCTTTGTTAGAATACTTAATTCATGAAAAGCACATAGGGCAGGACTCAGCCTTGACCTGGGAGGATATCTGTTGGTATTCTACAAACACAAGCATCTTTTAAATGTCTCTTGATGTTAATGTTGTCTTGATATAAAGAAAAATGCTGCATTTATAATCACCCACAACTTAACAATGGGGATAAGTTTTGAGTCCTGGATTGTCAGGCAATTTCTTCGTGTGAACATCATATTCTTATACAAACCCAGATGGTACAGGTAGTAGGTCAATCATTCAGTGTGGCCTTCTGATGCAATCGAGGTGCATTAGCATGAGGTGCGTGAGGCTGTGATTATGACAGAGCATCCTGTTTTAACGTAAACATTTTTATAAGTAAAAAGAGTACAGTGTAAAGCAGTAAGTGGATAGTGAACATATACCTAAGTGGTAACAGCCATTTATCATCAAGTGGCACTTACTACACTTAATTGTATGTGTTATGGCTCTATATGCCTAGTAGTGCAGTAGGTCTGTTTACACCAGTGTCACCACAGACACCCGAGTAAGCTGTTACGACAGCTATGATGTCCATGAGTGACCAGAATATTTGAGCTCCATTATGATCGCCTGGCACATCATATGTGATTATTGACCACAGCTCTGCCATGCCGAGCAGGACTGTACATAACTTCATTGTTCTCTCCTTTAACAGGACTGCCATCTATCTGCCACATACTTCTGTCCATTTACATAGTCCCCATTTGGCTCAGATCCCCGCTTACCTCCCCACTCACCTAACCTCCTGCTCTCTCTATTCCCTCTGGACACCTCTGCACTCCAGCAGCACTTAGCCATGCTCCAGCGAGAGAATCTATTCAAGATCCCCTCTTCCAGTCCAGGGCTCCTCTTCCCCTCCGGACAGGATGCCTGGCCCACCTGATCAGCCCCTCCCTGACTGCCGGTTCATCTCTGCTCTCTAACTTCCCTCAGAGCCTTCAGCCCCCCATTCCTTCTGTGTGGAATATTTGCCAGTTTTTCTCCCTACCCCCAGTCAATTCCTTCTTAATCTTTCGAGATTAGCTCAAATGTCACTTCCCTGATCCCCAGACTAGATAACTTCTCTAGTTACACTCTTATAGCTCATAGATTAATCATAATCAAGTGACTCTACAGTGACCTATTTAATGTCCTTCTCCCTAGATTGCCAGGGGACATGGTTTTGCCAGGTTTTTGTTGTTGCTGGTTTTTTTTGCCAGTGTTTTTTTTTTTTGCTCACTATATTTCCTGCACCTAGTGTGATGCTTGGAATAGAGTAGACACTTAATGAGTCCTGGAGTGGATGTTGTTGAACAGCAATACCTCCTTATAATAGAATATTTTGAATTAGTGACAAAGTTCATCACGATCCTAAACCTAGGGAGTAGGAGATACTGTATCTAGCCGAAGGTGGCACTGGTCCTCCCAGACCCATGCTGGGACAGCTTATCTCACCAGAACCAGCAAAGCATCACAGGAACTTGTGACTCAGAGGAAGGGAGAGGAGAGGCCTTTGGGGGAGATCAAAGGATAGTGTATTAATACATGATAAAGTACAACCAAAAATGTAAGCAGCCTATTTTGGATGAAATGTAGACACTCTTAAGAGTGCCTAGTTAAAATGAAATAAGGAAATCAAATTAGCCAAGAAAATAACTTCAAAGGATAGACTTCAGTGACTCAGCTCAGAGCCCTGGTTAGTCAGGTTCTATTTCTTTCCCTACAAAGAATAGTTACTGGGACCTCACTTTGCCTCCTTGTTTCCAAACAGCTGATCCAGAATAACATCTTAAGTCCACTATTGAAAATATGCACAATTATATTAAGAATAAGGAAGGATTTTGTGAATGCTTCTGCATAGGAAGTAAGCCTGCCAGATCCAGCACCGACACGGGGTTGGTGTCCCTCGGGACTCCTCTTCTCCATGTGTCCCCTGGGGGCTGGCCTCCATTTCAACAGCTCCCATGACTTCTGCTGCTGAACTTGCGTATGCGTCTCAAGTGTACCAGGCACCAGAACTGAACCCGTCCCTCTCCGCTTTGTCTTATTTTCTTAAAAGGCCTCCCCAATCTTTCCACCCCTTGCGTCATAGAAACCTGACTCCCACGTAGGTCACACTCAAGAGCCCCTGAGTGAACATGCAGAGCTACCAGGCCCTCCAGTGCCCACGCAGTGGGCAGAGAGCCCCGGGGCTCAAGGCTCAGAACCTGCTGGGGCAAGCGGCAGTGCCGCCTCCTCTGAGTATTCACTGTTGGTGGGATCAGGGCTGCTGGCGGTGTCAGAGGGAGCAAGACGCCCATTCTGTGTTCCTCTCATGTGGGCAGGCAGTGACGACCCTGAACTTCGAGAATGTTCTGAGAGCAAGCCTGGGACTCTTGTTCATCCACTATCACACTTGCTTCATTTATACTTTCATTCTTTTTTTAATCTAGTGTTGCAGAAGCAAACCATATTTAAACAACTGTTATAGTTTGGATCTCGAATGTCGCAAAGGCTTGGTTCCTTTTCTGTGGTAGTACTGGGAGGTGGCTGGACCTAAGTGGGACGAAGTTAGGCCACTGGCAGGGTGTTCCTGACAGAGATACTGGGACCGGGCCTCTCCCCTCTCTGCTTCCCAGCTGCCATGGAGAGAAGACTTCTTCACCACGTGCTCTCCTCCCCAAGGTGCTCCTCCCCCAGGCCTACAGGGCCAAGTGACTGTGGACTGAAACCTCTGAAACCATGAGCCAAAATAAACCTTTCTTCCTTTCAAGGTATTTATCTCAGGTATTTGGCAGTGACGGAAGCTGAGTAACACAAAAACCCTCATGGGAGTCCACATTATCATCCTCCTATCCTTTGTCCTTGAACTTGGACCAGACTCTCGGTTTGCAGCACAGTTCCTCCCTCCCTTAGGGCTATAGGTTTTCATAATAAAAAGAATGAAATACATTAACTTTTGGACTGACCAGGTATTGTCCTAAGCCCTGGTTATGACAGCCTAACTCTTTACAACACCCTACATTCTGTAGTTATGTTCAGCGCGGCTCCCACAAATTTTGGAATTAAGTTCCAAGTCCTCTCCTAACAAATGAAACTTTCCAAGACCTGTATGCAAATTCTACCTCATGGCTACTTTTAGGGGTGTCCTTTGCTTTTAGGCCTTGTCCCAACCTGAGATCTGGGTGTGGCTGGCTGGCTTCTCTCTCTCTCTTCCCCTCTCTCCCT
>NW_022900949.1:60678619-60769590 GCF_012274545.1 Fukomys damarensis
CTCTCTCTCTCTCTCTCTCTCTCTCTCTCTCTCTCTCTCTCTCTCTCTCTCTTCTTCAATCTTTCACTTCCTTCCTGCCCATCAGATCTCAGCTTAGAGATGGCTTCATCCCAATACCTTTGTTTAGCTTACAGTGGGAAAAGGAGAGCCCTAAATTCATATATGCAGCACCCGCCCCCAGGTCAGGGCCCAGAGAAAGCACTGAATGGCTAGGGAATGAAGGAATTCACTCCAGTTCCCCGCACACACCTGGTGCTCTGTCAGGGTGGGCTTTCTCCTGGATACAACTGTATTCCTTTCTCAGACTGCCTTTCTAATTACAAATGAACCTAGCAAACAGAATGACATGAAACCCAAATGTGAGATCTTCTCTCCTCCTAGGAAAATCCCCAATTTCATTCAGGTGAAAATGTAACAGCGACCATTGGCATGCCACGTTACCCTCAAAGTGTGATTCTTAAACGAGGATGTTAATGGTGAGTGGGGTTTCTGCAATACTAAGATTCTATTTTTACATTTCAGGTTGATCCAAAAGGGGGATGTAAAGTTGAGCTGGTGTTTAGCACAGAACACTACAACCAGGAGGTAAGCCACAATTAGTGAAGGAGGGTCTTAGTAAGTTCTATGAATACACTAAAAAAAGCGAGTCCTATTAAAGCCTGGAGGCTTTGTTCTAATTTCCCTCCTCTGTTTTCTGTTTGTTCCAAGAACTGAAAAACAGCACACAGAAAATCAAGATTCAACTATTTCAGCTTTATAGCCTTATGCAGTTGCATTTAAAACCATCTCCCCCTCCTCAGGGCCCCCGGGAGAGAATTTCACAGCTCCCTTTGCTACCCTTCCTCGCACCTTGGAATGACTCACTCTCAAATGCCAGCGTGTCCTTTCCTGTCAGCTGGTGACATTTCTGGTTACAGGCTGGCCTTGCGTGAGGCCAGTACCGCAGCTTACATGGATGGGACGTGCCGCAGAAGCCAGATCCACACCCATGCCTGCTGCAGGCATTATTAGCCACACTGCAGTGGCCCCCATGTTTTGCCAAATGTGCTGTACTGTGTTTTCAAGAAGAAAGTAAACAGAAAACACACGTGGAAGTTAGAGCCAAATGAACTTCCAAATGCTGGACCAGTCCGGGAGGCTACAACCAGAGCAGAGTGGAGAGAACAAAACAGATTTTTTTTTAGTATTATTCATAGTCCAGTCAGTCTGGGAAGCGCAGGCAGCATCCAGCATCAAAGTATCTCAGGAAGGCAGAGATGTAGAGACAAAGGGGATACCCCAGGCCATGCTACTGGAAGAGTGCTTTCCAGCGCACAGAAACAAGTCCCAGCATGACAACGGTATACTCGGACTGTGTGGCTGAATAATAAGCCAAGGATTCAAAGTTTCTTAATAGATAAGGAAGATGTGTTTGATTTCTAATGTTGCAAACTGAAAAAGCATTAGATTAAAGTTAAAGGGAAAACGATTACTAGCTTACTTTGACAACAATATGTTCTTTGGGAGTTGCTCCTGTAGGTACATTAAGCACACAGCTGGCTAACTGAAGTGCTCCATTTCAGGAGGAAGATTCTTTATCTTCAGGCAGCTGCTTTGTTTCCATGGAAGTGTTGGGGGGCAGGGATGGACTGCAAGATAAAAAGGGGTAATATCATACCTGGTTCTTTCTGTCTTCCCTGGAAAGAGCTGGCAACAAAAGAGAACATATAGGAGCCCTGCTTTCTGCCTATGACATGCCTCTCCCTGGAAAGCCCTTTCACCTTTTTTTCTATTTTGTACTAAAAGTTAGTATTCCAACGCACCCTGAATTTCTCATTCACTCAAAACTGGCACTCAGAGGGGAAAGTTGCCCGTTGGGGAAGCTATTTCAGTTTTTTCTTAGTTATTAAAAAAAAAAGGCTTATTAAGCAGATCTAACTTTTATTATAATTTGTGTCCTGGACATTTTATTTCTGGTGATGGTTTTAATTGGGACTCCACACATTTAAACAATTGCAAAAGTGCAAGGAAAGTTATTGCCTCAACTGGTCAACCAATCACATTTTAAAAGGAGATACGAGGGCTGGGGATTTAGCTCAGTGATGCCGCCACCTGCCTAAAAAGCACGAAGACCCGAGTTTGATCCCTGGTACCACAACAAACAAACAAACAAACCACAAAACAAAACAACTCCCCCTGCCCCCCAAAAAACAGGAGATACTGACTAGGGGTCCATGGCTGGGTTTGGGTAGAACATGAACCCTTCACACTGAAGACCTCTAGTTGATGGGATGAGCAAGTGCATTTTTCTAGGAATGAATTCCCCGTCTTTTCTTTGTGGGGTTAAGGAATCTATGACCAAATATGTGAAGAACAACTATCCTAGAAAAGTCATACATGCGATGCTTAGTTGAGGCTGCCTCTGGATTGGAAATACGTTAACAGTGGCCCCAGAATTCCAAGTAGATCTCCATTTAATTACAGAGAAGCATCGCTCAGGTTGTTGAGTCACCTATGCCTCCAATGTTGGATTGATCTCTGGGCAGAGAGGTCAAGTTACTTTTTTTTTTTTTGTACTGGGGATTGAACTCGGGTCCTTGCACTTGCAAGGCAGGACACCGAACCACTGAGCTAAATCCCCAGCCCACGAGGTCAAGTTACTAAAGGAGTTAACAGTTGAGCTCAGATGAACAGGAGCTCAAGCCTTCGCTTACCACTTGCCACTTACATTCCATGACTAGTGAGTTATAGAGAAGGTTCCTTTTGAAATTTCAGTATCTTAGGTGTTTATTGAAATCAGACAGTATAATTTATAAAACAGCAAGAATGTTTCTTTTGTTGGTAGCAGCCAGCATCATCTTTTAGCTTAAGTTAGTTACTTTAACGTCCAACTAGGCATTATGCTGGTCCACAGCAGAGAGTGAAGTACCCACCATATTGGAGCCAGACAATACCTAAATATCAATGATATATAGGGCAGGGGATTTAGCTCAGTGGTGCTGCCACCTGCCCTACAAGCACAAGGTCCAGAGAGTGATCCCTGGTACAAGAAAAAAAATCACTGTCTGTAAGTGTATTAATGCCAGAGTACATGCCGTGCACAATGACCTTGTTCCAATCTTGTGTTTATGTGCACTGGGGTTTGCGTGTGTGGCTGTGCATGGTAAGGAACAATCCTATCGAATTCCAAAATCTTTGTTTCAGGAAGGTGAGGAGCGTTTGGGGAAATGTTCTGCTAACGTGTTCTTCAAGAATCAGAAACCCAGACCAGCCATTAATGTCACCTGTACAAGGCTCGTGGAGAAAAGGAAAAGACAACAGGATGATTACCTGCTTTACAAGCAAATGAAGCACCTGAAGAAACCCTTGGATGCAGTCAGCATACCTGGTAGGATTAGTATCTGTAATTTCTATATTTTGGAATTACTAAATCTTAAAGAATAATTAAACATTTATGCCTGAAGTGGCACTTAATACTTCAAGTACAGATTGTGGGGTGCCTCACTATTTACTTTAAAAGTAAACTTGGAGATTTCTTTTTCTGGTCTTCATCTTTAGTACAGTTTAGTTATCCCCACCAAAGGCTATTGGGGTCTCTTTATCTCTCCATTTAAAATCCCAGAACATGGGTGCAGCATGAGCTGAACTTCCAAGTAAAAGGTAAGGAGGTCTTTGCAGCTGGGCATGCATACTAGGGTACAGTTTTCCAGGTCAGTTCAAGCCTGAAGTGAGATTTCTGGAGATTTTGGGTGGTAACCTTGGAACGTTAGCTAACAAGATACACTCCGGTGCCTCTGCTGTGCCCTACATACCAGGGCCAGCCGAGGGGCTGTCTCATCGTTCTGGGTACAGCAGTAGAGTCATGTTTACCTCATTTCAGGTCAGCAGCTCATGGGCAGCAGTGCCATCTCTAATAGACAGGCCCTGCCCTCTGCGATGACTCAGCTGAAGTGAAGCACAGCTCATTTGTGCTGGCACTCCACAGTGAGTGGGCAGGTGTCGGGACTCGGCACTTACTGGCAAATCCAATTTTCAAAACCACAAAAGCAATCTCTGGACTTGCACAACTTGGGAATTAAGCTTGACATCTGACCACACACTCTCCCCATTTGCTCATCTGCCCAGCTACCCTGAGACCACGGCAAACCTACTGCAATACCCAGGGAGCTGCAGGCTCCATTCCTGCGTTGAGTGTATCTGGGCCCCATCAATTCAGTGATACTCAGGAAATGTTTTTAAAAATCCAGAAGAGGAATACTGCCTCTTGTGTTTCTACAATTCAGTGTCTTGGATGATTTTCATTGCCAAAGAATTATGAAAAGCAATTCAGACACTTACATTGTAGTAGAATGTGTTTATACTTAGTCATCAGCTCACTTAAAGCAGTACTAATACTTGGAATCTGTCGTTATTAGGGATTTTTCCCCTTATTTAGGGAAATAGGGCTTATCTAATCTCCTTAAAACACACATTCAGAAATTGCAGAGGTCATTTACTTTGAATAGTTGCCACAGGATCAGTAGATTTTTGAATACTTCAATAGCACAGGTTAACTGGATCTTGTTCAGTTAATACATCTTACGTTCTCATAAGGATTGTTGTATAGCAATTTGGCTGCTATGAAACTTCAAAAACGTTCAACAGAGGCAACTTCTCATTAACAAAGCTCACAAGTCTGTTCTCATTGTAAATACAACAGAGACACTTAGTGATGCTATTTACAGCCTGTCTGTGTATGAAAACTACTTCAAACTGAAAAGGTTCGAGTTTAGATAAAGTGAATCAAACCTATGGTGCTATCCTTGGAGTAGCCAGTTCGAATTTTAGCATATTCTATTTAGCATTCAATCAATCCAAGGTATTAGACTATTGTATAACTGGTAAGTTGAGAGTATTTTGTTCTTGTTCCACATTGTTTTTTCCCTTTAAAAATTAGTCATCTTGTTTTTATTGAGTAAAAATATCACTTCTACTGAATTCATACCATCCCATAAATGACCAAGCGTACTAGATACAGAGGAAAAGACCAAGAGCTGTGAATGACCAGCTAGAGTTGTCTGGGCATCTTTTCAAATGTCCTCACTGTTCACAGTATTCAGTGTAACTCATTTATCTCCCAAGGTAATGGGTTTGGATATCAAATCCAGACTTATAATAGCACTGTAAGATGAAATACATGATGGTGAATTGCAGGAAGTTTTCAATCAGTGAAGACAAGGACGATGGAAACCTCTCAATAGTAAAACAAGGAAAAAATGTTTATGTCACTGTTGACCTCACTCAGAGTCTTGCATTACCTAATGTTCTACAATCTTAATGGTTCAGCTGTTCACACAGGGAGAAATGATAGATTCATTCATAAAACACTGATGCTGTTGTCAGAAAGCAGAAGTCTAAAACATACTTTCTACAAGAACATTTTTTCCCCTCCCTGGTACCAGGACCTTGCATTTGTGAGGAAGGCACAGTGCCACTGAGCTCAATCCACAGCCCTTACAATAACATTTTTAAAAACAGTCACAACTCCCTGCTAATAACATATGCTGGCAGCAAAACAACATAATCACACTAAAGAGCTCACAGACAAGTTAATGAGCATTGTAGTGTTCGGTCCTTAGTGTAAAGGCATCTGGGTGTTACTTAATAGGAAACCTGGGACCAAAAACTTACAGGAACCATGGAATATAAAATGACGATAGTGCAGGCTGGGAAAGTAATACCTTTCTTCTTTATCCTCACACATGTTCCCCCCTGAGAGTACCCTTCAAATGCTGGGCCCTCCTTGCCACTCAGTATTCATTCTGAATTCTTACGGCACTCCACTAACAACTGTGCAGAAGCTTTTCCATTTCCTGGGGTCCAGAACGTACCCAGGCCACTCACACCCTGTGAAGAGATGGTTTGTCTGCTGCTTTACTGAGACAGAGAACGTGCTCCTGCAATCCCTTCTACCTCAGCGATCCTCTGTGCCTTCCCCATGTCCTTTACGCTAAGGGCCCTTTTGTTGACATACCCTTCATTCTAGTTTCTGTGACCTGTGACTTCTTCCATGCTTCTGCCCCATCAATTTCCTTCTAATTTCTGGACATCTTTTTTGTTTTTGTACCGGGGATCAAACTCAGGACCTCGCGCTTGCTAGGCAGGCAGAACCAACTGAGCTAAATCCCCGGCCCTGATTGCCTTCTAATTTCTAAAAACTTCTACCAGCTCCTTGTTCTGCCCTAGAATGACAGTCAAAGCCAGGCGCCTTGTTGACCAGTTACAACACAGATTCATCCCATCTCCTTCCTCATTTTTCTCCTCTTATAAAGTAGACTCTGTATACATTGTGGCATCCTCAGCCTCCTCCTACCTGGCTTCTATACTATGTACACAAGTGAAACTGTTGTATCTTGGCTCACCACAGACCACCCACATCACCCAACCTCTTCTCCTCCATTTGTCTGTAGTGGTTTGCATCAGGTACTGCTCCGTGTTTGTAACACCGTCTTTAATAACCTACTACCAAACTCACACAAAAGGCTTGAATATTTGACCTTTATTTATTTAATAGCATTACTATAGTATTGGTGTTCTCCTAAATTTGGCTTAAGAACTTTGGTCATTATAAACTCACCTCCTAACATTTAATGATTTGCTGTTTTCTATCGAGCCTACCTCCACAAAGCATTTGAACCCATCCTGTCTTGGTCAATGCCACTGAAAGTCCTTCATGCCTGTGGTACATCTTCCTAGGACTACTGCAGTAGTCTACCTGCCGTGTCAGATTTTATTCTTCTCTAAACTGTGGCCCGGTGGCCTAGGTTATCTTCCTGCACTTACGTACTGAATTCAAGTCCCTACCCTGGCACGGCATACAAGGCCATCCACAGTACGGTGCCAGTGTATTTCCTTCAGACCAGCACTGTATCTGCTCCTACCCAGAGCCCTCTGGTCTTGGTGCGCTCACTCTCTCACTTGTGCTTCTACCCCTACACCCATGTACACAGCAGGGGTGCAAGGCCCAGCAAAATCTCACCTCTTTGAAACCTTTGCACAGCTCTATAGCATAAAGAAAAACCTCTCTGATATCAGCTCCCTCCTGTTTTACAAAATGCACCAGCTGTGTTTTCTAGCCAAGTCAAGTTCTACTAATAAA
Source organism: Fukomys damarensis (assembly GCF_012274545.1). Taxonomy (NCBI): domain Eukaryota; kingdom Metazoa; phylum Chordata; class Mammalia; order Rodentia; family Bathyergidae; genus Fukomys; species Fukomys damarensis. Next base: position 60,685,737 of record NW_022900949.1, read on the forward strand.
CAGAATTTATCCTAAAAATTATTTTACCAAGAATTGGTTTCCTAATCAGCTAGCAAGTATTCCTCACATAATGTGAATTACAGGTCTTTCCACTAAATTGCATAAAGTGATCCATGAAGTTATAAATTAACTACTAAAATTTGAATTTTTAAAAGTCCCCAAAACTAAATAACCATTGTATTTCTGTTGCGGCTATTTCGATATTATGTAGGTTTAAAAATATTTCAAATGAAGAAGACATCAAGTCCACAGACCATGCTATCAGAAAAACCCAACTGATTTCTTCAGGTGTTCATAAAAGGAGAAAGACTGCCAACACATTAATTAGCTTTAAAGCCAATAATCAGAGAAGGACAGAGATACCTACAGATTTGGAGTTCACTAATCAACGTTTTAACCTAATTAGTAGTGCTGCTCAACAAAACTGTAGATGGACTTTTAGTATCGTCATGGCTCTTGTTCTGTATTATAGCACAGTGCATCCATTACATTGTTTTGTAGTAGATTTACTCAGCGTGGCAAGGTGAAGCATACAGTCTCCATAGAAACAGACATGAGGAAGTCACATGTCTATCTCAAGGTTTTACCGTGAAGGAGATGAACTGATACGACTAAACTTAAACTTTTTCATTACTGAAGCTTCTAAAGTTTTGTCTCAGAAAGTGCCTAAATTCAAATGTGCTTTTTTCTTCCCTCTCAGATAGCCATGGATATGTTGACCCCTCACTGAGACCCATCTGGGACTTGGCTTTTCTTGGAAGCTCTTACGTGATGTGGGAAAAGACGAGTCAGTTTTTACACTACTACTTGGTCCAGCTTAGTAGTGTGAAGCAGTGGGTAAGGAATCTGAAAAGTAACTGGATGAGAGATACAACCGATGCAGTGTTCTCAGACTAATGTGAATTTCTAACTCCATGAAAGCTTTGATTGCATTTCATTCCTTTAACAAATATTGGAGTGCCTGCAGTGGGCAAGGTATTGCTGCGGGGAGTGGGGATGTAACAGTGAAAAAAACAAGACTGCTGTCCTCACTGAGAGCAATTCTAAAGGAAGTTCAGACAGTGAACTAATAAATATGTATCAAATGGGGTAAATGGTATGGAGAAAAATAAAGTAGGAGAAGAGAATGCACAGTTTTGATAGAATGACTACCTGTATAGTCTAAAAGCAAGGCTAATTTCAGCAGAAGTGATATTGAAGAAGGAATTGAGAGGGAGCTGAGACCCCTAAAGGGATGAGACTTTTAGGCAGGGGAAAGTGAGGCAGCAGCCCGGCTGAAGAATTTGAGAAATGGCTATGAGGATAGTGTGGTGAGCAGAATGAGCAAGGGGCCTGCACCAGGGGATACAATCAAAGGGAAGGCAGGTGGAGAGGTTCTGTTCATGCACAGCCTGGGAGGCCATTAGAGGGCTTTGTCCTTTATTCTGTCTTCCGCCTACTGGGGTTCTTAGCAGAGGAGTGACACACAGAATCATTATGGCTGTGAACGGACTGTGGGAGGATAAGGAGGAAGCAGGAGGACCAGCAAACACTGCAGTAACCCAGGCGAGGCCTGACTGTCAGCCATGGAAGTAGCAATTGGCCTGGTGAGAAGTGTTTGGATCAGGGCAGATGGACCATATTTGCTCATGGGCTGGGTGTGGATATGAGAAAATGGATTTGGGCCTCAAACCAGAAAGATACAGTTTTCATGAACTCAATGTGGAAGACTAAAGGAAGAACAGATTTACAAGGAAAATGTTCTTGGTTTGTGGCATGCTAAATCCTATCACCAAGTAGAGAATCTGTATAGTCAGCTAGACACACAAGTCTGAAGTTCATGGGAAAGGAATGGGCTGGAGTCACGTCTGTGCACACAGTATTCAGTCACAAAACCGTGGGCTGGGGCTTCAGCTCAGTGGTGCTGCTGCCTGCCTCACAAGCGCAAGGTCCGGAGTTTGATCCCTGGTAACACACACACACACACACACACACACACACAAGTCACAAGACTGGATAAGATCTCAGGTAATGATGTAGACAGAGAAAGTAAGTTATATAAGGTTCGAGGCCTCAAACCCTTCTAACTTTAGATTTCAAACAGGAACCATGAGAATTCACCTGGAAAGAAATAAATCACAACAGCTCAGTTGCTGTAGCAGGCAGATGTCAAAGTGGAAACTAGCAGATGCTCCAGGCTACCTGCTTCCTCTTCTCAGTGAATGCGAGGTAAAGTCCTGAGCTGACAGCAAGGAGGAGACAAAGTGCTGGGACTATGGGGAAGGGGGCACCATGCAGCCTGACAGGCCTTAAAGATTTCAATTCCGAGGACCGGTCACACACAGCTGTGTGGGTGCAGGTGCCAAGTAAGTGAAGAGAGCTGGATTTAGTCAGGGTTTGGATTTCTGTCCACCAAGTGTGATAGGGAGAGAGGGGTATTTTCAGAATAAGCAAAATCAACTTCTCTGAGAGGCAAGCTGAACCAATCATGAGCAGCAACTTTTAAAATTCATATTTTTATAGATTTGTCCATGGCTAGATTATCACTTCTGAGCACAGATTTGCCCCACATTAAGTCAGCATTTTTAGTGCCAATAATAATTTCTGTGCCCTCCAAAGGCCTGTTGTAAGACATCAACTAGAACCTAGTTTCTTTTCTTTCCCCTTGTGGAGTGCTTTTCGATAGAAATTATCACTTAATTGAACACTGCTATTAAGTCAGGATACAGTTCTTTTGCCAGATAAAAGCTTCTCTGTCTTTCTATTAGTGAAAATGGGGACACCCATGTAAACCACAGTTTGAAAAAGTAGAGAGGATGTCACTGAGTAAGAATTTTAGATTTGTTTTACTCTGTAGAGTTTAAGTTTTAGAAAATAATAATTGAATATAGAACTGACTTTTTGGGTCACATAAGGCAAATAACTTCATCTCTTAGGACCAACTAAAGGAAGACTAACAAACTGATTGAGGACCTGGAAACTAATAAGCTTAAATCACTGGCAGAGAGAAAATTTTTGTTTCAAGTTCGATAGGCATTTTGGCTTACAATTCTCTTAAAGAAAAGTAGTATGCACACATATCCATATACGTTTTCAAATTCTGCTATTCAGTGTCCACAAAGGACTTCCATCATTCAACAAAAGAAGCAACAGAAGCAAAAAGCAAAGCTATTGATGGTTTTTACAAGTCACTAAGAGCAGAAGGTCTCAGCCCTATTCTGGGAGATCAGTAACAAGGAAATAGGGCTAAGAAGCTCAAGATACTACAGAGGCAGGAAGTGACGGGCAGTGCTCAGAAAAGTAGTTTTCCAAAACTTTCAGTGTGGGAATTATTAACTTTATACTAAGTGTTAAATTCAGCTTTTCATGCAACTGTGCAAGTAAATACAAAATTATAAACTCATAAGGGCCAGGGATTTAGCTCAGCAGTTCAGTGGCCTGCCTCGCAAGCGCAAGGATCTGAGTTGGATCCCCGGTACCACACACACACACACACACACACACACACACACACACACACACAAAACCTCATAGACTTAAATGAACAATCCCTGAGAGAAGATTGAAGGAGGTAATGAAATACAACTATAAAAGGAGAATGGGGAAAAATATAAGAACCAAGATATATCATGTAAAGGTACAAATTCCCAATGATGCGTGTCATCATATTGTATACCTAAAATGTACCAATAAACTTAATGAAAAAAATAGAAAAAACAAAACAAAACAAAACTACATTTATCCCTAAAGACAACTGAGGAGATTCTATGGGCTTACAAGTCTCAATATCTACTAGGATATATTGTACCTTGTTCAAATATGTCTCAGATAGCCTTGGGTCTTTCACTTTAAAACAAACTTTAAAATCACCCTAACAAGTTATACACACAGATGGTAGGGATTTCTTAAAATTACATTAGATCCATAAATTAATTGGGGAAGAAGTTGCATCTGTTTTACAATATTGTCTCTTTTGATGTCTTTCAATAAAGCCTAAGTTTTTTCATAAAGTTAAAAAAAAAAAAGAAATACAACTATAAAATATGACCCATCATCCTGGTACTATCATTGCTTTAAAACTGAAGAACAGATGTTACTCTCAATACCCTGAGGGTTGTGCTAAGGTCAGGGGAGATACACTGGCTAGGAAAAAAATAGATAATAGCTTTACTTTTATCCTTAGCCTTTAATATGAGTGAAAAAAGTAAAGCTGCATATTGTTCCTACTTTTATCAATCAGACCGAGATTCTGTAAGCACCCCAAACCATCTAACCAGCACTACGTCGCTACAATCAGTTCAAGGCTTTACCCCAACCCAAGGTCTCCACTAGCCAAAGAATCCATTGCATATACCTGATCTATTCTGCTTTAAGCCTGCTCAGTACTAAAAGCACACTGGTTCTAGTAGGAATTATTCTCTTTTGAAGGGAACTAGTAGAAGAGATATGGGGTGGATCACAAGGGAAAAAACAAAACACTTCCAGTCTGTTTTCATCAAGATTAAAGTGCAGACACAACAAAAAATGCAACCATAAATCACCATCAATTTGGTCTACAAGGACTTGGCATTTGTGATTTGAAAAGAAGCCAAAGACATTATTTCCGAGTTATGTTAAAAATAATGACTTCTTGGCAGAGCTTGACCTGCTATGGGCCCATGAGTCCCGGAATACTTTGCCAGATTGGGAAGGAAGGTGTCCTATAGTTCTTCAATAAGCTGTGCTTTTTGGTTTGCTTTAAGGTTGCGTCTTCCTGGAGGAGGAAGATTTTACAAAAAATGGCAATGTTAAGGGTGTGATTCCACAACTTTATTGAGGGAGGCCTTAAATAGTAGTGTTTCCAACAACGTCACAGCCAGTTTGTGTGGAACATCTTAGGAGAGATGACCATTTCCACGCAAGGTCAAGGTAGTCGCCAACGTCAAATAAGGCTAAATGCCAGGTGCCTGCCCCAACTCCACCAGACTGATAGAGTCATCCTCTGTGGGGAACTGGTTCCAGGCTGCATCCCCAATGACCAAATCTCCAAATGCTCATGTCACTTGAATTTGCATAGAAGCTTTACATTCTCCCATGTACATCATCTTTAGCTACACATATCTTATGCAATGTAAATACTATGTAAATAATTTATATAAGGTATTGTTTAAGGAACAATGACAAGGAAAAGTCCATACATGCTTAGGGCAGATGCAGGTTTTTTCAAACACAAATACTTTTTTATTTATGGGATATCATTTTACACCAGTTCCACTGAAAACTAAAACCAACATGCTGTACTTAAGTTAGGTGGCGTAACAGCATTTCAGTTAAGCTGACAACACAAAGCAAAAAAATATGGAACGCTTCACAAATTCGCATGTCATCCTTGCGCAGGCAGGGGCTGTGCTAATCTTCTCTGTATCGTTCCAATTTTAGTATGTGTGCTGCCGAAGCGAGCACCACAATTTTTAAAAAGTACTTTTAGTTCTTGGTTGGTTGTGCGCATGGATGGCCAACTATAATTGGAATGTTTTGTGGCTTGTTCTCTTATGAGACACTCAATTTTCTCTGATGCATTCTCTGATTTTTGCAGCTTGTACCTCAGATGTTTGCTTTGAACACTCGTAGGTACATTGCTAGGCGGGAGACAACACCTTCAAAGAAGCCACCATATAAAAGCAGTCTATTCCTGATTCATCCCTACTTTTTCTTATTTTCTTTCTACGATATACTTCTCATTTGATGTAAACTTCCTTTTGTGCAGAAGTCTCCATCAAAGAAAAAACTTAATGTGTAGGATCTTTTTCTGTTGTATTTACTTTTTAATATTTTTTTAGAGGTCTCAATAAAAACCTGCTAGAAGACTAAAATTATATCCTAGAGTTGATTTTTTTTTTTGGTTTGGTTTTTAAGGAAAAGTACCTCTTTCATTTTTACTAATAAAGAGATAAGCCTCTTTGCATAAAAAATAGAAAATGTCAATAGGAAACTGTCTTTAGTCACTAGTAAAACATGCAGGAATCAAGTACATAACAGGTGAGGACAGCCTGCCTACCTACTGAAAAATATCTAGAGCACTGGTTTTAGAAACAGCATGGTAGAGTTTTATAGCATATAAATGAAGAAAGAGAGTTTTGGAGCGAGCAGATTAGGGGTGGAATCCCCATTTGTCAGTTGCTAGCTGTAACCTTAGGCTCGTGCTCCTATAAAACCAGGCTTGTGCTACACACTACTGTAAGGCAGAATTACATGAGACTATATAGAAAGTACCTACTGCAGAACCGATAGTAGGCATTCTAGACATACTGGTTGCTTTTCCCCTTGTCTTGTTTCCCAACATGGCAGGGATAACTTTAGCAGCTTGAGGTGTGTATATAGCATCCAGATCCTTAAGGCTGCTACAAAATTGTCCCTATTCCCAGAGTTTTCAGCCTCCATCAAAAACTGTAAATATCAGAGAGAAAAAAATGATAAAAAACATTGAACCAGACTTTTATATAACTCAGTAAGACAATTCATGACTTCCATTATCTTGCTGCAGAATACACCAAAAGAAAAGAGGCTGAACTATAAAGGCAGCAGGAGACTCAAGGTAGCCATCCTAAATGAGAATGTATAGGACACGGCTCATAAGTATCTATTATACTCACTCACTCTTTTTGCTTCCTTTAGAAAACTAATGATGATGCAATTGATTTTGATTATACTGTACTGCTTCATGAATTCCCAACACAGGTAAAATACAGAATTATATGCAAAATTGTTTTTACCTTAAGTTTTTGCAGGTTGTGTTCTAATTTTATGACTATTTCCTAGGAAATCATCCCCTGTCGTATTCACCTGGTCTGGTACCCTGGCAAACCACTTAAAGTGAAGTACCACTGTCAAGAGCTACAGACCTCAGAAGAAGCCTCTGGTACTGTAGAAGGATCAGCTGTGGAACTAACACAGCTTAGGAACTTCTAAAATTAAAATGGAAGCCGGGCATGGTGGCGCACACCTGTAATCCCAACACTCGGGAGGCTGAGGCAGGAGAATCACTGTTGAGTTTGAGACCAGCCTAGGCTACATAGTGAGTGCCAGGTCAGTCTCAACTACATAGTGAGACCCTGTCTCAAAAAAAAAAAAAAAAAGGACCTGCTTATACCAAATTGCCAACAAAATGACTATATTAGTTGTACAAAATGTATTAGTAAAACAGCTAAGGCCTGTATATTCTAATAACTTAGTGGTCCTCAGCAGGTTCAAGATTTTAGCCCTAGGGCCGGGGATTTAGCTCAGCGGTTCAGTGGCCTGCCTTGCAAGTGCAAGGACCTGAGTTCAATCCCCGGTATAAAAAAAAAGATTTTAGCCCTAAAATGCAAAATACATCAATTAGTATATGTTGCCAATGGATCAATCATTATTTTTCATAAGACAATGGTTTCATCTTTGAATCTGTACTTCTTATTGTGAACACAGTGTAGCTATTTTTATGTTGCTAAATTGCTCCTGCCTAGTATGTCAAGAAATATATCTGCAATGAAAGTAATCTATAGGGAAGACATTTAACTGAATAATTTTATTATATTTTATCATTTCAAGCAATTATTCCTTTTTAACTTGATACCTACTTTTTAAATAACTGTTTGTTTCTAAATAATGTGTTTGCAGAGATTTGTATGCATAGACAAAATTTGTACTAAACTAAAATTAAATAAAATCAATATTGTTTGCTTCAAATTTTACAAATATGGTACCTTACCAAATAACACTGTCAGCAAACGTGCATTAAAAGAAACACTAATATAACAGAGTACATCAAATATTTACAATTTTTCTTTAGAAAGATAACTTGAATCCAGTGTGGATCTAAGCAATTTATGAAGGCAAACATAACATGTACCATAATCAAATCAAGGCAAGAAGAATTGGTTCAGGAAATGTTGCCATCATTTGCCTCTAAAAATTATAATTTAAGGGAACATTTATATCAGTATCTGAAAACATTTAGCCAGGTTACTTGGCCAGTAATTGATTTGGAAGCATCAGCCTTACAATATAACAAACTACAGATGCACATTTACTTACAGTGAGGCTATGTCCCAATAAATCCACAAGTTGAAAATATCATAGCTTGAAAACACATGTAATATTTAACCTATGAAATAGGTACCTGTACTGCTATACAATTGAAGTTTACACTAACGAAAAAATTTAGACAGGGACTCTTACAAAATAAAAATAAATATGTCTCATTTATCCATTTTTCTATTTAAAACCTCAAACTGTTGTATTTACTTGCCCAACATCCAGCTGTTTTCTAAGTATTCTGAAACACTAAAGGAAACTTCTGCTCTCTCACCTATGTGATAAGAGCAAGTGCTCTTTCTAAAATAACAAAGAAACAATCTACAATGATTACTATGCCAAATCAAGAGAGAAACTGCTTTAACTAGAGTACCCTAAATAATCAAAAACAGATTCTCAGAGTATTATTATATCATATTCAATGTGCTGTGTCCTTTAATAATTCTTTTAGTATCACATTAAGGACCAGAAAAGGGTGTTTATATGGCGTTTCAGTCCTCATTCTGATAAAAGCACTGCCTGTTAGTGAGATTAGACTTACAGATGTGACCATAATCCAGCCAGGAAAGAGTTCTGAGGTTACCTGTGAGCAAACATTTCAGTGTCATACATTATGAGGGGAAACTGCACACAGGCAAACAATACACAAACACAATTACCTAAATTATAAATTCACAAAACCACAAGAGCTAAACATTTTTCAGTATTACCTAAAATTGTCTAATATCATTAGAACATCTTTTCTAGTGCAAACTCTAAAATTGGTGACTTGATTTTAACAACGTTTTTCATAGCTAACAAGAGAAAGAAAATACGCGATCTGCTGTGGCATAAAATACAAACTCCAAATTCCCTAGGCCAGTGATGGTGAACCTTTCAATGATAACAACCAGCAGGCTGTAGCACAGGTACCATGGGTTTGCCAGCACTGCTAAGTCCTCTTCTCATTAAGACTAAATTTATCTGAATCACTGGGTGCCAACGGGTCACATCAGCATCATCTCTTCAGAATTTTAAGACATACAAAATAGTATCAAGATGTTCATTGCATTCTATTTTATTCTACTCTTAGTTTCAATTTTTCCCACCTCAGTTAAACATCGGTACAATTAAACAAGTACTTCTGAAAGTCAATTAGAAGCTTCTACACTTGCCCTTGAATGTTAGTCCTTTATGACATCTTATTTTATCACACCAGTTTTTCTCAGCTTAGAAAATTCAGACCTTTCTATGACTTCCTAGCTTTCAAAGTCCCATAAAAGCTAACGTGGCTGACACCTACTTGAATAGAGAAATGTTCACATAAATTTTCTGATCTGAGAATACAATTAACTTATTTCAGTAACGCACTACAGTGTTATTTATTTGAAGACATTTTACACAGCAGTTAAATCTTCAATTCAGCAACTTATACTTTTAGCAATGTAAGCTGTTATTTTCTACAAAGGGATATATTCAAATGTGTCAATTTACTATTTCCCTTTGGCTCACTACTTCAAGACTCATGCAGATTTCAAAAACTTTAAAATATAAAACATCTTAGACTACAGAACTGATTAAATTTTGGTAGTTTCATAAACTATGCAATCAGAGAGTGAGCAGAGTAGAATAACAGAAAACTTGACTGTATGCTAAAGGAAGAACTAATAGCCCAAACTTAAGTGCTGTCTAAAACAATACTAACAATACTAAAAAGAATACTAGCGCACATCTGAATTGCAAGTATCTTTCACTTCACGCCTTGCACCTCAGTGCAGGCAAAACTGCAGTGGTCTTTAATGCTGAGTGCATAATGCAATCACCTGGGAAAGTTTCAGAGGCTCCAAGAGTCTGAGGTGAGCCTGAGGTGTTTCTTTTTAAAGCTCCCAGGTAACTTTTAAAGTGCAGCCAGGACAGTACATACATGCACTACCTCCTAGTGTTGCTACTCCTCTCCAGGCACAGGCAATATGGGTTTTCGTTAGCCAACGATTATCCTTCACAAAAGAAATATAAAAAATAAATCTTTATTTATAAATATTCACATTAATTTTTTCCATGCTACAGATTCTGGCTGGGATTTAGTCTTTGCAAGCTATCACCAAGCTAATGAGTTAGCAAAAGGTGTGGGTTAGGTTTCTGGATCTGTTCCCTACGTGCTATTTGAGTTACCTGCCCCCTCACACACGCTGCTGAAACCGTTTCATTTCTTATGAAACACTGGGGATGAATTTGATACTTAGGATCATTTCTGACACTCTAACTTTAAAACTGGAATATTTAAGGGCCAAGGATTTAGCTCAGCGGCACGGCACCTGCCTTGCAAGCACAGGGTCCTGTGTTCAATCCTAGGCACCAAAAACAAAACCAAACCGGAATATATGAAACAAAACACATGAAAAACATGTCCCCATTTTTCCATCTTGCTGACTACTCTAAATAGCCAGAGAGACCACGCTAAATCCCACGAAAGTATTTTGTCACTGGGTATAATACTCTTAACAATGAGTGGTGAGAGTTGCTGATGTGATGCCAAAGCAACCACATTTCTCAGGCTCAGGGCTACTGCAGCAATAGACATATTCATGGGCGAAATGTACTTGACCACGGTCAGACCTAAAGTATCCATTCCATAACTTAATAAGCAGCATTATCTTACAAAAAATTGCCTTCTCTATGCCTCTGCTTCTAACAAAAGAGACATAATACTGTAACAGTATTGTGTGAGGATTAAATAATATATTTAAACAAATGCTTGATACTTTCAAAGCCTTTCTTCCTAAATACAATAAATTATAAAGTCAAATTTGTAAAACAAGAAAAATATAAGAATTTAAAATGAATTATTTCATTTCTATCACCCAGTAAGAGTACATAGGTATATGGTACCAGATAATTTTTGGATGAAGACATTCTGAAGAGTATGGTAGAACTCCCTGGAGAAAATGTGACCTATTCTGGAAACAAAAGCTTAACATTTGTTCCTTCACAATCTCAAGTAATATAGTATAGGAATGCAACAGACTGACTTCAACTGAGTAGCAACTTTATAAATTACATTTTATTAATGAAAGAAATGAAGATGAACATAAGAATGGCATTTTAAGGATATATTTTTTACTTCATATAGGACTGCATATAATATCTGTATTCTTAAAACACAGGCAGTCAGGAATCTGCAGAAGCTACAAGCTGAAGCAATGAGCCATATTGCAAACAAGCTAGAAATTTAGCTAGTGGGTTATTTTTTGTTTTTTATTTGGTTTTTTTGGGGGGAGGGTACAGGGGATTGAACTTGGGTCCTTGCGCTTTGCAAGGCAGGCCACCGAACCGCTGAGCTAAATCCCCAGCCCTGCTTAGTTTTTGAAGCAGGGTCTCACTATGTAGTTCAGGTTGGCCTTAAACTCACTATGTAGCTCAGGCTATCTTTGAACTCATGGCAATCCCCCTGCCTCAGCCTCCTGAGTGCTGGGAGTACAGGCATTCACCACCATACCCGGCTAACCAGTATTTTAATAATCCAGTGAAGAATTTAAAAAGTTGCTCTCTAGCAAAAACATATGGAATCCACCCAAACAAAAAGCGCTTGCCCATTAATGACACTCCAAGAAGTGTCATGATGTATAAAATTTCCTTTAAGTCAATGTATGAGACATAAAGAAACAAACTATCATTTGATAAACTGTTACCACTGTCACTGCTGAATTTAGATGAAAACTGTATAGCTATTCTGGTACAAACTGTTTTCTCAGCATTTCTATATTTTGAAAATTCTCATGATTAAAAGAAAAAATTTGGAAAGAAGTTTGCACATATTTCAAGCTTAGAAGTGTAACTGAAACAAATCGCTTCCTTTAAATGTTAAATATATTTCAGTACTGTAAAAGTCATATCTTATTCAAGGTTGTTTAATGAACTATAAAACCAAATCAGCAAAATTGAAATATACACAGAATTATCTTTGAATATAATAGAAGCTCCTGAATGTGAAATAGGAAAGGCTTCTAAAATTTGTTTCAGCAACTTGAATTTGTACCTTTGAAATCTACCATTCCCAAACCTTGCAGATTCAATTAAAATAAATAAAATGAGGAAATTCAGTTCTTGGCTTTTCCTTTTTTTACAGGAAGTTGACCTGTAGCTTCCAAATACTTATTAATGAGTTCTTCTTGTGTTGATGGCAAACATGGTTGATACCTGCAGTATTCCATTGTGTATTCTCCCTTTCCCTAGGGGTTCAGAAGTGGGGGAGAGAAAAGGAAAGAAAGAATGAATTTTTTTTACAACTGTCAAGTCACGTCAGGATTTCATAAATTGATCATTTTATAAGATGCTCTTTTGAAGAGCACTACAGTAAAGTTTAAACAACTGCTCACCTCTGTACATGACCTAAGTTCAGTAGAATAACCAAACATATTATTCAAAGGGACCTAAAAACAAACACGATAGATATTTTAGCATTACTTACTGAAAAGTATTTGGAATAATGCAAGGATATATTTAGTCATGTAATGTTTTAGATTTAGGTTCCTACTCACTACTTTTTTAAAAAAAGAATTAAAGCCAAAGAGAAACACTTTTGTTTTATTCCATACGGAAACCACATCTGACAGCCACTAGGAACCAAATCTTGCATTTCACAGAGCAGACACCACTGAGGCCTTCTTTCTCTAACCATACTCCACTCTCTGGCACCAGCTCAAGCATTTGGAGAAAAGTTTCTTCTCTGAAAATGTTAATACAAATTTTCATTGGATACTTTCTTTTCTTTTTTCTTTTTGTGTGGTGCTGGGCATTGAATTCCAGGTTGCCTCTACCATGTAGCTACGCCCGCACCCCTCCACTGCTCACTTAATGACACGATGCCGAGAGCAGTGTCTGCCAGGAGGTCTTCTAAAGTGATGAACCCAGGTACAGGGCAAGAGAATTACACATGGCCCCAATACAGCATAGATAGTATAATAAAGCATCTAGGCAAAGGAAGCTAAAATGAGAAAGAAAAAATGATTGTTCAATAATAGCATATTCACAAAAGGCCGAGATGAAATGAATCTTATTTTAGCTTCACACTTAAGAGCTGCTCTAAAAAGTAAATTACAGAAGTCGCCTCATATACAGAAGCCACAAATTCAACAGGGAAATGTGCCAATTTGCTTTACAATTGCCAAAAGCAGAAACTAACAGCTTTCCTTCCACAGATTTAAAAAAATTTTTTTTTTTTAAAAACAATGACCAATAGTACTTACATCTGCATAAAGTGTAAAATAGTCCTCAATTCCATCTTGCCCTGTGATTACCCCATGGCGCCGGTTAATTCCCGCGATTACCGGTCCCTGAAAGTCATTCGGAGCTACAACTTCCACAGCCATAACAGGTTCCAGGATACACAATGTTGCACTGGCCAAAGCTAAATTTATAAAAAATGTTTTGGATCATTCAACAAACTAGAACTCTTTCTCTTCCAGCTTTATGATCAAGACACAGATGGTACCCTCCCAAAGTTACATAAACAGATGACCTTATATTATCTGATCTGGATTCATTTTCTTGTAGCAGTTAACAGTCACCTTTCTAGGTGAAAACTCCAATAAAATATTATTTAATTATAGTATTATTTCCATTACCATATTTTTATCCTCAAAGTTCATTAAACTACAAAGAATACAAAAGGATCTTAAAACTTCAGTCATCAAATCCTTTATCATGAAAATTACCCAGTTGTGTTACTTAATCCCTTTGGAAATCTTTGGATTCGGGGAATTGTTAATGTCTAGTAGGTCTATTCTTTCTTGTAAGCTGGAGCACATAGTTGTCTTTTATAGTAAGAAAATAACATCATGGGATGGTGGGGGGGCACCCTTCATATACTTGAAGGAAGAATCAAGTCACTCCTGAGACCTGTGTTTCTTTTAAGCTGAACAATTTTATCACTTGAGATCTAGAAGACTAGTTTCTAGTTTCTGCTCTATGTCTGCCAAATTATATGTCTTTTGTGAAAACATACTCTGGCCAGGACTCAAGTTTCTTCCCACAAAATGAAGATATCAGACTCAATATTGGGAATCAACTCTGCACTAAAACTTAATGTGTATGTCTCTATTTTTGTCCAGTTTAACACATAAGCAGAACACTTCTCTTACAAACAATGGTTGATGGTTAAGTAGTACAGCAATATGGAAAGAGTACAATAAAACTCCAAACATTTGTAGTCTATTGGAAATTGTACTAGTGAAGAGTAATACTTCAGCCTCAGATTGGCTGCATCTATGTTCAAATAAAAGCATTAAGCAAGACACAGAAAAGATGACAAAGAAACTTCAAAAATAAGCATAGCAAAAAGCTATCATTCTTATAGTCATTAAAGCACTTTCTAAAGACACTATTAAATTGAGTGCAATAATTATATAATGGCACTGAAATCCAGAGTCACCCTAAATATCAGTGAGGAATTCATTCTAGGTCCTTCTATGGATACCAAAAAAATCACAGGAGCTCAACCTTTTTTTACATAATGGCTTAGTATTTGCACATAGCCTAAACTTCCCAAATACTTTTTAAAAATTCATCTCAAAGAAGCGTAGGAGAGTCTTAGGGACTGTGAAACATGAAATTCAGCTTTGCTTTTTGCAACTTTCTTATATGTATACACACACACACACACACACACACACACATATATTTTGTTGTTGTTTTGGGTTTTTTTGTTTTGTTTTGTTTTTTGAGACAGGGTCTCACTGTGTAGTTGAGACTGACCTGGAACTCACTATGTAGCCCAGGCTGGTCTCAAACTCACAGCGATCCTCCTGCCTCAGCCTCCTGAGTGCTGGGATTACAGGCATGTGCCACCACACCCGGCTCTCTCAAAATATTTTTGATGCAGAACTCTGGATAAAGTTGACAGTACTAACATTTCTTAGAAATATTTTTTAATTCAAATCATATCCTAGGCTCACACCTACCACTGACTAATCTGTGCTAGTGAATTCTATTCCGAAGAGAGGAATAACTAAACTTACAGAAATACTGCCAAGTCCTAAGCTTCACTGGCTAAGCCCTGACAAACCCTACATAGACATTTCTATCACAGTTAACAATTCTAACCTGCACAGAAACAGCATCATTTCTTCAGATTAGTAGTTTTTAAGGTTAGCAGAGAGATGGGAGGAGCTAGAGCCAAGAACACACCCTTCCAGGCCACACCCTCAATGATGTACCCAACCAGCCCCCACTCCTAAGAGCACATTCAGGCAGGAACTCATCAACGGTTCATCCACTGATGAGTAGAGCGTCCCCATGATCCAATCACCTCTGAATACAAGAGACTTTAATGGGACATTTTAGATCTAAACCATAACACCTGTCCAGTTCTGACCCTGCTCCTCTCTTTAGTTTCCTCCTTTAACCCATTTTCTCATTCACTTTCAAGTGAACCTTGTCCTTATATATGCCATCAACTCTGGTCCATGTGACACGAATCAGAACCTGACTCACCCTGTCATCTTTCAACAGCCACATGGCAGCAAAGTTCTAAAAGCAATTGCATCTATGTGGTGTATAGCTCCCAAAGGTGTGATGTAAAGATACTGATATCATCACAGGATCTTTTAAGCCAAAGTGGTGGACAGAGATGATACTGTTTCTATTTCAAAGTAGTAGTAACATCCCTCTCATATCACCAGGCCAGGTACTAAAGTGATTACCAGAGTGCTTGTGGTCAAAGGCTGACTGGTCTGGATTTAACTTTTAGCCCTGTCACTAACTAGGAAGTAAGCCTCAGTCATTCAATTAACTGCATGAGCCTAAACTTTCTCAACCCTAAGGTCACATGAAAACAAGGTATGATAATTCATGCACATGGCATAATACACAGCACATAAGCAATCAACAAATGTTACTATCAGTACTCTTGAGACAAAACAGCTGAGGTATGGGTGGCAAGGCACAGTGCCGAGACAAGGGCAGTCCAGTAAGAAGAATGACTGGCATTCACTATGCACGCTGCAAATGTTTTCAAGTATATTCTCATTCAGTATCTGTGAGATTATCATCAAGCAGCCTTGGGAAGTTCGGATGACCTGTCCATTTTTGTACAGTATCTAAGAAGCAGTCTGTCTGGACTCACACTCAAAACTGGCATGTAATGGAACAGGATATCAAGAAAAAGACTTCATCTAGCTAAATACACTAACAATATGAGTCTGGCTTGGATTTTATTTCTTTTACAGAGTGGCTATAAGTTCAGTATTTTTGGACCTCTACCAACTGGCCACAAAATGATGGCAATGGTCCTATCTATAGAGTAAAACATGGCCAGAGAACATTAAGTTTCACATTTTAGTTTTAAGTTACATTACTGATTAATTTCAGAGACAAAGTTTAAAATTTGTCTCAAATTAGAGTACATGAGAATGTGAAAAAATGCTTTTCTAATTCTTATAATATGTAACATATAATAATAATAATATTATAATATTAACTCATAAGCTCATTTACCAACATTTTCACCCTGAAACTCACACGGCATTCAAAGGAGGCATATTAAAAAGTTGGTTTTCTTTTTTTTGTTTGTTTTTGTTTTTGGTACTGGAGATGGAACTCAGGACCTTGTGCTTGTAAAGCCGGCAGCGGAACCACTGAGCTAAATCCCCGGCCCCAAAAGTTGGTTTTCTTACTAAGTTTGGCAAGAACTTCCTTAGACCAGACTTTTACATTTTTATCTTTCTCTTTTTAGGAATGTAAACACCAATTTTTTTGTTTTGTTTTGTTTTTTGAGACAGGATCTCACTTTATAGTTCAGGCTGGCCTCGAACTTACAGCAATCCTCCTGCCTCTGCCTCCCGAGTGCTGGGATTACAGGCGTGAGCCACCACATCTGGCCTGATTTTTATTTTTACTTCAAATATAATTTTGTTTCATTTTTTTATTTTCTGGGGTACCAGGGATCAAACTGAGCTAAATCCCTGGCCCCATTTTTTTTTTTTTTTTTTTTTTTGAGACAAGGTCTCACTATACAGTTGTGACTAACCTGGAACTCACTAAGTAGCTCAGGATCGTCTCAAACTCACAGTGATCCTCCTGCCTCAGCCTCCCGAGTGCTGGGATTACAGGCTTGCACCACCATACCTGGCTTCCCGGTTCTATTTTAAATTGATAAGTAATAACTGTATTTATGGGGCAAAGTGACGTTTCAAGCATTTTTATCTTTTAATCATGAAGAAATAAGAATCAAGTGAATAATTCATTTTCATAGTAGCACCCTGCTTATCTGCATAACCTGGCCAAAGTCTCAATTCAATTTTAGTGCTTTTCCTTTGCACATTTACTAGGTTGAGAAAGTGCAGCATAAATTACTAAAGGATCTAGCAGGTTAAACAAAATAAGGAATTAGCAACCTAGTCAAGGGATTAGTAACCTTCTCCAACCATTCCCTATACCTCATCACAGATACGAAATGAGAACAAAGGCAACATAAAGTCTAAAATTTATATAGAATGAATAAAGCAATGATTGACAGAATGCTTATGAAGTCAGATCATGGTTAATTTAATTTTCTACTGTCCCTTTAACCCTCTTTCATTAAATTATTTCTGAAATGTTTCATGAGTCATAATTTTTCAGTGTTAAGACATTTATGGACATTACTAATGAATTATGAAACAACAGATATGATATAGCTGATGAGAAAAATGAATTTTCTGGACTCAGGGCACTGGAAGATCCTTGTCAACACTGATGTCAAATTGTTATGTTATCATTCTATTTTTTTCTCTTAAAAGCAAAGAGTCATACGTGTTTGTGATTACTTGGGGGTCTTCATCAGAGTCTGATACATGTAGCTGGTATTATTCTCCATGGAAAAGGCTGACAGTTTTTTATCAGTTTAGCAAGGAGTTTGCATTGTGGCTAGGTCTACTGAATTCTTTCAAAATACTCTGCTATATTCAAAATGCCTAAAGCCTACAATGTGATACATTAAAAAATTATCTACAAATTTATGGACTTCCTGACATTTAAATGAATCACTAAAATAGTACGACTGTGGTTAACATATCTTTAAAATATTTCTCATATTCCTCAGCATTTGTCTTCTCTATTAAAAACAGAACTTTAGGTTATCAATGAATTTAAATGAATAAATATAATTTGAAAGAATAGGGTAGACTTTGAATTTTATAAGAGAGAGATCTCACTTCAAATTTATAAATATTTATTCATTACCTAGTGCTCAGGGTAGAGAAGACCGAAAACAGTGTTCTCCGAAGCTCCAATGGAACAAGGGAAAACAGACAGGGTACTGAGATGCAGCATACCTTGTTTAACAGCACCTTCTCCAGCTCGGATGAAAGAGATTTCATTGGAATCGACCATGTGGTGCGCTCCATCTTGCAGAACAAACCGGAGCCCAGAGAGCTTGTGACCAGAAAGTGGGCCCTTCTCGCAGGCATCCAAAAACCCCTATTAATGAATGAATACGACTTCAGAAATGAGGGAATTTCACCCTGATGCACTGCCAAAATGCCAAAAGAGTTAGTGTTCAGAATGTAATGTTCTTACGATGTCTGTTATATTTTTAAAAATTTTTTTAGAAAGTTCAAATTAGCAACATTACTATCTAAATTGCACTGTGGCATCTAGATGAGTAATCCCCTGGATGGAAAAGTATATTATTTAAAGATGCAACCTGGCTGGGGAGCAATGCGAACAATGATCATTTTCTCATAACCTTAAGTCTCATAACCTTTTATAAATACAGCATGATCGTACTTTACAGGTAAGGCACAGCAAAGGCAAAAGTAAGGAACTCCCTAAAAGAAAATCTACATCAAAATTAGTGGTTTGACTTTTAAGACCCAATCCCCATGTTTAATCAATAAGAATCAAATAAGAATCACTAGTTGTGATTAAAATATAATGTAACTCTTTAAAACTTAAAAGTTATTACAGTAAAAAACATTGTCATGAATTCCCCTCAAAATCCACCCCCTTGCTTCAAAAATATGCTATCATTCTTGCCACATTCTGAAGCAGTTCTAAAAGTCCTCTTTCATGAGTGTGTGTAACTGTAGTGTCAAGGCTGCTGTGATTTATTAAATCAATTCAGAACGTTCACCTTTTATGGTCAGTTTTACTTTGGGGAAGAGTCAGAAGTAGCACGGCACCAGATCCAGTGCCAAAGTTGGATGACAAAACACCGCAATGTCTTTACTAGCCTGCCTTTTCACTGGACTGCACTTGGCTGCAGCATTCACAGTATTTGTAATTACGCATCATTATGAAGACACTAACAAAACGAGATTTCCAGAAGCGCTCCAGGAAGTGGCAAGAACAATGCGATATGTTGTTAGAAGCACGGGGAGCATTTCAGTGGCATTAATGCCAATGTGTCTTTTGATGCAATACATTTTAAAATTTTATACATTCACTGATTATATCAATCACATTTCAGAAGATATAGAATGGTCCTTTCTTTTTTTCTTTCTTTCTATTTTTTTTTTTTTTTTTTTTTTTTTTTTTTTTTTTTTTTTTTTTTTTTTTTTTTTTTTTTTTTTTTTTTTGGCACTGGAGATAGAACTCAGGACCTTGCACTTGCAAGGCAGATCCGGTGCCACTAGCTAAATCCCTGGCCCAGGTACACAACAGTCTTAAAGGAAATGTGCAAAAGCAAACAAAACATTAACCTCTTATATGTGTCTTTTTTACCTCAATTTTGTGAGGTTAAGTATTTTACAGCCAGTTTATGAAAAAAAGAACAGGTTCTGAACACTGAATGACCAAAAAGAACATTAACCAGCAGCAAAGATGACAGCACACTCAGGAGCTGGGGATCTTAATGAATTATTCCGTGACAATAAACAGTACACAAAACTTTCATAAATTCCCAAGAACTACTACATATGCTGTGATGCAATACCAAATAAACTTTTTAATAAATAAAAGTGCAACAAAGCTTTGTTAAAATTTACCTTTTCTACTGCAGGTATAAAATGTTTTGGGACATTTGTCCCGAATGTGTCATCTGTAAACTCCAACTTAGTGTAGTTCTCTGGGTCCAGAGGCTCCAGGACACCTATGACTTTTCCATACTGGCCTGCACCACCGGATTGTTTTTTATGTGTAAAATCAAACCTAAAAGTGGTTTAGGAGGGAGGAAACAAACATGGCATTATGCAGTTAGCAAAATAAAATAACTTCTAATTTAAATGAAAAATTATTTTATCACTTTTACCTTTTCTTTTGAGTATGATGGACATACGACCCAATTTTATTGCAGTAGATAAAGATCCCTCTCCTTTCTGTTCTCACTTGTACATGAGGATGGGGTATACTACCAAAGTAATCTATGGTTTTAAATTCTGCTAACTCTGAACTTCCAAATTAAAAAGGCAATTTTTTTTTTCTCATTGAGTTTACTGGCGCATTTTAGATATATAGTACAGTTACAGTCATTACTGGGATCTTGTACCTTTACATGACAGGTCTTGGTTCTCATTTTTTCCCCTTATCCCTGTCCTCCCCAACAAGTAAAGGTAATTAAAAAGTTCAGTGTAAGGCTCCTGATCTAATAACCTACATTTCAAAGAACTTACACACTTCCTTTGGACTGCCTCCCTCCCCGAGAAGTGTGCTCACCTAACACTTTTGGAAAAGAGGACAGGTACCTGAAATCTGATGGCTGTACCTAATTTATTCAGATAGTTCCCTTTTCCCTTTCCTTCCTCCATCTGGTTTCCTTTCCCATTTGAAAACGATCTCCTTATTTCCTTTATCTTTTATTTTGTTTTCTACTTATATTTTGGGTTTCTCAGGTAAGAGAAACCATTCTATACTTAATTGTGCATCTGATTTACTTCATTTAACATTACGGTCTTAAGGTGCACCCATTTATCTATCAATGCTTCTTTATTGAAGAGTAGTAATCCATTGTGTATAAATGCTGTACCTCATTTTCTTTGCCCACTCGTCTCCTGACAGGCATACAGACTTGTTTTGAATATTTGGCTATTATGAATGGTGCTGCTGTAAACATGGGTATGCTTGTATCACTGTAATATGATGATTTTAGCTCTTTCAGGAAGATACTTACGGAATAGCTGGTTCAAAGGGAATTTTTAGTTTTAGGTTTTTTGGTACCAGGGACAGTTTTGGTTTTTTGAGGAAATCTCTATATTGATTTCCATAGTGGCTACACTAGTTTACAAGGAATGTAAACTGACTTAATCTACAAATGATGATTCACTTCAAAAGCCATTAGAAGGCACTGCAGGAAGACAGATTCTACAGTAGTTTAGGTAAAAAGGTGAAAAAACCAAGACTTGTCAGGTAGCTATGTAAAACTGCTGCAGACAAAAGAACCACTGGCATGAGAAAGACAATTTAGTTTTTGGCAAAACATCATCTGCCACATTAAAATTAATGTTAAAATTATATTGGTTATTTTTAATTAGTATCTTAGTTTTTTATTTTTAGTCATACCAAAATTGTGAGCAACATGCATTTTTAGTTTTATATTCATACAATTTCAAAAATTTATAGTATAACATCTTATTCCAGAGATCCACAATAATTTCATCATTTCAAAGATAATCTATGCATTAAATCAAGTCTGAGGATAATAGACTGATGACTAGTCATTTATGAGACTATAGTGGGTAACTAAGATTTCAAGGACCCAAACATGAGATTCTCTTAATGCAATTTATTTATGTTACATCTAAATATGCCTTAAAGTTCCTTTGTAATAACTATATTTTTAAAAGAGCCCAAGTTGGTATAGGTACTTTTACATGCCTGCTATGCCATAATCTATGTTACTAGCTCAGATCCACAGAAATTGACTGTATTCATAAGGCTTCAAATGAGCGACTTTAGAAACTGTTAGTATTTACTACTCAAATTGAAGTAACATAAGAAATGCAACTAGCAATTTGTAAAACTTAAAATTTCATTATCAACAGAGTGCCTTTTGCGTATATACTACCACTTTCTCCTAGATACTATCCAAGAAGCACTTGATTTAAAAAATTCACATTCACGCACACATACACATAACCTTTTGAGAACTCCAGCTAGGCACAGTGACCCACACCTGTAATCCAGTGGGCTTGGGAGGCTAACTCAGCAGGAAACAAAGAAAAAAGAAAAAAAAGAAGAAGAGAAAAAAGGGCTGAGAACATAGTTTAATGTGAAGACCCTGTGTTCGTTCTCCAGTACCGAGAGAGAGAGAGAGAGAGAGAGAGAGAGAGAGAGAGAAACACAGAGGGGAAGGGGGAGGGGGAGGGAGGAGAGGATAGGGGAGGGGAGTTGAGGGGAAAGGAGAAAGAGAAAGAGAATAAGCACCTTCAGTTTCTTAGAAAAAGGCTTAAGAAAAGCAACCTTGTCAGGCATGGTGCACACCTGTAGTCCCAGCACTCGGAAAGCTGAGGCAGGAAGATCACAGTGAGCTGGAGGCCAGCCTGGGCTACATAGTGAGTTCAAGGCCAGCCTAAGCTACATAGTGAGACCCTGTCTCAAAATAATAAAATAAAAAAATGTAAAAGCAACCTTTTCATTCTCTAGACACTTCTTGGCTAATAACTAGAAAGGATGAAAAATACTGCTTTAAAACAATCTACTACAAAGAAAATCTTCATATGAATTTTAAACATATGAAAACAACACCACCTTGCAATAGATACATTTTGTTCACTTTACTTTTTACAATATTATCACAACTTAAACAGGCAAGTCTACTCAAAGATCCTTCAAAACTCCATGTTTTAGAAAAGAGAACAGAATTTCTAAGCTGACCGGCCAAAGTGAAGTTCTGGCCACAGTTCTGATAAAAAGGAACCTCAGCTTCCTGAGTAAACCCAAAGAGTAGCCCAAGTTGAAATTCCTTCACAAGTGACAAAACAAAGTAATGAAGAAAATAAGAATGAAAATATACTGCCTACCAAGCTTGCTCCTGCATAAGCAGCTTTTTACAGTATTTATGTTTTCATCATGAAAGCAAAATATTCGAAGTGATTCAAGTTAGAAGCACAGTGTCATATCAAAAACCTCATGTTTCTAAGATCAGTAAAGGCAGAGGGCATAAATACAGTAAAATTTAAAAAATTTCTTCTCACCCAAATGACACAGTTCTCTAGTGTAATACTGCACTGCACTTTGCAGTCTTCTTAAACCTGTATTTCCGCAGAATTTATGCAAGCCCAGAAAAAGATAAGGGTGAGCCAGCCTGTTCCTGGATTCCAGCAGGGGAGAAAGAAGAAAGGACTCACACTACCTGGCACACCTGTGCACCTTGCCCTGTGTGAGGACCGGTGCGGTGTCCAAGTTGCGCTCCAATCTGCAAGTGAAGCAGCCGGAGGGTCTGAAGCAAAGGAAACTGAAGGCCTTAAGAGACAACAGAAGAGCAAAACCCAAAAGCCCAAAAGCCCCAGCCCTACGCTTCTATAAAGGTCAGTACTGTAGCAGAATTCCCGCCAACGTCGCCCAAACCTGCCCTCCCTGGCGAATGACAATTGGCCCGCTTCTCCTCCACTAGGAGCAGTGAAGGCTGGGGGAGTGGGGCGGGGCTACAGAGGCACGAGGCC
This sequence comes from Fukomys damarensis, assembly GCF_012274545.1. Taxonomy (NCBI): domain Eukaryota; kingdom Metazoa; phylum Chordata; class Mammalia; order Rodentia; family Bathyergidae; genus Fukomys; species Fukomys damarensis. The sequence goes on from NW_022900949.1 coordinate 60,709,322, forward strand.
CAGGGATCTAAGACACAGGGAGCCACAGCACACAGCGCTGCTTCCCCAGAAAGGAGGAAGAGGGGAGGAAGGAGCTCTCCAGTGCACACCCAGCCAGGCGTGCCGTCTTCCCGCCCGCAGGCAGATCGCCCTAGACCTTCCTGTTAAGTCGGAGGAACCCGTGCTCGCCAGATGGAAATCTCGCCGAACCACTACGCAGCCTCCAGGGCGGCCTCAGTGGCGGAGAGCTGCATCAACTACCAGCAAGGGACCCCCCACAAAGTGTTTCTGGTGCAGGCTGTGCAGCAGGCCCGGAAGGAGGTGAGTCCTGCTCTCCAGCCCTGCCCCGCCCTGTTTCTGAGCGCCACCCCACCCCCTCCGCTGTTAACCTTCCTGGGGACAGTCTGCATGCAGATAGCTGCAGCTGTTTGTGGTTTGTTTTTGTTCTGTTTTTGGACCATAAGATAGAAATATCTGTTTTTATGGACATTATTATAATGAAAAGGGAAAATAAATAAGGTGGTAATTTCCCCAAATGAGACCTGTAGGATTCATTTAAAAGAATCTGAGAACTGGTAGTAGGTTTCTGGACCAGTCTTCAGAAAATGCCTATTACAAAAGCTCCCTTCCTCCAAATGACTCACCATTGCCTACATTTGAAGACCAATCCTTATAATTTGACCAAAATGAAGATGGGATAAACTGACCAAGATAAACTGACAACCAAAGCTGGAGAATAAAGGCGTCCTGAACCCTTCACTGTCACTGTAACTGGATGCGCTCCTCTGGATAAAGGGTTGATTAAGTGTTTATGGCCTCAGAACACTGACTATGGATTTCAGGCTGTCATTTCACTGGGTTACAAACTTTCCATTTGTCTCTTGATTTTAAAGTGAAATACCTAAATGTTTCTTACTGTTATAAAATTTGTTTACTATCATTTGAGGGTACACTAATACAAAAGTAAAACCAGTATTTCAATGTATTAGGTTGCCAACCATTTTGCAGTCGTGTCTCAAAATGGAATTCACACTTACTTAACACTACTGGAGAATACACTGGCTTTATGAGAAACTCTTCCCAAAGGTGTATCTGCATTATTAGAATTAAAAGATCACAGATCCAAAGGGTGATTAATCCTGAGCTAAGCTCATCTTATTTTTACGCTTCTCTCCTTCATGAACTTGCTACAGAACCTGCTAACTTAAGACACTACATACCTTACAACATGCATTTTTCAACATGTAAAGGTTTAATCATTTCCTCCACCAGCCAGTCCTCCCAACCAAAAAAGAATGGATTCTCCTACCAAAGCACATACCTGACTTGCTAGTATAACATTATCTTCTCTCTGCCACAATTTTATTTTAGGATATTCCAGAAAGAGGACACAAGTATCACCTTAAGTTTTCCATAGAAGAAATTATCAAAAAAGTAAGTGAAATGTCTTTTTTAGTAAATGAAATGTGATTCTAAATATTCCAGATCATCTTTGCTAGTATTTGATCTAAGGCTATTAAAATTTTTAAGATTACTGTGACTCTAAAAAACAAAACAAAACAAAACTAACCATATGGGCAAAGCTTAAAATGGCTCATATTTTACTATCTTTATGTATTGCGATACATCCTGAGTTATTTCTATTGTAATACTTAGAAAATAGACTATATTACAGTTCTATAAGTTACCTTGCTACATACTCATAGGGCAGTCTGAATTACTGCTACTAGGTTCTGGACCTTTATATGACCGAATTAAGTAACTGATTTTCCAGTCTTGACCACTTTCTTATGGCTGCCTTTCTAGTTCTGTTCTTGATTGGGTAAAGAAAGTGTTTATACTTTATTTTGGTACCAGGGACTGAACTAAGGACCTTGCACTTGTAAGGCAGGTGGCAGCACCACTGAGCTAAATCCCTGGCCCAAGAAAGTATTTTTAGATATTCATGAGCAATAGAATTGTCAATTGATACCACTGTTAAAAATCTTTCCAGTAGGGAAAAGAAATTTAAGTGTGTGTGTGTGTGTGTGTGTGTGTGTGTGTGTGTGTGTGAAATTATTAGACATATTTAAAAGGAAATAACTACAAATGGCAACATAATCATCCTGAAACTTTAAAAAGCTTGCCCTTTTGTTGAGAATCATTCAGAAGAGATAAAGGCTAACATAAGGAAGTTCACTAAAAGGCATTTAAACTTCTAGACAGTTATCTTTACAAAGCATAACCATATACGACAATCTTTTAACTTTATATACAGATTTTTTCTCTCTCTGCATTTGAAAAAAAATGTGCTATTTCAGGAGCAAGAAGTAAGAAGAATAGAAAAACATAAAAACTTAATCACAGCACTATCTTAATGCATACTAAGACCCTGGATTCATTGCCCAGTACCAGGGAGGGGGAAAAAAAGGTAACTAATCTTGAGTTGGTATATAAAGTCAGACTAAAATCTGGTCTTACAAATGTAACACTCCACTAGTATTGAAATATATTAAAAGTTCAAAGTTTTAGGACTAGAATTTACAAGATTATGTATGAGAGTAGGTTATATGGTAAGATACTTAATGTTAGGTAGTTGCATGTTTTCTGTAGAAAATTGATGGGTTAGGCTCAGTTAGATAGTTCCCAAAACAGTTACTCTGAAGTGAAGTCTGAAACAGTTAACCATCAGTGCTCTAAATCCTAGCTCAAACAATAATAATTAGTAATGGATGGGTACCTGAAAGTAAGGATCTTTTGTGAAAATATTTCAAACAGCAAGTTACAGTGAACTGCACAGCTGAAGTACTTTACCCTCCGGTGGGACAAGGTACTGCACCAGAAGTCAACTTCACATTTGAAGGAGATATTGGGAAGAACCCAGATGAAGAAGATAACACATTTTATCAAAGACTCAAGTCCTTGAAGGAACCACTAGAAGCACAAAATATTCCAGGTATATACATATGGAATGGAAAAGTACTTTTTCCACCTTTAAGACTGATCTTATTCATGCTCAAAATTGTTAAATGTTAACTATACTGTAAATATCCTGGCTTTGGCAAAAATACTCATTTCCAAAGTAATCCAACAAAAAAAAGGGGCCATAAAACTTTACAGATCCATGGCTTCATTACATTGTTTCTGTATACATGTGAAGAAAACTAAGACATGACTTAGAATTTAGATTTTTAAAAACGGTTAATACTGGATACACAGCATGATTACATGAAATATATTCCTGTTTCCCCCACCAGACAGCTTTGGAAATGTACCTCCACAAATGAAGCCAGTTCGACACTTAGCTTGGGTTGCTTGTGGTTATATAATATGGCAGAATTCTACTGAAAACACATGGTATAAAATGATAAAAATTCAGACTGTCAAGCAAGTGGTAAGTATTCTCTATAACGTATGCTGTTAGGGTTAATGTTAATTAAAAGTACTATAATTCACAGTTGGATATAGCATCCCTAAAGTCATTTTGCATTTAAAATACAGTGGTGAACTTGGTATTCTGAAGCATCTAGTCCCGAATCCTAATTAAGACTAGAGAAGATGAGTACTTGTAGGAAAAGACCAAAGCAACAGCAACTCGTCCAAAGAAGTCACTTAACGGCTACAGGATGAAAACTACAGACCTCCTTTGCCTCAAATTTGTCTTCCTAGTAACTGTACTGGGTTAGGTCATATACTGACGAGACAGTATAACAATACCAAGGCAAATCCAAAGATTTCAGTGATACTTTTCTAGGAATAAGTAGTATGTAGATTGTACTTGTACAGGACAATATGGTAATGATGGTTTTTAAACCTTTCATGTTAGGCAAGTGAGATTAAATTAAGATGATTCACTCAAGCCCTCTTCTACAGCAAAAGGTTCAGTGACTATTAGCACAGGTAAGACAGAATCCCAGGTATATGCTCTATACCTATAATGATTTTCTTGGTCTCTAACGTGCTACACAGAAGGCCTCAGAGCTCTTTTTACAGCCATCACTAGCAAAGCTGCACTTTCAAGAAAGTCTAAAGTTAACAATTTGTAGTTTTTGTGCTCAGCTAAATATAAATTATTTCCTTTAGCAAACTAAGTTTTGTATTCAAATTACTCTTGTCATGCAATACTGAGATTGTTTTTATTCTCTACTCATAGTGGTCACAGCTACTTAAGAGATATAGCAGGCTTTTTCCCACCAGGGATTAGTACTGGTGTTGCCGGCTTTGTGAAGTTTGCTGTATTGTCTCAAACAGTTCTATTATTTGTTCTTTAGGTAGCTGTATATAACTTCATTTTATAGCCCATTTGGCCATAATTTACAATTTCTTATCTTATTTGTTGCTAGCCGTATGTTTCATTGTCTGATACAATGACTAGAAGTGAATCATTGTAGATCTTAAAGACATAGAATAAACGCTTTTATTTTGCTTTATTAATAGCCTAAAAAGAAAAAGTGGAAAGAAACCACAAAAAATAGTTTTAGCTCAATGGGAGAAAAGGACTTTCCTTTCTCCCTTGTAGCTAGAGCACCTTTTTGCCAAAAGCTTTTGCAGCCACTTATGAGACAACTACTCACATTGGAGGGCAGGATACCCAATTACTTTACTTAGAGTGTCATACCAAAAACCTAACCTAAGTATTACAACATTTTCAGAAAGAGAGTGAGCTTTTTTCCTAACATATTTCATAGACAGCAACCTTGCTTATAACATTCCCTTTGGGTACTGAAGCCTCAGTAGCCGAGTCTAGGTGGAGAGGTTATAAAATTATCATAATTTCTCAATGTAACCTTTCACCAAATTGTGATTTTTTTTAAGTATTAATGAAAGTCTCACTAGAAGCGTTTAAATACTTCACTTTATATGCATCCTATCTCTTTACCTATTAAAATCTAAATGTAAGAACCGTTACAGACATATATATATTATCTTTCAGGGGCATTCTTTGTCGCTATTATTTAGAGAAAAGATTACTTCAAGATACTACAAAGAAACATATGCTTGTCTGACCCTGGAGCCACACTTACAATCACTATTAACCAAAGGAGCCCAGGAATTTGAGCTGCTTGGAAATCTAGGGTTTGTCTCAATATACCAATTATATCTCAGGGATTTAGCTCAGTGGTGCCGCCGCCTGCCTCGAAAGCACAAGGTCCTGAGTTCGATCCCTGGTACCAATCAAATATCTTAAGGACCCCTTTGTAGAACAGCAGGTCTGAGGATGATGGCTTTAACCTATGAAGATACAGTCTTTCTGTGTAGCTGGTGGCATATTTTTAGTCCCAAATGGAGAATTTCCAGTATTAAATTGGTTTCTTTTAATGAAGGCACACACTGCTATTTCCTTTATTGGTTTTTTTGGCAGTAGTGGGAAATGAACTTAAGCCATTGCATACACTAGGCAAGCACTGCTCCACTGAGGTTCATTCCTAACCTTTTTATTTTTTGAGTCAGAATCTTGCTAAATTGCCCAGCCTGACCTCAAACTTGCAATCCTCCCACCTCAGCCTCCCAAGTAGCTGGGATTAGAGGAACGCTCCACAACATACTATAATACAGTTTATAATGTAATAAAATATATTAAGTAAAGGATAATTTTTCTCAACAAGGGAAATATTAGTGATTCTTAAATAGCAAGCTACACACAATAATGCTTTTAAGTAGCTACTACACCTTGAACAGTAAATAGGTAAAACTGTTATTACAATAACAAATATAAAATCATGATTTTTTTTTTTTTGTACCAGTGATCAAACTCAGGTCCTTGTGCTTGCGAGGCAGGTGCTGGATCCACTTAGCTAAATCCCCAGCCATTTTGAAATCATGATTTTAAAATGTTGTTTGAAAGAATACTTATTTAATGTGAGAGAATACCAGTAGTTTTTCTGTCAAGCTAAAGTGAGGTAAATTATGGCATTGAATTTTTATTTTTACCTAAGTGAAATTATTATAATTATTAATTAAAGCTAATCTTAAAAATCAAAATGTCACTTTCCCCCCAGTGATACTGTTTTAAACACCAGGTTTTAATTTTTTGTCACAGCAAAGAAATGATGACTTTATTGAATTAGACTATACCATTCTACTTCATGACATTGCATCGCAGGTAAAGTATAATTTGTCTTTATTTGATACCACTTTAAAAACAGAATCCTTTTAAAGCCCCAGTGTTCTTTTGTTAATTTTGACCATAAGTCAGAATTCATGTAAATTTAGATAGGCATTAGGTCAAAGTATATGATACTCAGAAGCAGTTTAACTCATTTTGTGCTATTCTTTAAGAAGACTTCTGTTTTCCATAAAATATAAACTGAATTATCTTGTTTTCTGCATTTTATCATGCCATTAATTTGTTTGTTTTTTTACTTGCAGGAGATTATTCCTTGGCAAATGCAAGTTCTTTGGCATCCACAATATGGTACAAAAGTAAAACATAGTAGCCGTCTCCCAAAGGAAGTAACACTGGACTAAACAAAGACCTTGCATGGAGATGACACCTAGACAAGCCTTTGGATGACATGTACGCCAGTCTTCATTGGTATCTAGTCTAAAGGACCAAACAAATCCCAAAGTGTCAGTTTGTACAGTGTCTCATCTACTTTACAAAGCAACATATATTCCATAATAAAAGATGTCCCTACATAAAAGTCTTTATAGTAGTAATAATGCAATGTATATCTTATAATAAAGTTTTCATTTCAGTCTCAAAGTCTAATTGTGTCACATACTTACGGAACAGGAGCAGTTATGGTCTCTCTAAAGGCAACTTTTGGTTTTCCTGTGATACAAGGACAGCCATATTCTCTTTCCATTCTCTAAAAAGAATGAGAGAAAATTTTGAGGTATTTTAAAAATAAAATGAAAGAAAAAAATCCTAGGTTTCTTACATACGTTAGTAGCATTTAAATAACCAAATACCAAATCTTAAATCATTTTAGTAGTTTATAAAGATTAGGTATTTCAAAGTACAAATGCCTTTATAGAATTTTAGATACATGAAATCCAATTTAATTGTGTATACTTATCACTAATCTATCCACTAAGATTTTACCATTGTTCACTATTACTTTCCCTGGAATGATATATAAATCAATTGTCAGAATTTTCTATCTCAGCTTCAAAGATAATGATCATGCCACAATTACCAGTCCTAGCTTTTGTGTTCATTTATACACATACACATGCACATAAATACATGTATGTACGTATGTATGACCTTCCCTAAGAACATCCTTGCTTTTATCTATGTTATAATGATCTTCAAGTATTGATGAGATGAAATTATCTAAAGAATGACGGCAGACTGTCACATCTAGGGCTGGAATGGATTCACCTGACGCAGTTAACCAGGACCTGGGAAGGATGGATGGATGGTCATGTTGAAAATCCCACCAGCTGATTCTAGGAGTCCACGTTTAACAAATAAAAAAAATTTAGAAATCAAACTAATTTGTAATGTACAGTGGAAGCAGCAGCACACTACATCTGAACAAACCACAATAAAGCCTGAAGAATTAATATTAGTTTACAATTACACTGAGCATTATCCATTTTCACTCCTGATGAAACACACAGTGATAAATTTAATTCAACTTCTTCATTTTCCATTACCTGAGCATAGATTTCCAGGTGTAGTTCTCCCATTCCAGATACAATTGTCTCTTTGCTCTCGGCATCAAAGTGGACTTTAAATGTGGGATCTTCTCTTGTAAACCTGGCAATACCTTTTGAAAATTTGTCCAGATCATTCTTTAAGAGAAGGAAAGTCATATATTTTGCTAAGTATGGTAAGCACTGGTACATCTGAAGGAAATTAATTATATTAATTAGGATGATCCGTGTCTAGCTCTACTTCACTCATTTTTTTTATTAAGTTTGGATACCACACAGCCAAGAGAGCAGGGAATAGCTACAGAAAAGAACATAAAGCTGCTTGATTAATTTAGTTCACTGAGAATCACGTTGCTGACCTGCAGAACTGTAAAATAACACATTTGTGGTTTGTTGTTGTTTTTTTGTTTGTTTGTTTTGTTTTTGGTACCAGAGATCGAATGTGAGTCCTTGCACTTGTGAAGCAGGCACTGAGCTAAATCCCAGGCCCAATTTTTGTTGTTTTAAGCCACTATATTCGTGCTAATTTTTTAAAGCAGCAATAGCAAACTAACATGCCCTGTATTATTAGTACTACCAGCCCTTGTTTATTTACATGCTTAAAGCTATGATAATGTATTTTGCACGTTATCTCAAACCTAATCACAATGCTGCAAGGCAGAATTTTCTGTCTTTTACAGATGAGGAAACTATGTACAGAAAGGTTAAGTAACTTGTTCAAGAGCACATGGCTAGTGTATGACAAAGGTCGAATTTTCCTCTGCACTGGACACTCAACTTAGCAAAAGCGTCATCCTTGATTCCATTATGGAGACTCAGCTTTACGCAGATACTTCATCATTTGATTTGAATGACTTTACTCCAGCAAGCAGATACGTTTAAACTTTTTTTTATTCATTGTTTGTTGGTCCATTTCAGGTGTACATTATGATCACACTCATTACTGGGATTTGGTACCCGTACATGATGTATCTTGGTTCTTTCTGTTTTCCCCCATTCCCCTTCCCTCCTTTCACCCTTCCCATTTACAAAAGCTTTGCTTCTGTTTTTTCCTTCTCTTCTCATTTTTTTCTTTCCCTTCTTTCCTTTTCCCACCCGTCCTCCACAGTTCCCCTTCCTCTTTGAAACTTCTCTTCCTATTTCACATCATCTGCTATACATTTTGGTCCTCATTTATACTTTCAGTTTTTCACACCAGAGAAACAATTCAGTATTTTTGTTTTCCTTTGTACCAGGAATTGGACTCAGGGCCTCGGGCTTGCCAGGCAGGTACTGCACCACTGAGCTACATCCCCAGCCCAACAATTCGGCATTTACGCATGTGTGTTCTATTTATTTTACTTAGGAGTATGACCTCAAGGTGCATCCATTTAGCTATAAGTCTCATTCTTTATGGTTGAGCAGTACTCCCTGGGAGGGGTTTTTTTCTGGGGATCGAACTCGGCACCTGGAGCTTGCGAAGCAGGTGGCAGAACCACTGAGATAAATCCCTGGCCCTGTAGTACTCCATTTTATAAGAGAAAACAAAACAAAGCAAAAAAAAAAAAAAAACACATTTTTTAAAACTGATATGCAGAATTTATTAAGCTTTACACATGTAACAGACCGCAATTTCAATTGCATCCAAAGTGCTAACAAAAGCTCTAGCAATCAAGAATGGCAGCATGTCATTTCATAATAATCATCACTGTGGCTTTTAAAATTTGGTTTTCAGAAGAATCTATCTTCAAGTAAATCTAGTCATGCTTTTGAAAATTGCTTGAAGTCACTCCAGGCTTGGCAGTTAAACAAGAAAACAATCACAATTTGATACATGACAGATAACACTGTAGGCCATAAACATACAGCATAAGGAAATGATAGCGGTGGTATACGTCAGTAGTCACTCAGTTACTAGACTTCCTTGGCCTCTATGCAGAGGGCTTCATTCACTAGCCTGGACATCCAGTTTTCAAAGTAGGAATGATGCCTACAGTATCACTTATAACACTGCAAACAAGCAGAGAATGAGGAATTCATCTTTGTTGATAAATTACACCCTCAGGACTTTACAGTAACACCTTAGTATAAAAAGGTTCAAGTGGTATCAGCCGTAACTGTGGGCTTATTTTAAAAGATGCTAAATGGATTAAGTGGAGACAGCAATGCTTCCCCCAACGGGACTAAGCTTACCAGGTTTACAGCTATCAAGACCTAAAACACTTCAGGTGTCTGAACTGAACACAGATGAGCACACTGGTATCTCAACCTGATATTCTCGACACTGTTGTTTGGTCAACTGTCCTTTTACTCTGAAATTAAAATTTAATATGTCAAAAGGTGATATAAGTGGCGTAATAACCAATATGCTGAAATGGTTATAGTCACAAATGGCAGTTAAGGACATGGGGAGATCCTACTCCCAAGTCACTCCGTAGTTGGAATCACTGTATATACTGTCACACGACTATAACAAGTTGAATTTAAAGCTGTTTACTTTAGTCTGGCATCTTCACACACACTAAATAGTGTACCTTATATGAAAACTGTTTATTCAAACACAATTTTATAGCTGTTAAATTCTTCCCTTAAATGTAAATAAAATGGCACAAAAACTTTTTAATAACCAGGACTCAGAAAATTTAAAATAATTTGAGTTAGGAATCAAATATACACAGTCAAAGAAGGGAAAAAAGTCATTTAAAAGACAAAGATCCAAGTAGCATCTCAGATGCAAAGCAATTTTGTAAAGTAGGGAAGCAACTGTGATCACCCGCAGCTTCTCAGATCATTCTAGCAAGTGTCTGTATAATAGTATTTCCCTAAATAAAGGGCCTTGAATGCACATTCCGGGTGGTTCCTGGGAGGAGAAGCAAAATATTTTCATTTGTTTAACTCACAAACTATTTGGTCAAAGCTAAATAAAAGCACATCTGGTAGAAATCCGTAGCAATGAATGTTGACAAGATGTGCTTGGATCTTGTGTGCAGCCTCTGGCAGTGGGTAGTGGAACAAAGGCAGCAATCTCACAGGCTCTCCTGTGTCTGTTCTGTGGGCGGCTCTGCGTCAGCAGCACTAGCATTTGCAGTTGAATTGAAGACTTCTCCAAAATCACCGCCAGCAGGCTTGGTTCCCCCTACTTTAGACTAAATTTTCAACCTTTTCTTCAAATGACTTGAAAGTTGGGGAGTTTTTTCATGTCTTCCAGCTTTTTGTGATGAAAGAGCCAACAGATGAAAAGGCCGCTGGAGCCTTCTGTCCAGCTTGAGATAAGGTTTCAGAGGTCTTCCTGTATGCGCGCGTGGATGTCACATCCTGCCACCCTTTGGCAATGTTCTGCTTTAGCTCCTCTACTGAACCAACCCCAAGTTCCTGGCTGATCTCTGCTAGATGCCTCTCTTTTGCTACTAACACTTGAGACAGAGTCTGGATTTCTTCTTCCAACTTTGCCAGCTCTCTTTTCAGCTCTTCCTGCTCCTCTTCTGAGAGTATCTGGGTGGCACTGAGCACAGCTGCAGCATCTGCTCCTTCCTCGGGTACTGGGTCTGTCCTCAGCAATCCATCTTTCTGCATAGGTGATCCAGGTGGAGATAAATTCCCACCAGGGGACAGACAGAGGTACTTTATGTTCACTCCTGCACTGAAATCAAACAGGGACTGGTAGTCTTCATATAAGTCTGTGTCTCTGTCATCGTTCTCAGACAGAGGCAGAACGCACGGCTTTAGGGCCACCTAAGCTTCTTCCAGTTGTGTGCCCCTTTGGCCTTTCTCCCTTTGCCCACATCTTCTTTATCCAGTCACCAGCTGATGGGCGTTTGGGCTGTTTCCAAGATTTAGCTTTTACAAACTATGCTGCTATAAACATGGGTGCACATATGTATAAACAACCCAGGAACACTGCAAAATCTTTTGAGTTATTGATGCATTTCATTTCCCTCCACTACTGTGATTTATTAACAATTAAATGTCTTACATAAACTCTGGATTTAGGAATGAAAGGCATTAACACCTTTAATTCATAACCCTGCATATTTCCAAAGAGAAAAGCAAGCAGTCTTAGCAAAGCACTTGGAACAACTACTGGAACAACTAAAGTGAGATGCAACGTTTGCGCTTCTTCAAGTTTCTAGGAAGGTGAAATGATTACTGTTTCCTGCCCCCCCAGTTTTTTCTTTCCTCCACTGTTGGGGCTCATATCTAGACGAACCCCACCAAAGCCCTATGAGCTCATAGGTGGGGCTTTCAGGAGGTGACTGGATCATGGGGGCATAACGCTCATTACTGGATCGGTCCGCTGATGAGTTTATAGCTAAATATGCCTTGGGAGGTAAAGCCCGGTGGAAGGAGGGAGGGGTCACTGGGGTGTGGGCCGGAAGGGTCTGTCTCCTTCCCTCCTCCCTTGGTCCTTCTCTGCTTCCCACTGCCACACATGGACTGTTTCTCCTCTGCCATATCCCTCTGCCTTGGATCCAGTCGATTATGTAGTGCAACTTCGAGGAGCTGTGGGCCAAAACAGACCTTTCCTCCTTTAAGTTGTGGGTGTTGGGTATTGTGTCCTGGTAAGGGACACAATTAAGACATATTACTGAAAAAGATCTGGAAAATCCCAAGGTTCTTCAAAATAGAGGAAGGAATAGCTGTTATAATGTATCTCCTATAACAGATTCATCAGAATATTCTCTATTCTGTAATGATAGTTCCTACCTAACAAAAAGTCATAAAGGGTTCACTCAATGTGTAAATAAATGCATTCCAATAAACCATGTTAACATGACCGTTGTCAATGCCAAGACAACACAGGAACTAAGTAATTATGGCATAAAATGAGATTAATTCCAAAGGCAAGCGACGTAAATGCAAAACATTCAAGCTGATTTTGCCTGTGTAAAATGTCACATGATATGAAACACAATTGTAAAAGTATAAAAACAGAATTAGCCAGGAGTGGTAACACATGCCTGTAATCCCAGCTACTTTGGAGGATGAGGGTAGGAAGATGACAAGCTTAAGACCAGCCTAAGCAACACAGCCAAACTATGTCAACATTTAAAAATAAGAATGTGGGGGGTGGAGAATGGGGATGTAGCTCAATAGTAGAGCACTTGCCTAGCACACATGAGGTCCTGGGTTCAAATCCTAGTAACTGAACAAAACAACACAAACAAAAACAAAGAGAAAAAAGAAAAACAAAAACAAAATGTAAAATTGTATTTGGGAATAAGAAAGTCTTATAGTCTCCTGATGTTATTCTCAGACATGTACTTCCTAACTACCACAAAATCTCGAGGTGTACAATAAATCATGAGGCAAATAATCTCTGTGACATCCTAAAGTGCTTTATGGTAAAGTTTTACTACAACTTAAGACAAACATTTCTGTTTCCCCTTTTTTCAGTACTTTAAGAATCCAAAAAGGTTCCTTTAACATTCTGGGGCCAATGACAAAGTTAAGAGTTATGAAGTACAGGGCTGGGCTCAGTGGCACCACACCTGCCTTGCAAAGGCAAAGTCCTGAGTTTGATACCCAGTACTCCCCCAAAAAAGTTATAAAGTACAGTCTGGTGATTATGAAAATACCATTAATTTCTTCAAATATACTGAAGAATTATTAGGAACAGACTAGGAAACTTAAAAAGGTGATCTCAACACCAAAAGAGGAAACAGAGACCACAAAATTGCTGATTATGACAAAATATGTATACGTAGAGGTACATGAAAGCTCAAGTTTTTATCATGACATCCTGAACTTTAAATCAAATTCCTACCTTGTTAGAAGGCTTCATTGCTACTGAAATGACAGGATCAGGAACATGAATTGACTCCTGAAATATTTTTTAAAAAGACGGAGAATAATTAAAAAACAGCATTATAAGGATCATGGATGAAAAAATTTAGCATGCAACTTCACTACAGAACAAAGAACAAATACTAGTCAACATCTTTAAGATAGACAATACATTCCTTGGTCTGTTTTACATGAAGTAAGAGAATATATTAATGTAACATGTTAGTACATAAATAAAGTCATCCATTTGTATGATCTACCTCCAAAAACTAAATTATTTAACTGTATTAAATCACTGCAATAAATCCAAATTCAGATACATGGAATTCTTATTCCCTTGTGGCTACATCTGCTATTGCTGTAAGTTACTTCATTTAACCAAAATATACTAGGATAACGCACACAGAAAGGGTTCTAGAATCTTTATAAAGATATCTTATTTATACAGGTGACATTTTATTTAATTAGTCACAGTTCTGAGAAGCAAGTATTAGCCTCATTTTATAAATAATGTCTCTAAAAGACTAGAAGGAAGATAAAATAACTTAGCTAAGGGCCAGGCAAATACTTCCCACAACATTCACTCATGTCCCATTGCAAATGACAAAATATGCAGATAAGATCTTATCAATAACACAAAATGTTCCTAGATCTCAAACAAAAATTGTATAGATTTTTGTAGTGTTTTAAACTAACAGACTATACCCAAGGTTATTACAGAATATGTTATACCAAAAAACCTCTTATGATAAATTCATCATATGATACAGGCACTCTTAAAGTGGTCATCTGGTAGAGATAGACCAGTCCTTATGGAAATGAGCTATGGTAGCTCACCTGATCCCTCATGCATGCCATGTCCCTTCCTACTGAATTCAGGTGCGGGTTACCCTCATTAACAGAGGATTATAGTACAGGAGACCCTGCCCTCCTAACAGGGGCATAAAAGTGGAATGAACGAAGGAGACTCAAAGGGAGGAATTGCCTGACCAAGCTCTTCCCTCAGGATCCTGCCCTAAGAAAAAGGGACCTCTGAATTCCAAACGGCGGGCTGTCCGCAGGAAGTCTGACTGTCTAATCTTATCTTGCCCTCTGAGCCTGGCTATGCCTGTCATCCCCAAGTCTAGTCTAAATGCTCCAGTCTAGTCTTAAAGTTCTACAGGTGCTAGAGGGAATGGTCTACTGGAACTAGCCTGATGACAACAGCAACAATTAGAAAGGCACCCATATTTGGGACACAGAGTTCGGGGTGGAGGAGTCAGAGCTTCACGGTCCAGGTGTTACCTCTAGAAATTTCTCCTCCACTTTAATCTTTGGAAGATTATAGAATTTTATTCAAAGAACAAGCTAAGTTAGCTTATACAAAGTATTTCTCCAATTCATGTTCAAAGAGCTACAACCAACAAAGAGCCTCAATGAACTTGATGCCTGTGGCACTAAATGAAACTTCTGTAGTTGTTCTTCTGAAGTACTAAATGCACTACATAACCACAGACTTTTGAAATTCAGATAGAAAACAGCTTTGAAATTAAACAGCTTACCATAGAAAGGCCACTGTTATCTTTGCTTGTGAATGTGTCTCCACTAGCACAGTCAACGCCAAACAAGGCACAGATGTCTCCAGCATATACTTCCTCAACATCCTAAATAACGCAAAAGGATACTTGCAAGTAATACAAATCCAGAGATAATAACTACGAAGTCAATGCGCAATAAATACAACGTATATGTACAACATAGCATTTCTCACCATCAATGCTAGACAGAATAAAAATGCAACCCCAACAAGCACCCTGTGCAAGACTGATCTCCAACTAATCTATTTAAAACACCCATCAACAGCCAAGATTTTATTTCAGGTAAAGAACTCACACCTATGGCTTCATTACTTGAAGGATATACGTACTGACAAAATATAGTGTCTCACAGTTCTAAAATTATTTTCATGGATTTAGAAAGCACACACTATGTGTACTGGCACAGACAATGTAATCATATATGACAGATGTGTATATATATATATATATATATACACATACACATGTGGAAAAATTCACAAAAGAAGTTCTGAAAACAGAAGCAGAAGAATGGGTGTGCCCACTGTACCAAAAATATTTTTAATTTCTCACAGACGCAAACATTCAAGTAAACACAGGAATGTCAAGAACAAAGCACTGCTGCTTCCCAGTTTCCTAGTCATTGTCCTTTCATACTGACACTTCATTCATCAGCCGTAGAGGCAGTTAACAAGTGAGTGTGTCTTCTGTAATGGTTATGCAGCGGTACACATCTCCATCCATCTGGCCCAAGAAACAGCTACGAGAATCATTAGTCCTCCTGGGCTGCCTCCTGCTGCTTATCTCAGAAAGCATCGAAGCTCTTCAATTTTGAGACTTCTTATTTATTTTCCAAGACAAAAGCTATGGTTTCCAGAAACTAAGATTTTGCCTAGACAAATAAGTTTCTCTGAGAATATAAAACTGAATTGGAGAAGGGTAGAGGTGGAGACAACCTCACACATTCAGTATTCCTGCAAAGGCCTAACAAATATAAAGACCCGATTCAAAATTGGGCATCTGAAATGAACAGACATTTCTCAGACAAAGAGGTAAAAGCAGCAAGTAAATATATGAAAAAATGTTCCATGTCACTGGTCATTTGAGAGATGCAGATGAAAACAACACTGAGATTCCACCTCACCCCACAAAGAATGGCTGCTATCAAGAAATCAACCAGTAACAAATGTTGGCGGGGTTGTGGGGAGAAAGGAATCCTCCATTGTTGGTGGGAGTGCAGACTGGTTCAACCACTATGGAAATCAACATGGAGATACCTCAAAGAGCTGGGACTAGATGTTCCATTTGACCCAGCCGTAGCTCGGCTGGGTATCTTTCCAAAAGAATTAAAAGAATCATATCACAGTGACATATGCACACCCATGTTTATAGCAGCACAGTTTGTAATAGCTAAAACTTGGAAACAGCCCATTCACCCATCAGTTGGAAACTGGATAAAGAACATGTGGTATTTCTATAAAAATGGAATATTACTAAGCCATAAAGAATGAGAAATTAGACTCATTCATAGGAAAATGGATACATATTGAGGATATGCTCCTAAGTGAAATAAATAACTCACACATGTGTAAATACTGAATAGTTTCTCTGGTGTGAATAAACTATAATAGTACATAAGATCCTAATGATATAATGGACAACGTGAAATAGGAAGAAAGGGGCTAAAGGTGTAGGGAAAGTGGGAAGGGTAGGGGAAAGGTAATAAGGGAAAGGAAAAAAATATGAGAAAATGAAAAACTGGAAATGAAGTGATTGTAAAGGGGGAGGGAGGAGGGGTGAAGGGAGGGCAGGGACAAGAGGAAAAAATGAGAACCAAGACCTGTCATGTAGAGGTACAAGATCCCAATGATGAAGGTAACTGTACCCTGTACCTAAAATGTACCAATAAAACTCAATGAGGCAAAAATAAATAGATAAAGAAAAAAAAAAAAAAAGACTACAGAAAGCTAAGAAAGATTCAGAGCAATCCAAGTCTTAAATCAAAGACCCAGGGGCTAGATCTTGAAAATTTTTAAATCTTCATGTGGTTTCTAGTTCCAAAATGGCCATTTTTAGGATTCTATAATAGGAGTGAAAGCTCTAGGGTTAAACAGGACTTTCATATCTGTCACATTTAAGAAAGCAAAGCCAGGGAACCATATGAAAAATTATGCATAGGTTTATTACTCTCACTTAACTTGAAGAAACAGTTCTACTATCCTTCTTACCTATTAAATTCTTTGTAGCCCTCAAGTGAAGTGCTGAATCTTGTGGTGATCCTTACAGAACTAACTGTTCCTTTTCTTGAAACTTAGCTATTTAGGAAATAATGCTAACTTACAAACAATGGTACAAAAGGAGTGCTTAACCCCTGACAATGAAAAACTGCACAAAAGTGCTACATGGGAACAACAACACAGCTAAGGAAAAAGGAAGAAGCAAGGAAAAATGTCCATGCCACCAGAAGTGATTTTTCTAGTGGGACTCAGGATACCAAGAAGACAGGTCCAGGTCTACTTCTGGGCATGAGAGGAGCGTCAGACCACGCTGTGGCCACATACTTGCCTCCATCTTGTCAGCGTGCATGCGCACCAGCCGCTGCACCCGCACCTTCTTCCCAGTCCTGGTGTTATAGATGGTGTCACCCTTCTTCAGCTCTCCCTGGTAACTGCGGACATAAGTTAACTGTCCAAATCGACCTGCCTAGAAGTCAAGGTTGGGTACAGCAGAAAGCATTGGAAGAAACAAGATTAACATTTGAAGCAAATTATTCCCTTCTAATTTCAGTAAATTCTTTTAATACACATTTGTTTGCTGCTACACATGAAGCACTATGAACAAAAATAAAATCACTTAGATGGTTGCTGTTTAGCCACCTATTTGGTGTCACAATCTAAGACACTTCTTAAATGTCCTCGAAAATAAGTTACCGGAAAAAATTTTAACTGTTTAAGTGTCCCTTGGCCTTCTAGTACTGTCTCGTAAGCTCAGCTTATATATGAAACAAAAATGAGGTAGAATGGCTGAAAAGAACACAAAAATATCTTTAGAAGTATACCACTTATCTAAAGTTACTTTTGATAATTATGTAGAAAATAATAGAGTTCTGTGAATGACTAAACAGGCTAACAATGACTAATTAGATGTAAATTTAAAAGTTGCCAATTCTTAATATGTTAATTATGCACTTAATACCACAGCAATTTAAATCCCAACTGAAATTTTTAAGTAACTGAATAGTGATTTTAAAATTCATTTAGAGGAATATATAGGTAAAAAAAATTTTTCAAAAACTATGATAATAAGAAAGTAACTCTGATATAAAAATATTAAATGCTCAAAAATTCAACACAAATTAAGCAAAGCGTAAATAGCTAAAGTGTAAAATACATTTGTTAATAAATAAGTAAAGGAAATATGACAAATTGATGGAAAAGAATAGGACTGTTCATAAAGTGATAGCTGGTGTTCTATTTGGAGGCAGAGAAAGATACATTAAAATTCCACCTTGGGCCGGGGATTTAGCTCAGTGGTTCGGTGGCCTGCCTTGCAAGCGTAAGGACCCGAGTTCAATCCCCGGTACCCACCCCCCCAGAAAAATTACAAAACAGAAAAAACAGCATATAAATATATGTGAAAACATTCTTTTTAGAAATGATGTAAGTTGACACACATGACTATTAAATCAGTGATCATTTTTATGTAATAAGACAATACTAATATAAAGATTTCATCAAAGTGACCTACCACATTACTTCTGAGAATGTGAAAGTAATCGAACAATATAAACCATGAAATACTATAATACTGTAATATTCTATACTCAATAATCACTGGCAATTGCAAACAATTTTGGGAATCGAAAAAATAGTCCTACATGCATATTTTTAAAGCTACATGAATAAAAATTTCACTGCAATGTTATATCTAGTTTTCAATGTTATTTCTAGTTTTCCTCATTTGAGGATATTATAAATTTTTTTAAATGGGGAAAAAAATCCAAAAGTAATTCTACCACATAAACAAACTACTTTTAACACTTTCAACATATCCACATGAAGCCAGGCAAGGTAGCACACACCTGTAATCTCAGGAGGCTGAGGCAGGAGGATCACTGTGAGTTTGAGACCAGCCTGGGCTACACAGTGAGTTCCAGGTCAGTCTCAACTACATAGTGAGACCCTCTCTCAAAAAAACAAACAAACAAACAAAACAAAACAAAAAAAACATATCCACATGGATCTCACTTAAAATATTTTGAACAGGAATAACAACCTAACAACAATAAATCCAGTGCCCAATATGCCTGAAGCATCTGTAGCTCTAGAGAATAAGGAAGTATTCAAAAAAGTACTATGTTGGAAGATGTCAGAAGAACACAGGAACTAAGTGAAAGAGCTCCCAAAAGCTAAACCTGGCCAATTGAAGCAACAAAAATAACATACAACTGGATTATAACTCAAAGTATAAAGTAAGTAATATCTACAAGTTCACAGTGATATGATTGACTAAAGAAATAATTCAATGAGGAAGGAGACAAATCTCCCATACAGAATAACTCCAAGTAGATTAAATACATACAGTTGCCTTAGGGAGGGAAAGTATTATTTCCCACCCCTTAAGTGTGGGTTAACAATGTTGCCTTCCTTCTAAAGAGTGCACTAAAAAAGGTGGACAAGGTGAGGAGTAACTTTACAGCAGAGAAATCTGACAAACACTGCCAGTCATGGGGTCAAAGTTACATTAACAGTGATGAGCCATGGTGAAAGTCTGTGCCTTTGGTACAATGTGACAAGAATGACACTTCACCTCTGTGGTTATCTTCCTATGAACACACGATCACAATCTGATCATGATGGGAACATCAGAAAAATGCATGGGACATTCTATGCAACATGGCAATGTCATGAGAAACAAGGAAAGCCTAAGAAGCTGTAACAGAAGGTCTAAGATCCCAATGATGAATGGCACTGTATTGTATACCTAAAAAGTGCCAATTAACTTGATGAAAAAAAAAAGAAACTGTGACAGTCTGGAGGAGCCTAAGGAGACAAGATAACTCAATGTAACATGGTACATGGATGGACTACTGAGATAGAAAGGTGACAAAGCAAATACTAAGGAAATCTTAGTGTGAACGGGGTGTGGATTTGTGAATAATGATAGTATATCAACATGGAGCCATTAATTATGACAGTTCATTAATAAGAAATCTGGGAAAAGGATATATAGGAATTCCCTGTACTATTTTTATAACTTCTAAGTATCTAAAATAACAACTTCATTAAAAAGAAAAAACCACAGGTATCTTTCCATGTCAAAAAATAAGCATCTCAACATAACTTTTAAAGTCTGAATAATGTTCCACTGTGAGATGTATCTCAGTTTCTTTACTCCAACTGCAATCAATATCTTGGCAGTTTTAAAAGTACGAATTTATTTTTGTAAGCCAAGATAAGATAAGCAAATTGATACTACCTTTCATTACCCTCCATTAGTTTCTTGGAACAAATTTATAGAAGTAGACCCACTATTACTATAATAGTAAAGACCAGGAAAAATATAGACATCCAATAAGCAAAAATTTTAAGCAAATTATGGCATGTCTACCTAAGAAAGAGCCGGGGATTTAGCTCAGTGGTTATGCCGCCAGCCTCATAAGTACAAGGTCCTGAGTTCAATACCTGGCACCAAAAAAAAAAAAAAAATCCTTACATCACAGGACCATTTAGGGCCGGGGATTTATCTCAGGGATGCTGCTACCTGCCTTACAAGTGTAAGACCCTGAATTCAATCACTGGTACCAAAACAAACAAAAAAACAAACAAGTGCACAAGAAAATATGATAATGCAACTGAAAAAAATCTAAACTATACTATTTATATAAACACAGACCATTTCCATTATATTAAATGAAAAACGCAGAATAAAATTTATAGATAGTGTGTTTTATGTAAAAATTTTTATTTTAAAGCAGCAAAGAGAGCCAGGAGTGGTGCCACACACGTATAATCGCAGCACTCAGGAGGCTGAGGCAGGATTGCCACAAGTTCAAGGCCAGCCCAGACTACAGAATGAGTTCAAGGACAGCCTGAACTCTGTAGCAAAACCCTGTCTCAAAATAAAAACAAAAACAAAACAGCAAAGAGAAGAGACAAGAGAGTGTATCTCCTCTAACAAGAAACTAGCACCTTAGGGTTAGCACTTCAGAAATTCTTTATCAATTTTTCTACTTTTTCTATTTTCCAAATTTTTCAGGGTATAATTATACAGACACTGGAATACACTGGAAAGCAACTTACCTCCAGTTTGAAAGCCAGGCCTACAAATGAGTGGGAACTGTCTCTTTTGGAGTTCATTAGAATTTTGGTTTTCTCTCGCGAGTCACTTAAGAATCAAAGAAAAATAAATCTATGAGATATAGGGTTATGACAGTTGATGTTTCTTTTATGCCAATCTACTATAACTACATTATCTGAGAAAAAAACATGTGTGTTAACTAGTCCTGACCTCACACACAAGTAAAATTTCACTGAAACAGACCAATGAGAATTCCTAGGTCTTAGTTACTATGAAAGGACCAGCACAGACTGAAAAACAGAAGTGGTCTGGTAGAGCAAAAAAAAAAAAGAAAAGAAAAGAAAGCGAAACATGGTGGCGCGCATCTGTACTCTCGGCCCTCTGGGAGGCTGAGGTAAGAGAACTGCAAGTTGGATTCATGCTTGGGAAACTTAACGACCTAGTGAACCCAGTCTCAAAATGAAAAAAACAGAAACAAACAAACAAAACACGTATAAAAGAAAAAGTGCTAGAGATGCAGCTTAGTGCAAAAGTCCTATCCTCATTTGGGAAGGGAGTAGGGAGTACTGAGAACGTTTTTTAAAAGTTTGTTCCTTAATGCTTTTTAAAGGAAAAAAAAAATATGACTAATCAGCTGGTCTCAATAAGATGTTCTATTGATATAAATGTTGACAGCAAAACAAATCATCCTTATAACTCACAAATAATACAGGATACAAAAATTGGTACAGTGAATATTTTCCTATATACGAAAATTATCACTCAACTAAAAATGGTCAATTTTTATAAATTATGAAAACAATTACAAAATTGCCAGAACTACCCTTAACTGCCTTCATGGTGCATTAAGTATTATTTCTGTATGAGCCAAGATTTAATTGCCAAGACTTACTCCTCCTGATTGAGAAGAGCATAATTCTGGACTTCAGATGGATTTGGGAGGTATTCTAGAACAGCATCCAAAAGGGGCTGAACTCCTTTGTTCTTTAAGGCACTTCCCAGAAAAACAGGAGTAAATGATCTACTTAAAGTAGCTCTTCGAATTGCAAGCTACAAAAAAAAGAAAGAAAAATCAATGCTTAATTAATGTTAACATTATATTTTGTGTTTCAGGCCGAGTATAACGCAACATATGAATAAAATAAACTTATGTGTTTGGAGTGCTGGCTCTAGTGGAAACTAAAATTAGAACCCAACAATTTGAAGCCAAAATACAAAGGAAACAAAAGTCATTTTCTTTTTCTGGGCCTGGAAGTGATTTACTATACACGTGCTTTCAATACTTTTAGAACTGCTAATTTTCAATTCCGCTAAAACAGTACATTGTATACACAGAAAATAAGGCACATGTAACAGTGCAAACTGTATGCTTGTACCTGTGTGAAACCAAGAGAAAGATAATTTATATATATATTTTAAAGTTCCTGGAAATGCACACCAAGAACTGTTCAGTGGCAACCTGTTTTAGGGAGAGGGCAGAGAACTAAACAGATGGGAGAAGAAAGTAGCAAACCTTCATGTTTTGTTTTGTGGTAACCGAGACTGAACTCAGGGCCTTAACACTGAGCTACGTCACCTCCCTATTTTTCCTTTTTGTTTTGCAACAAGGTCTCACTAAGTCATTAAATTGCTGTTGAACTTGATTCTTCTACCTCAGCTTCAGAAGTGCTGGGATTACAGGGGTGTGCTACCATGCCCAACTGGGAGCTTTTAATACATACACATTTTGAAAATATTTAAACCATATGAGAGTACCAGCTACTAAAAACATTTTGGGGGCGGTACTGGAGATCAAACTCAGGGTCTTGCATTTGAGAGGCAGGTGGTGGCAACCACTGAGCTAAATCTCCAGCCCAATTTTTTTTCTTTTTAAAAGAACATACACTCAGGAAAGCAGAAAGTACAAATGACTCATAAACCAAAGAACATGACCATAGCAGCCTCTAAACCAAGGATCCTAGTCCCACACCAAACCTCCAGAGAGCTCTATTAATGTGGTCTGCAAGTTGAGCAGACCTCAGAAAGCACATGGCAGAGCTTTAGCTGTAACAGCTGGAAGGGGCCAACAACAGGGCTGGGCCATAACAGAGCACAAATATGTAGGCAGCATACAATTATTTCTCAGGTCTAGTGAAAAAACTCGTTAGCCCCAAAAAGTTTACAGCTAAATATATATACCCACAATTTCTAAGCATCATCACAATTTAAAGTAGGATAATAAGAAGCATAAAAAGGGGGAAATATGAAAGGAAAATAAGCAATTATTATTTGGTACTATCTTTTGCTAGATCTCTAACCACTCAGGCTACCACAGGCCATTTGGTCACACCGACTTTCCACCTCCAATATGCAAACAGGGATATACAGTAAACTTAGCACACTTATTTTACATCTATAAAACAAACACAAGAGGGTGGTAGATAAATGGAGAAAAGGAAAAAGTAAAGTGATCCTTAAAACAGTTTACCAAAAAGTTTCCTTTTTTTATAAGAAATAATTTCATACTAGAAAGCAACTGCCTTTACACTGGCCCAATAAAATACCCAACCACAATTCAGAAAATAAAACATTCCCATGTATTCTGTGCAGCGAAGAATAAGTACAGCAGGATTGAAACTTTCCATAGAAAGGTCTGCTCACAAGGCTGGCCATTAGCTAGGAACAGGGAACCTGGATTTCAGAAGAAGTCTCACAATTCTCAGAAATGACAAGAATGGTTCACCGTGCTTACACTGTTTGTACAATGTGATGTGTGCTAAACTACTGCTTTCCATGTGTCTGATTCATTATCGATACCTTGGGTAAAATGTCTTATATCTACCTGATCTATGCTAAGTGCACCAAGTGGTTTGGGAAAATCAACATCAGGTTTTCTTTTTTTTAATGATGGTAAAAATACATCAAAGATAAGAATTTACCATTTTAACCATTTTTAATTGTTTCATTCAGCAGCATGGAGGACATTCATAAAGTTGTACAACCATCCCACTATCCATCTTCTGAATTTTCTCATCATCCCCAAATAAACTATATCCATTAAGCAAGAACTACCTATTCAACGCTCCACTACAACCCCTAAAAACCACCATTCTACTTTCTGTCTCTATGAATCTGGCTATCGTAGGTAACTCAAATAAGTGGCATCATAAAATAGTTGTCCTTTCAAAATTTGGCTTATTTCATTCAGAATGTCTTGAAAGTTTAACCAGGTTGTAGCATATATCAGAATTTTATTCCCTTTTAGAGCTAAAAAATATCCCTTCGTATGTATATACATTTTACTCAGTCAGTCATTAATAAACATATGGGTTATTTTTTATGTTTGGTTACTGTGAAGGGTGCTACTAAACCACCTATTTGAGGCCGTTCTTTCTCTTGGGCACTCCTTCCAGTGTGTGATCCCGGACCTCCAGTTTCATTTTCTAAGGGGCTGCCACACCGTTTTCTACAGTGGCTGCACTCACCTCCCCACCAGCAGTACACAGGGGTTCTAACTTCTCCATACCCTTGTCAACAGTAGTTGTTCTGCATTTGTTTTTCCTAAGACCCTTCCTCAAATGGTTTTGATCTGCAATGCAGAGCATCCCTTCATACACTACCTATCTGTAGTTCCTATCTATATCTTGTTTTGGAGAAATGTTCATTGAAGAACTACCTGTCTTAGGGAGGAATCTTCTCTTTGTTTTTATAATGATGAGCAATCAAGTAAAAGAATCTGTAAGGCTTTCTGCTATGTTTCCAAACATTATTGCAGTGTAACTACCAACATTTAGTCTGTAATCATTCACCAATCTCATTTCTTAACCTGTCTTGTCAATGTAACTTTATTTATATTTTTAATACACCTAACAGGATGATGGCTTTTTTTTTCCTCATAACTCACTACTTAAAAAAAAAAGTAATATGGCAGGTCAAGTATTTTTCAGGGATGCTAATTATGTTACACAAACTTATTCAGATTTCATTAATAAAGCCAGTGCATAAAAGCATCATTTCCCTTTCCACACACACACACACACACACACACACACTTTTGTTAATATAAGACTTATTTTGAGAGCACCTGCCTTTAAATCAGAAATTGAAGGGATTTTTTCTTCTAGGAACAGTTCACCAAGCTGCTCGTCTGAATTGGCAACACACTCAATCAGCTCCTGCCGATGATCAGCTGCCACCGCCTTCAATTCAGCTGGGATCTCACCATAGCTAACAATCTGACTGAAAAGACAGACGTTTTATTTTAACACTCTTGGGATATTTAATTAGATATATAGAGCACCAATGAAAAACATACAATTAATAGCTAAAACAGAGCTCTGATTATTTGCATTCAAATGGCAGGGAGATACTGTGTATCTTTAAGGACAAAAATACTTAAACAGGAAAAGTAATATGCTCAAGGTTATACTACTAGTAAACAGAACCAAGATTCAAAACAGCCCTCGATAATGAGAAAATGATAGTACCCTTAATTTTGTAACAGACATATTCTATTTTTCACCATGTAAAGTTTTGCAGAGGAGAATAATAAATGTCCTAATAATATACTTTTATAATGACCAAAACAATGGGTTGGGAAAATATCAACTAAACTAAAAATTAAAATTCTTTTAGTATAGCTATAGGTTTTTACAGTATTCAAATAAGAAAACATACAAAGTTTAGAAAATCATCTAAGACACTTATTTCACAGAGAGCACTAAATTAGCTAATCATCACCTCAGATGAAGTAGCTTCTATTATTTATATTTTCAAATGACGAAAGAAACTTAAACAAGCAAAGGAACTTAACCAAAGTTAAACTACTAGTAAATAGAATAAGATTCAAAGCCAACCTGGCTAAAGTCCATCTGAACTCTTTAAAATTCATGTCAGAGTGCTTTCCAAATACATATACAGTGCTCTGCGGCTGGTGGAATGTATATCTAGAAGTCCCACCTGTGTTCTCATGTTTAAAAGCTTCAACTTTAGAAACATGTGCCCTGATAATTCTTGGACAGAGAATTCATTCATTCATTTAAAAATTTTTTTTGAGTTCTTATCATGCATCAAGAAGTTCAAAGGGCTGAGGACATGGCAGTGGAAAAAGGAGAAAAATAAAACCACAATGATGGTCTTACATTCTAAGGAGTGAAAAATAGATGCTGTCAGGACTCAGTCAGACAAATAGCAAGAGAAACACTTTATCTCCTGGACAGCCTCCATCATTTTTCTGTCTACAAGCTGGAGGATCAGACAAATTTTACAGTTCACTGATCACAATGCCAGGTACCCACCCGTCAGATCTACAATCCCAATTCCACAGCAGAGAAAAGAAACCCCTCAGCAAGTACCTCTCAGACACTTTTTAAAAATCACCTTTAGAGAATATTCTTCCAGGCACATTTCAAACAGATACTACCTATGCTTAAAGAAATTATCCTTTCTTTATTATTTTTTTAAAATATAAAACTTATTTTTTTGTAATTAGTTTTATTGGTACATTTTAGATATACATAATGATCATATTCATCATAGTGATTTTGTACCTGCAAATGATGTATCTTGATTCTTTTTTCCCCAATCCCCCCCCTCCCGTTGATTCCCCCCTTCCTCTCATTTAAAAAATTTTAATAGTGTATTTTGAGCACTTACCCAAAGTCTCCATCAAAATAGATGGCTCGTTCCTCAAGAAGATCTATAATACCTTTAAAATTACCCTCCAAACCAATGGGTATTTGCATAAATGCTGCATTATGATTTAGTTTAGACCTGAAAAATAAAAGTACACTAGTTTATCTCTTTTCTTCTCTCAAATTCCTTTTGAAAGGACAAACATAAAAACAGATCAATAGCAGAGATTGTAGACATGCACTAGCAGGTCAAAATGAAAATACAAAGCTGCTGAGAACAAACTGACAACCAAATGCAAAGAGGACAGGAAGACAGAACCCCACTTGGTCAATAAAAAACACTAGAAGGGCTGGGGATTTAGCTCAGTGGTTCTGCTGTCTGCATTGCAAGCGCAAGGTCCCAAGTCTGACAGGTACCAAAACAAACAAAGAAAAAACACTCTCAAATATATTTTCTCATCAGATCCCTTGACCATGCCATCAAAAGCTGAAGGAAGAACAACTAGTTGAGTGGCTGGCCAAGAAATTAAAGGACAATAAAATACCTGGGCCCACAGATCAACTGAGAGCGCAAAACTAAGCAGAACTATGCGAAGAGAGAGAGCTTTTATATGAAACCTCTTGGAATGGGTTGCAGAGTCAGACACTCATCATCAGCCTCAACAAGATGCAACCACTGAACACAAACTGCTTACCAGCAGAGATTCTCTCTCACTACAGAAGAAATATGCTCCAGCTACCAAAACTTTAGATCACCATTCATAACTCGGACAGAGACCTAAGATTCACTAAATATGTGAAGGTAACCAATAGCTTGCAGGAGAAACGTGAGTTCAAGAAATAGTACTAACTTCCAGGAAGAGAATCACTGGAGGAAAAGAAGTAAAAATCAAAAATTTGAGAATTACCTCTGTTTAAAAAGTGTTGCAATAAAAGAGTTTATAGAAATTAATTACATAACTTCAAGTTGGTTTTTTTTTAAACAGACAAGCTAAATAACAGGAAAGACAAACTAATAACAAATTTATGTGCAAGAATATTAACCTCAAGAATTCTCTCATGGCCCCGTGCAAAATGAAGCAACAGATACCTGAAAAAGAATACAGAAAAAGGTACAGAAAAGTAGGCCAGATTCAGAAGTTCTAAAATCAGTTTGATGAGTTACGAAATGAGAAAACAGATAAATATGAATCAAATAATGTTCAAAATAATCAAAAAATGTTGAAAGAGAATGTTGGAATTCAGGAAGCCAGTGGAAAGAGTTCATCTACTGACAAAGAGAAGTAAAATAAAAGCAAAAAGCGAGATTTCAATTTTACCAAGAAATATTACAAATATCAAAAAACGAAAAACAGCATTTTCACTTTCTCAAACACATCACTTCCCTAAGTTTTGGTTTTCTTGTCATTAGATACATCACTTTTACCCTACCCACTCCCACAGACATTACTACCTACATCCAGCAGCTCTGCCCTATGGATCTTGAGCAGTAACTCTATGGATATCCTTGCTTCTCTGCAAACAGTGAACTGTGAACCAACAGCTCACTCTAAGTTTTTGTCCCCCTTTGGTACCGGGGATCAAACTTGGATCCTTGCATTTGCGAGGCAGGGGGCAGAACCACTGAGCTACATCCCCAGCCCTCTAATCTTTAAAGGGTAAGTGAAATGCACTGTGCAAATGTAAAATGCTGGAAGTATCACTGGGTTAGATCTGGTACAAAGAAAGAGGTATTGCTGTTCTAGCAAATACATTATCTTCTCAAAGTGAGGCATACTACTTACGAGCATTAATTAATATCCCTCAAAGATTAAAAGGAAAAAGATCCTCCAGGTTTGTCTAAATAAAATGCCAAATGTTTCTAGAATCTACTCTAGATTACAACATCTCTAATATACCAGTGAAAACTGTTAACAGTTTTCTGAAGTCATCTTCAAACTCCCTAAAATTTAAATTAGATTCTCCTCATTTTACAAACAGTAACTGGTAAAACTGTACCATAAACCAAACTACTGAACTCAGTGGCTCCATTTATTAAGTTACATAAATAAGCTTTTCAATGTGGAGAAATTTAAGGATAAAGTTTAATAATATTGAATTAATCATCCCTCGGGATATAAAGTTTGCCTCTGTTCTTTCTGACACTCAATACCTCATTTGCTGCAGGGCCCTTGCTGGGTTGGAGCCCAATCGGTCCAATTTGTTAATGAAAGTTAAAAACGGAACATTGTAGCGCTTCATCTGACGATTAACAGTCATGGTCTGACACTGTACCCCTCCAACCGCACAGAGAACAAGGACTGCACCATCCAACACTCTTAGGGCTCTTTCAACTTCTATTGTGAAGTCCACATGGCCTGAAAGAGACAAAGTAGCACGTGAGGATTTTGAAAAGCAGTTTGAATTTTTAATACACACACTATTAAGTTTTTGTGGCTCTGCTAATTATATATGTCTTCTAATTAGAATGTGGATTCCTCAGCCCATGAGTATCATTCACCCACCATCAAGTCCAGGGTCCAAAAAGATGAGTTCTAAAAAGTATCAGGCGGCCAGGGATTTAGCTCAGTGGTTCCACTGCCTGCCTCACAAGCGCAAGGACCCAAGTTCGATCCCCAGTACCAAAAAAACAAAAAATAAAGATAAAAAGTACGAGCATAGAGAATTGCATAGGCAATTCTAAAGTCAAATGGAATATCTAAAAAGAAAGAACCTTCCCACTTAACTTGTTTTCATTATTTTTGAAGGAAACCACACAAAGACAAAATGCTCTAGATCCCATATGCATCTTCTCTAATAGGAATGCAGTATTACCTCTTCACCTGATACTCAAAAATTGGGTCACAGTAGAACAAAGAACTAAACCTGCTTTTGCCAAAATAAGTTACAAGAGGGCTGGGGATTTAGCTCAGTGGCACTGTGCCCACCTTGCAATCACAAGGTCCTGAGCTTAATTTCACATACAAAAAAAAAAGATGATCCAAAATAAGTTCCAACAAATCCAAGAGTCTAACGCACCAGGAGTATCTATAATGTTGATATTAACATCTTTCCACATGGTATAGGTGGCTGCTGACTGAATAGTGATTCCTCGCTGTCTCTCTAGTTCCATGGAATCCATGACGGCACCAACTCCATCTTTACCTTTCACCTAAACACAAACATAGCAATTCAGATTTCTCTGTCCTTGTATCTCAAGAAAAATATTCACTGAAATGGAATTAAAACACAGACTTACACATGTCCAGATAAAAATAATTATCAAACTATACCACCTCATAAAAACAGATACAGGAACACAGGTTTTGCCCCGTCTTAATTACCACTGCTTGCTCACTGCCGCCCTCCGGAGATGTTAGGTCGATGCAGTCGCTCTGGTCTTGGAGCCAGCCGCGCATCCTCACCCCTACTCTTACCCACCAAACTCGTTAGTCCCTGAGAACACACCTTTTCCAGCTCTGCTCCATGTGCACTGTGAGGCATGAGTGGGAAGGAGGCCTTTAAATCACATGATTTAACAATGTGTTCTTCAACCAGAGAAATATTTTGAAGTGAAGAGTTGTTAGTAATACAGTGATATCCTCAGAAGTTTCAAGGTTTTTAAAAATATTTTTTCTGACATGCATTTTAACTGAGTTCATATATATCATTTAAACCCATTTTTTCATTAACATGACAAACACTGATCCATCCTTAATAGCATATGAAGACTATTTTAATAATTGTTTAATGTGTGCCATAACTGGCTGGGGATTTAGCTCAGTGGTTCTGCCTTCTAAGCACAAGGTTCCAAGTTCAACCCCCAGTACAAAAAAAAAGTATGCCATACTGACTTAACATTTCCAAAGGACAATCTGTTCAGGATAGTTATAGTGGTGGCCTCCACGTGGACTACTCAGACTATTCCAAGCCAATGTCAGCTACCCACCCTGTGCATGTGACTTCGGTTAAAGAACTACTGCTACCATTGTTCTAATCTTTCAGGTTTTGTGAAATGTATTCAACCCTAACTATGAAACAATCAAAATCAAGCTTTAATTAATCTGGAGTTGGCCACTGATGATGGAATCACCTCATGCATCTGTGCGATTCTGCCAGTGTAGTAAAGCACCCGTTCTGTTAATGTAGTTTTCCCAGAATCAATGTGAGCTGAGATTCCAATATTTCGGATTTTTTCATTAGGAATTATCCCTGATGAACACCATCGGCAGAAATTCCCATTAATCTAAAAACAAAATAAGAGCTCAATTCAATGCACTTTTTATGAGACAGCAGGCAATTAAAATGTGAATGGTGGCCATCTTTCCTCCAAAGAATCTTAACGGACGTGAGAAAGGCTGGAAAAGCAGAAGGTGAAATGTTTTAAACTTGCAACTCCTATAACAACAGCAGAGACTACAAAAGAAAACAAGATATATTCTTTAAAATTAATTAATTAAAATAAAATGGGACCAACACCATTCCAACTTATGATTTGAAATTACACACTGAGGCTGACAAAAATGGGAAAGAGCCTAAAAACTGGTTTAATAGGAAGCATAAACCTTACCTCAAACTTTACGTTTTTACCTCAGTGCCTTACTGACTCTGGCAAGGGTCTTTGTGGACTTATCTGCCATATGCAGTGCTGACAGCAGCTCCAAGACAGCACCCACCCCCAGAAGGTTTCAAATTTCTTTCTCATAAAAACAATGAAGTGTTTTTTCAAAACTTTACTAAATGAGAGAAGCTGTATTTTATATAGACATAATATATACCTCTCCCTGCAGAAGTGCACGCCCAAACCGCACTGCTGCCATTTCTGAGAAGAGGCGAAAGAACTTGGAAAAGGTGACTATTAGATGAAACGTCTGCTTCAAAAATACAGCTGATTGGCAACATGACCGAAGAAAAGTACTGTGATTTAAGCACTAAATAACCAGGATAGGCTGAGAAAGGGCAGTCACTGACATAACAAATCAGAAGCCCCAGGTTCGGCCCTGGAGACTCACTTTTCTGCTTGACCCTCACTCAAATAACTTCTCTTGCGATATACAATATAAAAAAAAGTACAAATGAAGGGCCCGCCCAACCTCCCCGGGCACTGAGAAGCTGCTCCTGGATGACGGGCGGACGTGCAGGTAGGCAGGAACTCTCCAGCACCGAGGCAGGACGGCTCGTGGTTACAGCTGTCGGCAGGAGGTCCCGGGCAGGACCCTCGCTCGGCCTCGCAGGGCCCCATACCTGCTTCCTCTGCCAGCCCAGGGATGCAGGGATCCGAAAGAGCGGCCGGTGACCCAGAGCCACGGCCGCGGCGGACCCCAGCATTCTCATAGCCAGAGCAAAAACGCGGAATCCCGCCGCTCAGAGCGAACACTGCACCAGTTCTCAGCGCCGAGTGCTCAAAGTCACGCCGGCTACAAGGGCCGGGAGAGCACTTCCGGGGCGAAGGACGCGGAGGCGGAGAGAAGCGGCCAAAGGAAGTGGAATCTCCGGACCCAAGCGCAGCGGCGCCTCCGCCGCACGCGCGCCCTCTACTGCTGTGGAGGACAAAGTGCAGCCGCCTTGCTGAGCTCTTCTGCCACCCCGGAAGTCGTTACCTTTGTAAGGGGGAGGTGTTCCTTCATGGTTTTAAAATGTTCCCTGTGTATAACAATGTAGACTCTAAACATGCTTGTTTTGCCTGATACAAGAACTGTTTTGAACAGAATTGAAGTAAAAAAATAATCAAATTACAGTACAGTATTACAAATATTAAAAATAATTGTCCGTAGGACGTTCTTGGAAGATAACGTGAAAAAAGTAGATAAACTATGAATCACAATTTTTCTCATTTCTTGCTTTTGCTCAGGGTCAGACTAGCTTTACATACACCCAGTCCCTGTGGGAGACCACATCCTTGATGCTTCCACTTGGATGTCTTAGAAGCATTTTAATTTAACATGTGCAAAATTGGGCTTATATTTTCCCCAAAGCCTTAGTCCAGCAGTCTTTTCATCCCAACGTGGACACTCCGTTCTTCGAGTTATTCTAGCCAAAGATGTCGACACCCTACAGATGCCACATGCAAAAATATATCAGCATGGCCCTTTCTCCACGGAATTATCGTACCGGCTTCTTAACCGCTGTCTCTGCTTCTACTCGTTCTGCCTTTTGGTCTATTTTCAACGTTGTAACTATAATGATCCTATTAAATCGTACCAAGTTGTCTCTCTGCTGAAAGTACTCCATCCAGTGAATTAATTACTGTTATCTCTGCGTTAGTGTAAATTCAGTGTTTTTTATAACTAAAGACTCTGAAATGGGTTTCCCTCCAACCCACGAAAGAGCCCAGGAGGCCATGCTTGAGCAGTTTTTCACTTCCTCCTCCTTTTGCCCCACACTGGCCTCCTTGCTGATCCTCACCTTACGAAGTATGGTTCTTTACTCTCTTCTCACTTTTCAAATGGCATCGACTGATGCGTTCTCTACCCAACCCTGCTAAATCAAGCCCCTTTATTGTCATTCTTGTTCATCTCAAATATATTCAAACATTTTACAAATCTGTTTATTGTCTGATTCTCCCAAAGAGGATCTGAAAAACTAAAATTTTAGTTACACATTTGGTCCTTAAAACTACTAGTACTAGTATAATAATTTTATACGATCAAAATCCCTTTAAAAACATCTGGATTATAATTTTATCTAAACATTTTACATTTTGTGTTCTTACACAATTTGTGTAGTGATTAATTACTTGATTTCTGACATCAATTGGAAAATTTAGAATGTCTCCATCGTGAAATGTTCAGTCTTAGTTTTATGCCAACTAGAATATTTTATTAGCACTAATTTTGTATAATAAAACCTGAAAGGAGACATATAGTTGCTTTTAAATATTAATTCACTACAGTTTTCTCAAATTCATCTGCTTATCAGAAATATTTGTGATTAAGGATATAGCTCAGAAATAAAACACTTGGCTAAAATGAAAGCTTGGGTCAATCTGCAGAGAGAAAGAAGGCACTTTTTTTTTTCTTTTTGCAATGCCAGCGATTGAAACCAGGTCTTGTTCATGATAGGCAATGCTCTATCACTGAGCTATACCTCCAGCCCCTGCTTTTTAAAAATATGACTTATAAACCATATATTCATAATCATTACATATTTCAAAGCTTTTAAATTAAATTCATTTATCTACATTCTTTCAACAAAAGCAGCACAGATACGAATTGTTGAGGCAAAGAAATTACCCAGAGTTCAATCAAAAAAGAGAAAGAAGCTGGGCATGATGGTGCATGCCTGTAATCCCAGCGCTCGGGAGGCTGAGGCAGGAGGATCACTGTGAGTTCGAGACCAGCCTGGGCTACACCAAGAGTTCCAGGTCAGTCTCACTAAGTAGTGAGACCCTATCTCAATCCCCTCCCCCCCAAAAAAACAACAAAGAAAGAGAAAGAGGTGGAAAATATGAAAAGATGAATAGATACAGGGGATGCTATTTCTCTACCCACATCAAATTCAATGTTTATTCTCTCTTCAATTTAGTTTTGATATTTAATCCATCCACTGTGATACTTTGACTTTTTCAGATATTTTTGTCTATTTGGACTAGATATTTCTGTTTTACAGATATAAAGGCTAAACTTTTAATGCCAGTTTATTTTCCACTTCTAAAAGTTCTATTTGGTTCTTTTCAACTTCACTTAGTCTTTATGGTCTCTTGTTTCCTGCTCAAATTTTAATGTTTTTTTATTTCCTTTAAAATATTGATCAAATTTTCTGTGCCAGATAATTCTTATATAGCATTATTTCTATATCCATTCTTTGTAGATACTTGTTATTTGCCTGTTTTATGACTTTCCTTTGAGCAGATTTTCCTGCAGACTTTCTATGATGAAAACCACCCCGTTCCATAGAAGTGAGCCATATTCCAATGGCTAAGTCTTACTGTCACTAAAGTAAAATTCTCTGCAACTGCAAAGAAACTAGGACTCTGATGTCACTCAAAGGGGACAATGACCACAAAAGAAGGATCGTGATTTTGCTCCTAAGCAGAAATATTCTCGTTCCATGTCGAAATGGGAGATGCTATCTATATGACTGCAATTCAAGAGGTGGAGCTCCAGAAGCACCAGAAAGCTTGGAATTTTTTATACCAGCATTACCACAGTAACAGGTAATAACTTCCAGTTGTGTAAGGGTGCACTTTTGGTGGATAGAGTTTTTAAGACAGAAAATGTAAACAAGACCAAAGTTTTTCACTATCATATCACAGATAGGGTCCAGAGAATGGTCAGGAACTCTTTATAACCTAAAGAATAAAGGCTAGTTTTATTTGACATTAAGGTATTAAAATATAAGGTGTGATTAAAAACTAGAACATTTAATGGACAAGGATTTAGCACAGTGTTTCCGCCACCTGCCTCGCAAGCACAAGGTCCCAAGTTCCATCCCTGTACCAAAAATGAAAACAAAACAAACTAGAAGACTGAAATTTAAAATTTTTATTATAGTAAAAGACACACATTCCCATTCATTGCCCTCAAAACACTCCCCTTGCTTTGAACAGACCTATTATTCGTGCCACTTTCCGAAATAGTTCTGCAAATTCTCTTTCGTATCTTTACAAGGTGTGGCAAAAAATACAGCGAATGCTGATGCTGGATACCATCCCACAGAAAGGCAGGCTGATAAAAACATCACAATGTGTCCTCACCTGCCTTGTTCATTGGATCTGGCCCAGAGTGACTTCTGGCTCTTCCCCAAAATCAAAGTGACCACGAAAAGTAAACATTTTGAATCAGTTCAGGACACTGAGGCAGCTAGGACAATGTCACTAAAAACTCAGGAAAGAGGATTTGTGGGAAGCAATTCTAGATGATTTGGGGAAAGAATCATAACATAATTAAATCATGATTAGGCCTCGTCTTCCCGTCCACAGGCCAGTTACGTATGGCACATGGACACAGAACTCCGTCTTTGCCTCTGGTCACAGCTAAGCCCACAGTGGTCCCATGATGCCCCACGGCAGGACTGTACCGGCTGGAGACAACCTGGGAGGAACCACATCTTCATCTGCATGGCTCCTCATGGTTCTAGGATCATCACCGGCCACTTTTGTTTTGCTGATGTTCTGGGTAAAGGTGTGGCAAGCTCTGGTTCTAGGGTCCTTGCCACCCAGAGCAGCATGGGTCAGGCTAAAACTCACTTGTTTAGGTCTCATTTCCTATGCATTATTAATTAATCCACGTTGTGCTGTCCCGGCCCGCAGGAGACTCGGACCTGAGGCAGAGGTTCTAGCACCACCCCCTTTTCCCTGATCCCAAGTGTTTAGGGAACGGCTTCAATGAGGTGGTGAGAACGGTGGGCGGAGTGCGTTTCAACTGAAGGGGTTCATGGCAGTGTATCACTTACTGCAGGAAACTGGGGTGTGGGGTATCGAACTCAGGGCTTCGTGCGGAGACAGACGGTGGCACCGCTGAGCTAAATCCCTGGCCCTACTGTAAAAGTTCAACTCACTGCTGCTTCCAAAAACCACACCCCAAAGACATTAAAAGTTGACACTATGGAACAGATATCATAAGCAAATATTAGCCGAAAGAAGCCTGATATATCCATATTATAATAAAATATTTAAGGCAAAAATGATTACTAAAGAGAGACTACTGAATAATAGAAATTTTAATTACCAGGAAGAGGTTTTAATTTAAGGTTATACATAAATAATAAACGGAATGGCAGCGAGTTCTTTTTTTGCATTCTGTGTATCTCAGACTGGACGTCTAAATGCTGCAGGTATAGAAGAAATAAGGAAATGAGGAAAGGAAGGAAGGAAGGAAGATGAGAGAGGAGGAGGAGGAGGGAGATGGAAGGGTGGGGAGGGAGGAGGACGGCAAACAAAGACGTCACACCTCACGGGAGGAGTGGCGGAGCTGCGCCCGGCCGGCAGGAACCAGGCAGTGCCCTTCTCTGCCAGGCAGGGGCTCTCGGCCTTCTCTGGTCTGCGACGGTGTCTCAGTGTTTTCTGCATTTCATGATCTTGACAGTCTTGAGGCAAACTGGCAAAAGTTTTGGTAGAATGTCCCGCTTACATTTTATAATTTTCAACTTCTCAAAGAATAATATAAGAGCTTTTATAAAAGAGACGGTATTTTATATTTACATTCTCGTTTGTGCTTCTGTCCAGTGATAAAGGAGATATAACTGCGAAGGTTCAAGGCTAAATCAAAATTAAAACAATTCTGTATCTATCACCTACGGAGCCAGAGCGTCTTTCTTTTCATTGCACTATAACAGAGGAACAACTGAACACGGGTAAAGGAAGGGCTGGGGATGGAGCTCAGGACGGTATTTTATATTTACATTCTCGTTTGTGCTTCTGTCCAGTGATAAAGGAGATATAACTGCGAAGGTTCAAGGCTAAATCAAAATTAAAACAATTCTGTATCTATCACCTACGGAGCCAGAGCGTCTTTCTTTTCATTGCACTATAACAGAGGAACAACTGAACACGGGTAAAGGAAGGGCTGGGGATGGAGCTCAGGGGTACGGCCACCTGCCTCACAAGCGCAAGGTCCCAGAGGGTAATCACCTCTTTGAAATGCAAGGATTTCCATTAATGCAGCTGAAGGGAAAGTTATCATTTATCACAAATTAAAGAAAATGGCTACTGTTAACACTTGTTTCAGGATAAAATTGAAGCAATTTTAGGGAAAAGCTGGAGGCAACACCCACGTCCATTTCCAGCAATTTAAGCTGGCATTCAGTGCACACAATTTTAGTACATTCTAAATAGAAGATAATTTAAATAAAATTGTACTGTAGTGTTATGGCTATTATGGGACATATTTAATAAATGATGCACACTAAACAAAATAAGTGAATACTAAAACAGAAAGGAAGATCAGTTTATATTTGTTTCAAATGATAATGGTTAAATGGCCGGGTGTGGTGGCACATGCCTGTAATCACAGCACTAGGGAGGCTGAGGCAGGAGGATCGATGTGAGTTCAAAACCAGCCTGGGCTACATAGTGAGTTCCAGGTCACTCTCAAGTACATAAGTGAGACCCTGTCTCAAAAAAAAACAAAACAAAACAAAAAAAAAAACAAAAAACATGTTAATGGTTAAAACATGATTTCTATAAAAATAATTATTTTCCTGCAGCATAATGTATTATTAGCAAGCCTTAAGTCTTATTTGAAAATGTGTAAATGTGTCACACTATTAGAATTTATCTTTATTTCTCTTTATGAAAAACTTGCATAGTTTTGCCATTTTTAGGCCCTAAGTAAAACTACTGAAAAAATTATATACATATAAGGCCACATGCAGGACACTTACTGATTGTGGCGGTCCAGCCGTCACAACACGAACATGCCTGAGTTGGGGAGTGAGGATTGAGAAAGGAAAGAACCCTCAAGCCCGAGTGGAGACCAAGAGAAGTCTGATTTATTTTACAGAAACAGCTCCTTTTAAAGGCACATCAACAGGAAGCACCAAGCAATTATCTTTATCTTATGCAAAGATCAGATTTCCTGACTCCTACAGATAACATCAGATCTTTGGCTATCTCTTCTCCCCATCACAGCGATCAATCAAAGAACAAACAAATTTAACAAGCAGAGTCCTTGAAAAGGAAATGTTACACTGTATCAATGCCTTAATTGTAGAAGAAGTTATTTTTCAAATGTCAAACGCCAGTGGGCCATAACTGGCCCCCACAACTGCTTTTTATTTTTGTTGTTTTTTGTTGGACAGGGTCTCCTTACGCAGTCCAGGCTGGCCTTGAAATCCTGGCAATCCTCCTGCCCCAGCCTCCCAAATTCTGGGATTACAGATGTGTGCCACCAGGCCAGGCTACTGTCTGATATTTAATCTGTATGTCACACATTTTGTAAACGCCCACTAAGAAAACATCATGGCATAAGAAGAAACATATACACACACACATATATATATATGGAAATGTTATGTGATACTAAACACATAATTTACCAAAGTATGACTTTGGATTTGAATCTAATGATTCAAGTTATCAGTGTAAAAAAAATTTTTTTTTTTTTTTGGTACCAGGGATCAAACTCGGGACCATGTACTTGAGAGGCAGGTGATGGAACCTCTGAGCTAAATCCCTGGCCCATCAGTGTTAATTATTTAGACAAAAGGAGAATACAGTATCTATTGATATTTTGCTCTATCACATAAATTTATGCAAAAGTGTTATTTAAAATTTACATTTAGCTCAGTGGTTCTGCCGCCTGCCGGCAGTGTGTGGCGGCTCACGCCTATAATCCTAGTATTCCGGAGGCTGAGGCAGAAGGAACACTGAGAGTTCGAGACCAGCCTGGGCTACACAGTGAGTTTCAGGGCAGGCTGAACTAATAGTGAGACCCTGTCTCAAACAACAACAACAATGACAACAAAAAACAAAAACAAAAACCTTGCACCTATGGGCCGGGGATTTAGCTCAGTGGCACCTCGCCTGCCTCACAAACACAAGGTCCCGAGTTCCATCCCCAGTACCCAAAACAAAACAAACAAAAAAACCCCAAAACAAAAAAAAAACTTACACCTTATGACAATTTTCCAGTATATTACATTACTAACATGCAACTTTATAGATAAAATGACTATTTTTACTAATATACATCAATTAATTTCACTTACAAAATGAATTAACCCATTTGCATCTTATTTCAGTGACTAAAGGCACAGAAAAGGAAAATTATCTGTTATAGAATATAGAAAATTAGAGGACTTATGAGCACAATCACATAATTTTACTTCTAACTTACTCAGAATGACATATTGGATTTTTTTCTCTTAAGCAATAGATGTAAGAGTTCTGATATTTTTATTCTTATAAATTTCTTCCCTAGCCTTTATAGAAATAAATTAATGTGTGAATTTATGAGTATGAAAGCTAGGTTGAATTTTTTAAATGGTGCAATTAAAAGAGCAACAATTGAATTATTAAACACTTTGTTAAAAAACACACATAACCCGCCTAACATATTTTAAGATCATCGATCATCATTCCAGTCTTCACACTAACAAATACATTTTTCTAAATGTCAAAAAAGGGTAAAGCAGAGCTCCTTCAAGGATTCTCCAACCTTATAAGGTTAATCTCAGAGCAGACTACACCTGTTTGTGGCAAAGAGCAGAAATATGTTACTTTAAGAAGTTAAAGAGAAAAGTGAATATAAACTCTTTTGAATGTTAAGAATGTAATATAACAGCCAGGAATCTAGCTCAGTGGTTCCACCGCCTGCCTTGCAAGCACAAGGATCCAAGTTCCATTCCTCGTACCAAAAAAAAAAAAAAGAAAAGAAAAAAAGAAAAAGTAATATCAAACAAAAAATAGTACATAAAGAATTATATAACAAGAAAATTTGTGTATATTAGCAATTTAAACTTTTTCTTTAAAAATAGACTGATTATTGGCTTTATCAAAATAACTTCTAATTTCTGATATAACAATACAGTTAGTTTTGATATATTATTTTTAAGACTTCAAGCTAGTTGGCTATAGAACAGTATAAAATCTTATAGAAACCATTTAAACCTCTATTAACATCACGTTAGAATAATCTTTTATTTGTTTGTTTGGTTTGCTTCTTCTGGGGCTTTTTTGTTTGTTTTTGTAGTGGTTTGCTTTTTCTGAAATAAGGCCTCTGCATGTAGCCCAAGC
This sequence comes from Fukomys damarensis, assembly GCF_012274545.1. Classification (NCBI taxonomy): domain Eukaryota; kingdom Metazoa; phylum Chordata; class Mammalia; order Rodentia; family Bathyergidae; genus Fukomys; species Fukomys damarensis. The sequence goes on from NW_022900949.1 coordinate 60,749,773, forward strand.
TGACTTTGAAATTGTGTTCCTTCTGCACAATTTCTGGAGGGTGAGGGTGGTGAGTGTGTGCCGCACACACAGCTCGTATCATTTAACACAGGTTGTTGAAAACTGGATCATTTTTAAGATTTTATGATTTTACTTTCTCATAACTACAGATGATAGAACCAGCTCTATAATCAATCTTCATAAATGTACAAGAATTGTTAAATTGAGCCAACACAAAAGTAATCTGGAAAGCAAAATCAGGATATGACTTTCATTGAAAATCAAAGTTTTATTCCTAAAGTAGGAAGACTACAAAGCTAGAACTTCCAACAACATTCAGATAACAGAAGAAAGTTGCAAAGTACAGTACTGATTTAACAACAAGAGATTGGTCTTATGTATATAACACCCAGCACCATTACTTTCTCTGTTAAAACAACCCAAACTTAACAAATCAAAAGCATGGCTATTTATTTTTTGTTGATTTTCACATGTGATCCTTTGACGTTGAGTTTGTCCACACAAATGTCGGATCTTCTTTTATTTTCAATGGCTGGACTCTGGAGATGTTTCTCCCTGAGAGATACATATAAGATCATTAATATCTTTTGTGTTTATGCTGGGGAGTTTACTGGGGATTGAACCCATGGCCTTTCCACTGAGCCCTTTAAAAAATTACAGGGATTTGGCTCAGTGGCAGTGTACTTGCTTTATAAGTGAAAGTTCTTGAGTTCAATCCCCAGTACTGGAAAAAAATTATTCTTTTATTTTGAAACATGTCCTTTCTAAATCGCTAAGTTGCCTAAGCTAGGCTTGAACTTGTGATCTTCCTGCTTCTGCCTAAAAGTGTGCTGAGTTTATAGGGAAGCATCACTGCACCAGCATTGCTGTTACTTTTTAAATGGTGATTGGTTTAGAAGTCACTACAAACCAAACATGCTAACAACTACAACTTAAGAGGAGTTTTATCTTAAAAGTAAGTGGGCCGGGAATTTACCTCAGCGGTTCTGCTGCCTGCCTTGCAAGCACAAGGAGTTCAATACCCGGTATAAAAAAAAACAAAAACAACAAAATTACAAACGATAATCCCTGGTACAAAAAAAAAAAAGAACCTTAATATCTTTGGAAAATATGATGCAGACTATTTCACTGAACATTCAAGAATGCAACAGCTGTTTTATAGGTTTACAGTTGAAAACTTGCTGTGCAATGTGATAGCCACTGGCTACATTTATATTAAATTAATTATGAAAGAAACAGGGATTATGCTGAGCTAGAGGCAGCAGTGCTCATCAGACGCTCAGAAGACTCTCACCAAGGTCCACAGAAGCCCATCAGATGAAATCCAGTAGCAGGGCTGTTTAGAGTAAGAAGCAAGGCTGCTTATCCATCACCACACTTCTTACAGCCCACATGAAAGGAACAAACTGTCATGGAAAGTTTCAGTCCCCCTCCCCTCACCAAGAAGGCAGGTGTAGCAGTGTCTGTCAGCCCAGCAGCCAGTGCCCAGAGCAAGCCTGTCCCAACTCTCCTCCCCCTGGGAGGTGGCCTCCTCAAACCGAGGCACCAAGGAAAGTGAAAGTCAGAGAAGCACTAAGGGCAGTGACTGAGTTAGGACCAGGGAGCCCAACAGAGGCCAAGGGACAGAGAGGACAAAAGGCAACGCTCTGGTTGGGGATCTGGAACCCTGGAGGGGTCTGTGAGACAGAACCACAAGGACTTGCACTGTCCATGACCTGTCCGTGACCGTGAGACCAGGGGGAGAAGAGAGTGTAACAGCGGGGGGGCAGGCCCTCTCCCACTGCCCCCCAAATGCCACCAAGCTCTGAGCCTGGGTGAGCTCTCTCCTGCCACCCCAAATTCCATGCAGAAAGACACACTCAGCCCTGTACAACTCTGAATCCGTAGGCCCAAGACTCTGAGGCTACAAAAACAACAAGAAATTAGGAAAGGTTGGTTCAAGAGCTCCTAGATGAGTAAAACAACTAACCTAAGAATCATAGGAATAAAGGCAAAGCTAAGCAATGAAACTAAAGGTATAAAAGTTATTGGCCAAAATCCTTGCAGAAAACTTTCCAAATCTAGAAACTGAAATGGATAACCAGGATAAGTGTTTGAAACTCCAAAGAGGCATGATCCGAAAAGAAGCCTTCCACAAGAAAAACATTACAGTCAAAATCCCAGAAATCCAGAACAAAGAATACTAAAATCCATTCCCAAAAAGTGTCAATTAACTTACAAAGGCAAGCCTGCCAGATTTCTCAACACAACCTTAAAGGCTAGGACAGCAGTTTTTCAAGTCTTTAAGAGAAAGACTGCTGGGCTTGAGATTTAGCTCCGTGGTTTCACTGGCTGCCTTGCAAACGCCAGGACCTGAGTTCGATCCCCAGTACAAAAAAATATATAAATAATTAAAATAAAAATAAAGTCTGCCAATTTAGATTAGTATAGCCTCTAAAGTTATCCTAAAAGATTGATGGAGAAATAAAAACTCTCCATAACAAAAAGAACATAAAGAAATGCAGCCCATGGACAGAACACACCACTAAGGTGAAAGCCACATTTGCTCCCACGCCAGTTCCCCACCTGTGGATTCCACACCTTGGCTGTGGCCACCCAGCAACTCCAAGCCTGCTGTGTGTTTTGTTTCTTCTTGGCACAGGGCAGTAGAGGCACCAACCAATGGACTTGGTCTGATGAAGGATGAGGCCAGGGTCCAGGGAGATAAAGAGAGCTGGAGAGTCAGGTCCAGGAAGAAATAAGACAGGCCAGCAACATCAGCCTCAAGAAAAGCCCATGGGGGCTGGGATTTAGCTCAGGGGTTCCACCGCCTGCCTTGCAAGCACAAGGACCCGAGTTCGATCCCCCATACCAAAAAAGAAAAAAAAAAAAAAAGTAAAGCCCATGGCTATCATAAACTACAAAAATGGCATGGGGTCTTACTCCAAAAGTGGCTCCTTCATGGAAGTGTAGAGTTGGAGAAGACAATGCAGTGTCTGTCATACTGCAGAGGGTTTAATCAGGAGCCATTCTGGGAACAGGTTAATTGTTTAACAGTGAATCACAGAACTTCATGGTCTCCACCATTACTTTACCATGGTGACTGGGTAAGAGACAGCAACAGAGAGAGTAATGGCTAGAAACAGACCCCTGAGGAGGTCAAGCTCAGGCTGGAAAGGGTATGGTCCCCCACCCTCTGTGATGAGAAGCCAGGCCCTGTGAATGTGACCTTCAGAGGTGGCTGGATCTAAAGGACGGGTGTAAAGTCTAGAAGCCTGCTTGAACCTCTCCCCTGCTACTTACATTCAGCAGAAACAAGGGATCTGATTGATACACTAGTATGTTCAAGGACACACCTCTGCTTGGACGGTTGCCTCAGTGTGGGGTGTGTGGACAGAGAGGGGCTTCTGGAGCAGGGGGCACACCTCACAACCCCACAGGCCATAAAGCTAGGTGGGAAAAATGTGACCTGCTGAAGTCCCAAACCGCACATCCTGGAAGGAAACCAGTACTTCAAAAATACGGAGAAGGGTCGGGGATGTAGCTCAGTGGTTCCTCCGCCTGCCTCACAAGTGCAAAGTCCTGAGTTTGATCCCTGGTACCAAAAAAAACAAAACAAAACAAAACAAAACAAAAACCCAGAAAAAATTTTTGACAATTTTTTTTTTCTCTTACAGTCATTAGTTCTTTAGAGTTTGGATTTTGTTTTTCTTTTTTTTTCCTTTTTCTTCCTCCTTTTAATTTTTTTCCTTTTTCCTTTTTTTAAAAAATTTGTTTGTGTTTTTCTGTTACTCTTCTCGATTAATTTTTTTACTCCTTAATAGGATCTTTTACCTGAGTTTCCTCTCCTCCTTCTCATCTTCCATTGATTAAATTTTCAATTTTACTTTTTAAATTTCCTCATTCCCTGACCCTCTATCTTTACTAGTATAGCCATTAAGCTTTATTAATTTTTAGGTAATTAACTCTAAGACATTGATGTTGAATACCTTTCTATTATTTGTGAAAGCATAGTTGTTGTATTTAGTAGATATTTACTGTATGTCAATATTTGGTTTGTCTCGGTGTTCTGCCTTTGAAGCTATTATTGTTGCTGATTTGATTGCTATTACCAGAGTGGCATACTTGTTGCTATTAATTAGTGTTCTCTGTATGACATTATCCAGGTTGCATGTGTGTCATTAATAGTGCAGCCCATTCCTGGAGAACAGGGTGCAAGGCCAATTACACTGCAATCTTCCCTCTCAAATTAACAGAGGTGGCTAGATCTTGGGACAGAGGCAAAAATCTATAGTTAGCCAGACCCAGAGTGCATCACTCAAAAGCAGACTAACAACAAAGGTCTCCATTCTAGCAACAAAATGTTTCTACTATAATCAACCTGGAAACTACAGCATAAAACAAAACAAAAAATAAATGGAATAGTATCAAATTAAAAAGCTTCTAGGGCCAGGGATTTAGCCTCACAAGTGCAAGGACCCGAGTTTGATAACCTGGTACCAAAAAGAAAAACAAAAAAACAAAAACATGAAACAATCACCAGAGTGAATACACAACCTACAGGATGGGAAAAAATTTTTTTGCCAGCTACTTTTTGAAGAGAAGGTTTAATAACTACAATATATGAAAAAATTAAAAATATATCCCCTAAAATAAAAGATTCAGTAAAAAAATCAGCAACTGAAATGAACAGACACTTTTCAGAAGAAGTTCAAATGTTCAATAAATATAGGAAAAATATTTGACCATTTTGGCTATTAGAAAAATGCAAATAAAAAACACAAGATTTCACCTTACTCTAATAAGAATGGTGAAAATATATATATGTGTGTGTGTGTGTTTTGGTACCGGGGATTGAACTCGGGCCCTTGTGCTTGCAAGACAGGCAGGCAGATCCACTGAGCTAAATCCCCAGCCCGAGAATGGCTATTATTAAGAACTCAAGAAACAAATTCTGGCAAAGTTGTGGAGAAAAAGGAACCCTTCTATAATGTTGGTGTGAATGTAAACTAGTACAACCACTATGAAAATCAGTATAGAGATCTCTGTTTTGAGACAGGACGCTGCCCCGTAGTTCAGGCTGGCCGTGAAGTCACTGTGTAGTCCAGGCTGATCTTGATCTCATCGTCATCCCCTTGCTTCAGCCTCACTTGTGCTAGGATTACAGGTGTGTGCCATCACGCTCAGCGTGGAGGGTTCTCAAGAACACTGAACATAAAAATGCCATTTGACTCAACTATTCCTCGTCTGGGTATCTTTCCAAAAGAGTTAAAGATGTCATATACTACAGCGATATATGTATACCTATATTTAGAGCAGCATAATTCATAATGCCAAAATCTTGGAAGTAGGGTATATGTCCATCATCAGATAAATGAATATAGAATAATGTGATGTTTATAAACAGCAGACTACTACTCTGCCACAAAGAAGAATAAACTTGGGTTATTTGTTTAAAATCCCAGATGCATCTTGAGGTCATAATGGTAAGTAAAGTAAATCAGATGCACAAGTTTAAATATCACACAGTTTCTCTTACATGAGAAACCCAAATGTAAATAAAGAACATGAAAGACAGATGATAGGAAACAGAGAGATCTTCTGCAAAAGAAAAGAGGACCAGAGATGGGGGGGAGGGGAGTGGAAGTGAAAAAAGAATTAAGAAGTATTATGCTCATGCACCAAAGTCCTAAAAGGAATGGTATCATTATGTACTAGACTAGGAGGATGTATTAACAAAACAAAAGAAAAAAAATTCATGGCCACCAAACAAGCACTGCAGAAAACACTCAAGGGAATTCTAAACAGAAACAGTGAGTGAACATCACCAAGGGGCCCAAAGAAAAGAATACTTTGAAAAGAGTAGTTAGACAAAAGGAAAAGGAAAAATCAACCTTGAAAATATAAGGATAGAGTCAGTAAAAACCTGTCAATAATAATGTTTGTGTGAATGATCTTAATTCCCCTAATCAAAAGACCCAGACTGGCAGACCTGTTCTAAAGACAAAACCTAACTATACGTTGCCTGGAAGAAACATAACTCACCATAAAGAAACACAGACTTTACATGAAAGATGTAAAATACTCCATGCAAACCAGTGTCCAAAAGCAAGCAAACAACTACCTAATATCAGACAAAGTGGACTTCAAGCCAAAACTGATGAAAAAAGGTCACTACATATTGGTAGTGGGTAGAATTCATTAGGAAGAGATAACAATTATAAATATAAACATAAATTATATATATGCACTAAATGTCAGCATACTTAATTGCATAAAACAAAAACTTCTTTACTTAAAAGGATCAACAGACATCGGTACAATTATAGTGTGGGAATTTAATAGCTTTCACAAATAGGTCAGCCAAACAGGATTCAACAAAGAAATATCAGAGTCGAACCATGCTACTGAACAAAAGGACCTAACAGAGAGCTACTGAGTGCTTTATCTGAAAGCCATGTAGTGCATATACTTCTCAGCAGCCCATGGTACTTTCTCTAAAATAGAACATCTTAGGTTACAGAGTATATTTACTTATTTATTTTTCCATCAAATTTACTGGTACATTTAAAGCAAACAATACAGTTACATTTATGATTGGGATCTTGTGCCTTTACAGGATACATGTACATGATATATCTTGGTTCTTGTTTTTTCCCATACCCCTGCCCTCCCCTCACCCTCTTTACCCTTCCCTATTTACAAAGACTTTGTTTCCATTTTTTCACATACATTTAAATAAATATAAAAGAATGGAAATAACCTCTTGCATCCCATCATATCACAATGGAATAAAACTGAATCCACAGGAAAAGAAACCACACAAATTACATGACCACATGAAAATTACATAATACTTTCCTGAATAATCAATGAGTTACAAAAAAATCAGGGAAGAAACAAAAATTTCTAGACTTAAGTGACAACTGAAGTGCAATACACTGAAACCTGTGGAACACAATAAAGGACTTTTAAGAGGGAAGTTTTGCTCTGAGTGGCTACATTAGAAAAGTAGACTATTACTGAATAATCTAATGTTGATGCATCTCAAGGGCCTAGAAAAACAAAAGCAATCCAAACTCCAAACCTATTGAAAGTAACTATAAAGATCAGAGCAGATATCAATAAAGGATGAATGAATCACAAAATAGTTTCTTTCAAAGTATAAATAAGATGAAAAAAAACACCTTTAACCAGATTTAGCAACAGAATAAAATGTCCATCTCAATGCAATTAGAAGTGAAAAGACAAGCTGGGCGTGGTGGCTCATGCCTGTAATCCCAGCACTTGGGAGGATGAGGCAGGAGGATCGCTGTGAGTTTGAGATCAGTTTGGGCTACAGAGTGAGTTCCAGGGCAGTCTCAACTACATAGAGAGACCCTGTCTCAAAAACAAAAACAAACACCAACAAAAAGAAGTGAAAAGACAAAATCACAATGGATATTGCTGAAATCCAGAGGTTTATAAGAAACTATTTTGGAAAGTTCACAGTCCAATGAACTGAAGAATCTAGGAGAAATGGATAAATTTCTAGACACTTGACTTACCAAAGTTGGACGAAGAAGATATAAAAGCCCTGAGTAGTCTGATAGTAATCAATGAAATGGATTGAGGCAGTAATAAAAGTATAGTACCTAGGAAAAGCCCAGGTCCTGATGTCTTCATTGCTGAAATTTGCCAGAACTTCAGAGAAAACGAATGCCCATACTTCTCAAACTTCCCCATGAAATGGAAAGAAAAAGAACAGTGCCAAATTCACTCCTTGAAGCCAGCATTACCCAACACCAAAACTAAGCGTTAGGGTTTAGATCTAGACTGTCCTCCAAAAGCCTCCTGTGTTCACAGGTGGGGCTTGTGGGAAGAGACTGGATCAGGGGTGTGCTATACTCACTGGCACAGGCAAGAACTTCCCGAACAAAAAAATCCCGAGTGCACAAGAAATAATTCCAAGAATCAATGTATGGGATTCTATCAAATTTAAGTTTCTGCACAGCAAAAGAAACAATCAACATGGAGAACAGGTAATCTACAGAATGGGGAAAATCTTTTTGCCAGATATTCTTCAGACAGAGGACTGATATCTACAATACATAAATGTAACACACAAAAAATCAGGTGCTCCTAAAAACAGAAGATTCATTCAAAAATAGAAGAGGTACAAATGGCTAATAGATATCTGAAAAATGGCCAGCATCTTTGGCCATTAGGAAAACACAAATCAAAACAACACTGAGATTCCATGTTATCCCAGTAAAAGTGGTTGCCCTCAAGGACTCAGAAAAACAAATAAAGGATATTAGCACATGAAATTCTGCACAGACTTCTGATTTACTTGATACCCACTTACCCATGTTTCTGTAATGGTCTCTACCTTCTGTTGTAACCCTCCAGTTTCTTATATCTTGGAACAGATTTCCGTTTTAAGGTCTGGCTAGGCTGTCTCTCTCTGGAGTATCATTTCAATAGGAATAGTTATTATTTTCCATTTTTTATCAAAGAGCCAAATTAATTTATAATTCCACAATGGTACTAAATGTATAATGATGCCTTAATATATTTTTCAAGACATTTATTTTCCCTAGCTACTCCAAGGGAAGCTAAAGCTTTTGCAAAATTTTTCCAAAATACCTAATACACATTAAATATGTGTAATCTTCACAGAGATATTACATAACACAACATTTCGACAACTTTTACCTTCTTTTGAGTTCTCTGGTTCCAGAATTCTCCTGACCGACACTTTGCATTCTAGCGTTTTCTAGATTGTGCCATCGTCTCCCTTGTTTGTATTTCAGAATCTCACTTTGCCACTCATCGTCAAATGCATGAGCATCACCTACATTAAATACAGAAGTAAAGAGAATATGTACGTAGGTATCAACTGTCAGTAAGTGCCTTGCTTTCCCTCCTACTGCATGCTGGCCTGGTGTTTTCTTCAGCTTACCTTCGAGACAGAGGTAGGATGCTGTTTTTTCGGTTAGGATAATATTCCCACTCCTATATTTTGTTCCCCTATTCCTACTGATGATCTGGTTTTCACTCACCTGTCTGGATATCATTTTATTCTACCCAATGGACTGGTTGACCCAATCACACTCAATCATGATCTGAATCTGAATCATTTCACAGTGGTGTTCCTGTAGTGGGATGCTTTTTTTTTTTTTTTTTTTTGGGAGGGTCTCCCTGGGTCTCACTACATAGTTGAGACTGACCTGGAAAGCCCTATGTAGCCTAGGCTGGTCTCAAACTCACAGCGATCCTCCTGCCTCAGCCTCCCAAGTGCTGGGATTACAGGTGACCACCATGCCCGGCTTGGGATGCTCCTTCTGTGGCTAGCATCCCTCTTCACCTCATCATCCTCCTGTTTAAACCTACCACATAAGCTCTGTAGTCAATTTCCAAAGACCAGATATTAACTCGGGCCTGCCAGTTTAGGGTGTCATGGAAATAATCTAACTTCCATAACAGCAATAAACATAATGACAGCTCCTGTTCTTTCACACTTTCCTTATCACAATGTTTTCCTGAAGTAAAATTTTCTCCAACGTTACTTATGGTGAAATAGTCAATGTAGGTTTATATTATAAAATTACAAAGGTTACAATGAAAGAAAGGGCAAGATATTGTGGCTTCCATCGTATTGCATAAGAATAATTTATCAAACCTACTTCAGTAGAATTCCTTTTTCTAAAATAATATAGTAGTTTAAACCTTTTATTCTGATAAAACATTACTCAACATAGATGATGAAAATAGTAGATGAATATGACTAAATTTCAATAATTTTACTTTTAAATTAAAATAACTATTAGTATTAAAATAAAATTAAAATTTGATTTAAATTGTTACTATTTTTAGTGTACTTACAACTATAATGAGAAGGGTTAGAACATTAGGAAGACCTAAAAGCATTGAAGAATGAATGTAAATCTAGAAAATGAAAGACTTACTTGATAAAATATATACATTATCTAGGGTACACCAGGAATTAAAAACTATACAAAACACCCAAGTTTTCAAAATACAAAATAGTTTAACTAAATTGAGACCCATTCATGATATAACATTTAGGTTATCACTTATAATGTTTTTTAAAAAATAATATGATGGGTGATTTTTACAATTAGAATGGTGAATTAAAATAAGCACAATATGGGGCGATGGATTTAGCTCAGTGGTTTAGCCACCTGCCTCTCAAGCTAAAGGGCCTGAGTTTGATCCCTGGTACAAATAATAATAATAATAATAAACACAATATAAACTATATATAAACACTAATTTGAAAAACATGATGTGTTAACACATATATAAAACTATCAAGAAAAAACACACTAAATCAGTATCAGTACTTACTTGGATTTGGCACTCTACATGACTTTTACTTTCTTCATACTTTTCAGGTATACTCCCTTGATAAAAATACTTCAATACTCATTTTACCTACTGGTAATATTACTAAACAACAATGCCAAATTCTATTTTCTAAGTATAAATCAAGAAAATAAATCATACCCCACACTGTCACAAAACACTGTAAAAACATCGTTAAATGACTAAACCACAGTTTTATTTCTTTGGTAGAGCATTCCTCGTACATGTTCTTCATAACCTACATCTTATGAAAATCAATCAAGTTCTGCAAATGTAGCTGATAGTTTAACTTTATAGGAAAGAATATCTTTGTAATAACTTACTTTCACTCATATTGATGAACTCTTGATTGACCTCTTCATCTCCAGTCTTCTTGTTCTTTGACTTTTTAATTACATGAGCTCGGTCATGGATATGATGACCCACAGCCATTTTTTCTAGTCCACTGTCAGAATCTCTCACTGCTTTCCTGGTTTCCTTTATCTGTAAAAATAAAATAAAATAATATATAAATTAGCTTATTTCTAAATTTCACAGAATCCTGTCATTTAATAAAGTAATCCATAGATCTACCCCTCCAAAGATAATGAATAACTAGCTGGCTGTTGTGGCACGGACCTGTAATACTGGAACTCTAAGAGACTGAGGCAGGAGGGTCACAAGTTCAAATCCCACCTGGCCAATTTGTAACTTAGAAAGACTCTATCTCAAAATAAAAAAAGACCTGAAGCTATAGCTCAATGTGAAGGCTCTGCATTCTATCCCTAGTACTACATTAAAAAAAAAAAGAGTAACTATACTCAATTCTATTACCAACTTACAGTAAAATTATAGTAATAGGTCCCTGATATTTCCTAAAATGTTTAAAGTAAAAATTTCTAGGACAAATATAATGAATAGGATTTAACCTTTCTCCAAATAACAATAAAATATTTAAAAAGGACTTAATTATACTTACTCCTCCTGGAGCCCTACGGGTTTGAGTTGAGGCCTGGAAAACCTTTGGTAGCTCATCTCCTATTTTGGAGTAAGTCATAACTGAGGAAGAGCAAAAGGAATGTCCATTTGGATCCACTGAAAGGTGATCCTACAGGCATAAAGAGATTATAAACTTAGAGTCAGGTCAAATCAAAGAATTAATGCAAAAGGGGTCAAATAAGTAACAAAAGTAGCTATCTGTTCTACTAAGGACAGCATACCACCAACACACTTATCCAACTGTCACCCCCATAGCCTCTTTCACTTTTTTTTTTTTTGGTACTGGGGATCGAACTCTGGTCCTTGTGCTTGCAAGGCAGGCATGGGAACCACTGAGGTAAATCCCCAGCCCCCTCCTTCACTTTTGATACAAATTTCCAGTCTCTGTAAAGTATAACAAGTGATCTGTTCAGATATCCTTAAGTCTTTGGGTCTTTGTACCTTATATTTAAATAAAGATGCTATGCCCTTAAAACCTGTGATACCTTATTACAGTTGAACCTTATTACAGTTGAACCTTATTACAATACTGTCAATGGTGAGCTAATTAGCTATGCTCCAAGGAGTTTCATTGGAGCATTCTGAAATAATTGATAAATCCAAACTAGATGACTAAATTATTTAAATCAAGTTATTTTTTTTCATATTATGAGTAAAAAAGTATGAGTATTAGTACTAGCTGAAAAGTACTGTATTTGGATTGTATGGATCTAATCTAGTACCTAAATATCATTCCTGAATTTTGTTTTCAGAGTTTTAGCAAAATGCAATGTCATAGGTGCTATAAATCCTTTTAAGCAGACAGGGTATAAATAATGAAAACATGAAAATTTATACAATATGTTCATTTACAAGAGCAACTCAGCAGAATGTTTTTAAGGCTGAATTTTAAAAATTGTGAATATTAACCAGTGTTATTTGTATAAATTGTAGGCTGTGAAATAAATTCAGTAGGACATTACCAGGATTTTTGAAACATGGAGTAAAATATAAACTATCAGATCATACTGTAAGTAGTACCGTCAGTTTTTTATGAAACCTTTGTTTCATATATAGAGTGTACACTTGTTATGTATATGTTACTCAGGTAAGATTTCTTTTTTCTAGTTATTGTGGACTATAGTTTGAAAGTCACTACAACTTAGGGTACGAGTAACTGAAAACAATATACTCATCACCTTATTTTTAGTACTTACAAAGTTTCTTTGTAATTCCTGCATACTGTTTCGCATATTTAGCATCATTCTGTCCATTGCTTGAAAAGGGCTCACATGTGTATGCTACAGAATATAAGCAAGTAATAGTATTAACTACAAGTACAACACAAATGAGTAAGTCAATCTTCCCAAAACAGCTAAAACCACTTTTTTCCAATTCAGGCACCAGTCAACCAGGCAGAAATAATTGAAGGACTATCCAATGAGAATGATTTATTAAAGGAACAATTGGAGCAGATGCAAAATCCCAAACAGCCAACAGAAGTGACTAGGGAATTATGAGACTATAATTATACCACAATTTTTACATGCATGTAAATATGAATATGCATACATAAATCATGCATAGCATTCTGTTGATAATATTAAATACTGAATGGCATATTTGGGGGCTGGAACAGTGCTAGCATAAGATAGCTTTTACATTCTTCCATTTTGCCTCTCATATTCCCGTCACGCAAATGAGTAAAACTCATTCCACCAGTATCCCATGGCTGATAGAAGCTGCCTCTCAAATAGCCAGCTCTCCTCTCACTATTTAGGGTTCAGGTGAAGGAGATTCAGCCCACTGTACCAACACACCTTCCATTTGCTGCTTCCTGAAGGATCAGTAGGCCACACCCTCGGAGCGTGAGGTATGACCATTCAGAAGAACGTTTAGAATTCCTCTGATTTCTCAAGCGAGATTCATTCTGATGTCCGGGGGACATGAGGCAATAACTATATTTACTCTGGGGGTTCACAGCTGAGAAAGGTGTATGACTGCCATCTAATGGGTGGAGACCTGGGATGCTGCAAAATATCCTATAACACACAAGACAGTTCCCAGACCAAAAAAGTATCTGGCCCAAAATGTTAGTAGTGCTAAAGGTTGAAACGTTTTGCTCTAGAAAAATCTGCCATTGACTTTAGATTTTTTTTCACTGGAATAGTCACCAACAAATAAAGGTTAGGCTATATTCTAGTGTATCTCCGGATGCATCATCTAATATAACAAAACAATGGAAATTGCCTGGTTAGAAGAACTCCTTCCTCTGCTCAAGCAGGAGCCTTCTGAATCCTGTGGTTCCATGCTAGTATTTTATGCTCCCTGGAGATTCTTTGGCTGTGAATCAAGCTTGACCTTGATAAAGAATTATCAAAGGCTTAGCTCTGCCTTTTATTATATTTTACTGTTAGTAAAATGGAAAAACAAATTTCTCTATAGAATCTGCACTCAATCCAGTAGGAACTAACAAAGGCATGTTGGAGGAGATACTGATACATCTCTAAGTACACAAAGTACTGGAATAGAATTAATCTAATTTCAGAGATTAATCACACTTAAAGAAACATTCCGAATTTTTAACACTAAATTGAGAATCAGAACCAGCATAAGAGATATAATTCATAAGAAATGGAGGCTTAATCCCAAAAAAAGGAAAAGAAAAGGAGGAGGATTAATTAGATGTTTTGTTCCTTCTACCCTATTTTTGGTTCACTGGTAAATTAGCCATCAAAAGGACTGTCAGCACTTGTCCCCTAGTTTGGAGCTGAGATAACAGTGGGCCTGGAAGACCTTCGGAAATTCTGTGTGTGTTCCTCTCTCTGCTTTGAGTGCTACCTCCTGATTTTTAGCATCATTAGTTCCTTCTCATCATTCAAGAATCACTCCTATAGAAAGGCTTCTCCTAGCACCTATATACCCCTTGCTTTGTTTCCCACCCATCTCTATGTCAGTACCATGCACCATCTCTTTCAGAGCTGTGTTTCTATCTGAAATTATTTTGTTGTTTAGCACCTGTTTTCTCACTTTATTAAAATCTGAGGGTAGAACTACCTTTTCTGTCTTATATTACTGTATCCCAATGTTTAAAAAATAATTCATAGCACATAAAATGGCTCAGTAAATGATGAATGAATTCAATAATCTCTAACTCTGGGTTGAGGATGTAGCTCAGTAGTAAAGTGCTTAACTGCCATGCAGAGTCACAACAACAGAAAAATCTCTAGCTCAACTCAAAGCCATATCCAACTCTACCTAGACAATGTACAGATTCCTCAAAAGTAAAGCACTCCAAATGGAAATGATTGTTTTGACAACCTACACATACAGGCATTATACTTCCCTTCTCCCTTTCTGTTGCTCCTTCAACCCAGTTAATTACAAATTCTAGGTACTCACCTCTTTGTCTTTCCAATGGGATATTTTTTCTCAACAACCACGGCCATTACCGAGTACAAGCTATTACTAATACTGTATACAAAGTGCTTCCAACAAGCCTCTTGACCTCTTTGCTCCATTGTACTCCCTTTTTCTTTTCTACAGACAGAATGATCTTTTTTTTCCTGGTACCAGGGATCGAACTCAGGTCCTTGCACTTGCAAGATAATCGTCCGAATCACTGAGCTAAATCTCCGGCCCACAGTGAACTTTAAAACATGAGACTATGAATTTGTCACCCCATTAATGAGTCCATCAACTGCTGCTCTTGTTCTTAAGATAATGTGCAGTCTTCACTCTCGCTTGAAGAAGTCTCCGGTTACTTCTCCACATTCATCATCTCTAGTAACTAGGGTCAAGTGATCCTAAACATCTTTCACCTCCCTTGGCTCTGGGTCTTTGTACATGTTTCTCTGTTGCACTCCCTCTTTCTTTCTCCAGCTGGCTTTTCCTGGCTCTCACGAATCTTTTAGACTAGTGAAGTCTTCTCTCCTTGACCCTATCATCCCCCGCCAAACTACCTCAGAAGATCTAAGGTAAATGCCTATTTTTCTATCTGTGTTCTCTCAGCACATCAAATTTTCTGATCATTTTAAACCCTGCCCCCAACCTCTGGTCAGGAAGGACAAATATATATCAAACTTCAGAGTGAGGAAGAGTTCAAATCCAGCATGAAAGAATTAAAAAAAAAAAAAACTTTTCATGAGTATAGATACAAATGTTCCAAAATCATGCTATTCTTTACTGCTCTTGAGATGTTTCTGTGTGGCCTGAAAACTAGCAACATAATCACAGGACCAAATCCCAGAGAAACAGGCATGGGAGAAATGGCTGTTGCAAAGCAGCCATACTTGTATAGGAGCAATAAAAGGCAACATGGACATGCTGGCAACAAGGTCCTAAATGAAGCTGCCAATCCTAGCTTTTCCAAATGTGCTTTTCACGTCTTGGAGAGCTGTCAAAGGCACATGACAGTCCTCAACTTTCAAATATAACTATGGGGATTATCTTTGCAAATCCAAAACATATTTATCTATATGAATCTGTTTTTTACTTTTGAATATTAATTTTTATATTTTATATGACTTCAGAAAACACGAGCCTAAATACTCTAAAACTTGAAAAGTTTTCAGTACAAATACTAAAAAGCCATTATGAAGCCATTCAGTACAAATACTAAAAAGCATGCCAATTCTATCTGGTTGAGTTAATAAAGCAATAAATATGTCAGAAAATATTGCTAAGATGATTGTGTCTTATGATACAAACCATGCCACCAAAACTTCCGAAAGGCACAAGAGAAAAGCTTGTTGCCTAGAGAGATACCCAGTTAATTTTGGTTATTATTATATAATAATCCTTGAAAAAATATATACTGTATAGCTACATATTTCAGAACTACCAATTATAAACACCTTTAGTTAAAAAGTCTCAGTGTGGGCTGGGGACTTAGCTCAGTGGTTCTGCCACCTGCCTTGCAAGTGCAAGGTCCCGAGTCTGATCCCCAGTACCAAAAAAAAAGTCTCAATGTATATTTTGGAAGTTACTGTATGGCTTTTATTCATTTTAGAACTTGACTGGAGTCCCATGCAAATAGAGAAGCCAAACCTATCTGCCTATGATGAGTCAGCACAAGACACATTCCATATTGAAACCTCATGATCAGGATAAAGTGTTTATAAAAGAGGCCTGAAAGAGGGCGTTTTCCCCCATTACCCTGTCCTGTGAGGACACAGCAAGAAGATGCTACCTATGAATCAGAGAGCAAGCCCTCACTTCACAGAGAATCTGCCAGCACCTTGATCTTGGAATTTCCATCCTCCAGAACTGTGAGACAAACTTTTGCTGTTTATAAGTTCCCCAATTTAAGGTATTTTGCTATTTTAGCACATGTGTGAGAACAAGGGAGCAATTATTTTCATTTTTCATTCAAATGTTGTTCTTGGTCTTCTTTTGCATTTAGAATTGTTTTCCTATTTTACTTTTCTTATCTCATCATCACTTTTATGAAATTATATTATGTTTACTTTGTGGTTCTTTTTTCTTGATTTAAATATGACACATGGAAAATACAAAGTTCTAAATTATGAATCTTTTTTTTTTTTTTGGTACCAGGGATCGAACTTGGGTCCTTGTGCTTCTGAGGCAGGTGGTAGAACAACTGAGCTAAACTCCCAGCCCTCTTATTCCACATTTTATTAAACAGTGCTTTAAGCAAAAAAATTTAGGAAAGAAACATTTACTTCTGCTTCCAGTGGATGACCAAAGTAGTTATAATGTGTTCAGGTAACTTCCAGTAAGAAATTTGGGGCTGAATTACAAACAGTTCTCATTTCTATACTTAGAATCAAGGTACTAAAATTGTCACTTCTTGCTTATTCCATAAAAGCCATATGTGGCTCATGTATACAGATAAATATAATAAATTACGTATAACCCTACTCTTTCCTTGCTATGGTTAGAGCAGATATCCAAAATATTTTAATACTTAAATGACTGCTCACAATTTGATTTCTGCTGTACTTGACAACTTTCCTCTGATATTAACAAAACTGTTGAGAAAATTGATCATCACTAAAAGTCTATATGATGATACTAAAAAGCTAATTTGAATGTGAATATACTGCTTGGCAATGATATATATGAAAACGATGTGAAGATTCATTTCAAGAGGCAAATTAACTGCACTCAACAAACTTCTTAGGAATAGCTAAGATATTTTACTTTGGTTATGCTTATTACAAAGAGCAAATATGAAATGATTTTCTAGAAGATTTTGGAAGTCTACTACTTGACCAATTCAATGTTTACTGAGTTCCAACATCTACATTTCAACTGCAGATATTCATCTCTATAGAAACCCCTGTGAATTTATTACAGAACTGCTGTTCCTGAGGCTGAAAAGGCAACAGAAACATAAAAAAAAAAAAAAAAAAAAAAAAAAAAAAAAAAAAAAAAAAAAAAAAAAAGATTAAGATATACAAACATCTGTTTTTAGTTGAATATGTTCATAAATGTTCCAGATTTGCTCTCAGATAGGACATACAAGAATACACTGCAGTAGTGCAAGGCTTCTGGGCCACAACTGAAGATTAATCTAAACTATGAACATCTAAGGTATCTGTGCAGAGGATCAGTGTTTCCTAGTGCAACAGAGCATTAACTACAGATTTCAGTACTATTTGAAAATATTGTTTATTTTACTTATTAGTACATATTTGCCATACATAACGATCACATTCCTCATAAGGAATTTGTACCTGTACATAATATAACTTAATTATTTTTTCCCCTTTTCCTTCCCCTCCCTTCAACTTTCCTTCTCCTCACAAACAAATATGTGGGATCAGCAGAGAAATTTCCTGTGTTTTAATTCAAGACATGAGAGGAAATTATAATGTGAAAAAATATATAAAAATAATGGTTTAAATTTTGATTATAGGGCTGGGGGGATTTAGCTCAGTGGTTTTGTCACCAGACTCGCGAACACAAGGACCTGAGTTCAATCCCTGGTACCAAAATAATACTAATACTAATAATACTACTAATAATAATTTTGGTTATAATATATAATTAATTCTATGGTCCTAAAAGCTTTGGTAGGCCAGTGGAATTTTTATATAGATAACAACTCATTATTCCAGGATTCTACTTTTCAGCAGGTCTCCTCTATGTGATAGACATTTCTGTATCACAATTAGTCACATCCTATCATCACGGATATCGTTTCTGCAATATTTTTCTCAAATTCCCATAGTACTTTCTCACTAAATGTCTTTAAAATACAGAACTTACAGTCAAGGAATCTTCTCCATCATCATGTCTTGTATGATTATGAGCTCTTCGTCTTCCATCAGAGATACTGAGCACATCTCTTCCAAAAGGTTCAGGAAACCTTCTCATCATGTGTTGCATACTTTCTCGGTGCTTAAGAAAAGAATCACTGCGGAAAATACACAGAATAATGTAGAATTCCTATAGTTTAAATAATAAATAGGCATAGTAAGTTTTAATAATACTACAAAGAATTATATGGAGCTAATACACTTGTTAAGGAGATATAAAAATGATTTAGGAAGACTGAATTACCTCATAAAGACTCACTACTTCTAAGCCCAACTTTTGAAAATCTGCTCTGTTAACCACTATAATTCAGTTATTATACTAAAAATACACATTTATCTCATATTGCATAAAAATGGCAAATGCAAAGTTACACATCTGAGGCAAATGGTAAGAAAGAAAAGAGAGAAAGAAAGAAATGAAGGAAGGAAGAAGGAAGCAAGGAAGGAAGGAAGGAAAAATCTGAAAATACTGCTACCATGTAGAGGACACTTGGGGCCATCAACAGTGTAGATTCTAACAAGGACTTTTATTCTTACTTATGAAATATGAGCACTGAAAATCATAGCTATATTAAGAACACTATAAAGACACAATATATATTTTACTAGACAAAGACAAAGGTACAGATAATATAGAAGTCTAACTTTTGTTTCAAAGAATTCTGAATACTAGAAATCATTGCACAACAGAAATGTCTGCTAAGTCTTAAAACACTGTTTCTCAAAAATTGTTTGAGATTACCAACCAACTAGTAAGTTAGTCAGCAATGCAGATTCCTGTTCATTCCCACCGTCAACATCCCGGTCAAATTTACTGGCTCTGGGTATGATTTGGTAGGTCCTCATGAGTCTTTGAGGAAACTGATCCTTCCGTGTTTGTGGTGCTAGAATATTAGAATTCGAGCTCCTCTTCCTGAGACTAAGTTGCCACAGTTATTTTTTTAAAGGATAATACTGAATATTTCTACTGTCAAGACTAAATCAGAACCAACCCATACAATATGCTGAATAGTTATCTTACCTTCTCTTCCTTATACATGGAGGCCATTTCCTCTTATTCTATCAGTAAACACCTCTCATGTAAAATATATGCTGTATCTTTTTAAAAAGGATAAATAATTTAAAAAACACACACAGAACAATGATTATGTTCCAAGCCCTATCCTAGGTGCTTTATAAACATAAATGCTCTTAATCTGATATTAACTTTCAGTACAAGTCTCAC
>NW_022900949.1:60769619-60794793 GCF_012274545.1 Fukomys damarensis
ATTATTATTATTATATTTTGGTACCAGGGATCAAACTCAGGACCTTGCACTTGCAAGGCAGGCAGGCAGTGGAACCACTGAGCTAAATCCCCAGCCCAAGAATCTAAAAATTTTAATGCCTTATTATAATGGTTTTCTACCTTTATTCCAGTTGGAAGTCATTAACCCAGTAGTCAATTCCTTTTTTCTCATCTCAAACAAAAGCAATCTAATGCTCCATTGTTGGCCAAACGAGCCTACCAGAAGTTGGTCTTCCTTTTAGACTTCATTTCTGTTACATCCTCCTTAGAGATCACCCTTCCTACTCCTAATTCATTTCCAATCCTCTGATGTCACTATGAAGAGCTCCAAATTTCTGTTATCTGCCAGTCCTTCCAGGCAGAAACAGCTTTTCCTTTGAATTCTTTAATATTTGTATACATAAACCTACTCCATGGGAGCTCAGTTTTATTAATATATTACCCTGGAGGAAAATGCCTAATTGAATTTTGACTGGGTATGCAGGGAGATTGTTTTAATTCAGCTTTGGTTAGATATAATTTATATACAATGGCATTTATCCATTTTAATTGCAGTTTGATGAATTCTGAAAAATTTATAAAAGATAAAACCACCACAATTAGATATAAAATGTTTCTATCACCCTAAACTGTTCTCTTTTGTGCCTTTGTAAGTAATTACCTCCCTCAATCCTAGTTACCATTAATAAGCTGGCTCTATAGCTTTTGTCCAAAGTTTCATATAATGGAATCCTACTGTATGTTGTCCTTTGTGCCTAATTTTTTTTAACAGGCCTCTATGACTCATCTGTGTTATCAGTAGTTCAGTTTTACTGCTAAATTCACTGTATGTTTATGTTTCTACCACAGTATAATCACAGAATGCTCCTATATTTTGGGCCATCCTAAATAAAACTGCTATCAATAGTCATGTACCACTCTTTATGTATACTTTACATAGTCTCACTTATCTTGAGTAAACAACCCTCAGGTGGATTGTATGATTAAGAGTGCAATAATGGCATTAAAACTCAACTGAGGCTTCTAGTTTCACTATTCTTGCTGAAACTTGGTATGTCAGTCTTTTAACTATTCGAGTGGTGGTTTAATAATACTTCACCGTGGTGTTATTTTGTAATATTTGTCATTCTATACCTCCTTTGATAAAATGTGTGCTCAAATATATCTTGTTTTTAAAAATTTGTCTTCTTTTTATTGAGTTGTGAGAGCCTTTTGCTTTGTTTTGGTACTGGGAACTGAACTTGGGGGACTCTACCACTGAGCTACATTCCCAGTGTTTTAATTTTTTTATTTTTTAGATAGGATCTCACTAAATTGCTAAGCTACCCAGGTAGAACTTGAACTTGTGATCCTCTTGCCTCAACTTCCCAGAGTGCCAGGATTACAGATATGTATCACCAACTTGGCTTCATTGTGATTATTTTATGTTTTGAATTTCCTGTTTGAAAGTTGAAAAGTTTCCATTTTTATTTTATATCCTTCCAAATGGGAGATTTATTTGTGGTATACTGCAAATGCTCTGAAATTACTGAACTTAATTTCAATTAGGAACATTATAAACTTGATTTTCCGTATACTAATAAACTCAGTAATTTCTATGCGCAGTAGACAGCTACTAAGATGGCCTCCAACAGTGCCACTTCCTGGTATTCCTGTCTTGACATATTCTTCTCCCCCTTCAACATGAGTTGGACTTATTGGCTTGTTTTTAATAAGTACAATATCCCATTGTAGTCTTAATTTAAGAAGATGTTACTGGGCGTGGTGGTGCACACCTGTAATCCTAGCACTCAGGAGGCTGAGGAAGGAGGATTGCTGCAAGTTTGAGGCCAGCCTGGGCTACATAGTAAATTCAAGGTCAACCTGAACTACACAGTGAAACCCTGTCTCAAAAAAACAATACAAAACAAAAAAAGATACAAAGGTCTCACTTCTCTGTTACACTGTAAATTCCTCTATACCAGGAACTTTATTCATTCTTTTTCCTATTGCAGCTGTAATAAATTACTACTAATTCACTGACTTAAAACATAAATTTATATTCTCATGGAAGTCAGAAGTCCAGAATGGGCTTCAGTGAGCTAAAATCAAGGTGTTGGTAGGGTTGTGCTTCCGGACGCTATAGGGGATATTGTTTCCTTGCATTTTCTGGCTCCCAAAGACTGTATTCCTTAGCTTGTGGTCCTTTTCTCCATTTTCAAAGTCAGCATCTTTACATCTCTCTCTCTCTTGATCCTTGTAATTAAATTGAGCCCTCCTGAAGAACCCACCAATAAAGATATTTTAAGATTAACAAATAAACATCCTTAATTCTGTCTGTAGCTATAATTCCTCCTTGCCTGTGCAATAACATATTCACAATTTCTAGGAATTAGGATATGGATATCTTTAGGGGAACCATTATTCTGCCTACCCTAGACATGTTCCTAAAATAACAATATGTAAAGTAATTTCAAGAAAAACCATCCAACTGTTCCTGCCCAGTCTGCACAAAATAGTTCCAGAAGACTGAAATGCAATAAAACAAAGTTTGTGATTAACCTGGCACTAGTATGCTGAATGGGATGTCTATGCATGATGATTAAGGAAGTAATAAATTAAAGAACATAAGACTGAATTAGGACAAGTTCAAAAGAAAGCCTGAAAGCACCAGTTCCTGAAGAAAGAGATGTCCCAAGGGCAGCATTCTCTATGCACTAAAGACCTGATTTATAACTATTATTCCCTGTTAGTATTCAAGGGGATTTTTGAAATCTTTTCCAAGACTAATAAATGATTACAAAGTTTTTAAAAAATATGTAAGTAGAACTACTTGTTTTAATCTAAAAAAGGCTAATATTCACTCCCTGTTCTCAAAAACATCTACTGAAAACCTTTTCTTAAGTAATTACTGTTAGATTTTCCTTAAGATGGATGCTACCTTAAACAGCCCCTTTGTCAGCTTGAAGCAACTCCAGAAGAAAGGACTTTCGCCCAATAACCATAAAATAAAAGTCTGAAATGTTAAATTTCCCTCACCTTAAAATGGCTGCTCCATAAAATAGCCTTCTCCTTTCCCATAAGGTCCTGCTTCTCCTCTAAAATACGGCTTCTACCAAAGGAGTCTTCTTCCCAACATGTCCCTTGGCCAAAAATAACCTGATACTTGCTACCTCCTAGCAACTAGTGATATCACAAGCTCCCCCAGTCCCTGGCCACTACATCACTCCATTCCACCCCCAGCTCCTATAAGCCCCACCCCAGTCCTATAAGAAGCGCTCCCTGTCTCTGCCATATTGCAAGACAGCCTGGCACACCTTCCCCATAATAAAGGCTTGTTATGGTCCTGGTTTGGTCCTGGTTTTCGGCTGTTTTTACCTAACAATTACTCCTTTGATTTAGTATTTAAACAATCTTTAAATAGTCACATTCATGTGTTTTACTTCCTCGTAGCTCATTTATTTCTTCATAAAAGCATTCTCATTTCTCTTCACCAGCACATTAAAACTACAATGATTCCCCGAACCTTCCAATTTCTGAAACTCGAATGTCATTCCTTTCTCTGTAAAAAATATCCTGCCAGGCCAGGGATTTAGCTCAGTGGTTCCGCTGCCTGCCTCGCAAGTTCAAGAGTCCGAGTTCAATCCCTGGTACAAAAAAATAAATACATACATACATACATACATACATACATACATACATACATACTGTGCCACGCAGTGGGGATAGTGCCTGGTCTTTGGAGATTTTTTTGAGGCAATTTTCAAGTTCCTATTGGCCAGGAATTTGGGATACTTTCTAAAGTATGCCAGGCATAATCTACAAAGGATAAAGCAATGATTGAACTTGCTCATTTATAACCAAATAACTCTGTAAACCTCAGTACCAACCTTTTTCCTTAGCCAGCTTTTCTTCTTCATGTCTCCATTTCTATTAAAGGCACACCCATTACTGTCCAGGTCCACTCTTGGGTTGTGAATATTTTTGCTTCTTAATCCAGTTTTACTCTTAATCAAAATTTTAATATTTGGTTTCTGTTTCTTTTTTTTTTGTGTGTGTGTGTGGTACCAGGGATTGAACTCAGGTCCTTGCGCTTGCGAGGCAGGCCACCGAACTGCTGAGCTAAATCCCCGGCCCATCTGTTTCTTTTTTAATGGCTACAATAGCCTCTGCTATCTCTGAAGATATATCATTTATCCATAGTTTAGTATTTTAACATTCTTCTACTTTCTTCCTTAATATCCAAATTGCCATCTAGTATATTACTTCACTGTAAAACTTTAATATTTCCTGTATTGTAGGTATGCCTGTAATCAATTTCTAGTTTTTTTATCTAAAAATATTTTAATTTACTGTTTATTCCCCACCCCCCAGTACCGGAGATTGAACTCGGGTCCTTGCGCTTGCAAGCCAGGCCACTGAACTGCTGAGCTAAATCCCCGGCCCTACTGTTTATTCTTAAAATACATCTTCAGAAGCTAAATCTAAGTTAACAGTTTTTTTCTTTCTTTCCACATGTGAAGATTACTTCACTTTGTTGGCCTTTGTTGTTTCTGGTGAGAAGTCAAAGGTAATTCAAAGTGTTTTCCTATATCCTATTTACCAGATTTCTCTATCACTTGCTTTCAGAAGTCTATGATGGACCTAGGCATGGTTTTCCTCATGTTTATCTTGCTTAGGGTTCACTTATAGCTTAACTCAATAATGTGGTAACTTACCTATTTATAGTAGTTTTGACATCTGGATATTACATATATATATATGAAATATATGTATTACATATATATATGTATTATATATAAATCCTAGGGCTTTTTCAATTTTTTTCTTATTTTTAGACTAACTTCTATTTATATTTAATTTACAGATTTTTCTAATACTTCCATTCTGCTGTTAAGCCCAACTAGTGGGATTTTTTTTCTTTCAAATCTTATTCTTTTAGATCTAGAATTTCTATGTGGTATGTATGTATACACCAAATTATATATATTTTAAATGTATGTAATTTTACTGCCTATCTTTTCACTCATTGAAAGCATACTCTGCATTATATCATTGTGCAAAATTATAATAATTACTTTAAAATTCTTATGTTAATTCTATTATCTGGGTCATTTCAGGGTCAATCTCTAATGATTGTCTTTTATCTAGAGAATGAAGTACATTTTCCTGTTAAGTAATTTTGAATTATATCTGTATATTATCTATTATATTGTGATAGCTCTGGATTTCATTATATTCTTTATTACCTGTTGGATTCTTTTTAAGCAGGTAATTAATCTGGTTGCCCTTAAAATTCTGTCTCTTGCACAGTAGTTCAAATCTCTAGTTCTTTTATCCTTAGCTGGGCTGTTTTAAGTCTGTTTCATCCTAAAATAAGTTATTTAAAGTATTAGGTGCTCACTCTCTCTGATTTTCTTTTTTAAACACCACCCTCCTTCCCCTTTCTCAGTACTGTGGCTATACTGAACTGTCATTGGTTTTTAAGCTTGGTTTTTAGACTTGAATCTTCTAATTTTGAGTTTTACCTTCTATACATGGGACTTGCCTTCACTCTAGGCTTTTTTGTTATTGTTGTTGTTGTTTTTGCTTTGTTTTTTCCTTTTTGCAATTGTCCAGTGCTCTCCAGGATGTCTGTCTTTGGTCATCCTCTAGTGCCTTCTTCAGAAAGTTGATTTTACATTTTTCTTGGCTTATGGCATTTTATATATAAGAGCATTGATCCACAGGGAGCTTTTTGGTCGGAGTGGAGAAAAAAAATCATTTGAAAATATAATTACCTGTTCTTATCTCACTATCTTTGATTCCTAAAGTATTGGATCTATTTGGTTAGTGTAGTTTCTGTCTTCTGTATTTGGAAATATTACCTATAATTATATATCTATATCCATCTATCTTTCAACAGAACAGGAACATTAATTAATGTGAGGAAATGATATGGTTTTTTGAGACAGGGTCTCACTGTATAGTTGAGGCTGACCTGGAACTCACTGTGTAGCCCAGGCTGGTCTCGAACTCACAGCAATCCTCCTGCCTCAGCCTTCCGAGTGCTGGGATTACAGGCGTGTGCCACCAAGCCCGGCTTTAAATTATTTTTATAGATCCAATTTAGGATGAAGACGCTAGTACATGTGCTTAGCCCTGTAGTTTCATTTAATGTCTGAAATTTCCATTTCCCATATTTCATTCTCAGACTTTGCAGGCATCTCTTTCTTCTTAAAGTCTTGTTTTTATATACTCCCCAAACATTTTCAATTCAAAGGGTGTTACGGTTTGTGTTTAGACATCTCCTCAAAGCCTCATAGGTGGGGCTTTTTCAGAGATGGCTGGATCTGGTATATGATGCTGGGATTGATTCATGGTACAATGCTAGGCTCAATGCTCTAGGATTGAGGATGTGACTGGTACCTGCCCTGAGTAGCCTTAATAAAAGGAGCAGAAAGACACTGTTAAAGTCCCTTGCTTGATTTGCTGACTTCTACCCACCATGAACTGTTTCTCCTCTGTGATACCAGTATGCCACATCACCCTGCCTTGGAGCCAGCAAACTAGACTGAAACCTCTACAAACTATGAGACAA
The DNA here is from genome assembly GCF_012274545.1 of Fukomys damarensis. Classification (NCBI taxonomy): domain Eukaryota; kingdom Metazoa; phylum Chordata; class Mammalia; order Rodentia; family Bathyergidae; genus Fukomys; species Fukomys damarensis. The sequence goes on from NW_022900949.1 coordinate 60,776,199, forward strand.
ATAAAACTTTCCTCCTTTAAGTTTGGGTGTTGCGTATTGTGCCTCAGCAACAAGAGAAAAGTAACTAAAACAATGGCTCATAAACTTTAGCTTCTTACAATTTGTGTTCCCTTTTTACTTTCCCTTTCTTATTTAAATGAGATTTTTGTTATAATTCTGGAGGTTAGAAGTATGAAACTAGGGTATCAGCAGGACTCAGGACCTTGCACTTGCAAGGCAGGCATAGTTCCACTGAGCTAATTCCCCAGCCCTAGAACAATTCCTTTCTAATCCTCTGGTTAAAAATCAGATTATTCCAAAGTATTTGTTATACCTTTGTATAACAAAGCCCTGTTTTAAAAGTCTTCTTAACAACTGATACTTGAAAATGAGCAATTCAAAATGAAGTTGTTCTGCTTAGAGCTCCATACTCACTAGACATTTAGAGCTTAGATATGGTAATCAGTATGAAGGTTAAAATGTCAGTTCTTATTAATGTGCAGTTACTTAAGAAAACCACTCAATTCTTCATTTAGTATGTGAATGATATTTAATTTCAATAAAGAAATACTTCAGGGAACTAGATTTTGTTCTGTAAATAAATGAGAATAAAATAGTCATTACTTCCCTATAGACATAAAATTTAATGGGAAGCATGGTTCTTGTTGTGTTATAATTGGGCTGCAAATTCAACTAAATGTGACTAGTTTGAAATGTTACCCACATTTTCTTTATTTAAATAGGAACATATATAATCAAACATAAAACAAACGTTTAAAAATTTATATTTCTCTTATGAGTGATGTGAACAAAAGGCAGCATGTTGGGAAAAGTATTAAGACGAAAATGGGTTGATAGTCTGGCTTTTCTACCTGTCTGAGCCATCCAGAAAGAATCTGGCGAGTAGTTAGTTAAATTTGCATCTACCCAGAATAATAGCTGCTTACAGATGAGATTTTACTATTTCTCTGTTGTGTCTTAAATTCACTTTTACCAATTTTAAAAAACCTCCTAATAGCAAGGAGTTGTTTTAAAAAATTTTTAAATTAATGTAGAATGTTTTTTCAAATGAAAAATTAATAGTATTTTATATTTTTTATTCATTCACCTTTTTTGCAATTAAATATTTCATTTTTCTAGGAAAACAAATTGGAATGTCATGAGGTTTTAAAAAGTTCACACCTTAAAACCTAGTCATTTCATGCACATAAACTAACCAAAGGTAAAAATCAGAAATGTATATGGTAGTACTGTGGATTGAACCTTCATACTGAGCTACATTCCCAGCTTTTCAGATTATTTAAAAAATCTGAGATAGCATCTCACTAAATTGTCCAGGTTAGACTTGAAATTATAATCGTCCTGCCTCAGTCTCTTACAGTGCTGGGATTACAGGCATGCACCATTACACCTACCAAGTCAGATTTATGTGAAAAATACTTTGTATGTCTACAACACTTTTCAGACTCTAAAGTCAAATTTTAAGAAATATTTAAAAACTAGGTAAGTGCTCATGGTTTTATTGGGAGGAAACAAAGTTTGGTCCCAATTTTGGAGAAAATTTTCTTATATGGAAAATGTTATCAAAATACATCAAAACAGGGGCTGGGGATTTAGCTCAGTGGCTCGGTGGCCTGCCTTGCAAGCCCAAGGACCGGAGTTCAATCCCCGGTACCAAAAAAAAAAAAAAAAAAAAAAACAAAAAAAAAAAAAAAAAAAAAAAAGCAAACAAACAAACAAAAAAACATCAAAACAATGGGTTGCATTATTTCCTTTACTAAACTTTCTAGTTTTTAGATTTTTCATGAGAATACATTTTCACTTAAGTCAGGAAAAATTTAGTTTTACTCATTCTTACGATTAAGCATTTTGTCTCAGGATTGCTAACAAAAACTACTATGAAACTGAATGAAATTTTGTACCAAATGTACATCTCGTACATGTTATTTAGATCCAACTTCTATCATGAGAAAAATAAATTGTTGCCTTTTTTTGCCTTCTTACATGAAAGTGTTTATGTCTCATCCTTTAGATTGAGAATTTTGGTAAAGATTTGGACACAAAAGTTGTTGCTGTTATTTTTTAAGAGTTGGTAATGTTTCCTCTCAGAGTAAGTTTTTCTTTCTCTTTTTTTCCTTCTTTGGTACTGGGAATTGAGTTCTGTTTTTAAGACTTTTTCAAGAACAATACATATACACATTTTGCCCAAGTTATAAAATTCTTTGGTCTGTATAAAAATATATATATATTTGTACTTCTAAGTAAAAAGCATTTTTATTCTTCATTACAAGGATAAAGATCATTGACACAACCGCTCCATTCACTAAGGAAAATCTCTCCTTTCCATTATACATAATAGTGTAAAAGCTTAACAAAAAGATTGTTATAGCTCTCTCGATCATAAAAAAGTTCCCTAGTTTCAATGAGGTGGACTTCTCCTTAAAGAGAAGGTGTGCATGCCTATAATCCCAGCACTTGGGGCACTGTGACAGGCAATTACGAGTTTGAGGGCATATATAATCCAAGTTTTGATACTAGAAATAATATACATAAAATTAAAAAATGGTCCTGAGAGCAAATGTCATGACACCTATGAATTTATAATAGAATCCAGTGATGGGAAAATGTATAGCTGGAACCTAAGAAGTGTTTGAATGAACTAAATTCCCATAAGGTAATACTAATTTTCAGTATCTAGAAGCACAATCTAAAATGTTGGTGTGGCCAAAGCCCTTACTACTAAGAAATTTGTTGGAATGACTGTGTCTTCTTACAGCATGTAAGTACAGTAACCCTCTCCTTTTACAGAGATATTTACAATGTTCTTTGATAAAAGCAGGCATTATAACCTGGGTAGATGCTACAAATGGCATTCCTTGACAAAACAATTAACATATTATGGCCCTTTGTTCCTACCTCAATGGTTTTTATCTAATACACCAAATAATGCCCCAAATTAGAGCCTCATTCTATCAAATATTATTTTGAAATTCACAAAATTCACTCATACGGAATTTATATATTAAAATATGTCTGAGAAAATTAGAGTAGGTGCTAAAAATCACAGTAGCTATTGTAAGTCTTAACATAAAGTTAATGTTGGGGCCGGGGATTTAGCTCAGCAGTTTGGTGGCCTGCCTTGCAAGCGCAAGGACCTGAGTTCAATCCCAGGTATCCAAAAAAAAAAAAAAAATTAAATTAAAAAAATAAATAAAGTTAATGTTGGATCCTAAAAATCAAAACCCTAGAATCTAGCTGAGCGTTCTCAAGTTACCTTTAGTAAGAAGAATGTGAAGTGTATGTGGCAGAATACCAATCAGAACCTGACTATAACATCTTGGTGAAGGTTCTACATCAGAATACATTTCTGAAATAAATATATAAGTAGCCTTGACAATTGTTTATGAAAACGTATCCAATAGTTATTTTATTACCTGAGATAAGAATGGTCTAAATCAAGAAAACAGTCAATGTATATGAAATATATTAACTATCAAACTAGTTAGTTGACAATAGTAGCATTCATTAATAAACACAACTACCCCTGAGACACAAAATAATAATTTGCAAAAAATTTTAAAATAGATTATGGATATGTAAGTTTTAGATACTGCTGAGAGCAAGAAGAAAAAGTAATATCGTATGACTATTTCCAGAGTTACTTTGATCAAAGACTAGTCATCACGCATATAATGCTCATATGAAGAGTTGTGTAGCTTAAGGAAAATACAGTAATTAAAAACAAAGCTGATAGCCAGGTGCGCATGCCTATAATCCCAGCACTTGGAGGGCTGTGACAGGTGAATTGTGAGTTTGAGGGCACCTTGGGTTACATGGAGTTCAAGCCCAGCCTGGATTACTGAGACCCTATCTAGGAAAAAAAAAAAAGTCTGATAGAATTTGCCAGCTTTTAAATTTAACAGCCATTCTTTGTAGACTTGCCTAATCGGAATTTCATTTCTGTAGCTCAGAAGATGCGAATTCACATTTATGCACCAGGTAGAAAATTCTGGATCACACTAGATATATCTAATCATTGTTCTTTAGGGTATAGTGCATGCCAAAATAATTTTAACCTCAAATTAACTTCCTGCCTAAACATACCTACCACACACACACACACACACACACACACACACACACACACATGGTGGGGGGGGGATTAAATACAAAGTTGAGAGAAAAGTAGTATTTTTTTTGGTACTGAGGATTGATCTTTCACTTAAAAGTATTATTCTTGAAAGAAAATTGCATGGCAATAAGTGCCAGCCTTTTACTTTTGTATTTTTAACCAAGTTACAATATTATTTAAGAAAGGATATCTGAATATATTGTAAGAGAAATTTTCATTGCAATAAATTCAACTCTGAAACATAAACATTTAAAAAATCTGAAATATACCATAAAACACCAAATTTAAAAATATTACTTGTAAAGTTTTCCTTTAATTTTCTGTGCAACATTTAAGACATATTAAGAAGGTAAACATTGGAATTGAATACATTTGAATTCAAATGTACAGATTTTATTTTTTAGCTCAAATCTTTTAAGCATTTAACAATTTGACTAAGTCTCTTATTAGTCCCAAACTAGTTAGTATCTCTAATTTTTCAGCAAGAAGTATATTTTTATGCCTACTTTTGAATAATTAATAAATTAGTAGAACATGCTAAAATTGACTATTCATGATTGTGAATTAATGGATTGTATTCTAAATAGAAAATGCCAATATAAAAAATGGTATTTGTTGGGCTTGGGATTTAGCTTAGTGGTTCCATTGTGTGCCTCACAAGTGCAAGGACCTAAATTCCATCCCTGGTACCAAAAAAAAAAGATATTTGCTGAATGCAAATAATAATTACTTTCAGCACTTAACTAAATACTGCAAATTAACTATAAGACATAGTATGAAGGACAAGAAGCCACCATTGAACAATATTTACCTAATATTTTTTACATTAAACTTTCCAGTGGGGAACCTAATAGGCAGGTACAATGCTAGCAACAGAAACATTTACATAAAAATATGGAGCATGGTCTATATGTTTAACTTCCCTTCAGTTTTTTTTTGTTTTGTTTTGTTTTTTTTTTTTTTGGTACTGGGGATCGAACTCAGGTCCTTGTGCTTGTGAGGCAGGCAGTGGAACCACTGAGCTAAATCCCTGGCTCATCCCTTCAGTGTTCTTAAGTATGGTCAGTGATTTAATAAATGAGTCACTATTATGAATTCCTTATGTGGAACAAATCTAGACTCACATTCTCTTTCTTATACCCAGTGTGTTCACTCTATGTAAGTTGTAGAGAAAAATCGTAAGAATCAATCAGTTTTATAGAGTTAATCACAATAATTTTATCTTATATTTTCATGACATGGCTGCTTACACTGAAGAAAGCTGTAAAAAATGAAAGACTTACTGAAGTGTACCTGATGGTCTTTTCCACCATAAGCACAGAGGAATGGTGTTCTTGGATGTATGCCTACTATTTGTGGTTTGTTACTATTTCTGTCCCTGACTCTTAGATTCATTACCTTTACCCAGAGCCACTCAACAGTTTAAATTACACCTTTGCTAGAGGTTTTAAAGAAGATACATATCTATAGTTTAATTAAGGCTATTGCTCCTTTTGCTGTAATTAGGAATAAGAACTCAAAAATTATATATCATAATGTTAAGTGTTACCCATTATACTGATGTCACATTTACATAACAACCACTTCAACAGCTCAGCTAATCTGTGTAAATATATTTAGCTTCTACTGTCAGAGGCTTTTAAAAGGGAAAATTCAAATATAAAATTTAATAAACTTTCAAACTTGTTAAATGACACTAACTATAACGATTCCAACAGCTCCTGAACAAGTAATGAAAGTGATATAATAATAACATTGCTTAAGTCCCTATACACCTTAATTGCAATGCGTAATCTTCAGGGAAATGTTAATCACTTTATTTTTTCCTGTATTTTTTTCTATACATTACTTTTCCAATTACCACTTTTATGTTCTTGGCTTTAAATTAGTCATAACAAACCCATTTAAGTCAGTAAGACGTTTTTCTTTAAAAATACGTGCGGTAAACTGTAACCATTTTTAAATTATTTTTTTATTTTTTGCGGTAGCAGAGATCGAACTCGGGACTTTGCACTTGCGATGCAGGCGGCAGGCAGAACCACGGAGCTAAATTCCCGGCATAAAATTGTAATCATTTTAACCTTTAAAAAACAAACTGGTCCCCAAGCTGCATAGAAAATTTAAGGAATCAAAATAAGTCAAGAATGAAGTTAAAATTCAAACTGGCAGAACACTTCTGCAAAAAAGCATCCATAGCTTCTTGTCGTAAGTATTCAAATACATTGTTTTTACGCGTGTATAAGACCAAAGGAAGGGTTGAAACAAAACTAGATCATAGTGAAATTGTATCTGTCTGCCTTCTTCATAGGCTGGTATTACTTCCAGTTCGCCAGGTTTACTTACTTACCCGAGGTATTAAACGTATCCTGTTTCTGCTCCCTTGCCTTTTTAGAGCTCATGATGGGAAGGAGTCTTTCCAAAGAAGGCCCCCTTTGTTAGCAAACCGAGCAAAGAACACAAACAGTGCACATGGCAACTTCTAACCGCTCAGCTGCGCCCTCACAATCACATCCCCTACTCATGAAAAATGCTGATTTGAAAAACGTTTCCCATTTTAAGAACGTGTGCTAGAAGATGGCCCCCACCCTGATTCGGAATGAAAACGGATGTAGAAAGGGTCCCGCGAGCCTAATTCTCCACCAGAAGTTTCCCGGAGCTGGCAGCCACGTTCACCTGCGAAGTCCCCGCAGTTGCGAAGGCAGGATCCCGAGGCTGGAAGACGCGCGAGGCTGAGAGCAACGGGCGGTGCGTGTGCGTGGGGTGTGCGTGTGTGCGTGTGCGACAGCTCTCTCCACCTCAGGACCCTGAACCCCCTCCTCTTTATCCCGCACACCTAAACCCTCCCAGGAGGCCCTCTGACCCTCCCCTCCCTCTCCCAGCACGGTCCCGCTCTCGGCCGGTCTCCGGTGGCCTCCAAACTCCCTCACGCCATTTAGAACTCGCTCTATTCCCTTAAAATAGCTCCCCTCACGTTTGCTTCATTTCTGTGCTACCGCGGACTCCGACCACCAGCACTCACGAGAAGAACGGATCATCTTCGAAGCTGCTGCTCAGCATCCTGAACATTTTGGCTCTGAGTCGGGCAGCGGCGGACGCGGAACGAGTGGAAATCGGTGTAACTCGCGGGGGCTGCGACGGAGCCTCCTCCCAGCACCTCCGACTCCGCTTCCCACCGGCCGCGAAGGCGAGGCCCGCAGGGAAAGGCTGCACGGGACGCGAACGGCCTTCTTATTGGACGCTGGCCCCTCGGCGTCACCAATGAAGGCGGGGAACAGTGCGCCGCTGCCCTGGCAACGGATCAACACACCGCAGGCGAGAAGTTTGGTCTCGGTCCTGCGGTGCAACCTTTCACCAAGCCTCCTGAGTGATGGAGTTTGCTGTCTGGGCTGCAGGAACCAGAACATTAGACCACCCCGTCTGTGACCTTGGACAAATAGCCCTCCGTTTTGATCCCCTGGTCTCTTTTTAGAAAAATGGAGGTGTGTCAGTATTTGGACTAGATGACAACCAAAGTCTCATCACCATATACTGTAACCCACAGGAATGAGTTCTATATCTGCAACTTCACTAGTAGCTGGTCAAATAATGAGAAAAATGTGCAAAATTTTTTGAGTGCAGTTTTAAAATAGCGAACTCAGTTCTTCAAGGAAACAGAATGAAGCTTATTAGATTTCAAAACATATTTGCTTTGGCCAGTACAAAAACCCCAAGCAGTGTTTTCCAAAGTGGGAAACGCTTAAGCAACACATGAGCGCAGGATCAAAAGATAAATGAGAAAAACTCTCTTTTGGTCCTCTATGTCTACTTCAAAGGTGCCGCCCCACTGAGGCTAATAAATCTTTAACACCTCCTTTACCTAATTGAAAATGCGATTTAGGCACAAGGCCTGAAGCAAGCAGCCATATCCAACTAAAATTCTATTACTATATATTTTGCTCTCATTATATTGATAAGGGAGTTTATTTATGGAAAGGAAATTGGATTAAAATTTAAAGCAGCGCTATATATTAATAACTAAACTTTTAAAATGAAAGTGAAAAAGTGAGCTAATTTAAAGAAATGGTTCACGTGGGATCTGCAGGCAGTGGTGATGGGGGAATATTATGACAGTGGTACTCAGATTATTGAATTTTGGAAAGCACTGATGTGTTGCCTTCCAGGAGCCTAAAGACGGGCAGAGAAGACATTAGAAATAAGAGATTAAACCGGGCGGGGGGGCTGAGGCAGGAGGATCGCTGTGGGTTCGAGGCCAGCCTGGGCTACACAGTGAGTTCCAGAGCAGTCTCAACTACATAGTGAGACCTTGTCCCCCCACAAAAGAAACGAGATTAAAGAAGGAAAAGAGTGACAAGGGTGTGAGAAGGGAGAAAATGTACCTGGCATGTCCACCCCTACCTCGTGGGCACCCACCACTCTCTAAGGGTCCATCTTGAGAGGAAGGGACATCCATGGCACATCAGGGTGTGAGGGCACCATGGGTGCAGTCCACAGACGTGGCCCTCTGCCAGTGTGAAGGAGTGTGCAGGGCCTGATTTGGAGATGGCAGGAGTACTCAGTAGTTATTTTGGGAGCTGGGAATTTAATCCTTTGGACCTTTTACCCGCTCCCTTTAGCCAAGTTCTCAGCAGCCTCCTTTCCTTAAAACTGGTGGCATGAAATTGGACAGACTCACAGCCTAAGGGTAAGATGACACAACCCCTTCCAAGGAATATCTTCTTTTCCTTGGGCCTCAGAATGAAACTCAAAAACATAAACGTATTAGTAAAGTTCTAAAATAATTTCAAGACAAAAAATTGTTTACAAGACCTAAAATTATTTTCTGGTGGAAATGTACAAGATATTAAGGAGACCACACATTGAAAACACATTAAAACGTAATAGGGTAAGATAAGTGATAAATGGTTCTGGTTTAAGGCCAAATAAAGAAACTTGTAAGATTCCCCCCCCCCATTTTGTTTAATGAAACTTTCTCAGAATCACATTGTTGAAACATAAAGCTTTAGTCCAGGCACAAATTAGGGAGTATGGAACTTCTGAAAGCAGTTTGGACCTAATAGCAAATGCTAAAAAAAAAGTTGGAAATGAAGAGGTCTTGGCATCAGTTTTAAATTTGAAACCCCAGCAAGGGAACAACCGAGATGCAAAACAGGACTAGGATTGAGGGAAGAGCACCCTAGCCTGTAAGAGGTAATATTTAGTGAACGGCTGCAGCCGTGTTGTGTACATTACATCCCTGAATCCTCACGATGGTTTTATGGGATAGAGGTGGTTTTTATTCCTATGTAGTTGCTTCTAAGAATACAGAGAGAAGTTAAGTAAATTGTTAAAGTTCATTTAGTAGCAAGGAAAGATGCAAGATGAAAGCCAGTATTTATTTCTCAAAATCATGCTGACAAAACTAAATTGATTCTAATTAAAAAGTATAAAATGCAGTGGAAATATATTCCAATAAAGTCAATTTGATTTTGCAAATATTTAAGTAGCTGTCCTGTATTTGACACTGATCTACACCCTTAGACAATGATGAAGAAAACAGTTAAGAATCTTGCACTCCCACAGGTATATAAATTATAAGTAGAAAATACAGTTTGGACCTTACTGAGAAGGTGATTTTGAGCAAACTTATAAGAAGGACAAGGATGTCTATCAGAACATCAGCCCGTTGCACCATTGCAGTGGTCTAAGGAGGCCTGTACCTGGTGTATACAATGTACAATTAGTTATACATGTACCTTGAAACTCACCTTCAGAGAGGAATGAGATGAGCCAATAAAGTAAAAATTAACCAGCTATCTTAGCAATCTTCTATCAGATGTTATTTATATCCTTTTGAAAGATGAGGAAACGGTACAGAGCAGTTAAGTAACTTATCTAGTAGAGCATAGGTCTTAAGGTCCTCAAAATCCCTGCCAGAGATGATTCTATCCATATGGCATCTTTGCTCAAATCAGAAAAAGATGCCTTTCTCAAACACGTCCTTTAATGGGAAGAATTAACAAACTCGCAAGCCTACAGTGTGTACAACTGGACTGGTGCTCTCGTGGGAGTTGCATACTTGTCCATATTAGCCCCACCCTCAAACCGAAATTCTACTACACAGGAGTTAATGAGTGCCGAGCTCCATCCACAAATTCTTATGCAAGAAACTTAATTTTTTTCCTTGCAGTTGAATTTCATTTATGTTCTGGACTCCTGTTCCATTGAGAATGACCTCATTCCTCTGCAGGGTTGGGGGAGTGCAGGGGGTAATCCCAAAGTGTAACTGGTCGTCAACCATGCTGCGTTCCTGAAGGCGTCTTCATTCCCCTCACTGAGTAGCGCTGTAACACTGAACACCTCATCTGTGGTCTAGTACGGCACAGCGAAGGACTGTCTTGTCCTGAACAATAATATTCCTCTACCTTCGAGAAATACACTCTCTAAAGAAAGTATTTTGGCCCATGAAATAAAAACTCAAAGGAAATTGAATTCACGAAGAGATTGTTTTTCAGTACTGGGGATTGAATCGAAGGACTTCGCACTGAGCTACAACCCAAACCCCTTTTTATTTTTTATTTGCTAAAATAAAGGTCTTGATGTGACACCAGGTTGTCAGGCAGGGCTTGTTCTTGTGATGCTCCTGCCTATTCTCCTGGAGTAGTGGAATTACAGGCAGGGACCACCAAGCCCAGGCGAATTTTTTTTCTTTAAGACAAGGTGTAGCTATGTAGTCCCAGCTGGCCTAGAACTTGCAATCTTCCTGCTTCAGCCTCCCAAGTTCTGGGACACAAAGGAAATACTCAAATATTACATTTTTCCTTTTTGGTGCTTTCCATTGGAGGTAAAAGCCATGAGAGAACAAAACAATGTCTGAGTAGCAGATTTTTTCAGTCAGATTTACTTTTGCAGCTTGTCTTCTATGGACATTTATACGCATGGCTGGGAGTTTATTTTGCATAAATTATAATCGAGTCCTATTTTATTTCGAAAGGTATTGTGTTACTTCTGGGTGACCTGCCTTTTTGGGAAAATGTTTCAGGCAGGCTCTCGGGGCAGAAGGTAATGAGACAGGTCCTGTAGTATGGTCCCAGCATTCAGGTAGCAGAAAGTTCAGAGGAGACAGCAGAGCAATGTTCTGCTCCAGGAATGGGTGGACAGAGAGGGTAAGAAGGTGAGGAAAAGCTGGGAGAAGGACAGCACCTGCTGAGGATCAGGGATAGATCTCAGACATCAATGCTGCTGAGACAAACATTTTGGTCTTTCCTACATTTCTTTGATTTAAATCTTTGAGGATGAGATACTTTGGAGGATGGTCATCACCTTTTTAAAATGACGAGTTAGCTAAAATTTTTTTTTTTTTTTTTGCACTGGGGATCAAACTCAGGCCCTTGAGCTTGTGAGGCAGACAGCGGAACCACTGAGCCAAATCTCCGGCCCTAGCTGTCTTGTGTCCATTCTCTACTGTGGAGTTCTCACTTAAGAAGTATCTACTAAGACTTTTTACAAACTTTATCCAACTAACTCTTTCAACACCCCTTGAAGAAGGTGTCATCTCCACTTTACAGATGAGAACAGAGCTCCAGGAAGGTGAAACAATTTCTAACTGGCACGGTCCAATTAGAAGTCTGGTGGCTGGTGGTTGGTCATATAGAGTCTGTTCTAGATCTGACCATTTCAAAGGTCATTTTATCCTCACTACATGCACCGGCATTCTTGTGTAAACAAAAAGGATTCGATAGTGTGGAATTACTTAAATGTGAAGCCGTTGGAATGTCTAAGCTTTGACACAGGTTGTTTTGCTTAAATACATGAAAAGTTTTATAACTTTCCTAACAAACAACAGCATCATTCAGTGAATAAAACAAAGGCTGTTACTCTCTAATTACAAAGAATTTGGATGGCAGTGTAAAATACAAATATGTTACACTAATTTTGTTTTAGTGACATTATTCAAATTTTCCAAAGTCCATAATGGAGTCACATGTTGATAAATGAGAGTCCACATCCGAAGCCTGACTTGCTGTTCTTGAACTAACTATGTAGTGCAGGCTGGCCTCGAAGAGCAGCAATCTTCCTGCCTCAGCCTCCTGAGTGCTGGGCTTACAGGTGTGTGCCACCACTCCTGACCCAGACTAGTTTTTTTGAATTTATTTTTTTATTGAGATACAACTTAAACATAATGTTTACTACTCTGAAATGCATATATTACTTTTTTACATATATGTAAACGTATATAAACACTACTCACTTGAAGAAATAAAGTACCTAACAATATACCAGAAAACTGTGCTTCTTCCAAGGTAACCAGTATTCTGAGGTTTACTTCTTTCACTCAACATTATGCTTGCAAAATTCATCCATGTTGTTGAACGTAGCAGTAGTCTATTCTTTTTCATTGCTGTGAAGCATTCATGTATTTATCCATTTATCATTTATCCATCTACTGTTAATGGGATTTTTTTTGTTTTGTTTTTTTGAGACAGGGTCTCACTATGTAGTCGAGACTAACCTGGAACTCACTATGTAGCCCAGGCTGGTCTGAACTCACAGCGATCCTCCTGCCTCAGGCTCCTGAGTGCTGGGATTACAGGCACACACCACCACATCTGGTTTTGTTAATGGGAATTTTGAGTTCCATTTTGGGAGGCCTTTAAAATAAAGCTGCTTTGGCTTATTTGCATATTTGATTAGCATTAAAATCAACTTGCTGTTCTGCTGTCCTTGAATTTTTATTATCATTGATATGCTGAAAATTTTCTACAAATGATAATTTGGTATATAGATGATTATTTCTATCCGTTCAGCCCTTGAAGCTTGCTACTTAATCTCTTGTGCATAGAATAGGAGAAGCATTTTGTTGCTTCTTTTAAAAATAAAACATTTTTGAAACTGAAAAATTTAGAATTAAAGAGCTTAAAACATTTGAAGAGTAGAAAGTATTCTTCAGGAGATACTGTTAAGTCTCTCTCTTCTCAGGAATGGTTTATTGTGGTTATCTAAAGGACTATTTTAAAAGATGTTTAAATCTTTGATAAGAGTAGGAGAGAGTTAAAGCTGAAGCTAGGAGCCCCACTGTGACCACCTGTCAAGGGAATTATCTTGGAAAACGTTAACAACCTAGAATGACTTCACCCCTTTGTAAGGTGTTTAAGGTGCCTTTACTATTTGAAATAGTAGAAATAGTTGCCGCCTAATGGATGCAACAGTCATGGCAAGGCCATGCAATTTTTAATGCTATTCCTGGTATACATTTTGGGATGACAAGGATAAAAGGGAGAGGACTTAAGAATGGCTGGGGATTTAGCTCAGTGGTGCCACTGCCTGACTCACAAGCGCAAGATCCCAAGTCTGATCCCTGGTACCAAAAACAAACAAACAAACAAACAAATAAGAATGAATGACATCAAACTAAACTACCTGATTTCCTCCAAATTCTCATCTGCCTCAGATCCAGAAACTCCTTCTGGTACAGTCTCCTGAGAGCCTCATATACTGAGTGGTTTCAGGAGCCTACTGGGGAAAAAGAACTGACCCGAGCCAGAGGTTATGGTGGGCAGAATGCTATGATCTGCAGAGATCTTAATACTAAAAGCTAAGACTTATTATGTGTTGGACACATTGAGTCACGACAGCTTCATCGTTATTATAGAAACAAAAGGCTTTAGAGAACTAAGAAAGGTACCTAAACTTGTTAGGAAGTATCAGAGCTGGATTGGAGCCCAGGCTGTCTGCTGTAGAATGTGGTTCTTCATCAGGACACCGGTTCTAGGCCTTGCTGGCCACTGCCTAACACATGGGGAGCAGATGTCTCCTTCCTGCCAACTAGGGATGGGGCTTTTACCCACAAACACCAACAGGGCCAGGCAAGCAGAGAAAGCGAAGAAGTGGACTAAATAAAAGTGAAAATAAATAATAGTCAAAATAACTAACATCTACTGAATTTCCACTGTGTGCCAGGAACTGCTCTAAGGGCTTTAGAATTTAACTCCCTTAATCCCCCAAATGATCCAATGAGATATGCATTCTATCTATGCCTATTTTACACAAGAGGAAACTAAGGGTCAGGGAAGAGAAACTCCTTGCTCTAGGTCACACAGTTTGTGAGAGACGCCCTGCTCTTATCTTCCTGCCTTACAGCCAGGGCTGAGCACTGTGAGCTGCTCAGGGGACCTGCCTCCACTGGTAATATGGAATTTTACATGCAATCGCTTAATTTTTTAAAAGTTGGAAATAAAAAAAAAATACCTGAGCAGGCTAAACAAAACAAGCCTGTGGGCTGAATCTGGCCTGCCAGCCACAAGTCTGTGATCTATGTTCTTACAAGTGTGAATTTTCACGGGATGAGAGAGACACATGAACCCACGAGCAGCCACACTTGGGTTTCTGAATGTAACTCAGAGCTGTAGTGAGGGCTGAGAGGTTCACTGAGGTCCAGCAGAACGCCTTTGTTGGTGGACACCAGTCACCTTTCATGTTACTGGGTCCCTATTTTAAAATTTCTAGGCCAAGAGGCTGTCATATCATTTCTGCAGGATATTTAGATTAGAAACTGATATTCTGTCTGTGTCATAAAAGTTTAGGACAATATTATAAGGTTTTGTATATTATATTACCTTTCACTTTCTCTTGAAGTGAAATCATCTTGGCTTCTGCTCTTAAAGGCTTGCTTCTGATTTCTTATTTATTAAGACTGTACTTTCTATATAGCTTTGGCAAAATTAATGTAATAATTCATGTAATAAAATAGCAAAAGCTCATATGTCCATATAAACACAATCTTAAAGTAAATATGACTGCTGCTCCCAAGATTCTTTCCTCTTTATCATTTGCTACAGCTTACTTGTTTTGTCACTGGCCAGTGAATATTGTAGTCACATGTGTTAAATGAAAAACTTCCTAAGCAAGATTTTTAGGAAATTATTTCTTTTTCTGAGGGTTGCTATAAAAGAGTACAACCTATGTGATTTAAAGAAACAAATTTTTATTCTTTTACAGTTTTGAAGGTTAGAAGTTTGAAATCCTTCTGTTAAAAGTCTATGCTCCTGAAAATTCTAGAGAAAAATCCTTCCTTGCCTCTTCCCAGCTTCTTAGGGTTACTGACAATCCTTAGTATTCCCTGGCATGCCCTAGTCATCCAGGGCTGCCTGGATTACCTCCTGGCCTTCTCTGTTGTGTGTCTGTGAATCCAAATGTTTTCCTTCATAGGAACATCAGACACTGTATTTAGGGCCCATTGTGGTACAATATATGACCTTAACTAGATGATATTTTCAAAGAGGTCACTTTCACCGGTTCCAGGTGAACATTAATTCATTGTGTGTGTGTGTGTGTGTGTTGGCCACACTGGGGGGATGATGACACTAACCTAGTACATATATTTCTTAGTAACTTGTACAAAAATAATTAGAGTAGACTCAGCATCAACCTATCAAAGGTAATTATTACCCAAGAGTTTACATGTGACCCAACCATGAAGAATATATGTTTGCAAAGACTTGTTAGTATTCATTTTGGATATTAACATCACCTTTTCTAACTTCTTACTTTTTTCTGTTCTAATTCTCTTCTTTTCCCCATTTCCTCCATTGACAATTTTATCTAGTTATATTCTATGAATTTTGACAAAACACCTGAGTCTTTTTTTTTTTTGAACAAAGATTGGTGGGTATAAATGAAATAAAAGTAACCACTGTTAATTTGATGGCAAAGTTGAAATATTGGTATCCTTTTGAGAACAAACTCATTATGAGATGCTTGCTGACATGATAAAGTGCCAATGTAGATCTCAGAGTGATGTCTCTAATTACCCAGACCTTTTTACACTAGGAATCTGCATGAGTTATAACTCTGCTGTGAAGATAAAAAGGCTTCTGCAAAAAATTGCCCTAGTGCTATAAGGGCTGTCAGACTGGAGGGCATCTCAAATGAGATTAATGATGTCTGCCTTAATATAAGATTTAGCATAACCAAGATTATGGATTCTGCAGAAACCTGCCAGCACTCATTTATTTTGAATAAACATTATTTTTAATTAAAGTCCTAAGGTAGGTTATTCCTAAAATAATGAGATCCACAGTGATTTCCTTTGGGAATTAATTTTCTTTCTTAATTCTCAGCCATTTTGATGATCATGGCTCATTCAATTTTACTCATGGCGGTCAGCTTTGTAGGATGCCAATTTTCACCTAAAGCCATTAAATAACTCTGTATTTGTTTTTACACGGCACTTTCATTTTGTAATCATATTTATCATTTAACCCAAACACTAATAGGTGTATCTGCCCATAGCTGTATATGGTGAATCTGCTTCACACAATAAATTGCTCACAAGAGAATAAACATTCATCCTAAGAAGCAAAATAACAGGAATCATAAAATCAGAAAATTACACTATTGCTATTTTAATTATGTATTTAATTGGTTCTGCTTTTTTTTTTTTGCTAGGCATTGGGCTGTTTTATACACATTAACTGAATTCACATAGGAACATTCTATAATAGAAATTGCAATTGCTATTTACTAGATCATCAAACTGAAGTTCAGGAGGTAGCTCACCAATATTAAGGCCCAACTCCATAGCTCATGTTCATAGAACTATGTCAGGCAGCCTTTCTACAAATATAAGTAATTACCCAGCTTTAAGTAGAACTTCATGTAAACATCAGTACTTATCAGTATGTAGTTCAATCAGATTTTCAGGGACTCAGTAGAGTGTTTCCTTATTATGTTATGCTATGTTATAAACCACTTTAAACTTTATGGTATAAAAGAACCATTTAATTATGCTCATGGAGTCCATGAGCAGGAATATAAACAGGGAAATGAAGATGGCCTTATTCTGGGTTGGGTTATATAGCTGGAAAGATTGTGGCTGCAAATCTTTAGTCGAATCTGGTAGTTGATGCTGGCTTCTGGCTAGATCCTCGACTGGACTGTTAACTAGGTAACACAAGCAAGTGGACTCTGCATGAGCCTGGGTTTTCTTACAACATGGCAACTTAAATAGTTAGTCATCTTCTATGACACTCACTGATCAGTATTTCAGTTAGGCATAAGATGTTCCTAGCTTTGGAAGTTGTGATGTGCTATCTCAGATGTAATCTCATGATTACAGGCAAGTCACTGAGATTGATATGGTTTCAAAGTGTTGAAGAATTTTCAGACATGTTGCAAAGCCATCACAGAGGGTAACGAATACCCTATTGCATATTAATATTCTTCTGACTGTTGGAGTTGGGGTTGGCATCTGTCTTCCTCGTTGGATCTACTTTCTGTCCAGTAACTTCCTGTGAATATATTTGGTTCTCAGAAATACAAGCAAAGGAAGGGATGCTCTAGGCAAATGTATCTCTATTAGTGACTGAATATTCTGCCCCTAATTTCAAGCTGGTCTTCTACTTTGGTAAGTTGGCCAAGAAACCTTTCTCCTAAGAACAGAGAATCAGGCTGGACCTCTCATTTCCCTTACTTTCTTTTGAGTCTTTAATACCAAGTCCAGGCTGAAAACTAATTGAACTTATTATTTAATTCATACTGAGGTCATGCATCTGTATTATAGTTTATATCTAGATGTTCTCCAAGGCTCATGTGATCATAGGTGGGGCTTTTGGTAGATGATTAGAGAGTGGCCTGCTGTTGGGAGTCTGGGTCTGGTTAAAAGAAGTCATTGGAGGTATGAACTGGAAGAATTTATCTCCATCTTGGACTTTCCCCTTCACTCTCTTCTTCCTCTCTGCCATGCAGTGACAAGGGTCTTTCACCATGTTCCTTTGCCATCTGCCCTGTCTTGGAGCCAGCCAACTACGAACTGAAGTATGAGCCAAAATTAACCTCTCCTCCATTAAGTTGTGGGTGTTCTATTCCATCAACTAGAAAGTGACTAATTCAGATTTCGGGACCATACCTGACTATGTGGTTCAGATGTCTTTGGAACTGCTTCACGCAGAGTTTGGAAATACCAGCTGAACTTGATTGGAGATTCTGGTCAGAGTTCAAAAGATCAGAATGCTGATAGAAATGTAAACAGTAGAGACCAGGGTGGGGAAGGACTCTATTGACAGTTGGACTCCAGGTCATGTGTGTTATGCTCTGGCAAAAAATTTTTCTACATTTTGCTCATGTACTGAGACTTTGAGGGTGAGTAAGGCTCAGGGCAGCTGACAAACCTGGAAGAGGAAATTTCAAGGCTGCCCAACATTGGGACTGTGGCATGTATCTTTTATAAGCTTTTAGCCAGGCTTATATAGAAAATCAAAAGCAAAAAACTCACTTAAAAAGTTTTGAATTTTCCCCTGTACACATGGAAACAAAATAAAAAATAAAAATAAAAATAAATTAACATTTCTAGACCAATATGGTTGTCCATTTCTGTACAATGCCAACTAAACACAGTAAATTGGGATGACTTTTTCCAAAGTTGGCAGCACCGTTAAAGTTTCCCAAAATTCAATTTATATATATATATGTGTATATATATAAAAAGACTAATAATAGTATGTTATGCAT
>NW_022900949.1:60794843-60838448 GCF_012274545.1 Fukomys damarensis
AAGAAAAGAATAATATCCAGACAACAACAAAGTTCTGTTGCTGTTGTGGTACCTGGCACCATTTTTTCTATTAGTCTCTTAATCATCATCTGGAAAGATAACATTCTAGAGTAATATTATTAAATGTAGCTCTGATAAAGCAAGGTCCCTACTATGTATCATAAAGCAGGTACTAGATATTTTACATTCACAGAGGTATGATATAGTACCGTACTACATCAATAATACCAGATTCAGTTTTGGTTTGAAATATACTTTGTCTGCAAATAAGATTGCTACCCGTTTTTTTCTGGGCCCCTGTCACATGGAGAATTAGCAGAGGAGAGTTTAGTTACTGAAAAAAAGATCAGCATTAAAAAGAAGCCAAGTACTTTACAACAAGACAATAGGAAAAATGGCTTAAGGGCAGTCAGGAATCATCAAGACCCCTCCTTTGGCAGGTTTAAGGGTGCGGGGCTGTAGTTTTCATTGGAGAGGAAAGCCCCTTGGCACCAGGCTGGAGAAGGGCTACAGAGGGAATTTGTTCCCTGGGATTCACTTCATACTGCTAGGCCATGTAGACAAGTGGAGCCCTCTGCAGGCATGATTCGAGGAAGCCTGGCTATTACTTGAGCTACTGGCAGACCCCGTCATCATTCATGTGGTCCTGGCTTAACAGTCATGCAGAATGCAAGCGTTATGGCATCAGAGATGCTGGGTGATATACAGCCCCTTACAGCTACTGGCAGACCCCGTCATCATTCATGTGGTCCTGGCTTAACAGTCATGCAGAATGCAAGCATTATGGCATCAGAGATGCTGGGTGATATACAGCCCCTTACAGGGAAGTGCATGAAACTGAGAGTGAAGCTGAAAACTACAGTGGAGGCCCCAGAAATTTGGGAAAGCCAGCAACATGGAACAACTGAGGGAAGCCACAAGGATTGAACAAAGCTACCCCAAAGGAGGGCTGCAAACACTGGCAACACCATAGGAGTGGGGCCACCCAAGCTTTCTGGTTTGAATCTTGCCACAAGTTGCCCTGGGAGATGGACACAGAACTACGAGGTTTAATATCTACCCTGCTGGGTTTCTGTCTTGCTTTGGCCCCATTAGTTCCCATCCCCTTCTTCCCGCCTTTTGGGATGGTAATATTTACTCTGTGACATTATATGCTGGCATTTTTACAGGGGCTCACAGGTAAGAGTTTGCCTGAAGTCTCAGAGGAGACTTTGGAGTTGGACTTTGCAGCAAGACTGAAATTGTTAGGTCTTTGACAACTCTTAGAAATGGACTAAATGCACTTTGCATAAAGAGATATACATGAGTCTTTTGGGGGCCCTGGGCAGAATATCATGATTTATGTCTAGATGTTTCCCAACGACTCATCGACTCTTAGGCACAGTTTTTCGGAGGTGATTGGCTTATGGGAGCATCAGAGCTGGCTTGTTGTTGGCAGACAGGGTCTGGTAGAGGAGATAGGTCACTGGAGATATGGCCTCAGAGTTTATCTCTATACTGGGCCCTTCCCTTCCCCTCTCTGCTTCCTGTCCGCTATGCTACGAGCAGCCCTCTGCCAGGCTGTCCTGATTTGGAGCCATCCAACTAGGGACTGAAATATGAGCCAAAATAAACGTCTCCCCGCTTAAATTGTTGGTGTTAATTAAATCCTTAGTAAATGAAAATATTTGTTGACAGAAAGACCCTGCTGATGGAGGTAGAAATCATATAGTAAAACTGGTAGAACTAGTAGAACCAGAATGGAATTGAACATTTTTCAGGCACTTAGGATAGGTAGATAAATCTTTTTATTTTTCCTTTGTAATGATCAATTTAGTTAAGGTGTAGAAATTACTTAAATTGAGAAGGGGTGAGCAGGCATTAGAATTGTGGTTGATTTGGTGTTTCCTTTTCCCTAGGCCAGTGGTGGTGAAACTATGACACGCATGCCATGATGGGCACAAAGAGCCCTTTTTATTGGCCCACAAACCAAGTGTATGTTTTTTTTAATTGCAGTGTTGGCCCTAAGGTTTTGGGTTGTAGTTTGGGCACTCAGTCTCTAAAAGGTTCATTATCACAGCCCTGCACCCTCCCCCTGTGAAATCATATTATGACACAATGTCAAGCTGAAACATTCATACTAGGTCTCTATAAATGGGATAGTATTGCCCTGGGATAAAGAGCTAAGGAACAATGATGATTAGGAATGTGGGCATAATGGCTGCAGTTTCAACATTTATTTTAAATCACATGGTGGAAGCCACCTACTATACTATAAAACAAGAAGCCAGCTTCCCAACATATGGAGCCACCATAGTTATCTTTCTTTTTTTTAAGGGACTTTTCTTTTTTGGTACCGGGAATAAACCCCAGGGCCTTGCGCTTGCCGGGCAGGCGCTGTACCGCTGAGCTACATCCCTGGCCCTAGTTATCTTTCAAAGTTTTCACTTGGGAAATATTTTTTTTTAAGCCACTGTTCATTGTTGATACTGTTTGTGAAACCCAAAATAATTGATATACTTAACTAATCCTAAATGATACTCTGCTTTTGAAGATAATTATATTAGCTTTGCCTCAGCAGGAAACAGATGGCACACTCAAAAGAGCTTAATAAAGTTACTGAATAGGGAGATGTGGGTAAGGCTAAGGGAATCCATCAGGGCTAAAACAGTACAGTGAAGGCTGTATTCTTGGCAAAGGAATAGCCTACAAGAGTTGTGGCCTCAGTAAAGCAACCACACTGATAAATGGCCATGCAGAACTAGATACTCAATTTTTTCTGCTTTCCTCCTGATCCTGCCAGGAGTTCTGATTGTCTGAAGGCGATCAGAAGGCAGAGACCAGGGGAAACTAGGTGACAGAGTCCCTAAAGATCAACCTCCTGGGACACTGCAGGGAAAATAGTGTAGAATGATCCTGAAGGAACCATAGATACAGGCATATATACAATTTATTTTAATTACAAAACGTTTAAGTATAAAGCAATCTGAAGAAACTGACATAAACTTAATCTGCATGACATTATCCAGTGAAAATTTATTATTTACTACTTTAAATGTGGGAGGTGCACACCCACTGGCTCAGCAATTTCACATTTAGGAATCTATGCAGACATTAAGAATGAGGCCTACAGATGTACTGCTTTGCAAAGTTCTCCAAGATATAGAATCAGGGAAAATTTAATTGAGACCAGTGTTTCTCCCATTCTCCAATGTTTTCATGGTCTGAAAAGCAAGTCCATCTGTAAGTATCTCTAACTAGATATATTTGTTCAGGCACAGGGCAGGGTGGGAAGGATTGTTCATAGTGGTCACAGTATAGGAGGGACAGGTTTCTTCACATTCAAAGGTTGTTTATATAGATGATTTTTCCTTTTGTGTTTTTCTAGTATTTTTTTTTCTTGCCACTTAAAAAATTTATTCTTGTTTTATGCCCAATCCTAAGAATTATGAGAATTTAGAAAAATATTTGAAACAGAAAAGCTATTCTTTGGGGATCTTATAAAATTAGGAAGAGGCAAATCTATGTATATTAACCAATCTTTTCCATGGGTCAACAAATTTTATGTTTCTTACCTTAACACCTATTGTAGCAATAAGGTGCTTTGGAAATTGAGAGCTATTAAAAAAATACAGACATTTTTCCATCTGTGCAGCAAGATGCTGGTGCGCAGTGAGAGCCTTTCCCGTGGTTTTGTTCCTCTTCACCAAGATGTTCTCTCTTTGGATACAAACGTCACCCAGAGTGTAACAGTCCCCATTCGCTTTGCCCAGAAACAACTACCAGTCATAAAAACTTTGACTTGCTACTGTTCCCATCTGTTCATTTTTGACTATATCATTTATGGTTAGATGATCATCATCATTAAAGTATCTGACTCTTTCCTTTTCCTCAGGGGTAGAAACCCTACGTCTCTTCCTACTTCCTGCTTTTGATTCCAAAGGATCCGGTGTGTTCCCAGGCCACACTCTTCCAGACTCATCCGTTCTGACAAGGATCACTTCTTGTTGCTTTCGAGGATATTTGCATTACAATTTCTTTTATTAGCTTTTTAAAGTTAGGCTTTAAGTTGTACAGCCAGTTCCATATTCCCCATCAGTTCTGCCTTAATAATTTTGGCTTTCAACTTGTTCTTCTCATCAACACTCAGGACATGGACAGACTCATCCTCTGGACTAGAAAATGTAGACTTTGTGGTCTGCCAATGCTCTCTCACTGGAGAGTCATCTCTCACATTCTCAGCTGGCAATTTTTCTCCCAGGTCTCCTGGAATGTGTCAAGAATCAACACTGCCACTGGTTTCCAATGGCTTTTTACTTGAATGTTTCTTGTCTCCTCTCCCATCAGATTGACTCCAAGATGTTAATCTTTCTTCATTGTTTTCCGTGGGTTTTTGGAAACCACACCGTAAAGAACCCTGAGCTACTAATATTGATGAACTACACGGTTCAAAAATTCTAGCCTTGCTATGCGCTGACAGTTCATTATCATTAGGTGGTCTTAAGAATTTATGGCTCAAACTTCCTGGAGAAGTAAACTCTTTATTTTTTCCTTAGACTGAATTCTCTTCTACGTGACTCTAAAGACTCTTATCTCCTTTTTCATTACCACTTAATTTATAGTTATTGCTACTGTTTGCAATCTCTGTTGTATCATACCTATCTCTTGAACTTTTATTATTTTTTTCTTGACTATTTTGTACTTTACCTGAATATGTTGGTTTCCTCCATCGTTCTTGTCTAGAATCTTCATTTCTGGATGCAGTTTTTTCAGCTTCTAATTTCAACTGAAATATTTCCATTGACCCATATCTTTCAGCTACAATATCTTCAAATTTTCTATTTTGTTCTTCAGCTTGTTCTTTTATTCTTTGGTAAGATTTCCTTAGCCAGCTTAATCCACCATCCTCTATTCCTGAGACTGTAGTAACTGACGAGACGTTACAGTCTTCTGATGGAAGATCTGCCCCACCATCCCTCCAATGTGGATTCAATTCTCTTTCAAGTAGTTTAGACTGTTCACATGCTTGGTTCCCCCCCACCCCCACTCTATTTTCCTTGTCACTTACTTTTCAGCTTTAAGTGACGATGATGATCCAGTTTTAACAGACATGAAATCAACAGTCATCCACTCATCTCTCTGAATAACTTGGCTGTCATCTTCTTTTTCTAACTTTTCATCTTTTGCTTTCCAGGCCATTTCCTTGGCAGATAGAACAGCCTCCACCCACTCATCCTCAGGGCTCGACGAACTATCAGCCGATTTACTTCTTCCATCTTTCTGTTTCTTGCTCTTTTTTTCTTCTTTCCTTTTTTGAATGCTTTTTTTTCCTTTTTCCTCAGAGAATGTTCCTTCAAGAACTGTTCAATTCGCTCATTCACATCAGGTAACATCCGTGTATCCTCACCTTGAAGTCATTTAAGTTCTTTCCAGCTTTCTTCTTTTTCAAAATTGGCTCTGGGGGACACTGATACTCTTTGCCCTTTCAAATCTGCCACTGGAAGCTGCCATAGTTGTTGGCGTCAAAAGCTAGGGAGCTGTCCTTTCTAGTATTTTTCAATAAAATAAATCACAAAAATGTGGAAGATATTACATGAGAAAAACTTAATTCAAGATAAAAACTTTCATTTTTTGTATCTTTTTATTAGGCTGTTTCCTCCACAGAAGGGTAGAGCAGATTTAACAAGTTATATGTGGCCATTTGTGACTGGGGATATCTTAAAAATATAACCTATGGAAAAAATATAAATAAATATTCGGACATTTTTGAAGTACTTGTAGAAAGATAATTAGTTTAGGAAAATAGTGGCATCATATTTAATGTAAAAATTCCATATTTGAAGTAGAATCTAATATTTAAACCCCCACTGATATTTGTGGCTTTTCTTATTAAAGGGACACATTTTGGTCATAAATTGCAGTAATTCCAAAATAAGCCTTTCAAAAAATAGGAAAAATGTGACCTTTTATGTAACTCTTACTTTCAAAGATTTCCAAGGCTAATTTAAATACCCTTCTCAAAGAAATTAGAAATTAACTGAACAATCTGGGTATAATGGTGCATACCTGTAATCACAGCACTCTGGGAGGCTGAGGCAAGATGATCACAAGTTTGAGCCAAGCCTTGGCACTTAAGAGAGACCCAGTCTCATAAAGGGGGCAGGGGATGTAGCTCAGTCTGAATGCCCTGGGGTCCAATCTCTAGTAGCAGGGAAAAGGAGAAATTAATCCAATTCCTCTTAGAAATTATAGCATGATAAAAATACTGAGAATTTGAATTTCAAGTTAAAGACCAAACAGAACCCAAAACTCTGCTATTTTCTAGCCTGTGGGGGAACAATAGCCTATTTAATAATCACTCATTGCCTTCTTTTGTTGTTGATTATAAAGAAGGTGTGCTAAAAAGTCTCTAGTACCCCTGGGTCACATGACCTTTGAAACACAAGCATGGGATAGGAGAACAAGTGTTAATGTGAAAATGAGTTTCTCCTTGAAGGGTCAAGTGTTCTTGATGAAGCAGCTATTAAATGGCACAGAACTTGGACTGCTACTCATAGTCCACGGTAGATATAAAAAGTTTTCAATTGAAACATTTAAAAATGGGGGAAGTATATTTATCAGAGATTGTAATTTCAGATGAACTTCCATTATCCATTACTTCATGTAATTAGATTATAGCTGATTCAGACATGCATTTTTAAAAAAGCATTTTTTCAAACTGTTAATAAGTTAGTTATTATATGATTTCTCCAGATCAGTTAGACTTGTAAGGCTGGAGAAAAAGAGAAAACCCACAATATGGCTAATCTAGATATGAAATTTGAGAAAAAAATCTACCCAGTTTTTAGTATTGTCAATCTGTTGTGCTGGCATTTGGAGAATATTTATTTCTCAATTACTTATGTTTTTAAATTCCATTTTAAGTTTATGACATAACTTTCTTGGAACATGTGCTGGCAGACCTCACTCATGGATTTTACTCAAGACATGGGATCCTGGTAGCCCATTTTGTAAAAGATTAGGAAGGAAACCTGTACTACTCCAGGTTTTATTATACTGTGGGATTTGCTACAGTACCATGTTACAGGATGCTAAGAGAGGGTCAGTTCAGTTCATCAGTCTCTGAGAGCTGCAGTGGGGTCATTCTGCCATTCCTTCTCAAGACCTAGAAATAAAGCGTTACATTGTTGAGTTTAAAGTACTAACTATATTAGTAGGCTTTATTTCTTGAAAACTGAACTATTGCTTTGTAAGGATAGAAATTATAGCAGCCACCAAGTTTATAGAGGCACAGTTTGTAACAGCTAAAACTTGGAATCAGCCCATTTGCCCATCAGTTGGAAACTGGATAAAGAAGATGTGGTTTTTCTATAAAATGGAATTCTACTCAGCCATAAAGAATGAGAAATTAGATTCATTCATAGGAAAATGGATACATATTGAGGATATGCTCCTAAGTGAAATAAATAAGACACACATGTGTAAATACTGAATAGTTTCTCTCGTGTGAATAATGTGCAATAATACAGAAGATCCTAATAAGATTACTGACATTGAGAAATGGGAAGAAAGGAGCTAAAGGTGTAGGGAAGGTGGGATGGGTAGGGAAAGGGTAATAAGTGAAAAAAAATGTGAGATAATGAAAAGATGGAAATAAAGTGTTTGTAGATGGGGAGGAAAGGAGTGGGTGAAGGGAGGGCAGGGACAAGAGGAAAAAATGAGAACCAAGACCTGTCATGTAAAGGTACGAGATCCCAACGACGAATGTAACTGTACTGTATACCTAAAATGTAACAATAAACTCAATTAAAACTGTAAAAAAAATTATAGCCGCCAGTGGGTGGGTCTGGAATGATTATGTTAGTATCATTTGAAATAAAAAGGCAGACCAAGTTGGAAGTCTGGGCAAGTACAGGACTAAGATCTTTACTTAAACTCTAGCCCTATTGTCATTAGTCCCCATGCAGCAGAGTAGGCACCACAGATTTTGTACTTCTCCATAATAACCAGAGGCCTCTGTCAGCTCAGAGATACTTAGACATATGTCAGAGAAATCAAGCTAATTTAGTCAAAGATTTATTAATTGATTTTTGTACTGGCTCCAGATAGCTTGAGAAAGTTCTTTTTATTGGTTGGTTGATTAGTTGATTACTGCTAGGGTCCCAAACATACAGGACAAGCACTTTACCACTGAGCTGCATTCCTAGTTCTATTTGAGTAATTTCAGTAACCAGACTGCTAAATAGATTCCCATTTATATGAGCAAATTATTTCTTCATTAAAAAATACTTCTTGAGGCCTTCTCTGTGTCAAGCATTGGGCCAAATTCTGGGACTACAATGGCAGCTAAAATAACTTGCAAATATATCAGGGCATTTTCTTCAATTTAAGGGGAAAAACAAATGCAGTTTAATATATTGATCAAAGTCCATTCCCACTATACAAGATTAAGATGATCATAGAATTCGCAAAGTATTCTTATCTAAATTTTTATTTTTGCTCTGCTGTAAAAGCTCAGATGTTTTCTTATCAAGAGGGCCCAGGCTAGGGATTTAGCTCAGTGGTTTCACCACCTCCCTTGCAAGTGAAAGGTCCCCAATTTGATTTCCCGGTAACAAAATAATGATAATAATAATAATAATAATAATAATAGCCCATTTTCTTTTCCCGTATGAGTTACAAAGAGTAAGGCCTATAGGATGCCATTTAAAAAATGACTACAGTAAATAATTTAAGAAGTATATAATATAAGGAATTTTGGAATAAGGGAAGGAAGAAAGGAAAAAGTAACGGGTACAAGCACTTCATATCAACTCATCCAGGATTGGTACCTAAATGTCCTATTTATTTTATTTCTACTTTTGGTATGAGCGTATCTGCTCACTTAGAAGCTATCTTCACTTGATGTCCAAACCAAAGGGAAATTTTGGGAGACTTAGCCACAAGCAAAATGAATCTCCTTTTAATTCCCAAATGATGTTTTCTGTGATAGTAAAGAAGACAAAAGCAAGAGTATCAGGGAGCTCACACTGATCCACACGGCTGTGCACCCCTTACTGGCAGATACAGTTCTTCCTGGAGGAACTGAAATTCTATCTTCAGCGATCATGGCAGAAGCTTGCGTTGTCTGGGCTGACAAGAAGCAGTCTTGACAGGTTGTGGATGCTAGTGGCTACATCAGGTCTTGTCTTATTCAGCCCGTTCTCTACCAACAGGAAGAAATTGTCAGAGCATGACCAAATTTTGTCAGGACTCTTGATAAGACTGAGAGAGGGACTGTTTCCTTAGGTTAGTAGTGTGAGAGTTTTCAGCCTTTTTTAGAGCTATCAAGGAGATCCAAGCAGGTGACTGAGTTCCTACGGCTCCAGCTTTCCTATCCGTTGAGACTTAGTTCAAGCGTGATCTTTTTCATGAAGCCTTCCTTATTATTATTATTATTATTATTATTATTTTATTTTAATTTTTTTTGGTACAGGGAATCAAACTAGGGTCCTTGCACAGGTAGCAGAACCACTGAGCTAAATCCATGGCCTTAAAGGAATTTTATTTATTTATTTATTTATTTATTGCACCAGGGATTGAGCTCTGATCCTTGCGCTTGCAAGGAAGGTGGCGGAAACAGAGCTAGATCCCCGGCCCTTTTTAAAAAAATGTTTTTGGTACTGGGCCCTTGAGCTTGCTAGGCAGGTGGCAGAACCACTGGGCCAAATCCCTGGCCCCTCTCTCCTTAAGTTTTTAAACTCAGGGACTTACTTTCTTCTTCGCAACAAATTACCCTCTTCTGCCACTAAGTACCATGTCTTACATTATCCACATGCCTGGATTTCATATTAAGTCTCTTAAAGAGATTCACCTGTATCTCCCAAATACTCTATACTGTGCGCAGCACAGACTAGGCACTTAAAATAATGTTAATGAAAAAATGGTTAAGTCCCACTATACAGACCTGAGGTTCCTCAAATAAGTACAAGCTAAGTGCAGAACAAGCAGAGTTTTTTATGGTCTTTCCAGGGGCGTAGTTTAGGGAAGGCTGAGTTAAAAGTTGGGATGAGGATGACTAACCATGGCAGTCCAAGAAAACACAGAAGAAGTACACTCAAGTTAGAGGGTAATTTTTCAGATCATAAACCATGAAAGTATTTGTTCTACATTTTATTAAAATGTCTACCATATCAAAACATTCCTTTCTATGAATGTCTTTATGTTACTTTAGTGAAAAATCAAAGTAAGCAGGTCTGCTATCAGTATCTTCATTTCATGTGCTACGATGCAGAAACCTAGGCAGGTGAATGATTCAAAGTGACTGTCTTATCTTTAGGATTTTGCCTTCTTTTTTTTTTCCCTGAGGCTGAATTTAACTTTATTTTTCTTAGTTTATCTTTTTTTTTTTCAGTGTTAATTGAGTTTATTGGCACATTTTAGGGCTACAGTACAGTTACATTCATTGTTGGGATCTTGCACCTCTACATAACAGGTCTTGGTTCTCATTTTTTTCCCTTGTCCCTGCCCTCCCTTCACCCCCCCTCCCCTCCCCATCTATAAACACTTTATTTCCATCTTTTCATTATCTCACATTTTTTTCCCTTATTACCCTTTCCCTACCCATCCCACCTTCCCTACACCTTTAGCTCCTTTCTTCCCATTTCTCAATGTCAGTAATCTTATTAGGATCTTCTGTATTATTGCACATTATTCACACCAGAGAAACTATTCGGTATTTACACATGTGTGTCTTATTTATTTCACTTAGGAGCATATCCTCAATATGTATCCATTTTCCTATGAATGAATCTAATTTCTCCTTCTTTATGGCTGAGTAATATTCCATTTTATAGAAAAACCACATCTTTATCCAGTTTCCAATTGATGGGCAAATAGGATTCTGCCTTCTTATAGCTATAGGGACAGCCGAAACAGTGCTATTCCATTTTCCATGAGAATGGACTCAATAGTCAGAAATAAAAATTTAACTTTCACCCATCATTTTGTAAGAAATCAGTGTTCTAGTTTTTAAAAAAATTTACTTACTTTTTCGTACCAGGGATTGAACTTGGGACCTTGTGCTTGTGAGGCAGGTGGCGGCACCACTGAGCTAAATCCCTGGCCCCAGAAATCAGTGTTTTGAAGACATTAGGTCTCTTCTAAGTACAAATTACTATTATTAATCAAAAGTCATGAAAAGGTTCGTTATGCTTTATAGGCTCATTACATCAGGATATTAAAGAAGACTAGGATGTAATATCTGGGCTGTTTGGAAATATGTTTGATAGTAAGTATTCTATGAAGTCTCTAAGTTTGATTTGGCTTGTGTGGTCATATTATAGTTTTAGACAGAAAGGCAGGTAAACAAAGTAAATAATATACCAAAAAGATGCAGGAGGGAAGTAGTTTTTGAATTCCTGCTGGGCTAAGTTTAGTGCATTAAAAAAACAAAACAAAAAGACAAATCTGATTTTCTTTTCTCCATGAAAAATTTAACTTTAAAATACAAATCTATTGCAGTTTAAGTTTCTGTATTTGGGGTACATATGATAGGAGAACACTGGTGTTAAGTATAACTACAGTAGATCATAATAATTTCACTATTTTACAGATAAGGAACACGAAGCATATTGAGAAAACTGTCTAGTCCAGGTTCTCTGAAGAATTACTAGTGATCCAAATGATAAAACACATTCTCACTCAGACTACTAAAAGATACTTTCCAAAAGAGTGATAGTAGTTTTTAAGTTATACACATAATAAAATATGAAATATTTCAGAAACTTTAATCAATTTTTGAAGTGATTAAAATTTATGTATCTATAATAAAAACTGCACAAATCTGACTTCATATTGGGCACTTTTATTTATGGCTAAGGAAAATAGAAACATATTTTCTATTTAAAATAAGAAAATGAGTATTTCAACATTAGACTATTTTCCATACTACTTGTAATCGAGTGTAAGGTCTTTGTAGGTTTTCTTTTCTTTTTCCTTTTTTTCTTTCAGGATCAAATTGGGGATCGAACTTGGGCCCATGTGCTTGCAGGGTAAGCGGTGAAACCACTGAGCTAAATCCCTGGCAGTTTTTATTTTCAATAGAGATTAGAATTCTGTAGTTCCAACCCAAAAATGGGCATCTGAATGAATAGACATTTCTCAGATGAAGTAGAAACAGCAAATAAATATATGAAAAAATGTTCCACATCACTGGTCATTTGAGAGATATAAATTAAAACAACACTGAGATTCCATCTCACTCCAGAAAGAATGCCTATTATCAAGAAATCAACCAATAACAAATACTGGCAGAGGTGTAGGGAAAAGGAACCCTTCTCCACTTTGGTGGGAGTGTAAACTGGTGCAACCACTGTGGAAATCAGTGTGGAGAATCTTCAAAAAACTAAAACTAGAGGTTCCATTTGACCCAACTCTTCTCCTTCTTGGTATTGTCCTGAAAGAATTAAAAGCATTATACCATAGCAATATATGCACACTCATGTTTATAGCAGCACAGTGTGTAATAATAGCTAAATCTTGGAAAAAGCCCAAATGCCTATCAATGAATGGATAAAGAAGATATGCTTTTTTAAAAATACAATGGAGTACTAGTTTATCAAAAAGAAGGATAAACTTGAGACATCTTTAGGTAAATGGATGCATCTAGAGACCATACTCTTAAATGAAATAAATTGTACACGTTTAAATATTGCATTGCTTCTCTGTGAGAAACTGAAAGTGTAAATAAATAAGGGCCAAAATGTATAACAGACATTGGGAAATGGGAAGAAAATGTTCAAATGAGTAGGGAAACAAGGGAGAAAGGAAGGAAGGGAAAAGAAAAAGAGAATAGAAGGAAAAAATGAGAAAAAAGCTTTTGTAAATAAGGAGGGGAAAAGGGGTTGAAAGAAGGAGAGGGGATTAGAGAGAAAAAAAAGAATCAAGATATATCAGCACAGGTACAAATTCCCTACGATG
This sequence comes from Fukomys damarensis, assembly GCF_012274545.1. Taxonomy (NCBI): domain Eukaryota; kingdom Metazoa; phylum Chordata; class Mammalia; order Rodentia; family Bathyergidae; genus Fukomys; species Fukomys damarensis. Next base: position 60,807,783 of record NW_022900949.1, read on the forward strand.
AATGTGATCATTATGTATATCTAAAAATTATCAATTAAAAAATAGCTGCAGATCCATAACAAATACAAGAACTTTGTGTTTCAGAAATATAAAAAATGATGATATTAAAACATTCCATATGTTGGTTATCCTATCCTAGGTCTTTTTTATGTTTGCCCTATGTTCTCAGCTATAATCTTCATAGACACTACAATGGAGTGAGACTGGACAACACAGAAAGTGGAACAGTGAAATATTCATGTAAGTAGTTGAAAATCTGTTTTGTAAAGCAAGGCCTCAAACTCCTTATCTCTGGCATATTCAGTATGGAATTTGTGGTTGGATATCATTCAGCCACTAGAAAAAGGCATTCTACAACAACAGCCTTATGAAAACAATACTTAGTAGGCTTTCTCTGCAAGGAATAGCAGACAATTAAGTAAGACTGAAGTAAGAACTTTTACCAGTTTTCTCAGAAATTATTTCCCCATCATAGTTAGTTGGCCAGTTGGTCAGGTCTACTATAAGCAAGTCAATTCTCTAGGAATGAGCTGGGGTTGGCTTGCAAGTTTCAAAGCAGCACTAGTAAAAGCTGATCTCTAAGCAAAGACCATTAGTTTATTTAATTTTCAAGAAAAAATTTAAGCCAATATTCCCTTTTAGTATCTTTTAAGTTTCAGTTTATTAGCACATGTTTGCAGTACATAATGTTTACAATCCTTAAGGGATGAAAAAAGAAAAGAAAAAATAAATTGGGATGTATTATTCCTTTCATTTTACCATGCCCATTTTGCCTAGGTTGTGTCTAAATTTTTTTTAATAAGGTGAGATAAAAGATTCAGCAGGGGTTTCATAATCCATAGTAGATGAGAACTCATTTATAGCATGTAATTTGATTCTTATATATGTATAACTAAATAATGTTAAGTCTTTAAATGATAACGACTTCAAATTGTACTATAAAACACTACTACTATTTATTTTAACATTGATATTTTTAGGAATAGCTTTATTAACAGTACATTTTCACGCATCTAAAAATTTTATTCTAGTTTTGCTATTCATAATGTTTGATTCAGTTCAAACAAATATTCAAGCCTACGTGAGCGAAAGATAAAAGGATTTTACATTTTTATATAATAAGCTAAGTTCTTTTTAAGACTAAAAGTTAATATTGAGATTCGAAAACCTAAATTTTCAGTTACTTTTGATTTAACCATCAATGTATATTACTTAGGCCACAGGACTGCCCATTAATCTCTCTTGTCGGAGAGCAATTAATCTCTTGAACCACTTTTCCTCAGCTTCAGCTTTTTCAATAAATAACTGAAATAAAAAAGGAAAAGAAAAATATTATTACTAATTAATAACTTGGATTTGACTTAATATGATACATATCACCTTTATGGAATACTTTTCTCAGCACAAGATTCAGATATTATTTAACCCTTAATATTTACTTCAAGTCCATCTGCTGGGAATTAGAAATGCAGAAAAAGTCTTAAATTAAAAGGACTAACATCAATACCACTGGTTAACAATTTTCATCCTATGTTTGAATTTAAATCCTACAGCCTTTCTGAGAGACAAAATGGAATTGAACTATTTCTTAAGATGGCAAAATATGATAATAATGACATTCTTATAGTCAAACTACAGGAAAGCCAGCATTAGAACTTTCATGTCAGATTAACGAAAAGCCCACAAAACTTCTTTTTGCCTATTTAAAAAAAACAGAATTCTACCACGAGTCAGGCAGCATCAATTGGGTATACCAGATTCAAAACTATGTCATGGCTTGGAAGGAATGTAGGTTAGTTGCCCATTATTAGCAAATAAGAATACATGAACCCATTTCCTACAATGGCCTTCTCGGTGCCAGAACTAAAGGACAATGATTTAAATGAATTTCAGTTAACAAGAGTTCAGCTGACACTCATTGGGTTTAAAGATCTTACATTTGGATGAGCCAGAGAATTGTCATCCTGGTACTTGATAGCAGTAGGGATGCTGCTGGGGTCTATTTCTTTTTCAACACTAGGTGGATCAGCAACTACAGACGCTGGTCCTGATGGTGAAGTTGGATGTTTCACTTCATTAGGTTCCACTGACTGAAAGATTTAACACATAATAATTTAAACATCATCCACTTTAATAATATTTCTGATGCTGAATAGTAATTGGTCAGTGTCTTCTGAAATGATAGCCTTCTCAAAAAAGCCCTATATTCCTGAATGAGAAACAACTATTCCTTAAACGAAAAAGCAAACACAAAGATGTTGAGGAAATGTGCATTATTTCTTATGATCAGCATATTTTTCTTAAGAATTCAGTTTTTATTAGTCTATATCACTGAAAAACACTGTACATATATTCTATGCTTAAATTCAAATAAAATAAGCTTGCAATAAAGCTCCAGTATTTAGTTTGCCTCCCTGGAAAGAAAATTAGAAGGTAATCTTTAAAAAATATATAAACTTATTTACGTATATAATTCACCAATCTAAAGTACATAATTCAATGGCTTTTAGCATACCTATAGAAGTGTGAAGCTATTATCATAGTTAACCTCAGGATATTTTTACAGTTCCCCTCAACGAAACTCATACTCATTAGCAGTAACTCCCCATTCTTGCCAACTTAATTCCTAGGGAACCAACTAGTCTGTTTTCTTTATGGATTTGTCTCTTTTGGGTATTTCACATCATATACGGTCTCTTGAGACTGGTTATTTCACCTAGCGCGATGCTTTGAAACTCGTCCATGTTGTAGCATGTCTCAGTATTTCATTTCTGTTTACTGTTCATTAACATTTCATTGTATGTATCTACTCCATTTTATTTATCCATTCATAGGTTGATTGCTCAAAGATTTTTTTTAAAAGGTTATGTAAGACATTTAGAAATAAAAGATTGGAAAGATATTGTGATACTGCCTGGCAAGAATAAAACTAGAATTTTTTTATACCTCCTTGCAAACACATTGCCGTGCAGTGTACTATATGCTGGGGACACAAAGACTGATTAGTTATTGTCACTGCATTGAAGAAGCCAACAAACAATGTAGTGCTTTTTCAGGTAAATTTGAATATCTTCCCTGAGAAAGGAGGTGGCCAAGAAACGATTCAAGCAAGGTTGAAAGAATGATATAGATCAGATAAGAATCTGAAATAAAACAATGAGGTATAATTTTAAAAAGACAAATGGAAATTACTTGCATATGTAGCCTTGTCCTATATCTACTGGTTTTATATCTATTGGCTTTTAAATTTCCATTTTTTTGAACTTATCTACTTCAGAACATTCACTTCTTTGAAGCATAAAACAGCTGTCACTGGGGAAAATGTCTGGATAATGATATATGCATAAGTAGTTCTTCTCAATTTTTCTTAGAATTGGATATGCATCTATTTAACCAGTACTATTGAGCACTCCTAATTGCTCAGCCCTGGGTCCACAGGAGAATAAAGTAGATATGGTTTCTGAACCAACTGGAGAATATAGACTGTTCATGGAGTTGACAGATTATAAACAAATACATAGCAAAACAAACGTAATCACCAATTGCAGTGTATGTTGTCAAGGAATATATACGGTGCCAGTGTAGGGAATGATGGGAATTGGGGAGCGGGATCCCCTTTATAGTGGGTGATAGGAAACATCGTCAAGAGGCAAAACTGAACACCTGAGGACGAGACGTAGCAAGGCACATGAAGACAAAGGGACTGCTTTGGCCAGACAGACCAGCGAGTACTAAGATCCTGAGAGGAACGTTCAGAAAGGAGGCCACAGTAGCCTGAAAGCAGCGAGTGAAAGGGACACTTGGACACTGCATCCCAGAATCGGGGTCACAGCTTCCCGGTTTCAGCCACACCACCACTCTGCATGGGTATCGCCTCTCAGCACCACAGCAGGAAAATGACACCAGGCCCGAAAGTGGGCAAACTGTGAGGCTCATCTTTTGTTTCCCTCCTCTTAAGACTGCCAGCCTGCTCAATACTTGAAAACCAATAATACTTCATACATCTTGTCAACTTTTATAATTGTTTATGGCAGAGGGAAAGTTTAATACCATTTATTCTGTAATAATTGGTAGCAGAAATATAACTTCTGATGTCAAGATCCACTCCTTGTTTTTAGCATGTATCTTACTGAATTGCAGTCACTCATTTTTTATTTTTATGCTAACCGAAGTGGGTCTGTACCCATAAGATGAATTCATACTCTTGTAGACAAAAGGACCCTGAGTGGTAGACCTCTGCGCAATCACCAAGTATGTTTAGGAATGCTTGCAAAGTAAGAGAAATCTACTCTAAAATTGTTTTCAAAAGTGGAGGTGTTATAAATACTAAGTCTACCACTTAATAATGTTAATTTTAAGCATATTAGCTTTTATAAACATTTAAAGAAATACTGAATTTGATTTGGCAGATTTCTTTCTATATTTCAGAGCTAATCCCACCCCACTGCCCCAAGTTTCCAAACATTTATATGTCTCCAACACACTGGGCCTACAAAGTACATGACCCCAGGTAATATAATGATCCTTTAAAAAACCAAGAATATGTAATAGTAAAGCCCCATATTTTGTCTGAGGAAAAGTGGCAAATATACTAGTCTACTGAGGCTCAGAAATTGATTTTTGGTAGTCTCTGCTGTCCTGTAGTAACCATAGGAGCACGTCATTGAACATGTCGCAGCCACGCTGTATAGGACTTAACTAGGACGTATCACAGCCATGCTTAGCTAGGAGACTGGCTGTCCACGTTCAGCTGCCTTGAAAAGACATGCAGTGGTGTTATTCTAGCTGTCAAGATGTGTATCCCACTTCTTCATTTCAGAGAGATAAAATTCTATTATATAAACCAATTAATCTCATTCTGTTTTAGATTAACATTGTTTGGAGAAGTACACATAAACATATAAGGTAAAGCTCTCAAAGGTTAGGATGAAAGCATAGAATTTATTATTTAACAATAAGCGATTTAAAAATTAGTGGAGATAATCACTAAATGCTTCTTTTTTAAGAGAGGAGAAATGTAAGGGACAGTTTGCCTTAATGATAAAATAAACCTCAACATAGGCACTACTATTTCTGGCTTTCAGTGACACTGCCATCTGGTGGTTCAGTTTGGAAAATTTAGTTTTATTATGCACTTGCGAGTCAAAGAACAAAAGCCCATGCTGCATGGGATTATTTATTTTCCATCTGAACACAGGCTGATTATCTCCCAGATATAATAATATTAGGGCTGAATAATTGATACTAAGCATATCTAGGGCAGCTGTTTGAAAACAAGCTTCATCTTGGCTCCTAGATAATGAAGTAGAAGGAGCTATCAGATTATCCACTCAGGCAAGAGAAATAAGATTTCAGAGAGTTCACCTAGTTAAATCAATATGTGTTTCAGGAGACACAGTGTCTAGCATGTCACTGGTAATAGCCATTTTCTCATGGTAATAGCTCCTTAGCTTAATTAGTGGAATTAACGTAGCTGAGGAAAGACTGTACCAACTGAAGGGTGGTTGGTATAGAACATTTTTTCTTAGTGATGCTAACTTTATACCACAGTGTGTAGCACTATCCAGAAGAGAAAGATATTAAGCTTGGGTTATAGTAAAGTAGTCCTCAAGAGAGTTAATCTTTGCTATGTATTAGGGAAGCCCATCATATCTCCCTGTGATCTGAATAAAATACTCCTCAAGATAATTAACTTCTCTTTGCTAAGTAATCTCCTGATAAATAATTCAGCTTCTTGGACATCTTGAATCCTTGCCTTATATTGCAGACACAGACAAGAAACTAGAAAGGGATGTCATTTTCTAAACTAATAAATTGTCCCTCCATATATTTTAGTCAAGTGTGAATTTATTCATTGTTAATCTATCACTGCGCATCTGGTCATTTCAGAGTGTATTTATTAATAAACATTCAATGTTTGAAGCTAAGACTTAGACTAAGATGACTTAGTCCTCTGGATGACTAAGACTTTAGCTACTACTGTACATTCACCAAGGTAAATGCCATCTCCTGAGTTTTTTAGCACATTCTCCTGTTGCAACTATTTCTTACCTTTCAATGCACGCTTTCTTGAAAGAGGTACTGCATTAGAAATAAGCTTAAAGAGAACATTAATAGTATCATATGGGAAAAGGTGGTTTTGAAGAAAACCTATCATAATAGCCAAAAAAGAACATGTATTTCCACGAAAGGAAATGAGAGAGTCCAGTGAGAACTGAGAAATCTCAGTGAACTTTAGGAAACAAATACTAGGAAAGAAAATTTTAAAGTAAATTACAGTGCTTCTATTAGGACAGATGAATGCGCTTAAAATAGGCAACAATATAATATCAAATAAAATAGGTAACTACAGGGGCCAGGGATTTAGCTCAGTGGTTCCACTGCGTGCCTTGCAAGTGCAAAGTCCTGAGTTTGATCCCCGGTACCCAAATCAAACAAACAAAAGATAGATAACTACATTTATGAATAGCTCCATTTAGGAATCACAATGGAAACTACCAAAAGTTCACTTGATCTGAGCCAAAAGGCCGAGAAGCAATTACTACCAAAAGTTCAAATGCAACCAACACAGTGACAACCCAGGAACTGTGCACTTGGCATGTATCACATACTCAGTTCATATTTCCTGAGTAAATTATTTTTTAAAATGGTAATTACAAGTCTTTCATATCACTAGTAATAAAGGAGTGCTAATGAAAACAACACATTCATTATCACTTGTTAGGCCAATAAATACAAAAAAGCCTGACAGACCTTCAGTTAACCACAGGCGATGACTAGTCATCTTCCTGAACTTTGAGTGGCATCTGAGTTGGTGTAATATTTTTTGAGGATAAATTTGGCAATATATTAAACAATGTAATCTTTAACGAATAACTTCTCTTGAAAAATTTAAGAATAATGGATATTTGCAAACATACGTATTAGCTCAAAACTTACAACTACTTAAATATGTAATAACAGAGTGAAAAGAAGTAAATTATTGCATTCCTCCTTAGGATATTTATAACCATTAATACATTTATAATGTATATTTTAGAATAAGTGGTGATTATGATTAGGAATCTTATTAAAGAATATATGTATTTCCTAGACTTTTTCCTACTAAAGGAACATAAACACATTCATAAAAGCAACTGCAGTGAATGAAAGAACACATAAAAAATTCAACAAATAAAATGGCAATACTAGGGCCGGGGATTTAGCTCAGCAGTTCGGTGGCCTGCCTTGCAAGAGCAAAGACCCGAGTTCAATCCCCGGTACCAAACAAACAAACAAACAAAAATGTCAATACTTCTTTTAATTGTAATTGACTAAGATATACATCTGAACAAAAGATGGAAATACATGTTACTCTTAGAGTAATCGCTTTATCATTTAAAGTTCTTTTTCTAACTTTCATCTAGGAATGTCAATTCAAACAATAGACATCCATATTTAAAAGACAACTATAGCAAGTGTATATGCCTAGGAAATGTAGAGTACTATAACAGTAGATCATGTTGAGATAGTCTTGGTAAATTAAAATAAAAGTGGCATTAGATCCATTTTTACAGGATATTTTTATACAAGTTGAACTGATTCTCACTGATTGCTTCTCAATAAAACTCTCAGCCTACTTCATCTGTTTGAAGAAGCACTTACATCTAACTAAAACCCACCAATAAAGCATCTCTTCATTGGAATCCAAAGGCTTATTCATAATGCCTGTATGAAAACTTACCTTTTTGACTTCTTTACTTGATCTGAATGTCTGCTGAATAAAAGAATCACTTTCAATAGCTTCAATTTCTTTTACTCTTTTCACCTGTTCTACCAGGGTGGCTTGGTCTAAAAGAGAGGGTATAATGTCAGTGTATTTTGGTATAAGCTTGTTAACAACACTACACCTAAGCAATGTTCTTTCTTTCTAGGATGAATCTTTACTACTTATAAAATTTAAATGGATGAAAAGATATTACATTTCAATTGTAAGAAGAAACTTTTCCCCTTTGAGACCACAAATATAACATTCACAGGAACTCAGTCTCTCATTTAAAATGTAAAATATTGCTGAGAAGGCACTGTTAATTATGATCTCAGGATATGGAAGGAGGGCTTTAAAAAATTTAACATTTTATTATGGAAATATATATAAAAGGGATAAGAGCACAGTGAATCATACTGTACCCACCATTCAATTTCTAAATTCATTACCTTTCTGTTACTCTCATTTAATCTATTCATTCCCCCCTCAAGATGTTTTCTGGTGGGAAACTACAATATGTAGCAGCAAATCTCAGATAGCATATGACATTATCCTTGAATGTTTTGTAGGCATCTCTGGCAAACAAGGACTTAAAATAGCAGCAATACATAATACAATTTCATACGTATACATATTATCAATAATTTCTTAATATCACCTACATAATCCATTATTAATTTTCATTAATTATGTTTAAAAGATTTTATAGTTTGAAACATGTATAAACAAGGATCATATATTCTACTTGGTTGATAAGTAAGTTAAATCTCTTTCCATCATTTATAGTCCATTATCCTTTCTTTTCATTGCCATTTATTTATTGAAGAAACTGGATCCTTTGTTTGTTTGTTTGTTTGTTTATTTTTTGTGGTATTGGGGATTGAACTCAGCTCCTTGTACTTGCAAGGCAGGCGCCAGAACCACTGAGCTAAATCCCCAGTCCGAAACGATCCTTTTTTCCATAAAAATTTTTGGTCTGAGTGATTTCATCCTCATGGTGCATCATTTAATATGTTCCTAAATTATCTATATTTTGTGTAGATGAGTAATTAGACCTCACGGCCTGATTTCATCGAGGCTCCATTTCTTTTTATCACAAGTACTGCTATGTAATTCCTCTTTCATCATATCACTATGCTCCTCTCCCTCTTTTAGTGATGTTAAGATTGATCAGTGGATCCACGGTGATGTAAACTTGACCCTCCCATGATAACGCTTCTCATCAGTCTTTCACACAATAATTCTGATACATGATTTCAAATAATTCTGGTACACGATTTACTGTTTCTTACATTAACTGTTTCATTAAATGTTGTCGAATAGTAATTTTCTAATCCCATTATTCCTTCCCACATTTACTAGCTCTGATTTTCTATAATGAAGAATTTAAAACTCATTGATTATTTAGTGACTATGAAATACAGCTTGTGTAGAAAAGTCATAAAAATGTTTAATTTTTTTCTCCTTATTCATTTTGGTTCAAAGATGACTAAAAAATGACCATTATGAATTCAGAATACTTACATATATTGTTTATCGCAATCTATGGTAATTATTTTCCTACATTGATCCTTAAATTGTTTCAACATTGAAAAGTAGGAGCCTCTTCAAATTAGCTAATCAACCCCCTATAGTTAAGGCATAACAAAATGTACTGTAATCATCTCGTATAGTTCCTGTCCAAGACATGAAACTTATCATTTCTTAAAAAAGCCTGGACTCCTTCTAGTGAGGAATATTTAGATTCAATAATCTAAACACTAGGTGTGTTCACTGTCACTAAATTGTCACTGCTCCTCAGTCTTTTCAGTGGGTGGGATGGGAAATACATATTTGTAAAGAGAAAAATTAATGTGAGTTGATGCTGATACTATCAATCAAATTAAAGATTATAGAATTTTCGGTTGAAGTCTTTCCATTTTATATTTAAGTATTTTTCCTTTACATCCTAAGCCTTAGGAATCAAAAGTATTCATTTGTTTTTCTTAATATACTTTCAAAATAACAAGACAACCATTATAACAAGGTATATTAATGTAGTTTACAATTTCTTTGCAGCCTTTTTGACCTTAGGATTTACTCTACTAATAAACTGTTAAAACACTATGCTCTTAATGTGACTTGAAATTATTTTCCAAGTGATTATACTAGCAATTTGGTATAGTTAGGTTCATTTATTTTAGTTTTTGATTATCAGGTCTTGCTTTGTGATTTAAGGTACAAAATTATTATTATTATTATTATTATTATTATTATTATTATTATTATTTTGCACCAGGGATTGAACTTCTTGTGCTTGCGAGGCAGGTACTGCAACCACTGAGCTAAATCCCTGGCCCTTTAAAGTCAAAATTTAAAACATCATCATTCAGAGGTATCTAGTTTTCCCTTCCTATCCCATGCCTCTACTTCATTCTCTAGTTCGTAAGGAACCATTTTTATCAGGTTTGGGTTTATCTTCCCAATGTTTACTTCTGAAAATGTAAGTGTATATTCTTTTCTTGCTTATTATACAAAGTTCGTATATATACACTCTTATATATATTGCATTTTTTAACTTAATATCTCTACTCATTCTACTCCATAGTAGTTTAGAGGCTTCCTCTTTCTATTTTACAACTGCACAGTAATCTTTTATACTTTTAACAATTTTTCTATCAATGCTTACTCATGGTTGTTTATTTTGTTTTGCTTTTGTTTTAATAAACAGTCATATGCATGTGTCATTTTATTTTTTGGCATTTTTTCTTCACATATGTATTAACAGCAGAAAAACTAACAAGGTGCATATCCTTGCTGCTTAAACTCTTGCTGAAAACTGATACAAACACATAGTTGAATTAGGAGCCATTCTACACTCAGCTAAGAGAACTAAAACTTTGGGGATTTGGATTTCATGGGTAATGACTGGATTTATTTATTTATTTATTTATTGGTACCGGGGATCGAACTCAGGTCCTTGCGCTTGCTACATCCCCAACCTTCTAGTTTTACTTTTTAAAGAAACCAGTATAATTACTGGTTTGACAAGTGGATTTTTTTGTACCAGGAATTGAACTCAGAACCTTGCGCTTGCAAGGCAGGTGTGACCTGCTGAGCTAAATCCCCAGCCCGAAAGTGGAATTATTTGCATCAAAGTAAATTTTATATCCTGGTGGCTATAAGCTGAAAAACTTGAATGCTGCTATAGACATAACTATAAAGAGTACGAAAAGAAATTTAATTTCATGAGTTCAATAAAATGACCATTTCTTTAAAATATTTGTCTCAACTTTTGGCCAACCATAAATTATATTTATATAATCTTGTGGAAGCTTCAGTTTATTTATGGGATATATAGCTCCTTTGAAGATATGCCCCTGACAGCTGTAACTGGTCTTTTCTCATGTGAGAAATAGTGTGTGGAATGCTTGGAAGTAGCAGCTGCCAGAGCTAATATTGCCATCTTTGGAAAAGTGCATTTTCCTACATAAGTACTATCAGAACGCCATACAAGAGCAAATAGTTCCATATGCTTTCAAGTAAAAGTTTATCTAGGTTTTAGTTATGCAGTGTACACACTGAGCAGGTGAGAGACTTTTTGTCCAGCTAGTTAATCAATATTAAAACATCTCTAACCAGTGGGTAATTTTAAAATTAATTACATTAGAATAATATTAATATAGCAGAGAAAAGTCATAACAGGTACCATTCCACGTGATTTAACTTTAATGCCAACATGAAAACATGTGTTTGTACAGGTCCTAATTAGTTTCACTAGGGTTCTTTCACCATCACTAAATTCCCAACCAGAAGACATTATTTCTAACTACAGGGTGATGTTTCATATGTAGCAACTATTGGATGTCTGGGTTTTTTTCCATAATATATTCTCTCATTTGGATTTGCAAAGCACATCATTAGTATTAAATGTCAGAGGTGAACTCACAAACAGTACTGATGTCTAAAGCTTTCAGGGTTTGCATCTTTAAATTTGGAACTACAACCAGCTAATACAAATAAAAGTGGTATGACAGAAGCTGGCCAAATGGCCAGTATGCTTATTAAAACAGCATTGTAGAAATTATAAAGGAAAGAGGAGAAAAGATTAGAGAAAACAGAATACGATCTCTGTGCTTCTTTAAAAATCACCTCAGGACTAACAAAGTATATGGCACACAGAAGAGAGCCAGTATGCCTGACTCACAATGTGAAAATAAACCAACATAGTTTTTATATTTCAATGTAGGAATCATTTTGCTTGCTGTAAAGGAGTGATAGCTAAATTAAAATTTGAAAGATTCCTCATATTTTCAGCCTTCTAATAGCTTAGCTCTGTGTTGTCTGAAAAAAGCAGGCATAAAAATATATTAAATTGCTTTGTACTCAAAATTCTAATACCAATGCCCACAAATGTATGTCTCAAGTATAATCCTGTCATTTTAGAAGAAGAAAACACATCAATAATGTATATTACATTGCTTTAAATTCAGTTTCTTATGTTATACTTGTCAATTTCTTTAAAAATCCTGTACCAATTTTAAGATTGGGAAAAATATGACTTAAAGCTAGCTTTACTTGAATACCTACCCTATAAAATACCTTGTAATCATCAAACATCAGATAAAAATAAAGACAAATATATTGTTATTGGGAGAATCAAAATTATGCTTTAAAATACTGTGGTAAATATGAAGGGAAAATGTCCATTAGCACTTACTTCTTTTTAATATCCATATTATTGGTAAATAAAACGACCTCCCTATGTTTGTCACATGTCAGTAGAAGAGATACATATTTCACAGTAAAATAAAAAATAATGGAATCAGAAAGCCGTATCATTAGAGATAAAAAAAAAATCAATGCTAATTCACTTCACTGAAAATAATTTAAGGGTAAAAATTAAAATAAAATGTTTTATTAGTCATTGTTGAGGTTATAGTATTATAGATTAGGTTCTCCTACTAAAGTTCTATTTGGCAATCAATTTCATGTTACAATATTTACAGAGTTTTCTTTCAATATATCATCAACTGGTATGCAAATTTAAAATTACTAAATAAAAATGACAAGATCCATTGTAACCTTTTAATTTATTTTTTATTTTTTTGTTTGTTTTTTTGAGACAGGGTCTCACTATGTAGCCCAGCAATCCACCTGCCTCAGCCTCCCGAGCGCTGGGATTACAGGCATGCGCTTCCCCACCCGGCTTTAACCTTTTAATTTAAAATACAAAATTTTTTTTAAATTGTAAAAGACAAAAATTTTAGATTGTACTTATTTGAAGATTGCAAACATATACCAAAATCTTCTACTAGCAATGCTAAGCTGGTAACAGCAGATGGCACTATTGCTCTGGATGGAATCAGAATAACAGCAACTTGAGTTTCATGAAAGATACCTTAAACACATACGAACTCATCTTCAACCAATTCCTTTCAAATATTAATATTTTATGAATTTCCCTAAAGTTAAATGCATCTTATGTTACAAAGAATTTGGGTCAGCTGGCCCAGCTATTCAGTTACTTCCAGGAAAAAAAATTATATACTAATAGTATTGCTACAAACACATGAATAATACAAAAGACTACCTTATTATCAGATTAAATTGACTCAAATCTTAGTCAAGAATGGAAAATATCTATGAAATTCCCTTTTATAGTACAAGATAAATATTTCTTAAAAAAACCAACCTTTGAAATGTAAAGTATTTTCAAGTGCTTTACAAGAATGAAAAAAGTCAAACAATAGCAAACTTGTATGGTAAAGCTGTCTAGTCAATAAAATTTGTAAGCACACAAGATGTTTTATAAAGCTTACTTGGAATTCTAAAGTTATTAAAACAATTTCTCATGAACACAAATTTTAACAAAACACAGCCATTGCTTACCTTTTTAAACAGAACATTTAAAATGTTTCTTTAAAACAGTATACAGAGCATATAATTAGAAATCCATCCCATTCCAATATTTTTAGCTTGTTTATAAGATCAATGTTCTGGGGCATAAGTTCCTAGAAGTAACGTACACAAAAACTTAAAAGAGTAGAAATTTTTTTAGGTGGAATCCAGCTTGTCTGATAAGTCTTCTGGAAGTTTATGGTACAGTATCAAATCATAATGATTACTGAGGCTCCATCAGTCCTATAACAGCCCCCCTCCCAATAGGGTCCAAGAAAAACTCATCTAACATTAAACTGTTTACCACAATAGATTATAAAATAGAAATAACTTTAATGTTACTGTACCAGTGGAAAATAATTTTGGTTAAACATTTAAATAAATGCAAGTGATATGGATATCAGACTACACTTTATTCAAGGCAAATTCCACGCTGAATGTCTCATTTAGTTCTCTCACTTCTCATCCTTTTAAAATCTTTCCTGTCATTGAAAGCTATGCTTAATATCTACTTTTGGTGATGCTTTTCCTCGCCATCTCTGAGAAAAAGGCCTCTTTCACAATTCATTCGGCTCCTAACATATGCTATTTCACACTGATACTAACCTCTTTGTGAATGAAAGCTGCATTTCCCCAGCTAGAACGAACAGATTTCTGTGTTAATGGAGGATGCTGTATTATTTAGTAAGCAGTCAACGCACATTTATCAAATAACTGAGAATTAATGGACATTGAAGTAGCCATTAAAAAAACAATACACCATGGGGAACTTAAAAGATTAGAAATGGTAACTTTATGTACCTTGAAAAATTAAGTCTTCAGGTAATTAGTTTTAAGGGCTCTGGGTTCACTGTGTAAGTCCTGCCTCTGCTACTTAGTAGCGGTTGTGGACTTTTGCAAATTGTTCAAGCTCAGTTTTCCTGTCTGTAACATGGGGATAATAAGGACCCAAACATCACAGGATTGCTGAGAGCTCCCCTCTTTCACCTTTCTCCTTTCACATATTTGACCACATTCAATATTCCAGACATTATTACACACCAGGGATTTAGATATTAAATAAGAGTTTCTTTCTTCATGGAGCTTATGTTTTAATGAGGGAGACAAACAATGAACAAATGAATAAACAATATAATACCAAGGAAAACAGCAAGGTAGAAGGCAAGGAAGGAGGGCAGCTGCTTCTGTTGGGGTAATCAGGGAAGAACTCCCTGAAATGGTGACATTTTTTCAGACATTCAGTGATGTGAAGCAACTGCCATGAAAATCTGGGAGATAATACCTGTGCTCAGTGCAGAGGCAGGGAATCATTAAAAACTCTTAAAAAATGATAGCTGTCAAGTAATAGTACTAAAGTGCTAACTGAGTACTAATGACAAAGAAGTTGGCTAAGAAGTTAAAATCTGTGCATTTCTAACTGGCAACCTTTTAGGTAAAAGCTGGCAACCTTTTCTGGGTTCAGCCAGGTAGTAGGGATTGGCTTTGACTGAGGTATCTTGTGGTATCCCTGCGGTGTGTGGCACGAATGAGCAGAAGACGGACAGGCCTATGCACATCTCGGAGCAGGCCCGACAGACCCACCCTGATCTATACCCTCCTGGAACCCATCCTGACTCACTAGATGCTCTGAGCTAAGTGGGGAAACAGCTTTTGCTGATCCATGCTGCGGTGATTTGATAAGTAGGAGGGTTCTGCTGCTTCCTAATGGGTATATTCTAACACAAACTAGAGATAAACAATGTTTTTAAGACAAACATGTTTTAGTTTAGTGTGGTAGGTCCACAGAAATTTTGGTCTTGGTCAATGTTTACAATGTTTTACAAGTGGGGAAAGTCAGAGAAACTAATTTTTCATTTAAAGTCAGATAAGCTGTTCTAGTAGCAGGAGCAGTAAAAGCAGCAGCAATGGAAACATTTAAGGGACTCCATGCTAACTACTTCACAGGAATTACCTCATTTAACTATCAAAACTACCTGAGATAAATGTATCACTCTCAGTGTAAAGACGAGAAACAGGTTGATGAGTAATATGGCCAAAGTCACATGGTTAGCTGGTGGTAGAACTGGGATCAAATCTCTGAATTGCAACTTAATGACTATTTCTCAGTGAAATGAATTCTTTGTTCACTCCTGTCAACCAACAAATTATTTCCCTCCAACCTTATTTACTAGAAATAATGAATGTTTTTGGTATTGTTCTTATTCTGCATTTTAATACTTATCCATTCAGTAAAATATAATATAGCTTTACACGTAGAGGAGATGTCCTATATATTATCTTGATCTTCTGGCATTATCTGGAGCCAGATAAGGAGATATATTTTCAGAAACCTTTAAATCTGGATAAAATGTTTGAAGAATTACATATGTCATATTCTGAAAAGATTTATAAATGAATAAAAAAGTTTCCAGAAAATGTGGCCTTTCTCCCTTAAACTTATAAACAACCAAAGTAGGAAATTATCACTTTAGAGTTGTTCATCATTTACTATACAGTAGTTGTTACAAAAAACAAAATCACTTTTGTGAATTTGTCTAAAGCAACAAGCACTATGGGGTCCAACTACACATGCTACTGCTTTCAGCTTGTTCCAAATGGAATAAACCTGTGTGGTCGAAGAGTGCTAAGAAATAACAATTCCAATAAAACTAAAGCTATTTGAAGTTTTTTTTTTTTTTTTATTTTAACAGCACAGGGAAAGAATACAATGTGAGGTATCACAGACGAACAGGTCGGAATGCAGAATCTACAGCTGCTGTGTACTGTCCATTTTGATTCTAGAATTCTTACTGACTAATTAAAATTCTACAGATGCAGGAGCTGTGTGTTTGTAAGGACCCTCGGTGAACGCTGTCTGCCAGCCATCTCCACACACCCCTAACCACACACAGCTCGCCTGTCAGGAGAGCTAATGCAGACATTGCGGGGCACACCACATTTGTCACTGTGGCCGATATCACAGATACGCAGCTCTTTTTTCTTAGCACACAAAAGCAAGATATGTAATTCAATGCTCAATTTACCCTTGTCTCGCAGGAGATTTTTTCCCCGCTAATTGATAGAAATTAAGCCATTAATCAAGCCACTAGCCATCATTCAAACCAGGAAAGATGAATACAAACTTTCATCATAACCACCTTCCCCATTTTAGTGTTCATTAGCATTAATTTTTAATGCAATTATGCTATTCTTTTACGCTGAGCTCATAAATTACTGCTCTTTTGTTGCTGGCTGGCCTTGTAAAATCCAAACTAATGCTTTGTGCTCTGATCTTAAAGGCAATTACTAGGTTCTTCTATCTTTTAAATCTTTGCATCTTCAATAACCTTTATATATAACGAACACCCATGACTGACTATGCTTGTTTTTTAATGCCTCTATATAAATTTCTGTGAATATATAAATATAGTTAAATGTATCTATAATAAACATGTAAGCACATAACCATACATTACAAACTGCAGGTATTAATACAAAATAAAATCTCCAAATTCATACTGACATTTAGTTAAAATATAAGGCTACCTGTGACTTTTTTGTGATTAAAAATAATGTATTTTGTACTCAAGTTATACTTTTATAACAAATTAGAGAAATAGTGAATTAGAGAATAGTTTATAACAGTGGCTGCTTATAAACATATTCAAGGGTAGAACTACTAATATAAAGAATAACACATTTTAAATCTCTTAGTTTGTTACCTAAAATTAATATATTAAGTTGTAAATTCTTATTTTAAAAAATTGAGTTGAAACTTAATCAGTGAAACAGAAACGAAGAGTAATAGAAGACTGAGAATCATTTATCAAAAAAAGTATGTTTATAAGTGCACACAACTCCAGAGTCTCATATTTTGCAAAGTGGAAATACCAAGTTTTTAGAAATGGTATTAAAGTGAAAAGACAGATTTTCTCCAGAAACACTGAACCCAGAGGCAACATAACCACTTAGTTCTCTATTGCAGAGAAGGTGACAAGATAATCTTTCCTTATAATTTCCCAACAGCACAGGCTATGCTTACTTTTAGGTACGAAGGGGATTAGAACAACACCCCAACTCTCTTCTTGCATCATCCCAACAATGCCTTTGCCTTTTATTTACAAAAGCTGCGCACTAGCTTCAGTAGATTAAGATTAATGAAATAAGGATTAATGGGAAAACGTTGGCAGTGTTGGTGTTTCTGTCCAGCCCAGTGCTGAGCTGCAGAGTTGTAGCCTTTTCTTAAGACCACTACACTGGGCAGGTCCTAGGAAGTATACTCAGGAGTCTTACACCGAAAACAAATGAATGAACAAACCTGCTTTGGACCATTAACTTCTTAAAATATAGAGATGATGGCTTGCTTGACTTCATCCTGCATTTCCTATCCTGGCTAATTCTTTTTTAGTTTTCATCTTTAATAAGAAGTCTTATACATGGGATTAGAAGCAGTGAGGGACCAGAGATTTAGCTCCGTGGTTTCACTGCCTGCCCCATGAATGAAAGGTCCAGAGTTCGATCACCAGTAACAAAAAAATGTAGTGAGACTGAATTCTACAAGGATTTGATTTCACCAACCAGGGGGCTTATTACTCCAGGAAAAGCAGACAACCTAAGCCCAAGTCTTTTGTGATGTGTTCCTTTGTGACACTAATAGGTATCTAACATATTTGTATCTGAACATTTAAGTAGTCAGTATGAAGTTATAATTCTAATACCTCTTTTTATAAACAAGTTGTGTTTGCGCTCAGAAACTTAAGAGGAAATAATCCACAGGCTCATGTGGTTTAATTTCTCTAAACATACTGATAAAGATAATAGGTGCTGTAGTTTGAATCTAAATTGGCCCTAAAAGCCTCATGTATTTGGAAGATGACTGTGTTATGGGGGCTTTTAGGATGTTGGGAAGATTGGAAGAGGTTGGGGTATGACTTAGGAGGTTATATTTGCTTCCCCCACTCCTCCTTTCACTTTCTGCTTCCTGGTTGCCACCGCGTGAGCAGTTCTGATCACCACAACCTTCCTTATGCCCTTTCTGCCTTGGAGCCAATCCACCAAGGACTAAAACCATGAGCCACAATAAACCTCTCCTCCATTAAGTTGTAGGCACGGGGTATTATGTCCCGGCAAGGAAAAAGTAATTAAGACACTGGGGTTTAGAGCCTGAAAGTAAAATTAACTCAGCTGTTTGTATGCGTGGGGCTAGCTAAGTGCTGGATATTTCTGTTTGAAACAAGCATAGTTTTTGCCCTCCAAGGGCCCATGGGAAAAATTGAATTAATTTTAATTTGAACTTTTATTTATTTGCAAGTAGCTGGGAGCTGACTGTATAGTTGGCATGTACAGGGATTCACAAAGCACCTTTTGGTACTGGAGATCGAACTAGGACCTTGCTCTTGCCAGGCAGGTGTGGCACAACTGAGCTATCCCCTACCCTTAATTTTCCTTTCCTTTTTTTTTGGTACTGGGAATTGAATTCGGTCGGGACCTTGTGCTTAGTTTTCTTTTCTTAAGAGCAGAATATTTTGCTTAATGATGTAGGACATTATATACAATCATAAGATATAAACAAACCACTAAATACTTCAAATTGAAGCATAACATCTAAAATAACTGTATTCTCTTGGACAAATGTTAAACCAGGGTAAGGTGCCACCACAAACAAGATGTATATTTCCACTGCCACCAGAAATTTCCTTGTGCCCTTCTGCAGTCAATCTCTACCTCTCTCTGATCTCAGACAATTACAGATCTGCTTTCTGCCACCAGCCTAAGTTTTGCAGATATTTCACATAAATGGCATATTTTTCACATCGGACATCTTTCATGTAGCATAATATTTTTTAGATACAGAATTCTACTACATGAATACATATTTTAAAAATCCATTCAATGATGGGAACAAGTGGGTTGTTTTTAGTTTCTGGCTTTTGAGAATAAAGTTACTATAATACGCATGTACAAATCTCTATATAGACATATATTTTAACTTTCTCTTAGGTGGTGAATACTATCCTAAGGTATGGGTTGTATGATATGTGCATGTTTACTTTTGTAAGAAATTGTCATACTGTTTCAAAAAAGGTTTGTATCATTTTATATTGCACCACAGCATATCACAGTACAGTAGCGGTTATCCCAGCCACACTGGGTATTATCAATTTTTAAACTGTAGCATTCTAATTGGTGTACTATAGTATGTTCACTGCTAGTTTAATGTGCATTTCCCTAATGACTAATGATATTGGGCAATTTTTTCATGCAACTATTGGCCATTCATTTTCCTTTGAAAGGAGTGTTCAAGTCTTATTCATTTTTAACATTGGATTGTTTAACCTCCGATTGAGATAGAAGCATTCTTTATATATACTGAATATACATCCTTTGTTAATATGTATTGCCAATATTTTTCCCAATTTGATTCTTTTAAATTTAATGATATTTTCAAAGAGCACTTTCATTTAAAAAAGTCTAATTTATCATTTTGAAAAATCTTGTGTCTTAGCCAATAGAGTTTTTCTAACTGAAAACTGCAGATTTTCTCCCATGTTACTCCCCAAAGTTTTTATAGTTTTAGCCTTTTTAGATGATAAGACATTTCAAGATAATTCTTACATATGTTAGAGTTGATGTTTATTTTTCCCCATAAAAATATCAATTTTTTTAGCACCATTGTTAAAAAGACTTTCCTTTCCTATTGAATTGTATTGGGAGTTTTATTGAAAATTAAGTGGCCACATATGCCAAGTTCAACTTCTGCTGTCTCTAGGCTTTTCTATTTATCTATATGTTTATCCTTACAGTAATCTAAAGTCTTGGTTACTGTAATTTTATATAGTATGGATGAATAATTTCCATCCCTCAAACTGTAATTTAAGAAACAACATACATTTTTACAGCCTAAACTGTACTCCGAAATCTATAATTATAATCTCTTGTCTATTTGCTCATTTTGCCAATAATCCATTATTTCAGCTTTTTCCTTTAAAGAAATGCAAAGAGTTTTTAGATTTTAATTAAGAAAAACTCTGAACATCACGTTATCTTGTATATTAAAGGAAGGTGGACAATGTATTTTTGTATGTTGAAATAGAGTCAGCATGAGGAATCAAGGAATATATGGTGATAGTTATTTGATTTAATTTATTGCTGCCAGCTTTTGATAAGCCTGAAATCTCCTTGATAATATTATGATAGTAAATCAGAATTATGAATTATATGTATACTTGTATAATTTTTAAATTAAAATATTCTGGCAAGAAAACGTAATGATCCCATTAAAAAATTCTACTGCAAGTAAAAAAAGGGTAGCAACCTTTCAATGGGAAATCCTACATCAGTAATGACTGTGCCCTTTACAAAAAATAGAGGAAACTATCTACATTTTAACTTATTTCTAAAACATTATAATACCAGTAAATCAATCTTTACAGTCTCACACACACACACACACACACACACACACACACACACACACACATACACACCCAGTCTTTACAGTCTCTAAACACATATACAGAAGAGCCATTCAGATATGATAAGGTGCAGAGGAGAGTATAAACAAATAATAAATGGGAAATGAGATACATATTTTAGCCCATTTCTTAGCCACTAATATTAATATTATCCATCAATTTGTTCCTAGTAGTATTTTTATTTTTTATTTATTTATTTTTTTTTTTTGAGACAGGGTCTCACTATGTAGTTGAGACTGACCTGGAACTCACTATGTAGCCCAGGCTGGTCTCGAACTCACAGTGATCCTCCTGCTCAGCCTCCTGCATGCTGGGATTACACGTGTGTGCCACCACGCCCGGCTTTTAGTAGTATTTTTTTTTGTTTTTTGGTACCGGGGATTGAACTCTGGTCCTTGCTCTTGCAAGGCAGGCCACCGAACCGCTGAGCTAAATCCCCGGCCCCAGTTTAGTAGTATTTTTAAATGACAAACAATAAGTCATGAAATTGCAAAATAGTAGGCAAGTCTGGCTCTATTTATAGTTGCAATGACTACAAAGATAAATGTTCTAAGTTCTAGTTTATAACTATCTTTGGCAAATTTTGCCGTTAAATTTCTATCCTTTCTTCTAAGTTCAGATATGGTTTGTATTAAGGTGCAGATATGACTTCTAGATAGCCCTGTATCAGAGATGAGTTTATTATTACATAGAAAAGTTTAGGGCCTTGAAAGACTGATAGGTTTGGAGGAAGGAAAAACCCCGGAAATGAGGAAATGATAGAAAGATCAGGACTGTGAGTTGTTAAAGCCTGGGAATTAGGCAGGATAGGAGTTTCTGATGTTGTGAGCAGAGGGGCAGTACAGGGGAGGGAAAGTGGTGAGATGGTGAACAGGACCTGTCTCCCACAGGACTTCACTCACAGATCTTCTAGTGACCAACAGAGGGCAGTAGCTCCAGGGCACGATCTCTAAGCTTAAGAACGTCATTTCCAAGCAATCTGTTATCATGTCACACATTTTAATTCTTAGGAATTCACGCGAGCCACCCGTATATGCCTGGTGTTCTAAAGATATGTGATGTTTCTCTTCTTTTGGTACCGGGGATCGAACTCGGACTTGTGCTTGTGCGGCAGGCAGCGACACCACTGGGCTAAATCCCCGGCCTTAAAGATATGTGACTTTTGAGAATGATAAAGTGTCATGTTAGTGGCAATCATTCTGTAGTATCTCAAAATCTGAGCAGAAAACCTATGAGTACACACAAATGTTGGAATTTATAACCCTTTTCAGGTGTATTTATGAGTGTGAGAATGAGTAATTGAATAACTGCGGAATACTACTTAGGTCGGATCAGTATGGCCTTTTAATCCAAGCAAAAGTGCAAAGGTGTATAAAATCCCAATTGATGTAAAACTGAATGAAATCCCAATTGAGGAATACTAAGACTGATTACAAATTTAACTTTTATACGTTCACACATACATATACATGCATAACACAAGTCCAGTTCTACTTAAACTCATTTAATGATGCAAATTATGAAGAGTGTTGGTACTAAAAATAAACCTTTGAAAATGAAACCACTACAAATCCACAGTTAATTTTAAAGATTTCTAGAAAAGTTTTTATAAATGACTCAGGACTTGATTCAGCAGCCAGATGGACAAAGGAGGTCAAGAATTCAAAACCAATGAGACAATGATTAGTCAGACAGCAAAACAAGTCCCTGGAAGCAATTATTGTCTATCACATCAGAAAATCATTTGACCAAATACTCAGGAAATGGATTTAGAGGGTAAGTTTCAATATTTCTCTGCTGTTCCTTTCTCAAATGGTGAAACTTTTAGAGCTTTCAATGATACAAACAGCTCACTGCAGCATGCATGCTGTAGGTTCACCACCACTGTTATATAGGAAACACATAAAGCCAGTGACTACTTCAAACAATAATTGCTGACTACAAAAAGTCGGTTCAGAAGTGATGACCGCAGCAAGGAGGGTTCCACTAAACCAGAGCAGTTTATTGTTCCTCCATGTGTTGACAGCTAGGAAAACCTATTTCTTTCTTTGGGTTTTGTCTAGTTAGAGACAAGCTGTAAGTTCTAGAAGAACTTGATCTGGTCCAACCATCTTGGTCATAAACCACATTGAAATTTCCCACAAAACAGAAATAGGCCAAACCAGTATAAATTAGGAATCCAAACAATATATTTAAAAGTCTAAAAAGAATAGTGTTTTGATCATAGTAAACACCTATGGGATCTAGCATTTAATGAAGAGCTGAACAAATGCTAAAGGCTTTATTGGAGAAGGCTAAAGTCTTTATTAGAGAGGAAATTTTTGAAGATTCTTTCTTTTTCTAAATTTTGTGGAGGACAGTACTTGTTTATCTCTTACCACAATTTCCAAAGAATGCTTACAAGCTATCTTTTCCTTAAAACTACTCCATGACTTTTTAAGGAGGATTCTATTTCTTTTTCCAACCCATCATTTGATAAAAGGGATCACTTCCTCATTCTTATGATACTTTTCTCATTTGGTGTATTATGACTTCACACTCATCTTGTTTTCTTTCTTATCACTGGATATGATTCCTCACTTTTTGCCAGGCGTGCCTGTGTATGCCTGCAATCACAGCACTCGAGAGGGTGAGGCAAGAGGACTAGCACAAGTTCGAGGCCAGCCTGGGTTACATAGTGAATTCAAAGACAACATGGACTATGTTGTGAGACTGTCTCAAAAAGCTCCCCCGTCAAAAAAAATTGAGGATAATTCTTCACTTTCAACAGGCTTCTCTAAATGCTATGGTATTCCCAAGCTCAGTCCTGGCCTCTTTCTCTTCCTATGTTCTCTCTTTATGTGACTTATAGTTATAAATCTCATCTTTAGGCTAATAACCTTCAAAACTTTAGCTTTGGTCTTGATGTCTTTCCAACTTCCAGACTCATATGCCACAGTCTCCATTTTAATTTCTGAAAACATAAATTCAAGCTCACTTTTCAGTTGTCTTATCACATTTAGAATAAAATTCAAACTCCATATTCTTACTTACAAAGCCCTACATAATCTGGTTTCTTCTAAATATTTCAACTAAATTTCTAATCCCTCCCCTAGTGACCTTGGCCTACTTTATAGTTCTTAAGTATTCTAAGCTTATTTTTAGCTTAGGATCCTCATAGAAGCTGTTCCTTCCATGTAGAATCCCCTTTGGATGGCAAATCCCTGCTTGTATCAGATTTAGTTTAAGTACTTGCTCCTTATGCAGAAAAGCACACAATCAGCAGTAGCCACTGGTCATGCTAACCCATCAAGAAAGAGTAGTTAGTTGTGAGGCTATTACTGAGTCCATATAATAGATAATGAAAATACACACCAGGAGTAGCAGAGAAGGTGGAGACATATTTTGGACACTGAATCAACAAAAATTTCAAGAATGATTTGAAGTTTTTGGATCAAGCAATTTGATAAATGGTGGCTCACTCATTAAGATGAGGAAGACTTAGGGGTGGAAGTAAAACTTCAGTTTTGACAATGATGGCTTTGAGATGCCTATGTGTTAAAAAATAAGTCTTCAAGTCTAGAGTTCAGAAGAGTCTGGCTAAAGATATAAATCTGGAAGCAATAAGCATATATAAGCCATGAAAATATTCACCTAAGAAGAGAAATACAAAACCAAAAACATTTGGATATTGGGGACAGGAAAATGAGATAGAACAATCAGATAGGTTGTCATTTGCATGAAATACTGCTGAAAAGGTAGAATACGACAAGGAAAATTCACTAGATTTAGCAAACTAGAAAGTACTGGTGATTTTGATGAAAGCAATTTTAATGGGGTGATGAGGTAAGGCACACTGGAGATGGCTGGTGCTATATGAAGACAAGATTCCCTAAATGATGCTTCTATTAAAAAGAACAAATAACACAGGATAAAATATTTTACAAAATCAAATGTATCACCGAGATCACAAAAAGTAAAGAAGCTACTGAGTCCAAAAGCAAAGTGAGTGGTCATAGTTGTCCTCTAACTCATAAAGTAATTGAATCATGTGGAAAAAGAAGACTTTCATAAACAGCAGACTCAGAAGATTTTGCAGGAAAGCTCTATCAAATTTTCAAGGAAAATGAAACTTTGGTGTTACACAAATTGATTTGCTAACTTATTTTACTACGCTAATAAATTCTGTTTCCAAATCTAGTTAAGAATAGCACATACAGGGCTGGGCATTTAGCTCAGTGGTGATGCTGTCTGCCTTGCAAGCACAAGGACCCAAGTTAAATCCCAGATACCAAAACAAAACAAAATGAAAAAGAATAGCACATACAAAAAAGAAAAGTTACAGAAGCAAATCATGTATGCAGATGAAAAAGATGGTAAATGTATACATACACACATATGTATATTTACACACACATATAGAACCATATGATTTATAAACAAATGAAATCATGGAGTATAAAAATACACATCATGACCATGCTGGATTTATTCTAGGACTGCAAATTTGGTTCAATACAGAATATGTATTAGTGTAATCCATTTTATTTTCTGATTAAAGTAGAAAATCTAAACTAAAAAACTCTTAGATAAAATCAAAAATTTATTTGAGAATAAAAACACACAGGAAAAAAAAGGAGCTACCTCTGGTTAAAAAAAAAAAATGGAGTGGGGATCTGACAAAAACCACAAAATCCTAACCCAAACTAAAGAAAAAAGAGTAAACCAAATATCATACTTAACGGTGAAAGATTAGAAACCATACATTTATGATTACCAGTTCTACTAGGTACTGGTGGTTCTAGACAGTGCAGTAAGGTAAGAAAGAAACAAATGATACAACAATTGGGAAGGAAGAGACAAAAAGAATAACATATACTTATGTATATGGATTGACTGATGATATCAGATATAAAGTCAATATTCAATAGTTAGCTGCATTTTTGGACACAAGTCATGAGCAGAAAATATAATTTTAAAGAAGATAATCATTTACTAGCATAATAACATAGAAATAAATACAACAAACGATGTGCCAGTGCTTTTGGGAGACAACCATGAAAGTTCATTAACAGACTCTAAAGAAGACCTTTACCAAAATGCAGTTCTGTACCACAGTGAGGATACAAATATTCAACATTACTGAAATATAATTTTTTACCAAATCAATCTATAGTCAAAGGATAAAAATATTCAACATTACTAAAATATAATTTTTTACCAAATCAATCTATAGTCAATGTAATTTTAATTAAAAAAATCCTTCCATTTCAAATGGCCAGCCTATTTACTTATTTCATGAAACTTAAAAAATTTACTGCCAAATTTATATGACAGAGGAAATGTGAAAAATAAGTAAAATATTTATGAGGAAGAATGAATATGCTATGCAATATGCAACTTGTTCAGAATAGGCACATCTCCAGGGGCAAAAAAAAAAAAAAAGACTTGCAGTCCCCTATGACTGGGGGAAAGAATGAGAATGAGATGAGGAATAACTTGCTGCCTCCTACAGGTTTTCTCTGCAGGTCATGAAAATGCTCTAAAATTCATCATGGTGATGGATGTACATCTCTTTAAATACAATAAAATTATCAATTATATACTTGAAATACATGAATTATACGGTATGTGAATCATATCTCAATAAAGCTCATTATTTTTTTCAGCTTTAATTGAGTTTATTGGTACATTTTAGGGATACAGTACAGTTACATTCATCGTTGGGATCTTGTACCTCCACATGACAAGTCTTGCTTCTCATTTTTTCTCCTTACCCCTGCCCTCCCTTCACTCCTCCTCCCCTCCCCATCTACAAATGCTTTATTTTCATCTTTTCATTATCTCACATTTTTTTCTTTTCCCTTATTACACTTCCCCTACCCACCCCAACTTCCCTACACCTTTAGCTCCTTTCTTCCCTTTTCGAAATGTCAGTAATCTTATTAGGATCTTATGTATTATTACTCTGGTGTGAATAATCTGAATAAAGCTCATTATTTTAGTGAATAAGAGATAAAGCAGCAGAAACCATGTATACACAAATAATCTGACTATGAAGGCTATCAGAGAAACGAATGGTGACTGTGAATTTAAGGAAGTCATCTTAAGACGGGAGACCACACAGCAGAGGTGGTGCACCCATGGCACGTGTGCCGCAGCAGGCTGTTTGTTATCACTGAAAGCTCAAAAGTTTCGCCATCACTGTCCTAGAGCATGACTATTTCTTGCTACTGAAATGATAAAGAGGACAGGGAAAGACCAGTGATGCTAGAGATGCAGGAAACCACAAAGCAGAAAGTACATGACAAAGCGAGGTGGGTCTGGAAACACCCTGGGTGAAAATGGCGACAAGGCGGAGAATAAAGAGAGGAGCAAACTTGAGTTCACCACTAACAGTGCAGATGGTGAAGAGGAGGATGTTCTCGTCTGGTGGATTCTGTTCTGTCAGTGAAGCATGAGGCAGGTCCATCACTAACTGAGTACAGTAAAGGAAAAGGTGTAGTAAGTGTGAGCAGAAAAAAACCTACGATATGGTTGATGTGGGACAGGAAGCCTCCTGGAGAAAATTATGGGATGGATATATAGCTTGACAACAAACTTTAAAAGTTTCCTTTAGCTTAGCAATGACATCCTCTCATAACAACCACAACCATCCACATCCAAGATTTTGTATTTATAGCTTTCAGCGAATACTTGGATAAACTTTAAAAGCTGCTTCTTTACTTGCGTCTGCAATGAAGAAAATTAAAAATTCCCAATTATTTAGTGTATCTAAAATGAACATTTTATACAGTTCTTTTGTTTTTATTTGTAGTATATTGGTACTATATTGCCATTTTCTAACATTTTGCAGAATGAGTAGTTTTTTTGATGCAGTCTGAAAAGGAAGAGAATGTGATGTGTGCTGATAAAATAACAATGCTCAAAGTGAGACTAGGGTGACCAGGTAAATATCACCAATGTGGATATTGGCACTCAGAAGATACTTCTGCTTAGGTAACGTTATGGAATAAGGAATCAAGTAGTTGATTCCTCCAGGAAACATCCTCGGTTATTTTAATAACTTGCCACAGGGACTGTAGGAAAATATACCAAGTCAATCTCTGCTGAAAGCAACACAAACACTGATATCTCCTGAAGATCATCTTTGACAGCTTCTTCCTTACCTGTTGCGGATGTTCAATGAGGTAAGATTAGTGAATCTTTTTCACTTCTATGTCACTGACCCACAGAAGGAAAAATAATTGTTAGCACATGTCAATAACAGAAATTACCTGGAAAGAAATACACATATTCCATCTATATGTATTTAAAAAGAAAGGGGAAAGTGATATTTTTTAAGTATAAAAATACAACGGAGTTTAGTTAAAAATTCTGGGCAGTTAAGGAAAAAAAATGGGGGCTAAGTAACAAACATATAGAAAGAGTATGGACAGGCAAATGAGATGCAGAAAGACACACACAAAAGGGAAGAAAAAAAAGGAAGGAGAAATAAAAAGATGATAAACTGAAGAGAAGGAAAACAAATGGGAAGAGGAGAGACAGGGAGTCTCTCACCTTGTGACAGGGTACCAGACAACTAAGGCCACACATAATCAGGTTATCATAGCCTTTGAAGTTGGCTAAAGCTCTCAGAAGTACAGTCCAATGCAACTGCTCACAACACATTGAAAGACTAATGCATATTACTTTTAAAAAGTAAGATCAAGTGCCAGGGATTTAGCTCAATGGTGCTGCCACCTGCCTTCTAAGCACAAGGTCCCTGGTACTAAAAAGTAAAATTAATACTTACAAAATAATGAATAGGCTAAACGTGGAGGTATTATAAGAATACTTTTACAAAATTTTTGGAAAATTGGATGTGATGAACTCCCTGCTCTTTAGGAGCCTAAGACAGGAGCATCACTTGAGTCCAGCTTGGGCAACACAGTGAGATCTCATTCTCAAAAGAAAAGAAGAAATAAAATTCAAGTTTTTTTCCCCCACACTTTATAATCAGTTGAAAACATTTGGTCCACTATAAAACAAGAATCATCACATTTTATTTCATACACAAAAAAGTGATTTCCTTTAATCAAGTGTGTTTTTCTTTTGAGGACATTCAAGATGCTATTACTCATGCTGTTCATTTGTTTGTTTTAGAGCAACAGGCCTTCATAATATCACCTATACAAATCTGCACTGTGGGCAAATCCTAGGCTATGTCACGTTTCTTGGATTTTGCTTTGTTTAATAAGGTGGAATTTATAAATGTCTGCACAGTAAGCCCTCTATCTACAGAATGCATCATTCCTCATAGGAATCATCGCGATCCAGCCATATGAAATTTCACTCAGTTTTCAGTTAGTTGAGAAACCACACTCTTGTTTCTAGGTCTGCCCAAAGCCATTCTCTATCTAGAACACTTCTCTCTTCCTTTTATCTATATAATGCTTTATCTGTTCTTTAAACCTCAGCTTGGAATTTACATTCCTCAGAAATCTTCCCTTGTACCCAAAAGTATCACTGGAAACCCTACTGTAAATTAATATTACTTGCAATACTTCCTTTTATGTTCTTGCCTTAGGCTAGAATGCCTCTCATTTACTCTTCCTGAAATGAATTTTACTTCTATAAAATTCAGCTCAAAAGCCACACTCTATGAAGCCTTGTCAATTTCTACTGATTAGAGCTGTTTCTTTGAACTCTGAGCATGGGATTTATTTTATACTCCTTATAGAACAACTTAATATGTTTTCCACTCACTAGATATGTGTGCTCCCATAATATCTAACACACAGTAGGGACCTGGTAACTGTAAGTTTGCTGAGTAAATGTACTAGATGAAATTAATCTTAGAGTAGAAGTTGGTATAAGAGCTACAGCCTTGCTTATATTAAGAAAAGGCAGACCCAGGAAGACTTTCAAGGGACAGGTGATTCTAGCTGGGTGGAAGCACTATGAATTCCACAGGACAAAGGGCTGCCTCATAAAAAGTGTGGCAGAAGCTATATAAAGTCATAAATAAAACAGCATATTATAAAAAGATTCTGGCAGTGATCTCATAACAGATTGTGACCGAATTGATTATTCACTGACAATACTCAACACAGTTCCGCAAATGCATCAACTGTATAATGAACAGCTATTAAGTTTATTGATTTTCTGATTTCCATTGATAGCGACCAGGCCAAAGCTACACATCAATATTTGTATCAGTAATACCCAAGAGCTAACCATTTTGACAAATGAAAACCTCAAAAGTCTAAACAATTCAAATTAATAAAATTCGAAGGCCAATCCTCAGAATTTACATGAAGCTAATAATATACTTAATAACTCAGTGAAGATTGTGTCAATCATTTCTTTCCCTTAACAATCTTTAAAGGTTTAGATTAACAATGACATCCTCTCATAACAGGTATGCCTTCTGCTTCCATCCACAACCAAGATTTTGTATTTACAGCCTTCACTAATACTTGAATCAACCTTAAAAACTGCTTTCCTAGTTGGTTCTTCTTTTTTTTTTTCAGCTTTAATTGAGTTTATTGGTACATTTTAGGGATACAGTACAGTTACATTCATTGTTGGGATCTTGTACCTCTACATGACAGGTCTTGATTC
>NW_022900949.1:60838595-60871095 GCF_012274545.1 Fukomys damarensis
AGTTACATTCATTGTTGGGATCCTGTACCTCTACATGACAGGTCTTGATTCTCATTTTTTCTCCTTACCCCTGCCCTCCCTTCACCCCCTCCTCCCCTCCCCATCTACAAACACTTTATTTCCATCTTTTCATTATCTCACATTTTTTTCTTTGCCCTTATTACCCTTACCCTATCCATCCCACCTTCCCTACACCTTTAGCTCCCCTTTCTTCCCATTTCTAAATCCTAGTTGGTTCTTATAAATCCCTGTGAATAAGCACTGCTGTCTTCATTTTACGTGAAGAAATGAATTTCAGTAAGTCAAGTGATATGGCCAACTTCACTTAAACAATAAGCAGAAAGGCTGGCAAAAGAATCTAGGTTTCTCAACTTAACAATATAAAATAATAAAGGATCCCTTATTATCCCACTCTTAACATGTTTTCACTGTATACTACCTTACATTTTTGGCCTTATCATTACACAATTTTTATAGTACATACTGTATTTGGTATTCTCCTTTCTCATCTCTGCTTGCCAAATGTTCCCCCTTTCCATTCAAGACCAATTTTCTTACTTGTTCATTTCTTACATTTGAAATACTCTTTGTTTAAATCTTTGGCCTACTGTTCTTAACAGTCCTTAACTACTACACAAGTGTATCCAACCACTTTACAGTTTTCTATCATTCTTACAGAGGCCTACTCATTCATTCAGTTTCTTATTGTCAACTTTAATTGGGTCGATTTGGTGTTTAGTACGAAGGGCCTCCACTAACTTGACATATACAGGCTCTTCTCAGTTGCATACGAGCACATAAAGATGGCTTGGCTCTTGTTTAAACTTATGAGTTCCATGTGCTATGTCATCATATATGAGGTCAGTCTTTAACTCCTCTTATAAAGCAATATAACATCCGTAATGCCAATAGCACCCCCCACCCCCGGAAAGGATGGTAAATTTTCAAAAGACTCAGGCTTTCTCAGTGAGCACTGTTAAGGGTTCCTGCTACCCTTCTAGGACCTTCAAGGTCCATTGCAATGGTTCTCAAAGTGTGATCTTTAGATCATTAGTGGCAGCATTATGTACCTGAATACTATTAGAAATACTACAATTATTAGTACCTATTTCAGACCCACTGAATCAGAACCTTTAGGAGTCTTACAGCCACTTATCACGTTATTTTGAGGTCTACAAAAGTTGGTCTGCCACATTTAAAGAGAAATCTGATCTTCCAAGTAGGTGCATATGTGACAAATATATAAAAATCAAAGTTAAGTTCTTATTCAGAAAACAAAATTTAAGCCCTAATTGGACTTGTGGATATATACTATCAGGAATGTAATGCTAATATTTAATATCCAGAGCAAAGCTAGGTAAGAAAAACAGAGGGGTGCATATTACAAAAGGACAAATAGTGTTCAAATAATTTTTCTTTCATATATACTTTTATTTATATAACATATGTATGTGTATATGTAATTATATTTATATATTAGAATTGCTTATGTGTGATCGAAACCAGAGGTTACCAAACTTTTTCTTTCTGTAAAGAGCAAGTCAGTAAATGTTTTAATCTATATAGGCCATATGGTCTCTGCCACAACAACTAGATTATGCTGTTGTAGTACAAAAGAATCCAGAGATAATATGTAAACAGAATGAGTGTGGCTTTTATTGCAATAGAACTTTACAAAATCAGGTGGCAGGGTGGCTTTGGCTGGTTGATAGTAGTTTGCTGACCCCTAACTTAAGCTGTCACTAAAACACAATTCCGTTACCTGGGTTTTCTGAGTGACTAAGGCAATGTGCATAATCAGGAACCAAATGTTATATGAATGATTCACAGAGCATATGCTGCTTTCTATGAAGAAGATAGCCCAAGGGATAAATTAAGTTTGTATATAGTGTTAAGAGCATCCACAAAATAAATTTTTAAACACAAAAGCTTTTTGAGGAGAAAGATCATAAAGTATCTGTTAATACCTCATAAGGTGATATGTTTAAGAAATATTCACTAAGTATCTGTACATATTTGTTGATTTAATGACCAGTGAGCTTAGTAATCATGGAAATATTCTACTTTGTAGCTATTTTTGTTTATAGTCTTTTTTTGTTTTTTTTGCTGTTACTGGAGACTTTTAAATTAGCTACATTCCCAGCCCTTTTGAGATAGGGTCTTGCTGGGTTGCCCAAACAGGGCTTGAACTTGCACTTCTCCTGCCTCAGCTTCCCAGAGGGCTGGGGCTGTAAGATGTGCACCACAATGCTCAGCTTTTTGTTTCATTTTTAATGGGCATAGAGATGCTATTTACTTATTCATTGGGATCTTGTGCCTTTACATGACAGGTCTTGGTTCTCATTTTTTCCCCTTGTCCCTGTCCTCCTTCACCCCCCTTCCCCTCCCCATTTACAAACACTTTATATCCATTTTTTCATTTTCTCATATTTTTTTTCTTTTCCTTTATTACCTTTCCCCTACCCTTCCCACTTCCCCTACACCTTTAGCCCTTTTCTTCCTATTTCACGTTTTCCATTATACCATTAGGATCTTATGTAAAATTATAGTTGATTCACACCAGAGAAACTACTCGGTATTTACACGTGTGTGACTTATTATTTCACTGAACAGTATATCCTCAATATGGAGACGCTGTATTTAAAAAGCAAGAGGGGCTGGGGATTTAGCTCAGTGGTTCTGCCGCCTACCTCACAAGCGCAAGGTCCCAAGTTTGATCCCTGGTACCAAAACCAAAACCAAAAACAGCAAGTTACTAGGCATGGTGGTACACACCTGTAATCCTAGCCCCTTAGAGGCCAAGGTAGGATGACTGTGAGTCCGAGGCCAGCCCGGGATACACAGCAAGATTCTAACTCAAAGGAAAAAAAGCAAGAGCATGAAATACATCAATTGAGTCTGAATCCTGGTTCTTGTACATACTAATAATTTGATGTCTCTGTTTCCTCATCTGTAAAATGTTAACTACCCCAGCAGATTATTGTAAGCAAAACAAAAATGAAGGCAGAAAGGCAGGAAAGGAGAGAGGGATGGGGAGAGAGAGAGGGAGGTGGGGGACAGAAAAAGAAAAGAGAAAGGGGAAAGGCAGATAAAGAATAGTGCTGGATACATAATAGGTTTCTTTGTCCTAATTGGGCCACTTTCGCCCTAGGAATATGAAATATTTCAAGTTTTCCCTAATTTAATATTCAAGATAAAAAGATTCAAGATAAAAGGGAGACTATTATAACATCAACATGATACAAATAATTTTAAAAATTTAACTGCTAGCTAGGAGTTTGCGGTGCGTGCCTGCGGTCCCGGCACTTGGGGCCCGTGTGGTGTCGGGGGAGCACTGAGCCCAGGAGTCTGTGACCAGCTGCACAACAGGGACACCTGTCACAAAACCACGCCAGACCAGACTTCATTGCTGAACCTTTGAAACTGTCCTCTCTCCCTTCTTTCTACAATCTCTCCCAGGTGTGATTTTCATTTTACTCATAAGTCTTTCTTAGTATTTTGACTTCGTGGGATACATTAAAAAAAATCTAAATTCTGTGGTTTGGCCTAACTGTACAAGGAAGACATGGGGACAAAAAAGATTTCCTATATTTTTTGCTCTGTTTCATCTTTCCTTTCTCACCCTCCAAATAAATTAAAAGTCCAGACTTCAAAATATCAATAGGAAATTTGATATTTCTAGATATTTGAAATATCAACGCAACTTGACTAAAACTTGCTTCAAAGGTCTGTTCTAGGTTGGGAGAATAAAAGTCTGCTAGTGTCTCTAATGCAAGATAATGAATAACTGCTCTTCTACTTGTGAACAATAATCTATTGCTTCATCTCAGGAGGTGATGATTAGGACTTTGTGAAGCTTTTGATAAAAGGAATTTAACAATGCTCAGTTTACTTCAGTCCCCAAATTCCCTACTCTACTTCAATCCCTAAGTTCTCTGTATCTAGTCAAGTTAATAAAGAGCATACTATTGTAAACTTGCTGGAGACAGGTGGGGATTAGAGTGGAGTGAATTAATACTGAACGCTAAAGGCTGCCTCTCTCTGCCTATTGCTGAGTCTAGCTTCCAGATCTACTTTACCGGGCAGAAACAGTCACTTTGTCAAGCAAGATGACATTCAAAATTTCTTTCTTTGCTCCACAGCCTTACAAATACTTATCTCCTCTGGCTCCCCTACCCCACTACAGTACATTTCAGGCAAAGGTTGTGTGTACAACATGTAGATGGGAGAAAATGAATTCTTAGTTGTAAATAGCAATGAGACAGTTGAGCTAAGTAAGACATTTAAGATTCCTCACAGTTCTAACATTTTCTGACTTTATTTAATTTTAATAGGAAAAACAAAATAAAATGGCATTGAGAAGACAAATAAAACGTAACTTGAAAAGTACCTGAAAACAAGTCATGTTAAACTCAAGGAAAACCAACTGGCAGTTTTTCCCAGGGGAAAAATGAAAGGAAAATAATGAGAAAACCTCTATATTCTCCAACCTATTTCTTGAGTAACTTTTGGAGCAGGAATACATTTAGATAAATTTTCTACATCAGTGCTGGTGAACTCAAGGCATGCATGCTATAGCAGGCTGTTTGTTATCAATGAAAACTCTAAATGGTTCATCATCACTGTTTTACATCATTACAGCTATTCAGAGGGCATTCTGTAGTTAAAACAACCTACTAGTAGCTTGGGTCAGATATATTCAAAAGTGTTCAATCACAATAAAGAACCATTATTTGATTGAAAATATATTATGGCTTTAAAATTGTCTTACATTATTTTTAACACATTGGGAAATCTTAAATATGAACAACCTAGAGATTAAAAAAATTCTTGTAAAAAGTTCCACTGAGATCTAAAAATCTTTCTTCAATACATCAAATTTTTTTTTTCACGTTCTACAAAGGAGACAAAACCTCTGGTGAACAATATATAAACATTCTACTCGGACTGCTCTAACTCAAACCAAAAGAATTTAAGTTTCATTGAAAAATTACACTGGGTTATCTTCACTTTCATTATTTCAGCATATAATTTGATAGTAGAAGATTGTTTGTCTAAAAGTATTAAATTGTTCAACACTGAAAATGGTGAACTGAATTTAACTAGAAAATACAGTTAAAAGCCCTGCCTTAACGATTGTCAATCAGTTAAAACACATAATTTTAATGAGGCTAATTAAACTGAAAGTCTTATCATTCTTTATTTGGTATCTGAGAAGCACTGACTACTTGGGCAAAAAAATTATTAAAACAAACAAACAAGCAAACAACTGACCAAACAAACAAAAAACCCTGGTTCTCTATAGTACTGAGTGATTTTGGAAAGGACTGAATTACATGGCTGTGAAAATTTAAATTTATGAATTTATGTCATTTTATAAATAGAGCATGTAATACCATTTCTGATTAATAGGATGCTACATTAAGAATACTTCACATTTCTATATTAGCCAAATTAAAAATACCTTAAACAGTCAAAGATGTTCTTACTGAAAAGTACACTGATAGCTATTTATTGTATTTCTTTTAGGTTGCTTTTTGGGGACTATTTCCTAGTAGACAACAGGAAAAAAGATACCTCTCCTCTTAACTGCTTTACACAGATAACCATGATTAAATGACTAGTTTTAACTGACCTCAAAGTAGAACAGAATAATTGAAAAACAAATTTTATATATTTCAATGCACTGACCTCTAGTTAAGTATCTGAATAATAAACAATGCCCCCACTCATCCCACAAATTATCAGAGGTTTGTCTTCAATTGCTAAAATTATACTTAGTTAATCTGTTATATTAAACTAATGTTCAATGCTGCTGTTAATCTTTGTCTTATTAGGTTATAATAGCAATGTGTTTAACAGCTACATAATCTTCCCAATTTTAGCTGTATGTGTATAATATGAACACGAATCAAGATCACTCAGTAGGTCAGCAAATTAAGATCAGAATCAGTCTCCATCTCTTGGGCTTCAAGCAAAAGTTTCTTTCCATGCACCTAGAGATCTATTACATATGACTGCAACATTTTTCTACAGAATAAATAAATGCACACATTAGGAAATAAAATATCTAATTAAGTAGATATAACTGATAGATGTATCTTGATAATTCACTCTGAATTTGCTTCCAATAATAATTTAAATAATACTACACGCAATGACTATATAAATAAATACCTAAACAAAAGGGCACTTTACATCACTGAATACTAATTTTACTTTCTGTACAGGTTGTTAGTTAGTTTCATTTTAAATGTGTAGCATAATTTAAATAATTATATGAAGACAATTTAACTTTTAAAATACTTTTTAAAAGTTTTTAAGGTAAAGAAAAATAGAATTTTCATATAAAACTAAGCAACAGCACTTTTGTTTTTATTGTAACTAGTTCAGTTATAGTTTTCTGATAACTTTCTTTACTATTTTTTACTATTTTCTTTACTATTTTTTAAAGATAATGTTCTTTAGTTTTTCTGTGACAAGAAGGCATTCTCTCTTCATATATTATTTCAATACTTCCTAGTTCAGAAACTCAATTACAATTCAGAAGGTTAATGATACTCATCCCTTTTCTAATTTTACTATCAAATCATGCTAAAATTTAATCTACTAAAATCATTACAAAGTCATATCAATTTATTTAACAGTAGGGTAACATATATAATTTCTTTTTAAGGATGACTAGAGTCTAACCCTAGATTAACAACCCAGTAAAAATGTTTTACAGTACATAAATAAATATATCTTTGATATCATAGATATCATACTGTTTAAAATAAATTAACCTGGAATACTTACCAACCTCCTACTTACTGGTTTATTTCTTCTACATATTATAAAATACTATAGTATACCAGATTTATATAGCTTTATTCTATATTGCTCTATACACTTCCCTAATTTGTCTCACATTCTTTTTCCTTATAGAATGTCAATAGGAAGATTAAGCTTATACATACAAAGATCACAGCCAATGCCAGATGTTGAAGGGGTCCCTGGAGATTGAAGATTCCACACCAGGTGGTTGAGTCAGCCTAATGAAGCAACACACGCTCATGAGGGACACAAAGGGTGGACTTGGAGGGAACGGTCTCATTTGGTTATTTATGAAAGTATATAGAAGGATTTGAAATCAAGGCAGAAATGAAATGAAATCACGCCCTACCATTTACATAGCAGATTTTTTGGGGCTAAAAATTTTAAATTTTGTTTTCAGAATCTGGGTTAAAAAAAGTCTTCTATGTATTCTTCAGTGACACAATAACATTAAATCTATTTCCAACTCCTCTATCAAGTAGTAAGAATAAAAAGTTACTAGTTTTTAAAAATTTTAGATTAAAATACAAGTATAATTTCTAAAAACATATATTTCTTTTACTGAAGGACTTAAAAATGTTAAGTTCAGTTTTGTGCTATCATAACAAACTCAGAAAATGGACTGACCATCAAGTATGACCTTAGGCAATAACTAATGAACTGAAGAGCATTTTAATATATTTTCTTATCACCAAGAGAAGCACTTTAAGTTATTGGTAGGCTGTATGACCTCATGCAATTGAATCATGGTAGAGCCAAATAGGGTAATGTCTTTGATAGCAATTGGATAAAGGCAGGATGTTGACTTTTACTTTAAGAAGTGTTAAACAAAGGGACTCATCTCCTGGCTTAACTTAGTTAGAAATAAGCTACTCATTTAACAGTAGAGGTTAATGTGGGAATGGCCTCTTTCACCTGTCAAAAAGAAAATTAATTTTATTTTTAAAATTATCAGGAATTTTTACTTTTGTAATGGACAATTTGCTAGAGTTTTAAAAATTTCTAATATCATCTTGATATATTTTAATGTCTAAGAAGCTCCTCTTTAATATCTAAAATTTCCAATATGCTTAGAATTGGTTAAGCAAAAGATGATCCTCTTCAGCCATCGTCACAAGGAACTGTTTATCTCAGCTGAACAGGGAAGATCACACAGAAAAATTAAATGATAAATTGTACAATAAAATAATGATATAGATACTGGTATCATATTTCATCAACTCTAAGACGCCACTGATTCTTCTACAAATCACTAAGAAGGAAGCAGTTGTCAATTAAACTGCATATGGCACAATGTTTTCATCATTAGAAGCTGCTACATTTGTTAAGAGTTCTTTCAGAACTAAAATAGATTTTAAATAATCAATCACTTTTGTATATACATAAAAAGACAAAGGTAAGAGAAACAAATTGGTGAGGGAATTTTGCTCACAATAATGCCCTTTGTCATCAGGCGTAGTTGCGAAGCATTCAAACTCAAATAGACAATGTTCATATGGATTGAAACATCATATTGTGCTCCATATATATTTATAATTATGAGGTAGCATTCAAAATAAAACTTAAAAAATGAATTTTTTGAGGCAGTTAAAAAAAAAAAGGTGTTCCTTTTATCTCTTGAATTCTTTTCCATGCTACTGATATTCATTCAGTAAGTTTTATGCAGACACTTTCTTGATTTTTATCTGAAGGGCGTCAAGGTTTTTGGGCTCTAAGCAGACTCATACTCTTTCCTCAAATGGTCCCTAAATGTTTTTTTCTAGCCAGCTGAGGACTAGTTGACCTTTCCTGTGGCCAGGAATAACAGCCAAGTTCACCAAAGAATATATGATATTAAGAGCCACAACTGCCGCCTGGTTGACAGTGATTTTTAGATGATATTAATTATAAGATGCACCATGATTTCAGACATATTAAACAATGTTTAAGAAAATAAGTATGCCTTAGTATTGAAGAAATATGGTGTACTATTTTCAGGGATTTACAGATATTCTGATTGGAAATCACTGCATATTCAAAATTATACAATTAACTCTTTAGGTCCTAAGTAGCTAGTTGACAAAGTACAATAAATACACATACATGCTATTCATTCTTATAGTATGTGGTAAGTTTTGCCTCTAATTGGTTAAACTACATAGGACAGTTGTTTCCAAGTGCTTCTGTATGCAACCATGCTGACAGTAAATTAGAATCACTTGAGAAAGTTTAAGAACATATACAGGCTCTTGGGCTCAATTTCCCCAAATTATAAAAATATAAGGTGCTTGAGATCTAGATATGCTAGAAACCAGCCGCAGGTGATTCTGATGTTAGGGATGGGAAGCACTGTAGAGTTTATAAAGCATGTTATTGTGGAAATCAGGATCCAGATTTAACTGCTACATGGACTGTTCAGTGGCAATATAGTAAAAAAATTCTGAATATAAAGTTAGGGTAAGAATTTTCAAATTCCACATCTACTACTTCATAGCTGTACTACCTTGAGTAAGTCACTCTACTTATCCAGTTTATTTATAAAATGAGGATAAAACATAATTCATAGGGTTGACGTGAGGCTAACTTGTGTTTCGGTAATAGCACTGGTAAAGGCACGTGGTATAAACTCAGAAACTGTTCTTTTGCCACCACCCGCCGTAGGGTTACCCCAGCTTGTCCATACTGACAGATTGAAAAATGTACGCAATTTCCTCAAAGCAGTCCCCAATTCTCTCAGCTTCAAGTAATCTCTTTCTTTTCACAGGCAAGTCTCCTTGCATTTCTTTACTGGAGCTTATTTCTACTTTGTTTTATACTTATTTATGCACATGACATATCCCTCTAAAAGGCTGAAAACTTTTTTTTAAGAATAAGAAGCTTGCCTAATTTATCTTCATAGCACTAGCATTTAAGATGGTGTCTGGAAGAGATAAGGGTTTTGCTGACAGAAGTATGTGAATGAAATAGCAAGGCAATGATCCAGTTTCCATTATTGACCTCTTGCTTTGAACAACCATTAGCTGTAAGAGGTCACTGAAGCTCAGTCAACACTAGAAGTCAGGTAAGGGACATGAGAATGTGATTTATCAATTAGTCATTAGATCAACTAACACTTACTTGAAGGCTGCGAGAGGGAAGGGCATTTAAAAGTAATACGCATTTTCTGAGTCTGAAAATACTCATAATTTTCTGGGGAAGAGCAGGAGACGTGGTATACCACTGCTACATATCTACAGAAAGGACCATCAATATGGTTATTAAACAGTCAGCTAAGTGCTTTTTTTTTTGGTACCGGGGATTGAACTAGGGTCCTTGCGCTTACAAGGCAGGCCACCGAACCGCTGAGCTAAATCCCTGGCCCAGCTAACTGCTTTTGACGGAACAAAAATTAATTTTTCTTTGATGCTTATAAATAAGCCTTTACGATTAGGTCCCTACTAAATTCTTTTAGGTACTAAATACTTTTAAGTATATGAGTATTTTATAGACATGTGAACTTCACATCAACCCAGATAGAAAACTTTTTAAAATTCAAATTCTGTAATTTTTATTATGTTAGAGGAAGGTGTCTTTAAGTTAATGAAAATCACAACCATCTAATTTATGAAAGTCAACCTATATTGGAAAATGATATGCTCATGAACATTTATCAGGTTAACTAGAAATAATTCATAATCTTTTAAATGTAACTTCGAGGTGGTAGATTCACCAATTTCAAAGGTACAGCCAGGTAGTTACTCTAAGATGTGAGAAAAAAAAATCATGAAACTTCAGAGCTCAAATACTGATGAACTAAGTGGAAGACAGATTCCTAAATGGAAAGTGAAATCTAATTCTAGACAAATGGGTTTTAATTGACAGAAAAAGGCTTGCAAAAAAAGGAAAGATAGTTGGAAAGTAGCCTCTGGATATTGAGGACTGGGTTAAAGCTGCTCAACATTTTGGTAAAGTATTTGGTTTCATATAATAGATTAAAAAAACTACCATACTGAGAATTTTCATTTTTTATTTTATAATGTAGTAAACCATACGTAAGTGAAAAAGTTAAAACTAGATATCTCCTATTTTATATAAAAATTAAGGCTGTCAATCAAGTTACTGATCAGATTTCTCACCATTCTTAGGTTTAAAGTTCGCCAGAATTACATCTATCTCTTTATCTATACCCCTATTTCAATTAGTAACTTCCTTAAAATAATATTTTAAATATCTACTTAAGACAATTTACAAATCATTTTGGACTCAAAAACTGAATATTTGACTATAAAATTTCTATCTTCAAAAAGCAAAAAAGTATACTCTGCTAAAGAACTGCCAGAAGAGATCAGAACGGATATACATTTAAAAATAGTATAGACAGTTTATCAAAATAGTCTTACACAACAGGATATTCATTCATGTTATTGACCAGTTAATCTTTACAATGATATATGTGGATTTCACTCCATGCTTTGAAAAATCCTACTTAGCAATAGTTTGCATATTTTCATTTAAAAATAATAGTGGAATTCCCTTATTAACCAGTAACATCTTTCTTGTTTATACTCATTCTTTAAGCCCACATGGGCCTCACTTCTAAGACCATTCAAAATGATGTTTTCCAAGCATGTGCCACATGACTTGTTCATATAAATGGAGCAAATTAAACTGTCTCCACATATATCCTATCACATTTGTAGTCCTGATTTCTCTCTTTAGCACGTGGGCAAGACACCGTATTATCTGCCTGCAGAGGTTGACCTCAGGATATTAGATTCTGCCACACAGCTCTCTTGTACTAAACCGAGGGGAAACACTTAATCACCCCTGCCTTTTCAGGAAAAAATCAACTTTAAATTCGCCATGATGAAAAATCAATAAACCAGTAATTGCTTGGCTTATCATTGCGTGGAGGAACAAATTGGGAAGCGAAGCTTAGCGTCCACACAGATTTCAGTGAGACACATGGAGTTTCAGGATCACTAGGCTAGAAAAGGAAAAGGTCTCAGAGTGATAATTAAATCTACTCATGCTGATTTTCTGCCAAATTTATTTCCCAGGAGTATATAAAAAATGTTTCACTGCTTACTAGTCAGGCATAACTAATTAAATCAACATTACACCAACATATACAAGAAACAAAAAAGTACAAATTCAGGACTATAAGCATCAGAACAATATACTCTTGAGAGTAAATACCAATATAAAGTTACTTTAAAATAAAAAACAAAATTTCACTTTTTAAAAAATTCAGTTTTTCTTAGTTGAATAAATGTTCACAGACATTTTAATTTTACAACATTCTAATTACTTAATAACATTTCCTTTAAATTGTAAACATTTTTAATTAAGCATCAATATTTAGAAATAAATCCCAAACTATTACACATTAAATATTTTCCATTCCCAGAATGGTCTTTTTGGCTTATTTCACCTGAGTAAACATTCTTTGCTAATGCATATACAAACTATCGTATCTAAATTAGTGCATTATTTCTATATATTTCTACTCATTCAGTGTGAATTACCAGATCTGTTTTTCTAAGTTAGGCTTTACACATAAGCACAGAAGCCTACTGTCTGAAATAAAATGAGAAATATACATCATCCTTCTGACAAGGCAGACACTTCCTAACTTAAAATATTACTGAAAATATTTAGCAGTTTAATAAATTACTACTAATAGACTAATTTAATACAGCAAATTAGCATAGTTCCAATGGAAGTGCAAATATAATTATATTCAAACATTTACATTAAGAGAAAGAAGGAAGATGAGCTTTTTCTTTACTTTTTCTTTTGTTAAAAATGATTTTATGTGTGTCCTTCAACTGGCTATTGGGACTAAGATAATTAAAACATTTAAAACAGCACAAGTTCCCCAGTCTCTAATCTGAAGCTCAGGTCAGCTGTCTGTAGATTCTAATTTGTCCTCCATTTGTATTCATGACAAGAGAATACTGAATATTTAACAGCAAACCAGCAGGAGGGGTATTGCGGGCTTAGAGGTTAAATAATTTGATTTCTGGGCAGATTACATGTAACATCCAACAACTAATCTCACACCTGATTTGGCAATACAATTACAGCAAAAATAATGCAGGGGTAATATAGTTATAAAGTAGAGAAATGAGGTCTTTCATGAGTTGGGAAACAATAACTTTTTAAAAAATACAACATTGTTTACTAAACTTCTAAGGCCTACCTTTTCAATAATAAATGTAAAAATGACTTACAAAGCGCAACAGTTGATGAGGAAACTATACTTTCTATCTTTTATTAGGGTATTAGAGGTTCCACCCATTTTAGCTCCCTGAAAAACTGTTAGGGTTTGAGGAAGAGCATTGGAATCTACACAGGACGACAAGAGGACTTCTAGTCCATTACCCTGCCTTTAGGCAGGATTAAATTGAAACAAATCTTGTTTTGATCTAAGATAAATTTCCATCTGTTAATTCAATGACTGATTTATGAGAGTGGACTGCTTAAGGTTAATTAAAAAAGGAATAAACAGAAAACCAGAGGTTGAAACCCTCAGCTTCCCTGTAACACCATAGATATGATTACAGATGGGTTTTTAAAAAAAGTTGAAGATATATTTAGAATAAGATTTATATTAAAAAGGTAAAACATTGTTTGACCTAATTATATTAAGAATGCAGAAATGAAAATGTTTTGATTTCTTAATTTTTAGTTTTAATGTATTTCTTAAAAGACCTTCAGCAAATATATCAACTTGTTTTTTCTTTTGCTAATTGGTAACTTTCTCATTGTAAATGAGAATATTAAGCTAATTTGTTAATTCACTATTGAAAAAGAACTTAATAGTTTCAGTAAGATAGAGGACACAAAGTATATTCAGACAACAAATAGGAAAGGTAACACTTAAAACTTTCTAGCTGATAGTTTAATGAACTTTCTACCCTCTGAGTTTTCAAACTTTCCTTATAGTATAACTGTCTTTGATTTTTTAATTATTAATTGTCCTGTACTGAGTGCAGGGTATGTACAAAAATGGTTTCTGCTCTCATAGCTCACATTCAAGGGGAGCATATATTATTATTATTGTTTAAATTATAAAAATCAGGGGAGTTGGTCCAATTACAATAGGGAAAGGAATACAGAAAAAAAGTAGGAAAAACTTCATACTTTCAAGCAGTTTTCAACATTTACATCACACTTTAAAAGATCTCGGTTGATCAAAACTCACTTTCTTTTGCTTTGCTTCTGTCTTTCTCGTGCACCTATAGCAGTCTTGTGGGGCCGCTTCACTCTACGTGTTTGAAGGACTTTCCATTTCAATGGAGTTGATATGATTTCAAAGACAATGAACTTTCACCACTGTTGATCAAACTGAATTCAGAATTCAGAAACCTTTCCTGAACA
Organism: Fukomys damarensis; assembly: GCF_012274545.1. Lineage (NCBI taxonomy): Eukaryota > Metazoa > Chordata > Mammalia > Rodentia > Bathyergidae > Fukomys > Fukomys damarensis. Next base: position 60,852,756 of record NW_022900949.1, read on the forward strand.
TGATATAATTTCTGTTCTCTTGTGCATTGGTATAAATAACTAATTTGAGATTCAGTTTCCTAATTTGTTAGATGACAAGACTGCCCTAAAAAAAAAAATGACTGAATTTTATTCAATGAACAAGTTTTCAGTAAGTGCCTGGTTGACTTTTTAATGTTTAGTTATATGAACAGAGCAGTACGTACAGAATAACTGGTTGCAAAGAGCAGGATCACTTATTTTATCTTCAGGAAGATTACAGAGTGGGGAGAACCAAGAAAAAGGCTTTACCTGATAATTTAACATGACTCAAATATATGTTAAGCAAAGACTAATATGTGTTGATCAAGAAAACTTTTAAAACACTTTTTCTGGAGCTGGGACAAAGGAGGATATAAATGATACTATCTCCTAGCAGCCCATAAATCAGTTCACCATAGTAAAGCTCAAATCTTTCTTCCTCAAACAGCAAGGTGGTTTTATGCTTCTGAAGGTCACTTCTGAAAGCTCAGAGCTGTGCTTTCCAAAATCCTGAATGAAAACCTTTTTTCTGTTAATTTAAATTCAGATTAACAGATTTAGGGGTCTCTGTTCTCTTACTGCCAAGGTCCACAGGGTTTCTATGCGAATATACAGTACCTATGATAGTATCCTCCAGAGTAAGCAGACTACCACCTTCTGGATAGTTATTTCACGATAATGAATTAAACTACGCTCTGTGGGCAGTCACAGTGTTTAAATATAACCTAAGAAAACTTAGAAAAGTACAAAAAATTTTATTTTGTAGGTGGAGTGGCAAGGTAGCAGTCTTCATTTATAGTTTCTGAGGTAGTCTCTTTGAAGGTAAAATTAATCATAGACCAGTTAATATAAGTTTCAGTACACAGCAGGTACACACAAATGTCACTGATAAGTAATAATAATCTGTCTAATATCCATTAGAAACTATAATATAAAAATAAGGAAAATTTTTTCTGAGAGGATTTTCACACCAAATTTTTCTTTCAAGTATCTCTATAGGCTTTTCCACTTATGAAAGAAAAATGTACAAAATATCTTTGTGACTTTTAAATAAATTAAGCCATGGTTTAATTAAGTGATTACATAAACACTAGATTAATACCTCTAGAAAGAGAAAACATTTAAAAGTATATACTGGTTGAGTTTCTAAACTTTAAGTTTTTTTATTTTTTTGAAACAAATAAAAATAATTTGTATTTATGAAATACACTATTCTTCCAAAATAACTGATTCCAAAACTTCAAAACTAGCATTACTTTCTTTAAATTATAGGTGGAGTTTTACTAGTAGATCTATAGAACCCTAACAGGTAGAAAACTTTATAATTGGGGGGGATAAAGCCTCACTTCCTATTATATATAGGCTATTACACTTCCTATTATATAATGTAGGCTATTATATTCCCACTCTAGACTAAATGTCCCTTTTCTCATCATGGTTCCTAGGTCTGTTAATATAAATTTGAGAAGCTTTCACAGAGGATTTCCTTATAAACAAGTAGAATGACTTTGCACAGATGTAGGACTCGTACTATACACTATAGTACCTGTTGTGGGTACGGAACTAAACTTGTATATATTCAAGGATTTAAATGAGCGAGATGGAATGTGGGGTGTGTGGAAGGGAAGGGAAGATAAGATAAGGTAAGGTATATTCACATCTTTCTGGTACTTTTTCACTACTTAAAAAATTGAAGATGAGAGAAGGTGACCTCTTCTGTGTGGTGAGACATCTCTGTTCTCTCTCTCTCTTTTTTGGCACCAGGAATCAAATTTGGGACCTTGTGCTTGTGAGGCAGGTGGCATGCTCTCCTCTCTTATAAAAGTTAATAAATTAAGCTGATATTTATGAACTATGTAAGGTAGTTGGTACAGTCCAAATGGAAGAAAGGAAGGACGGAAGGGCGGAGGAAAGAAGGAAGATTAAGAAGAAATAATCTCAAATGTTAGCTGAGGCTGTATAGTGGGCAGTGAATTACATTTATTAATTGATGTATTGTTTTATAATTTTTACCTATTGCTCACATTTTCTACAAAATCAGCTCATATTTTTAATTAAAACATACAGATACAACTCATAGTTATATCTGAAAGAACGCTTCCAGGTAAAACAAAATATAAAAAACAGCTTTAAAGAATAAATTCTCAGTGTTGTTTTCATCAGCATCTCTCAAATGATCAGTGATGCGGAACATTCTTTCATATATTTACTTGCTGTTTTACTTCTTTGTCTGAAAAATGTCTGCTCATTTCAGATGCCCATTTTTGAATCGGGTCTTTATATTTGGGGGGGCTGATTGTTTTGAGTTCTTTATATATTCTAGATAAGAGCCCTTTGTCTGAGGAGCAGCTGGTAAAAATTTTTTCCCGCATTGTAGGTTGTCCCTTGGTTCTGTTGATGGTTGCTTTTGCAGTGCAGAAGCTATTTAATAAGATGAGGTCCCAGTTGTTGATTCTTTCTGCTAGTTCCCGTGCTACTGAGGATTTGTTCATAAAGTCTTTTCCTATGTCAATGTCTTCAAGAGTTCTGCCTAACTTATCTTCCAGTAAGTTTACTGTTTCTGTTTTAATATTTAGATCTTTAATCCACTTGGATTTTAATTTAGTGCATGGTGAAAGATAAAGGTCCAGTTTTAATCTTTGGCAGGTTGAGACTGAGTTTTTCCAACACCATTTATTAAAGAGGATATCTTTCCTCCACTGAGGATGGTTAGCTCCTTTGTCAAAGATGAGGCAGCTGAGTACATCTGTTTTTGTGTCTTCCAATCTGTTCCACTGATCCTCAGATCTGTTTATTTGCCAGTACCATGTTGTTTTTATCACAGTGGCTTTGTAGTATAGTTTCAAATTGGGAATTGTTACACCCACTACCATGTCTCTGTTGCCTAGGATGGCTTTTGCTATTCTAGGTCTCTTATGGTTCCTAATGAATTTTTGGATTCTTTTTCCTACTTATGTGAAATATAGTGTTGGAATTTCAATTGGCATTACATTGAATCTGTATAGCAGTTTGGTAGTATGGCCATTTTCACTATGTCGATTCTTCCTACTCAGGAGCAGAGGATATCTTTCCATTTTCTTATATCCTCTTCAATCTCTTTTTTCAGAGTGCTGTAGTTTTCAGTGTAGAGGTCTTTTGCTTCTTTTGTTAGATTGATGCCCATACTTCATTTTTTTGGGGTGCTACTGTGAAAGGAATTGTTTCCCTAATTTCTCTCTCAGTGAGTCTGTTGTTTGTGTACAAGAAGGCTATTGATTTTTGAGTGTTGACCTTGTATCTTGCTACTCTGCTAAAAGTGTCAAGTAAGTCTAGAAGTCTTTTGGTGGAGTTTTTTGGGTCTTCAATATAGAGTATCATATTGTCATTAAATAATGACAGTTTAACTTCTTCCTTTCCTATCTTTATTGCTTTAATTTCTTTCTCTTGTCTTATTGCTGTGGCTAATGTTTCCAGAACTATATTGAAGAGGAGTGGTGATAGTGGGCATCCGTGTCTTGTTCCTGATTTTAACGTGAAGGTTTTCAGTTTTGGACCATTTAATATGATGTTGGCTGTTGGTTTTTCATAGATAGCCTTTATTAAGTTGAGATTAGACCATCTATTCCAATTTTTTGAATGGTTTTTATCATGAATGGGTGTTGAATTTTGTCAAATGCTTTTTCTGCCTCACCCCACAAAGAATGGCTGCTATCAAGAAATCAAACAATAACAAATGTTGGCGGGGTTGTGGGGAGAAAGGAATCCTTCTCCATTGTTTTTTGTTTTTTTTGACAGGGTCTCACTATGTAGTTGAGACTGACCTGGAGCTCACTATGTAGCCCAGGCTGGTCTCGAACTCATAGCAATCCTCCTGCCTCAGCCTCCCGAGTGCTGGGATTACAGGCGTGTGCCACCACACCCGGCTTCCTTCTCCATTGTTGATGGGAGTGCAGACTGGTGCAACCATTTAGAATTATATCACAGAGATATATGCACACCTATATTTATAGTGGCACAGTTTGTAATAGATAAAACTTGGAAACAGCCCATTTGCCTGTCAGTTGGAAACTGGATAAAGAAGATGTGGTTTTTCTATAAAATGGAATATTACTCAGCCATAATGAGACATTAGATTCATTCATAGGAAAGTGGATACAAATTGAGGATATACTCCTAAGTGAAATAATAAGTCACACATGTGTAAATAACGAACAGTTTCTCTGGCGTGAATAAACTATAATAGTACATAAGATCCTAATGATATAATAGACAATGTGAAATAGGAAGAAAGGGGCTAAAGGTGTAAGGAAAGTGGGAAGGGTAGGGGAAAGTTAATAAGGGAAAAGAAAAAAATACAAGAAAATGAAAAAATGGAAATGAAGTGTTTATAAAAGGGGAGGGGAGGAGGGGGTGAAAGGAGGGTAGGGACAAGGGGAGAAAATGAAGACCAAGACCTGCATGTAAAGGTACAGATTGCAATAACGAATGTAACTGTACTGTATACCTAAAATGTACCAATAAACTCAAGGGGAAAAAAAGATATATTTTCAAAACACTCCAATTAGTACATAAATTTCCCAATTTTAGAAAACCAATTAGATAAAATTCTGCAAATTGAGGATGCTCAGTAGTAGAATGCTTGTCTAACATATGCAAGACTCTTGGTTTAATTGTTGGTACCACAAAAAGAAAGCAAACAAACAAAAATAAGTAACTAAAACCCTGGAAATTTAAATCACATGGTCTTTACACTTTCTATCACTAAATATATACATACGAATTGGGAAGGGGTATATTAAAAAAAAATCACCATGAAAGATAAAATATACTGTAGTGGTTAAGATCCCATGCTCTAGAGTTAGAAATGTGTTTAAATACTGGCTTTACCAAATTAAATTGGATTTTCATTTCTGAGATAATTTTATATTAAATTTTAAAAATAAATTTGCATACACAATATTTAGAGTGGCTTTTAATACATAATTAGATAAATCCATTACATTTCCATGGCTTGGATTCAGGTTTATATTCTAAATCACCATTAAGTTACATATAGCCCAGTTATCAAATTCACATTAACATGATTTCCATTAGCATTTCTATTAGTAATTTGTGTTGGAAAACAGTGCTAAAAAGGAAGGTACTTCTGACCTACCTCAGTACACCAGTAACTTAGTAAACTTAGTAACTAGAGATTTAACAGATAATTATATACTAAGTAATGACATTTAATGTATTCTAGAAGTTTATAGGTATTTCCAGGGAAATGATCTATAATCATTTAAGAATTATTTATTGAGTGCAGTTAGGATGCCAATTAAAAGAAATCTAGTTGTTTCTAAATTCGAGTTGTTTAACTTCACTTTATATTATAATATATTGACATATATTTAAAAATTACCTCAAGAAAGCTCCAGCAAAGTGTGAAGTAATTTTTTATCATTAATTTAACTATAGCCATAGAGGAAAGCGAGGCATGTTCTCTTTTGTATTTAAGGTATGAGAGTCATGGGTAGGATAGAAATGTAGGAGAAACCTACTCGATAGAATTGTTTTAAAATAAAGGAGCACAACTTATTAAAACACTCTTTTTGCTTTGATTGGTGTGAAAGTGCAACAGTGTCACCAAAATGTGGTAGGCATGTACAGGTATTCTTAGTGTGTCCTGGATACACAACAGTTACACTAGCTCTGGGAGCTGGTGCACGCACGTGATCGTTTCCCACCCCTTGACTCACCGACCTCCTCTTTCCCCCATCTTCACTCTCTGTTCCACTCTGTGCCTCTCTGTTTCCTATCATCTTTCCCTTAGTTTACTTTTTAATTTATTTATAGTTTTGGTTTCTCATCTAAGAGAAACCATGTGATGTTTAACTTTCTGTGTCTGACTTATTTCACTTACCATTATAGTCTCAAGATCCATCCATGTCTTGTACACTTTTTTAGTTATGAGAATATAGGCATGTGTGTTAGGTTGCAGTCTAGCTCTGTTTTATATTGAAACAAAACATGATACTCTAGAGAGAAGCTGAAAGCACGCGGAAAGAGTTTTTTTTTTTTTTTTTTGGTAAGAGACTATTTTGAGTTATTTTACAAAGAGAAAACGTATTATTTTCAATTTTTCAGTGTAGATCCTGGTGAGTGGCATTTCTAATTTGAAAGTTTTCAAAAAATATAATGAATAGAAAGCAAAATCAGCCTGAATAATCAAACAATTTAGACTTTAAAACCAATCTGAATTAAAAAGAAATCCATGAACATGGTACATAGGAACAAAGACTAGATAAAACTAAATGCCATAAACATTGTTAAGAATATCTAGAATGTTGTCAAATAAATATTTTTGGTTTTTCACTTAAACAATCCTAATATGGTGTTCTGAAATTTCTTAGCATGTTTTGGGTCCGAACTCCAACAAAAATGTATATTATTACCACAGTGGTTACTCTGCCTGAATCAGTAGAGCTTGATTCAAATTACAAGCAGTGATGACTACCTCTGATGGATTAGACTCAATAAGATAACTGAATGCCGTACTTTTTTCATATTCTAGCAGTTTCTCATCATTCTCAATTTTTTTGCAGTAGACTTTATAGCCTTGGAGAGTCTTAGTTGTCCTACCTTTTCAATTATTAATAAATTCTGCAAAGTCACTGTCAGTATAAAGATATAGCAAGCCTCTGAACTGTAAATTATTTACAAAATTTTAGATTAATAAATGAATTTTACCTTGAAATCAAAGCAGGACAGTTACCTTGAAGATGGAACAGGGAACTGCCAAGGTCTTATTACTTTTAATTCCCCTTCTCTATCCAGTGGAAAATCATCATCACTATCGCTTTTGCTGTAGCAACTATTTCTTTTCTTTTTTTTTCCTCATTGACTTTATTGGTACATTTTAGGTACACAGTACAGTTACATTCATCATTGGGATCTTGTACCTCTACATGACAGGTCTTGGTTCTCATTTTTTCCCCCATATCCCTGCCCTCCCTTCACCCCCTCCCTCCCTTCCCTATTTACAAAAACTTTATTTCTATTTTTTCATTTTCTCATATTTTTTTCTTTTCCCTTATTTCCTTTCCCCTACCCTTCCCACTTCCCCTACACCTTTAGCCCTTTTCTTCCTATTTCACACTGTCAATTATACCATTAGGATCTTATTTATGATTATAGTTTTTTACACCATGTGAAGTAAATACATTATTTCTATTTCTAACATCTTCTAAATGCTCAATACAGTCTGGGCTCTGTAAAAGAGTCTTACATACATTAATTTAATTCTTTCAACTCTAACAGATAAGAAAAAAGGCTTAGAAGTTTTGTGATGTTATATGTATGATATATCATGCACATCTGTTTATAGGAGCACAACTCATAATACTTGAATCTTGCAAGTAGCCTGTATGTTCATCAATAGATGACTGGACAAATATGTACGACTCAGCCATAAAGAAAGATAAATTTGAGTAATTTGTAGGAAAATGGATACACTTTGAGACCATACTGCCAAGTGAAATAAATCACACACAGAAGATTAAATATTACATGGTTTCTCTCATAAGAAAAGCCCAAAGTATAAAGAACAAAACAAGATAGATGATAAGAAATGGGAAGACTGAAGGTGGGAAGGGGATCTGAGGATGGGAAGAGACCAAGGGAGAAGAGGGCAAGGGGAAGTAAAAAGGATCAAGATCTGATATGTATGAATTCCAACTTCCCATAATAAATGTATTTATTACGTTTCACAAACACGTTAATAAAAAAGTTTTGTGATTCACCTTATGTCACAATGATAATGGAGTGTTGCTGATACGAAAACCATCATGGTACTGACCAAGTTATACTGTCAAGTACCAAGCATACTACAGACTTGTTTTCACCAACAACACCCCAAAGCTAGATCTGCCTTAAGGAGAAAGTACATAAAAAACTCCTGATTCCTAAAGGAAAAGATTCATACTCTTTGGCTAGAGCTAGCATTTCAAGCATTTTCCTCAAACATGCAGTCTAGTTTCCTGGCCTGACAAGTTTTAAGCCTAGGCTCAAGCCTGAAATTTTCCAAATCCTCTGAGTTATCCTCTAGTTTTCTAGCCTAGGATTCTAGAATTCTAGCGTAGGTTTCTTACACGAGTTTCTCAATCTTCATCTCTCTATTTGTATAGTCTAACTTTTGCAGATGCAGAAAAAATTGAAACACTGAGTGTCACCAACAAACCTGTCTGAATATACCACATTCCAATAATAGAAGTCCAGGAGAAATAATTGTTACCAATATAAATACCCCCACAAGGAGGTTCTGTTTTGTGTGTCTATATGTGTGTGTGTACATACAAGTGTTAGTTACAGCTTTTGCTTCTATAGTATCTTACCTTGTTTTTTCATGATTTTCTATACCAAAAGGAGGTGAAAACTTCTGTAATGAAAATCATAAAATGCTAAAGAGAGAAAATGAAGACATTATAAAATGGAATGTTTCCCTTGTTTATGGATCAGTGTAAATACTGTTTTTGAAATGGGCATATTAGCAACCTACAGGGAAAAGCAACCTACAGATAATATGATTTCTATTCAAACACCAAAAACATTTTTCACAAAACTAGAAAAAAAATTAATATGGAAGCCTAAAAGACTAAGAATAGTCAAAGCAATCCTAAGCAAAAAGAGAAATGCTGGTAGCATCATAATATCTGATTTTGAACTGAATTACAAAGCCACAGTAACAAAACAATATGGTATCGACAGAAACACATAGTATAGTCATCTGGATTTTGACAAAGAGGTTGCCTTAGTCACTCTCTCATTGCTGGGACAAAATACCCAACCTCACAAGTTAAAGGAAGAAAGGTTTATTTTGGCTGACAGTTTGTACAGGTTTCAAACCACAGTCAGTTGGCTCCAAGGCAGGAAGTGGTGGTAGAGGGTCACGGTAGAGGAGAAACAGTCCATGGCAGGGCAGGCAGGAGGCAACAAAACAGCAGCAGTAAGCCTCCCTTTCTCTTTTATCCCATGCAGGCTACAAAACTTGTGCATTGTACCACCCATATCCAAGGTGGGGCTTCCCGTCACCTACACTCAGAACTCTGATAAACCAGTTAGTGGACACACAATACAACACAGCCTACATCCTAGTGTCATACCCTTAACCCACACACATACAACCTAACTCCAGCCACCACTGCAAAGCCCACCTATGAGCACATGAGGCTTTGGGGGGGATATTGAGATACAAGCCATAACAGAGACCATAAACATATGTTGGAGAAAAAGATAGCCTCTGTAACAAATGCTGCTGGGAAAACTAGATATTTGCATGTATAAGATTGAAACTAGATACCTATCTCTCACTCTGTACTAAAAATTAAAACAGGTCAAATACCTAGATATAAGTCCAGAAACTTTGAAATTACTAAAACAAACAAACAAAAAAAACTCACAGGGAAAACACCTGAAGACATAGGCAGAGCCACAGGGAAAGATTTCCAATAGCACAGAAAATAATATAAAGAATCAACAAATGGGATGATTATCAAATTGAAAAGCTACTGCACAACAAAGAAAACAATGAACAGACTCCTGAGACAACTTACAGCACGGGAGAAAATCTCTGCAACCTACTCTTCTGACAGAGAATTAATACCTAGAATATATAAAGAGCCCAACACACACTCCTACCAATAAACAAATGAGTTGAATAGATACTTCTCAAGAGTAGAGGAGCAAATGGTCAATAAATATATTGAAAAGTGTTCAACATCTTTAGCCATTTGAAAAATGCCAGTCACAACTATATTAAAATTCTGCTACACTTCAGTCAGAATGGTTGTCATTAAGAATGTAAAACAATGAATGTTGGTGAGGATGTGAAAAAGAAAGGAACTGTTCTACATTACGGCCAGGAAGGTAAACTAGTACAACTACTGTGAAAATCAGTATGGAGATTCCTCAAAAACCTAAACAGAAAATCCACCTATAAACAATGGAGTGTGGCTCAGCCATAAAGAAGCATCAAATCATGTTACTTGCATGAAAATGGAGGGAACTGGAGACCATGATGTTAAGTGATATAAGCAGTCTCAAAAGGTAAACATTACATGTTTTCTCTCATATATGCAATCAATCAATCAATCAAGCGATGACAGGAAACTGGAAGGTAGAAATAAGAAAGGGGATCAAGTTGGGCGTGATGGAGCATGCCTGTAATCCCAGCACTCAGGAGGCTGAGGCAGGAGGATCACTGTGAGTTCAAGACCAGCCTGGGCTACATAGTGAGTTCCAGGTCAGTCTCAACTACATAGTGAGTGAGACCCTGTCTCAAAAAACAAACAAACAAGCCCCCCCAAAAAAAAGACAAAGAAAAAGAAAAAGAAAAAAGAAAGGGGATCAAGGAAAATAAAAAGAAAAGGGAGGTACCAGAGATGAAAATTATTCAAATATGTTACATGTATGTACTAATATACTAAAGTAAATCTCATTTTGTATTACTAACATATACAAATAAAAATAAAATGGTAGCTACCTATTCATACTAAATTTGCACAAATAATGAGGGTTTATATATACTATTTTCTTTGTAACCAACCAGCCATTCTTTTTCTTAATTCACACTGAAAATTATACTGGGATGAATGTATTTAGAAAATATTTTATCATATGTACTGCATTAATCTTCCATTTTTTCTCCATCAGGTAGTAACATGGTTTTAGAAAATAAAGCACATAGGATACCACATAATTCCAGATAATTATATATACTTCCAAGAAAGGTCAATTTTAGGAAACAGTCACATAAATATATTTCTAATAGTAGAGAGAAGCAAAGCTCATTTTCTGTAAAACTTTTCAGTAACAGAATTCTTCCTGATGTCCATTTAAAATTGCTAAGAGCAGGATGAAAGGCATTAGTCTGCCAATAAGTTAATAGTATGTATAGGAAAAGAAAATATCTTTGGACTAAAATATTTTATTTAGAAACTAAATCTGACTTCATTATTTATAATACCTATTGATTGATATGTAATCAATAATTCAGTGTTCTTAGAATATTAATCTGTGGATAAATTATAGTCATATATTTTATGGCCAAAGATAGACTATAAGATATGCTGTAGAAGATACACATTTATGCAGTTGTATTGGGTTTTGGTCATGTGTCTAGTAATAAAATTAATAATTTGCTAGAGTGAATATATTCTGCCATCATTAAAGTTACTAATAAGTCTTCAGTCATACTGGTGCTAATATGAATTTCAAAGAAAATATGAATTTCACTTGTTTTCATTTCACCAGTAATTATTATTTCTAGACATTAATCCTATAAATAAGGTAGAATATTCTTAGGCTAAATCACCATTACCTTAAATAAATAGACCCCAATTTATGTATTTACTAACGTGACTTACCAATACAAATACTAGCCTATATCAAGCTTTAGCAAATATATATTATCTCATTATTTTCGTAAAAAATTAAGTATTAGACAGGGCTAAGGATGCAGTTCAGTGGTAGAGCTAGCATTTGAGCAACCTTAAGGTTCCATTCTCCATACTACCAAAAAAAAAAAATAAAAAAAAAAAAAAAAAAAAAAAGGAAGATAACCTGACAGATGTTTTACCTTATTCAGCTTACTATCAGTTTTTTTCTCAACAAACAAGTATGTAACTTTAAAACACAGCACAAGCTGATGTTAGGTATAACCATCCTACTGATCTTCACTATAATGTTTAGTATATATATGCGCTGCTGAAGCAAGCATTTCACTATGCTGTTTAGTTTCAATGAGAAGATGGCAAAGTAAGAGCTTCCACACTGTTATTAACTCATCACTCCAGCTTCTGATTCCACAGATGGGAATCCTATTATGTACTACAGGAACCATTTCTGGCACAGTTTCCTTTAAAGACGTTCTTGCAGTGGTATAACTAAAATTAGACATAGGAGTAGACTTCTGGATGACTACATTAAATGTAAATATTGTAAAATTATAATTCATGACCTTCTTTTAAACTAATAAAAAGCATGATATACTTTGAGATTAACTTTATGTCGGTCTTCTTGTTTTAGAAAGTGGACATATGGGAGATATGTTATTCTCATAATCACAAACTGTTGGATGCATGTCAGAAAGAACAGGTGGGATAAAATCACTTTTTTTGTGCCTATTTTATTACTCCCTTCATATAACAAAATGGACATACAAAAAGAGATTCACAGACATTTTTTAAATTAAAAAAAGAGAGATGTACTTTATTAAATAACTGTGAACTACATATGTTTCAGTGCTTTTCTTATTGAGAAAAATTTAACACAATAAATTTTAGTGAAAATTTTACTCATGAGCCTTGTGACTAGATTCTACTGTTAGGTCAAATTTTTAATTGATTTTGTAGAGGAGTTAGATATCTTTACTAGATATCTCAATTTTTAATATTAAGAAATAATACAATAGAAAACCACATATCCTGAAATATCTGGGATGGTGTAAAAGGAAAAACAAGTACAATCTTATAGAGAATGAAGTATAGCAGAACTAATACTTTAGAATACATTGAACCTACAAAGTACTACTTGAAGTGCTTTATAAAAAATAATACCTATAAGTTGATATTTTCAATAGGCTCATTACAAAAATGAGAAAACTGAAGTCTAGTTAGAATACCGAGTTAGTTGATTCAGGTATGGTAGTGCACATGTGTAATCCCAGTACTTGAAAGGCTGAGGCTGGAGGCCATAAATCCTAGGACTCAGCCTACAGAACGCAGTGAACTCAAGACCAACTTGACACCCTGTTGAAAAATAAAAATACACGGCAAGTAACAAGTTGATATAGAAGATTTGGCTCTACAGAATTCTTCTCAATCGCTATGCCAATCTTTTTCTTAAAAAAGAACTACATATGAATGGAAATAACAATTTTGAGGAAAAGTAAGAGGGCACAAGGAGTGTTTTTATCACAGGATAACTGTCAAGATAATGTTGTTAACTAAAAAGAAAAGACAAGAAAAATCTATATTTAATGAAAGGTATATTTAAAGATAATAGGTATAGACTTTCACAGCTGAGTTACTCAGGATAACTTGAAAAAAATTGTATTTGTAGAAAGTAATTTGTCCTCACAGGTTATAGTATTATCAAGTACTAATCACTACTATAAGTATACAGAAAACTCAGTCAAATAAATGAATTTTATTGTGTTTGAAAAAAAATATAAAACAACAATTCCTAGAGTTTCAATGAGTTTAACCAACCTCTATAAAATTAATTAAAAATCTGACCTAATAGCAAAATCTAATCATAAGATTAGGATCATGAAATTATCTTAAAGAGTACCTGAAGTTTCAATGAATTCAACCAACCTATGACAGACAAAAGGTTGTCTCCTTTTCTTACAAATTTAGGTCTAATTTAGAAAGATCCAAAAACTTAGTTTAGAACTATATATTGTGCTGTACTGTTTGCTTACATTTTAAGTATACTAGTCATATCTGCCTAAAATAAATATAAGTTCCACGACAGCAAGAGAGATGTGTCCTTCATTTCTATATCCGCAAGGTATATTCTATGACAGCAATACAAAACTGTGCCAAAATTCTTTTAACGGGCCAACAAGCTTTAATGTATTTCATTAAACATGTCAGACAGTTTCATACTACTGTATCTCAACTATATTCTTAAATGATAGGTTTTTATATTTTTCTTTTTTGGTACCAGGGATCGAACTTGGGACTTTGTGTTTGCGAGGCAGGCGGAGGAACCACTGAGCTAAATTACCAACTAGTGTGTTCTCATTCTGTAGATAGCCTCTTGGAACCCTATTTTCTCACTTATTAAAAAATAAATATTGGGCAGGGGATTTAGCTCAGTGGTTCTACCACCTACCTTGCAAGTGCAAAGGACCCAAGTTGAATCCCCAATACCAAAACAAAACAAAACAAGTCACCATCTGAATGTATATTTTGTTACTTGTTTTCATATGTATTTTCTGTGTCACTGATTTAGAATGTAAATTCTTCAAGTGCTGGGGTCTTGAATTTCTTTCTTAGGGATGTATCTATTCATAGGGCATACAGTAGTCCCCAGCATGCAGTGAATGAAAGGTTAAGTATTTTTTAAAATCTAAAAGTATTTTTATTTTTCCCCCTCATTGAGTTTATTGGTACATTTTAGGTGATACAGTACAGTTACATTCATTACTGGAATCTTGTACCTCTACATGACAGGTCTTGGATCTCATTTTTCCCCTTGTCCCTGCCCTCCCTTCACCCCTCCTCCCCTCCCTCTTTACAAACACTTCATTTCCATTTTTTCATTTTCTCATATTTTTTGATGAAATGTACTAAAGGGATGAATGAAAGGATAATCATACTATTTCATGCTGCAACTCTTAGTAATAATAATGGCTTCCATTTATATAGTACTGTGCAGTTATGAAATACTAGATACCATTTCACCTTATAATGATTGCCAGCAGATTTCATCTTGCCCACTACAGAGTCACAGGAGATTAAGTGACTTATTCAAACATAACTCCAGGAAGGAGCAGAGCTGGCACTCAACCTCGTTCTCTTACTTCAGCTACAGGAAGTCAGGGCTGTTTCTAGCGGAGCATAACTGACTCCCTAGATTGGCTTCGCTAGGGTTATAAACCCGTGGGCATTCTATACATTGTATATGTCAGATTCTTAATGTTTCATTTATTTTGAAAATATCTGGTTCAGCATGTTGCCTTAAGTTGGTCTTGAAATTTGTTGCTAGAGAACAGAGAATGTTTAAATCGGTAAGGAAAATGCATGTTGATTGGCCACTCGAGTGGCCTAATATTGGTTAAATACCAGGATATCCGCATTTCACATAAAAGACGATCTTACTGAAAATCCAGAGAACGCGATTTAAATTATCTTCTAAATTCATACAAAATACAGATGAACATGTATGAAGCAAAAATATTAGCACTGAGATGTTACGAAAATAATTCCTTTCTTTGTTAAAAAATTTAAGGTAAAAATAAATTATAACACATTTAACTGAAAGAATAAAATCTAAAGAATAGCTGATGCTATGTAATATCACAGATAAAATAACATATAAGAGAAAGGTTAAAAATACTAGCAATCAAGAAATGCAGACATGGAATCAAGGAAACTATAAAGGACAAATCACTAAGGGAAATAAAGATAGCTGGCTAGGACGAATGAATGAAGGAATTTCCTCAAGAGATTTTTGACAAATAATAACGAGGAAAAAAATATGTCATAAAGCAATCATTCAAGCTAAGCAGATTAATTTTCTTCTTCAAGAAAATAGCACTGTAACATTAAAGCTAATGTATTAGAACACTATGAAGACATTTAAAAATATTACATTATAAAATATGTAGAACTTTCATTATCTGATAACATAAGAAACATAAATTTCCTAAAGGGGCATTTTAAATCTTGTGGAACCACTGAATAAGATAAGTCAACATGAGTGGGCACTCTCAAGTGTCTAATTCTAACAAGAAAATAGGGCTTCTGCAATGGGAACGAGACCAAGAACTGGAAGGAGGGGAAGGAGAAGAGGGGCAGTAGGCGGAAAAGAAAGAATGAAGATGTATTATGTTCATGTACCAACTCCCCACATCAAAGGTAATCATTACGCACTGTAAACATGTGCTAATAAAGAGAAAACGATACTGTATATTACAATCAGCAGCCAACCTAGGACAAGAGCTAGAGAGGACAATATTTTTATTTCTGAGTTTGTGTCAATGAGCCAACAGAATAAACAGGGATGCTTAAATGACACATACTCACCTGTTTTTTTGGTACCGGAGGTCGAACTCGGGAACTTGTACTTTGCAAGGCAGGAGGCAGCACCACTGAGCTAAATCCCCACCCTACATATTTACCTATTAACTTCGCCCTTTTAACTTTACTTTTTTTTTTTTTTTGGTATCGAACATCGGGCCCTTGTGCTTGCAAGGCAGGCGGCGAAACCACGGAGCTAAATCCCCGGCCCAACTACAACTTTCTGTAAATAATCTCTAGAAGTAACAAAGGAGATGTCAAATGTTCATCCTTTTCTTTGAGTATTAGGTGATGAACCACACTGGAGGGGAAGAAAGGACTTTAACAGCCCCCGCCAACAAAACAGACTGTCACAGTTGTGATTTGCGCAGGCTATTTAAAGAGGAAGTGCCTCTTTAAGGAGGGAAACAGACTGCCTGGGTTTGTCTCCCAACTTCACCACTCACTGGCTTTAGAGCAAGAGAAACAGTGTTGTGCCTTAGTTTCCCATCCTTCCTATAGCGCAGGTATAATAACAGCACAAATGTCATGGAATATACAGGGAGTTAAGAGAGTTAAAATATGTAAGTCATTTGGCATTTCCTTTTCCTTTGAGTTCCTAATATTCTTTATCGGGCCTTCACCAAAGGATTAGAAAAAAGATACAAAGAGGGGGGCAGGGAGCGAGACAAGGGGTGAAGTGAGGAGGAAAAATGTAGAAGGAAGCAGAGAAGGAAGGATAGAGGAAGGGAAGGAAGAGAGGAAAGGAGTAAGGAAGATGCAGAAAGGAGGGAGGGAGGGATACAGGAAGGAGGGCAGCAGGAGGAAGGAGTAAATTAGGGCTCATCTATCTCACTTCCTTGTCAGTCAAGGGTGGCAAAGACCTGATGGATTTTAACGTCAACAGATGAGACTTGAGGATTTCTCCAAGTCTTCATGTGAACTCCTTCACTTCCATGAATAATTTAGAATGGGCTGCCTAACTCTTGGAAATAAAAATATTTGAAGTTTTTTTTAAAAAAGGAACTAACAGATGGATAGAGCTATTTTGAATAAACACAAGGGGAAAAAATTCAAAAGCTACTATACTTATACAACAAATAAAAAATTCATATCAGAGAGAAGTCAAATGCAAAGGAAGACTATTATGCTTACAATGGATTTAAAACATAATTAGCACCCTTAAATGCATACTCAGTTAAATATAAAAATAACATTCAGAAAACTTAAGCAGTTATGCTAAAGCATTCACAAGAGAAAGAAAAGTAAGGAAAGAAACTGAAACAATTTTAATTATTTATTTTAAAAAGTACAGTTAGAGTATTTTCAAACATACAGAGAAAATTAGAGAGCCAAAGTCAAATATTTATTTGGTCAGAGAATAAGAACACAAAATGGAAAGAAATAATACTATTCATTTTTTTTAAGATTCTAAAAAGCACTTACTTTTAAAGAGAGAAACTGTAAACCTACACTTTAAATATTCACTTAACTTTTACTAAAAGATGTATCTTTTGTACTTTTCAAAGCGAAAAGATTTAGTAAATGGTTCAAGAAAAAGGGCCCATCACCAATGTATTTGTAGCTACTTCAATAAGTGGAAAATCAACTGAGCTACATACAAAGACCATGGAAACTAGACAGGGCCCTGCATAAAGGATGGAAGGCAAAGCTACTGCCTTGGACAAGTTTTGGTGTGCAGCCCTTTATACAACACTGCAAACAATTATGATACTGATTTGAAACCACTCAAAGGAAAGGAATATATAACTCAATGAATTTATAAGGCACAGATTTTGCTATGCTAATATAATAGGTATTTTTGAGATAACAGAGTGGCTGAAGGAGGTGGGCACACAATTATATACACTTTAATAATGCTTTCGACCCTGTGCTATATATATCAGTATGCTGAGAGTTAGAGAAGAATTGTACAAATGATGTGACTGAGTAAATTACTAGTGGCTTAAAGAATGAAAATACAGGATTACTACTGGTTCAGATGCAGTATAGTACACACACAAAAATACAATGATGCATCTTGAATTTCAATTTGCAGCTGGACTAATTATGTGAAATAATATGAAGGTAGGTCATACATTGCTGACTTCCAGAGAAAGATTAATTTGATAGCATTCAAGAACTTAGACAATCCACCATAAAATATTTTAGGGTGTTAACAATGATAACAAATAATTAAGTGAATAATTTTTCTATAAAAAATAAGCAAAAGACCTCTCATGAATGAAAAACATACATTTTTTTCATCTTTTGCGATTAGTATCATGTAGGTTACTTAACAGAATTTTTCTTCCACATTTGTGCAAATAATTTTATTTTTTGATGCACTGAAAATTCAGTGGATTCAGATAAAGATAAATCCTTTGTTTCACTTTGCATGGTTGCAATGCATGAGAACAACTGCTTAAATGGTGAGGTCCTGGTCTTAGAGAAGGGACAGAACAAAGTTGGCTTCTACTTTCAACTAGATTATTTAGAATTTATTGTAAGTTCAAGATAAGCCACTTAAGCATATATTTAAGGCTGAAGAGAAACCAGCTACTCAGTTAATCATTCATTCATGTAATAATTCA
>NW_022900949.1:60876550-60882342 GCF_012274545.1 Fukomys damarensis
TTTTTTCCCCTTACCTCTGCCCTCCCTTCACCCCCTCCTCCCCTCCCCATCTACAAACACTTTATTTTCATCTTTTCATTCTCTCACATTTTTTTCTTTTCCCTTTTTGTTCTTCCCCTACGTATCACACCTTCCCTACACCTTTAGCTCCTTTCCTCCCATTTCTAAATGTCAGTAATCTTATTAGAATCTTATGCATTGTTGCAGAATATTCACACCAGGGAAACTATTCGGTATTTACACATGTGGGACTTATTTATTTCACTTAGGAGTATATCTTCAATATGTATCCATTTTCCTATGAATGAATCTATTCTCTCGCTCTTCACTCAACTCAGCCACTGCCTTTTCTTGTTCCTACCTTTTGTCCACAACATTTACAATGGAATGAAAATTCTATGATAGCCACATCTAATGGCTATCTTAGTTTTATCTTGTTAAAGGCTCCATTTGTAAAAGGTTAGCAAAATATATATTTCTAAAAATACTCTCTTAGTTCTGACAATATTTGTCAACATTTTTAGCTGCAACCTCTTTTACTTATTTCTTACTTCTTGGAGTTCTACTCTTAAACATTATACAGAGGGTCTAAATTGTAAGCCATAAGTCTATCATAACCATTATCTATCTACCTATGCTCAGCACTATTTTCCAAATTAATTCCTGGATATCTCCACACAGATGTTTCAAAATCATGCCCATGGTTGAATCCACAATTTTCCCCATAAACCTAATTCTCTTCTCGTAGTATTTCTTATTTTCACTAGCAACCTAACCTCTTAAGTTGAAAGCTTTGGTAACATCTTCCTTCAACTCTAATCTTATATGGTACATGACTAGCAGTTCAATCAGATTCTACTGCACAGGTTATCCCTAGAATATCTTCACTACTTTCCATTTTCACTCCCAGCACTCACACTCTGGTCCTCATCTCTTTCCACTTTGAACAAGAAAAATGCCCCTATCTGATCTACTTCCAATCCTATTCCCAATGGACCTTCCAAATTATCATGAGGGTAAAGAGTATGTTCACTGTTCTGTATTCCCAGTAGTATACAGGCACAATTCAAGAACCCAGAAATGGTCAATTATTATTATTATTATTATTATTTGGTACCTGGGATTGAACTCAGGACCTTTTGCTTACAAGGCAGGCGGTGGCACCACTGAGCTAAATCTTTGGCCCAGAAATGGTCATTTATTATTAAAAGAATGAATGCACTTGTCTAAAACACAAACATCATGTCACTCTTTGCTAAAAATAGCTTCAAGGCCACCTTCACACACAAACACACACACAAATGGGTTTACTTTATGAAACAATGCATACAAAAATTGATAAACATAAAGAAAGAAAAAGAAAGAAGAGAGGTGGGGAGGAAGGGAGAAAGGGAGAGGTACTTTGATTGCTGAATTCAATTCGCTCCAAATTCATGTTCAAACACATTTCGCAAACTGAACGTATTTTTCCATAAGAAATAATGGAAAACCAAACAATTATTCTGAGGTCCCAACATTACACTAATAAATTCACTTTTCCAGCACTTTAACAAATTTTACAATGAGTTCTTTAACTCTATTGTGGCTCTCACAGTTTTCTTCTTAGCTTTACTGCTGATACCACTAACTTTCTTTGGAGCCATGGTTACGATATTTCATGCAAAGTGCAAAAAAAAAAAAAAAGGCATAAGAACATATGTTTTAACTCTAACACAAGCACTATAAGTTGGCTGGTGAAGGCAGAGCTTAGATTGATGCATCACCCTTGTGTATCTGCAGCAGATGTGATTTGTGACTCACTCTCAGCCCATACAGTTTTTCCAAGTTGGATTTTCAGTTTGACTTTAGAAGGAAGTTGCAAACACTGATCAGATATTTTTCCAACTCTGCTGTTTAAGTAGTGGAAAGTTCAAGCCTGGAGTTGTTGGACAATCAAGGTATCACTGTATATGTTTTAGGTAGGTAGACAGATGTAAAGTCCTTAGCATGTCATGCAAAGCCCAGAAGAGGCTGATCTCAATATAATTTTCTAGGCTCATCATTCACCACTTCCTCCTTCCTCATTACAAGAATCTACAAGCTGCCTTGCTTGGGTCAAACTGCCTTTTGTTTGTATTTTCATACTTTCATTGTTGCTAAAGGTGCCTATTCTCCCTTTCTTGCTGAGAAAATCCTAGCAGAAAATTGTAGTTCAAATATTATGCTCTTCTGTGAAGTCTTCTCTGACCAATACTTTGTCTAGCAAAGACCTTTCTTGCCTTGTGATTTCATGGCTGAAGTTAGAAGAGCAAGAGAGTTAGGTGGGGAAGGGGTCCAAACACATCTTCATATCAAGAACCCACTCCTGAGATAACTAACCCACTTCTGTAATACTACTGCATTGGAGATGATGTTTCCAACACAGAAAACTTAGGAGCAGTGGTTTCCAAGCAGACATAGTTGCTTCTCCCTTTCTCCCTAGCTAAGGTAATACCTTCCTTATGTAATGTGCAATTCTTTCTTTCTTTTCCTGGAGGGAAAATCTGTTTCCTTGAGAGCAGGGCAGATAGTAGAATGGAAGAACTGTTAGTGTTAACGTCATGAATCTTTAGCAGATATTTGCTAGGCTCTCTAGCATTTAAGTGTGGCCATTTACCTGAGTTCAGGCAAACAAAATAAGAGTGCTAATGATGTGTATGTTATGTTCCCATAGCTGGTATTTTAAAAAATTCCCATGAAATTCCTATTGTCTTTTCCATCCATTGGCTGAATCAAGGACTGAAGGAGGACAAATCCCAAAAATAAAAGGAATCTGAGTCACTGAATTTCTTCAAGAAGCAATGTTTTTATTATGACTTGCATTGTACTGTAACAAACAACAAAATACATGTATAATGTTTTAAGGCACTGAAATGCTAAGGTTATTTGTTATGCTTTTTTAAAAATAAGTTTTTGAAGAAAAATTTGTATACTATATAACTTACAAATTTACAGTGTATGATTCAGTAGATTTTAGCCTGTTGACAGAGTTGTACAATCATGGACACAATCAAATTTATGTCATTTCTATTATGGCAGTTTGCCCACCTTGCCTACTACAGCAGATATTCAATGAAAATTTCCTAAGCAAATGAATAAAAAGGATTTAGAAAGTTAGCATAGTGATGTCGTTGCTCTCTGTAAAGTGAAACTCTTTTCAGAAGAGAAGCCATCTATGGCTACGTCACTCAGATGATAGGGTTCAGAAAAGCAGCTGGAGAGGTGAGGTGGGGAAAACAAGGTACTCGTCACTATGTCACCAAGAGCATATATCAAAATTTATTCTCATCCTCACTGATATTATTTTAGAAATCCATAGATAAGTGTCTTTTTAGATTACTATGCCTGTTTGCTTAGGTCAGATTTTAAATGACTTGGGGAATTACTTTATTATAACTTGTGGGAAGAAATCAATTAATTCAAGAACTGGAAAAAAACTGACAGGGTATCCAATTTATCCTTTACTTTCAGAAAGGAAAATATTAATATTTTTCAGAGGAAAAACTTTTATAAGGGTGTAACAACCCTGATCGAGAAATTTTTAAAACATATAGTCCAATTTTCTGACATTATAACACAATGAATGGACCAGAAATATTGAGGAATTATTAAAAAAAAACAGATGGGAACACAGATATCTAGAAAAACAGTTTTAGAGGACATCATAGCCTATCACATTCAGAAAGCTATAGAGAGCTGGGTGTTGTGGCACACACCTGTAATCCCAGCACTCGGGAGGCTAAGGCAGGAGGATTGCTGTGAGTTTGAGACCAGCCTGGGCTACATAGTGAGTTCCAGGTCAGTCTCAACTACATAGTGAGACCCTGTCTCAAAAAAGAAAAACAAAAAAACAAAAAACAAAAAACAAAAAACAACAAAAAAAATTCCCCCTGCCCCCCCCCAAAAAAACCCCAGAAAGCTATAGAGACATGGAAGAAGTTCTAGCAATGCTTTAATCTTAGACTCAATGGATAACAAGCAGAGGAAGTAGGCCTGAGAAAATGTCAAACTGGGAACCTATCTAAAATAACTGAGTAATAGCACCACCCCTGTTATATGGCTAAAAGGGTATAGGCAGTATGTGACAAAAGGCAAAAGCAGTGAGTGTAGGAGGAGTTGAGGCTAGTGAGGGAATGGCTGGCAACTAATGATCCTTAAAATGGGTGGCAAGCTAATAGTCTGTCATTACCAATAGCACGTCTTGCCACCCACATAATCAATGGAAATGGTAAAATGAGCTAAAACAGGGGTTGTCAAATAGAAGTGAGAATGGCTGAACAGACAACAGATATTTGGGAAAATCAATTTAATGACAGGAGATAAAACAACAATAACACTCATAGAACAAATGAAGCACGGAAGGATATATGATGAGATCAAGAAATACAGTGGTTACCATTAATTTCTCTCAAATTAATGATTTAGCTCAGTGGTGCTGCCACCTGCCTCGAAAGTGCAAGGATCTGAGTTCAATAACTGGTACCCCCCCAAAATTTTGCCCTCAAGTCAAATACACTTATTCCTGGTTCTTGCCCCCTTCTGAAGCAGTTCTGCACTTGATCTTAGCCAAAAGGTCGAGAAGCAATCTGAAGCAGTCTGGATGTTCTCTTTTATCAGTTTTTTTGTTGCACTGTCATTACTGTTTTGGTGTCCTGAATCAACTCAAAACGTTTACCTTTCACAGGCATTGTGACTTTGGGGAAGAGCCAGAAGTTGCATGACACCACATCTGGTGAATAAACTGGATGGGCCTGCCTTTCTGGTGCTCGGTACCAGAAATCACCAGATTTTTATCATATCCCCCCAAAACACTCACAAAGGCCTCCAGAACTGCTTCTAAAAGTGGCAGGAATAATGGGATCAGCCTGTTGAAAGTGAGGAGAAGGGACTTAATGGTAAGGTGATAATCTTTAAATGTAAATACAGGCAAATACTGTTTTTGGCATCAACGCGAATAATCGTAAAGTGGTCTAAGAAGATATCGCACATCTTGAAACCCATAGTTGACCATCAAAGCAAAACTTCATTATGGATGAGAAAAAAGAATGAGTACAGCTGTACAGCTCATACTTAAATAAAAGTGTCAAACTATTTTACCAAAAATTTTTCCCTGAATCTAGTCCATAAGAACACAGAGATTAGCTGGGGAGTTGGCTCAGTGGTTCCACCGCCCGCCTTGCAAGTGCAAGGACCTGAGTTCAATCCTGATACCAAAAAAAAGAAAAAAGAAAAAAAGAAGAACATAAAAAAGAACACAGAGATTTAAACATATAGGTCAAGAGGTAACATTTGCATTGTTACTAAAGTTAGCATTTATTGAATGCCCATTATATACGTTTGTGTTTATATATCTGTGTGTATTTCACTTAAAGTATGTAGTAGCTCTGAGATATTTACCAATATTATCTCAATTTTTTAAATTTTACTTTACAGATGAGGAAAATGAAACAGAGCAGTTAAATAATTTTTTTCAAGGTCATAATTAGAAGCACGAAAGATCTATATGTTTTAACCTATACCTTAGAGGAATTCTTGATAAAAAGAAAGAATGCAAGAAAAGACAAAACCAAAAACAATAGATTTTTCCAGAATTTTAGAAATGCACAAAAAGACCTGAAGCTGCAAAGGAAGGAAATCGAAAATAGATACACTTAAGTAAATTGTAGTAAAATAATGAAATGTTAAGAATATAAAAAAATGGGCTGGGGATTTAGCTCACTGGTTCTGCCACCTGCCTTGCAAGCACAATTTTTTTTTCCCAGTAAAAAAAAAAA
>NW_022900949.1:60882361-60897361 GCF_012274545.1 Fukomys damarensis
AAAAAAAAAAAAAAAAAAAAAAAAAAAAAAAATTAAGATGCATTGAAGAATGCCTGTAGAGAATAAATAGATTATCTCCAAAGAAGGAAAATATTAGGTTGGCATCTAATCAAGTTCATCATATTACTCAATGGAGAAATAACAAAGGTTATAGTCTCTGGTAACATGAAAAGTGGGAAATTATCAGAGTAATTCTTTAATGCTGAGCCCACCCGCAAAGTTATCTACCTGAAATTTTATTTTAAAATCCTTCTAAATAGCTTGTGGCCTAAAAAGCAAGTGTAAATGTAAATGATTAGCTATTAGAAACAAAATGTGTTCTAATAAAGTACAATGATATAATTATAAAAGAATAAATTATAGAATTAATCAAATCTAAAACATCCCTAAAGGATTTAATCAATAAAACCAAAAAATATTATTCCTCTACCAATCAATAAAATCAATAAGCCTTTGGAAAGTCTGATCAAGGGAAAAGAGAAGACTCTACAGAGATGAGTAAAATAACACAACTAGAGAAACAGAAGAAACGAGTATGTATACAAATACGAATATACACCACATGTCTAATGAAAAAATCTAGAGATCAGTAATTTTGAGAAAATAATAATAACAAGAGCACATAAAAAGATAAAGTTCTATTCAAAATGATTCCAGTCTACACAGCTGTAGACTGTGTTTTTGGTTTTTTTTTTTTTGAATCAGAGATCGAACTTAGGACTTGGTGCTTGTGAGGCAGGTGGAGACACCACTGAGAGAAATCCCTAGCCCTACAGAGCTTTATGTTAAAACTTATGCCATACTTTCGAGAAATACCAGTGGTCAAAATACATGTCAAAAATATGCTCACAGCTGGGCATGGTGGTGTACATTTGTAATCTCAGCACTCAGGAGGCTGAGGCAGGAGGACCACTGTGAGTTCAAGACTAACCTGGGCTACATAGTGTGTTCCAGGTCAGTCTCAACTACATAGTGAGACCCTGTATCCAAAAAAAAAAAAAAAAAATGCTCTGGGTTACCAGTATTCAAGGAAAGGCAACTAAACAGATTTTTCTCAATATACTTCTGCAAAATAAAAGACTAATATAAAGTTATTAATAGAGCAAAATACAATCTCTCATCACCTGACAATAGGTTGTAAATTGGTGAAGTGTGAAAGAACATTAGCCTATTTAACAAAATAAAAAAGTACATATAGCAATTCCACTTCTAAGTAACCAATTTATAGAAAAATTTGCACACATTTGAAAATACATATACAGCAAATAGCACTTTTTGTAAAGAAAACAATCTAAGTACTATAGGGCTAAATAATTTTCAGTGTAATATTATGAAATATTATAAGGCCACTGAAAAGAATGAGGTAGATTTATAGGTACTGATGCAGAAAGATATTCAAATACATATTAGTTTAAAAAGCAAGCTGAATTATAATATACACCATGATTCTATTTATAAACAAAACAAAATATATAAGCAATATGGAAATGCACAGAAAGAAGACAGGATGCATGCATGAAAATCTACTAATTTACTTGTTAAACTAGAATGTGGGAGAGCATGGCTTCTACCTAACTTCAATCGATGTACTCTTTCCACCTGATCTTATTTCCTCCTTTTAAGTATAGACACACACACACACACACACACACACACACACACACACACACACGTTCTTCTATTCCATCTGTGGCGTTTCAAAAATGTATACTATCAAGAAGTTGAAGGGCTGGGGATTTAGCTCAGTAGTGCCACACCTGCCTGGCAAGCGCAAGGCCCTGAGTAAGATTCCTGATTTAAAAAAAAAAAAAAAGTTGAAAAGTTTTTGTGATGCTCTAATATAAAATTTAGAGCCCAGCAATAAATGATCTAATAACCTATACACATCTAGCAAAATGAGTTTTTATCTTATTTCATAAATGTTTACTACAATCTGAAGTGGGTTTCACATCAACATTAAAAAAATGACAGAGGGGCACAAGTTTGATTCCCGGTACAAAAAAAAAAAGATAATTAGAACTTCATAGACAACACTGTGTCAATATTTATTAAGTAATGACAATAAAACAGGATGATCTGTGTCCATGACACTAATAGTATATCTATTATATATCAGCACTGCTGATATCATCCTTTCAGCATAATTTATTGGATTCATCATCAAAATATATTTAAGAATTTTATTTTGATATTTTATTCCTTCCCATGACGTACTATAAATAGCATGTTTATTCAGTTTAAATGCTGTCAAATATTTTAAAAATCAGTGTAAGGGGCAGTATCTACTATTAGTTTTCATTCCCAAAGAAAGTATGAATACTGTATTTTATCTACATCAGTTATTACTATGCATATTTCATGGATAAACAAATGAAGAGTCCAAGAAGTTAAGTAATTTGCTGAAAGACCAAGATACAGAGCCTATCAATTCTAGGTTAAGGCCGTTTTTATCCAGTGTCTTATTTATTAACCTAGAAGCAAACAGTAAACCAAATTAGGGAATACGTGCATCCATGTACAGATCACTGGTTACAGATACTTTAATGTGAGTATGCTTTATTCAAAATTATACAGCAAACCTAAAAAGGCCATTTTTCTGGGTAACGACGACGGATACATGCTTCTCTCTAAATATATATTTAAGATGACATTAGAAAATGTATGTACAGAGTTTACCTTAAGAGTACTATGCTAAGTCTCATGACTGTTTGCATCTGGTGAAACACAGGTAATCTTGAGATTTTCTCCTGCGTTTCCCAATGCAGTACCTCATCTAAAACTCTAGTGATTCCATTCGATGTAACTCTGATTCCAAAGTGTTCTACCATGCTTCAGTAATTCCCGTGTCTTTAAAAAGTACCCCGGAGTGAACAATGGCTCCATAAGTAAGTACCTGAATGAAAGGCACTGTTAGTTTATATCTACCTGTTTGGAATAGAGATAATTACCAAAACCAGAAATGCAATATTTAAATTAGGATTTGATTTCTTCCAAAGTTTCATGTTAAGGGTTAAGGCAATTTTATTTTTAACCTAGGTAACTGTGTAGTCTTAGCCCTGGCTAAGATTTCTTTCCAACTGCTATTACTAGAGGAAGCAATAGTAAGTGCCTGCAGATCAGCCTAAAACTCATTAATTATATTACATTCATTTAAAAAATTGACATCATGAATACAGCTATTGTTCTCCATAAAGACTACATTAGTATGTCATACTATCAGCTCACCTAGGTTAAAAATGCTGAATCAATGTTCTAAATCTGTCAGCCTATCCTATATTGAAAAATAATGAATTCAGTGAGGTGATAAAGAAAAACTACAAAATGATATGATATTTTTTAGTTCTTTTCTTTTTTAAGCACTAATGTGCTAATACAAATATTCAGAACAGAAGGAATAAAGATGTGAGATTGTTTGCTTTTATATCATATTCTCTTCTGTATATTTTATAATGTTTCCCAAAGTGAAAAGCTTTTTATTTTACTATTTTATTCCATATCATGTCATCTGGATTTTCCCTTAATTCTTGTACCCCACACTGGACTGTAAAACTTGTAAGGATTTACTTTACGTGCTCTTTCTTTCTGTTCTTTTGGAGAATTTCCTCTGTCATGTATTAGAAAAGCTCTGATAACCAAAACACAATGCAGTGGCACACTAAGCATGTCCACAGACATGCTGGTCTAGTGTAGCTGTAGGGCACATATCCTAACACTCCTAACTGAACAGGAATTTCTCTCCCAGCTCTTCTGCTGGAATCCATGAACATTCCAGTGGTAAGGATGGAATCGAGCTGATACAATTATAATTTAAGATAGAAATGTGGACAGCTGATTGTCTCGGGTTTTTTTTCTAACTGTGAGTCATGTAGTCTTCTGACCATATATGTATCTCTTTCCCAGTTCTGTTGACCAACTTTCTAGTCTGCAAAATGAATAAAATGTTGCAGTGATTAAGATGTCATTTATTAAAATCTGAGAACAAAAGTTTAAAAAATTGAAAACAACCAGATAATAACAACCTGAATATACCACTGTGATATTTAGTCTAAAGAAAAAAGCGTACCAGATTTTTTTTTTCAGATTGCTGATATGGAAAACAAAATAACTCCACCCTTCCGTGTTCCTTTGACTTATTGCACATCCATCAACTTGCTGTCAGAGGGCCACCATTATAACTCCTATTCCAAGAAAGATGTTTCAGCATTTCAGAAAAACTCTGAGGTCTGGAATTACAAGATTACTACCTTTGAAAGTAATCATATCCTTGACTCTGATAAGTGCTTTGGGATACTTATTCTCTTCAGTAATTCCAACATCGTTCTACATTGTGTGTGTGTGTGTGTGTGTGTGTGTGTGTGTGTGTGTGTGTGTGTATGTGAAAAGATTTTTTTTTTTAAACCGGGGATCAAACTTGGGTCCTTGCACTTGTGAGGCTGGCGGCAACACCACAGAGCTAAATCCTGGCCCTCAATAAATATTTTTAAAAAGTAACTAAAGATATGTAGGTCCTTTAAAAATGATAAACAAAATCCAGAAATGGCAATTGATTACTATATATTTCAGAAATAAGGAATGGGCTACAATAATTTTCAGTGTCAAAAATGATGCCATGTTTCTCTTCTAATTTACTTTATTCTTGCATTTTAAAAGTTTTTTTTAATTTTCAGAAATAAATTTATATATTTTTCTTTATATCACTTGTTTTTATAATTTTCATTTCTGAAAAGAAACAAAACCTTACACAGGCTTGCTATTTGTTAATCAGTGTGCTAACCACTTTCAGATAGAGTTACGAGTGTTTAAATAATTCTCAAAAAGTTTCAGAGAGGTTTACTTAAGGTTACCTACCTAATAATCTACCTTATTATTATAAATTTATCAAAAGTTATCATAGGTCTGTCTGCTCTTCTTTTCATTACTCTAATAACTCTAATTTTTATTACTCTAATTTTAAAAATTGTGTGTAAATGATATATAACCTACTTCTACTATTGTTTCTAAATAAAGGATAGACAATTTATTTTTATTAGTTTAATAATCAACTCAGAAAGATAGTGAATAGCCACTGCAAAAATAAGTATGAAAGTAAATAACTGCTACATTACTAATGACTTAATATTGTGACATAAACTAATTTTTATAGGAATATAAAATGTTCATTGTTTAAGTTAATGGTATGACTTTGGTTGCCTTGACTTTAGAAATTCATCATTTAAGTCAGAGACTACTGGCTGAATTTCAGTGCAATAATATACATACATCTCTATACTAAAAATGCTAATACCTCTGATAAACGTACATTCCACTGCTGAGTCCACACATTTTCCCCAAAGGAGCTTTATGCTATGTCCTGATTTTAACCCTGTTAAAGGTATGCTTTAAATGCACTTACACAATACATTCGGATAGAGGAGTTGTATCATGGCTCTAATAATTGTAATGTCCCTAATATGATAAAAAATACTTCAAATATAATTTAAAATTAATACTACAAGCTGTGTTGGATGACCAACTGTACCTGAAGGTGTAACCTGGTTTCAGAATGACCTTTGAGAGTTTTACTCCCCTACTTTCCTGAAAACAAGGCACAAAATGAAACTGTTTCATTTATTCTCTAGAAAGCACTACAACCTGAACCAATATATAAGCTTTTATTTGCTTATTAATGAAGAAGCACAGTCTGTTCTCTCACATAGTATAGGTCAATTAAACAATAGCAGTAGTTTAAGATAAAAGAAGTAAGAAAAGAAAAATTGGTATCCCTTTAAATTCAGTCATGGTTCTGTGCAACTGAATTCAGTTCCCACAGTAACAATTGAATGCAAACAAGCTGAAAAGCACAGAAATAATTAAGCTAGAACTTTTCCAGATTAGAAATAAGAAATATGGGAAATATACAAAAATTTTCAAATAACATCTCTTTCTATTATAAGCAATTTATAATAGCAAGTCAATGTGCTTCATTAATAAAATGGTATATGTAAAAACATAGGGCTTTTAAGTATTCTTTCAGTTGTTTTTATGATAAAAAGATGTTTAAATCTGTATATATTTAGAGATAATAAAATAAATATATCAAATAGAAGATATGGATATATTCCAGAAATGGAAATAAAGTGCTCTTTCAAAGTTCCTGTTTTCTTTTAATAATATAAGACAGTTTAAACAAGAGAAATACTTTGAATCAAAGAAATAAACAGATTTTAGTGGTAACTATTTTATTGTATTATTATTATTATGAAAATTTGTCCTCCAATATTGGGTTAATTCCATATTTTATTTTATTTTATTTTTTTGGTACCAGGGATTGAACTCAGGCCCTTGCGCTTGTGAGGCAGGTGCCGGAACCATTGAGCTAAACCCCCAGCCCTAATTCCATATTTTAAAATACTACTCATGATTTTTTAGTCACAGAATTAATGATTATCAATAATTTAAATCTCTATTTTGTTGCTTAATATTTTCAATTAGGCATTAATATAGAGTTGTGATACAGGGATTGAACCCTGAACCTTTGCACTGAGCTATGTGCCCAGTGCTTTTTTATTTTTGATTTTGAGACAAGTTGTAGGCAGGCTGGGCTTGAACTTGGGATCTTCTTGTCTCAGTTTCCTAGAGTGCTGGGATTATAGGTATATGCCACCACCCCTGGCTTAATTTATAGTACTTTTATTAAGCATAGTAGATATACAAACTTGGCACACATGAGCATCACATGGAAAGCTTGGTAAAACACAGATCAGCTGTCTAAGATAGGTGAGATTTTGCTCTTTTTTCCCCTTTATAGCAAGTTTTTTTTTCTAATTCATTCATTTACATTTTTTTACCCAGGCTGGTCTGAAATCTACAAGTTAAGCAAGCCTCTTGCCTCAGCCTCTTAAGTAGCAAGACTTCAGGTATATGCCATTGCATACAGCTTCAACGTAAGTTTTTGGTAACATGTAATTTTAAATATATTTTATTCCAATGTGATGGGGGGCAAAGTCATGAATGAGTCAGGATGCTTTAAAATCTGTAAGATATTTGCTGTTCAATCTGATCACAGAATGTAATGTGTGTGATAATTTTTGATATTTTAGATCTGCTTATAGAACCCATGCTAGGCAAACTCTACCACTGAGCTACATACTCACCCCTAAGTTTGTAACTCTTTGATTTGCACTTCAATGTAGATTCTCTAAATCTTGAATTCTGATTCTCACGTGTGTTCACTAGAACAAACCTGCTAATTTATTTTTCTTGCTTTATTTAACACATCTCCCATGATGGTAGCAGGATTCAAAGTTTATCCTTGCAATTGTATGAATATTTGCTTTACATACTTTGGGGCTATGTTATCACAAGCATATAAGTTAAAATTATTATACTGTATTGCTGTATTCTGAGAGTTTTCATTTTTACCAGGTGATGCTAATGTTAATCTAGGGTATACCCTTTTGAGAAGTACAAAATTGGATAAAAAGATTTATTAGGACTTGAAAAAAAGTATCTGTTCAATGAAATATCTTGTCTCTCAAAGTCTTATGTTATAGGGGCCTCATGATCCAGGTTACATGTGTATTTCAACAAAAAATTTTCACAAGAATCTACTGAGACTGTGATGCATGACTGTTATAGGTCACTTCCAGCAGTACCAAGTACATGGAAATCCAACACATATTGTTGGATATGACATTATGTTCACTATAGCATAGCAGATGAACTTGGAGCATGAAAAGTTTTAAGAAGTAGATGTAGCTCAAATACAGATACAGTATGTTGTGAAGAAGGAACTTAAGAGTTTAATAGAATGACTATAAGAAATACATTGAAATGATCCAAAAGGAAAATAAATTGTTTACCAAAGAACTGAGGCTTTATCTAGAGAAGGGCATTCTAGATTTGATTTCAAGAAGCCAAATTATGACAATTAAAACTTGTCCATTAAGTAAATATGAGGAAATCCTTGAGTCATCCCAATTGAAGAATGTAGGTAACACTAACAAGCTCTCTCTTTTTTAGGAAAAATTATAAAACATGGCCAAGATATAGAAATTTCTTCCTTCTTATTCTGCCAAGAGAAGGTTATAGCTCTTCAGGATTAATATTTAGAATTTATAAAGAATTCAAAAAATTAGCCCCCCTAAACAAATGACCTGCTCAAAAAATGGCAGATGAAATGAATAGATACAGTATTTTTCAAAGAAGTACAAATGGCCAATAGGCACATGAAAAAAATCTTCAATGCCATTAATCATTAGGGAAATGCAAATCAAAACTACTTTGAAATTGAAATTCCATCTTGCTTTAGTCATAATGGCTATCAATGAAGAGCACGCACAGACGTGTGCATGCACACACACACACACATCCATGAATACAAGAAAGAATATGAGGGAATAAAGAATGAACGTACATTGACTGTTGGTGGAACAACCAAGGAAATCAGTATCAAGTGTCCTAAGCAAACTAAAAAATAGAAATTCCAAGGGCTGGGGATTTAGCTCAGGTTCTGCCACTGAGGGAATAAAGAATGAACGTACATTGACTGTTGGTGGAACAACCAAGGAAATCAGTATCAAGTGTCCTAAGCAAACTAAAAAATAGAAATTCCAAGGGCTGGGGATTTAGCTCAGTGGTTCTGCCACCTGCCTTGCAAGTGCAAGGTCCCAAGTTTGATTCCCAGTACCAAAAAAAAAAAAAAAAGAAATTCCACTTGACCCAGCTATACCTCCATGGGTATATTTGCAAAAGAATTAAAGACATTATACTGTAATAATACTCCTATGTACATACCCATGTTTATAGCAGCACAATACACAATAGCTAAGCTCTGGAAAAGCCTAGATGCCCATGAATAGATGAAACATATGGATAAAGAAAATGTGCTAAATATGCACAGTAGAATATTATTCAGCCACAAAGAATGGCATTATGCCATTTGCAAGAAAATATCTGGAATTTGAGACCATTGCACTAAGTGAAATATGCCAGTCTCAGAAAGTTAAAAATCACAGGTTGTTTTATGTCATATGAGAAACCTAAAATATAAACAAATACTGTTGATTCTTGACTTACAAACTCAATTCATTTGCAAGGGCTGATTCTGACTCAAGTTGGTCAACTGAAGGCTCAGGCTCCTCTACACAGCTTTCAAAGTTGCTCTCCTGTATACATGCAGATGTCAGGGTCCTCAGAAACACTTTGGCCAGGATGTCTCACAGGAAAGCATGTTGTAATGTTCCTTCCAGAAGTTTTTAAAGGTTAATTCTGTATCTGAGCCTATTTGGAAACACAAGCAGCTGGCATTCAGGTCATAATTTAAGACTTTGGTCATAAGTTAAGTCTAAAATTCCAGCTGAAACCCACGCTGTTCATATGTCAGGTTGGTTGTAACTCAAGCGTCTACTGTAAATGAAGAAAATGAAGGCAAGATGACAGGAATCTAAAAGGTAGACTCTTGGAGATAAGGAAGAGACAAGTGGGGAGAAGGAAAGGGAGGGAATAAAGGGATTGAAAATAATCAAGATATGTTATATCTATTCCTTAAAATGAACATTGGTGTTCTGTATTATAAATGTGCACTAACAAAAACAGAAATAGCTTTTCATAAATATTTTTAGACTTTCTTCAGTTCATCACTTTAACCTTTAGCATTCAATATTCTGCTAAATAATAGATGCTCAACATGACTCAATGGATGAATGAATACTGCCAAGAGGTAAACGTACACTTAATAAGCCAGATTTAGACAAGCACAAAAGTTAAGAGATTTAAGAAGACAGCCTGAGTATTTTTTTCCTCATTGTGCAAGGGATCAAACCTAGGGCCTGGCACACACTTCAGCAAGTTCTCTACCCAGGGGACTATATTCCAGCCCTTGAACAGTTCTTACTGGTTGGGGAAAGCATGTCTGAACCATTTCCTTCTATTTGCCTAAAGATACCTTGGTTAACTGGTAGCTAAGAAAATATATTTAGATCTATTTCTCAAGGACATTGAATTAATGCCACAACACTTGAAATGCTATCATATTCTCCCAGAAGTTCTCTCTAAAAATGGTCAGAGAATCTAATTTTTCCTTAGCATGATCTACAATGTCTGTCCTTCAACAAGAGGTTCGTTCTAATCTATTTTTCACACTCTTCCATCCCATATCCGTTATACTCAGACATTAAAAACTTGCTCTGTTTTGGAAAATCCACCACAGCCTTTCACAGCTGTACACTTTTGTGGGTACTTTAGGCTTGGAAGGTTTTACTCACTCTTAGACTGCAATATTTTATGAGAGTCTCTTCTGTCTAACTCTAGATAAAATCAGTTGCTATTGTAGTACTTGTTTTGTCCCTAATCATATTAAATTGTAATTATTTTTAATATATTTGTTTTTAATTTGCATTTGCATACTCTAAACTCAGCCCAGTGCCAGTGAATGTTTATGTTTATCAAATTAATTCTTTTTGATCTGTGTTCACTTTTCAAAAAAGAAAAGGAAGTACTGGCAAGAAAATGAATACTTGAAAAGATTCATAGTTTTAAAAGGGCCAAAACAGTACTTATTTATAATGATGTGTATTTGCATATACTATACCGACCTTGGAATCTGGTAGAATAATATATGGTATCAGCCTGCCCAAAGGCTATACACGCACACATGCACACATATACACACCACACACATGGATATATTTAAATATAATATATAAAGATCATGTGAACTGAAAGACATCTATTAAAATATGACGTATTCTAAAGCATCATATTAATGAGACAATTACATTCTGGTTACAATAAATTACTGAGAGGTATTACAGTAGAAAGATTCTGAAGCTAGGTTATCTACATTTGAATCCTGGATCTACTCAATACTAGGTATGAGATCTAGGTCAAGTATGTTATCTTATTTGGGTCAGTTAATGTATCTTTTTTGCTTATTTGCTTTCTATTTTTTGAGACAGAGTCACACTACGTAGTTCAGGCTGACCTTACATTCATGAAGATCCTCTGGTTCCATTCAGCCTTCCAAGCGCTGTGATTACAGGTGTATGTTACCATGCCCAGCAACTTATCTGAAAAGAGTAGTGGTGCTAATACCTTAGGGTTGCTGTAAACACTGAATAAGTTAATATATACCAAGCATTCAGAATAGGATATAGTCCATTGTAAGTAGGCTATGTCCATTATACTTATACAAAATATGTATCACCTATATACTTTAATACATACTAGTTTTTAAATACAGCAATTATTTGTATTTAAAGTGCATGCATCTGTACTGTTTAAAATTTATACATTTAAAATGTATTTAGATGTTTTTATAAGTGAATCATTTCCTTGTAATAAAATTTCATTTTATTTAGGGAACTATGTATTAGGTATGCAATATGGTATCTCTGACATTTCTGAGACATGAAAGGAATATAAAATGGGCTCACTAAACTGAAGGTTTAAAGAGGAATATGAGATTCTCTTTTGTGTGTAAGTAAGTTTGTATGTATTTTTTAACAGACCACTGTGCTAGATCATTTTTACTTTGTTTTAGAAAGAGTATTTATGTGGCATGTATATATACAGATATGTATGTGTATGTGATATATATTGATATATAGTCTATTATCTATCTATCTATGTATCTAAGTATCTAAAGTATCTGAGATATCTTGGATATTGTGTCATAAACATGAATTCAGCCCTGTATTTCATACTCCCTTTATACATACTCATAATATTCTACAATACAAATCATTCAGATATCCTAGAACTTGCGCTATAATACTTTAGGTCTCACAGCTATGTATTTACTTCTCTAGCATCAATTCAATATATCTTTCCTCCTTACTACACTGACAATTTCTTGAGGTCAGATATATTACTGATTTTTGCGTAATATGGTATCAGACACAGTTCATTAGCTCATCAGTGTTTACTGACCTAAACTAAAAATTAACATACAAAATGATGACTTTGAGGAATAACAATGTATTTAAAGATTTAATTCTGTTCATATTAAATATTTTAGGAACATTTATTAAAGAAAAAGAGTATTTTGAGATTTATCAGTAGCTCAGAAAATTACACTAATTAGTACACTCCATTCTGCTCACTACAATATTGTTTCAAATCTAAAATCTGGCATAAATCCTCAAAACTTCTAATTTCATGATTATATAATTTGATATATGATCTACACATATATAAGTATACTGATCTATAAGTTTCAAATAGTAAGTTCTTCCCCTACCAAAAAAAAAAATTTAGAATATGATTCAATACTGAAAGTTAAGAAATATGCTTTAGAAGTTTCTCTCTATAGAACATATTTAAGAACAATGAAACTTACACATTTTCATAGTAATCATATGTCAAATCAAATAAAAATGTTTAGAACTATGGTTACAGCAATCCAAAGTGCCATATTTGATAATATCTAATAAGTTTAGATACATAAAAAAAAATTTTCTTCTATGAGTTTTTCCTCTCAGATTTTTGTTTTGTTTTGTTTTAAGATCAGGTCTTACCAGAGTAGCCTGGAACTCCAAGGTTTAAATGAACCTCTTCCCTCAGCCTTACAAGTAGTTAGGACTACAGGCAAACTCCACTGTGCCCTGATTCCTTCTTTTTGGTTTTGTATTTACAATGCAAAATGATGCTGGCAATAGTAGTCTTGTTTTACCTTTTATACAGCATTTGGAAACCATAAACTTGAAATTTAATAAAAGTAAAAATTAAGAACTAAAATATTAAGTGTTTAAAACAACATAAAGCCATGTAGGAGCTTGCACTTCAAACCCATGAAAGAGAAATTTAAAAAATAAATACTTTAACACAGTCTTATCAAAGTAGAAATCAATGGACTTAGCATTTCCATACATAACAATGCCATTTTCATGTCCAGTACATTTGTGTGGCAAAAATTATTTTGCAAATATTTCTGATTTTTGATAAGACCAACCCCATCAAATAAAACTTTTTTTTATAATTTATCAAATATTCAAGTTAGCTTGAAATATTTTAATGTTTTATAGAAACTATTTAGTCTGATTTTAAACCATCACCTTTCAATATTTTAAATGCTTGTCCAGAATGTATCATAATCTTATAAAATCTTGGATATACAACTGGAAGGCATGATTTTAAAACTTCATCATGTACTGTGTATTATTTAAAGCAATGCCTCCAAAGATTAGATGACCAAAAGTATTTATAGTTTTAATAATAATATTTTACTAGGCCAAAATATGATGCATATGTCAACCTTAGTGGGCTCAGATCTTTGAATTCTGCTTTAGGGGGAAAATAAGCAAAAGCTAAGAACACAGCCTATCTCAAGAACATACATTACAATCCCTGAGTTTCACTAGGTGGCGCAAGAAGAATAATTTATCTTTCTGTTGAAATGTTTGCAAACAGAATGACAAGAAGACACAGTATCCAACAGCATTTTTTTTCTTTTAAAGATTCTCAGCTAGAATATTTAAAATCTATTTACATTAGTACATAATTTCTTTATAAATATAAAATATTTTAGTAGGAAATGAGTAAAATGGATGATTTTCTATTTTCTCCCACTGGCTATTTGGAACACAGAAACATTAATGTTGTGTCTTTAGGGAAGACACCATATAAAAATGAATAAATAGGGCCGGGGATTTAGCTCGGTGGTTCCACCACCTGTCTTGCAAGCACAAGGTCCCGAGTTCAATCATCGGTCCAAAAAAAAAAGAGTGACTTTACTGAAACTGTCTACAAGAATCATCTAATTTAGAGGTGAAAATTGCAAAAAAAAAAAAAGTGAAAATTGCTAGAATGCTTTTTGTTGTGACAGCATAATATGCAAATTTATAAATATACACTAATCTAGAAGTTTTCATACTAAGATTTTTAAGCATCACAGAATAGAGCAAAAAGAAGGTAGTCTAGAAACCAGAAGATTAACAGTAATCTAACTGGTAACCTCAGCTGTGGTTTCCTAAACAGTTAACTAAAGAGTTGGTGATCTGATTCATTTTAAGGTCCTCTGGAGTTTCAGAAAACTCATTCTAGTCTATGACTGAGTGAGAGGATATTCTGCCAAGAGATGATTTAAGCTTTTACTTTATGTATATATTCTACCTTTATGGATTCAAACCAAGGAATAAAATCTGAAGAATCTTAGCAAATATTACAGCCACATTAAGCAAAATTGAGGCATTTTATCTATCAAAACCCACATGAAAACATTTTTGTTTTCTTGCTAGATAGAGTCAGTATGGTTTTGAAAACATTTTTTAGATATTTAGATAGATTTTAGACAGATTTGAATCTCAACCTGTTATTATTCAATGTATGTTTTATAGATATAGTGGATATAGTGCTCTAAGTACAACACACTCAGAGCTTTCTAACCACTGGGCTAGCAATGAGTCATAGGTGTTCTAAAGCCCTTGAGGTCACCAGGTAGGGTTTGGGGTGGGTGGAGTTTCAGGGCCAGGAGTTTCTAGCCAAACAGAAGTGTCATCATTTTAATCCAGCATGCAACCAACTAAGTCTTTTTGTGTGTCATTATATAAGAAAGACTAAGAAGCAGTGTACTGTGGCATCCCTAACTTATTTTTACCTGTAATAGTTTACTAGGGCAACTTTTGGTAAAGAAAATGACTTACTTTCTCCACAATAACATGGAAACTCTTTTATACAGTGTTCTATAATTGCATGGTTTCTGGATGAAGTTGATTTCATAAAACAATATGAGCACCGATGATAAAAATTAGGAGTATTTTAACACAAGAAAAAATATGTATAGGTTTTTTATTAAATTAGAATTTATCTTAATTCTATTTCATAGTACATAAGCACACCATTATGCATATTAAATTGTATATTATTGACCCATTGATTTTATTACTGAATTCAACTGCTTTAGATTTTTTAAACCATCTTTTTTCCTATAATTCCAATATAGAGAACCAACCAGTAAGAATATAGGTATACACAAATATCAAAAGTTACTAAATTAACTTGGAAAGCACTATATGGGCATAT
>NW_022900949.1:60899861-60984861 GCF_012274545.1 Fukomys damarensis
TTGAGAACTCTTGCTTGTTTGGGGTTCTATGGGAAAAAAGTGTCAAGATATTTTACAAATGACTGGAAAGATACATAATGCAAAGGAGTTCCAATAACTGTAACTATTATTGTACTACAGTACTAGCACTGTTACTGCTACTACTCCTATTGTCACCAGTACGACTACTGTCAAAGCTGCATGAAACAGAAGTTTTCCGGATATTTGAAACAAAATGAATTAAACACAGAGATTATTAGAAGGGCTGAAGGCATAGTTAGGCACTGGGATGGGCCTACAAGAATGAACCCCAAATCAACACTGTAGAACTGGCTTGCTAGGGTACAGCTCCCTCTAAGACAGGCAGTCTGTCAAGAAATCAAGAGGCAGACACTTAGCTTGAAAACTTTAAGGACACCTACTACAGATACCAGTATATCCATCTCTCAGTCTGCACAAAGCTAGTAACTTGAAAATACTGCTAGAGAAATGCTCCAGTTTTCCATAGCTGTGCTTGCCAGCAGCAACAGCTGACACATCAGGAAGATAGGTTCCATGCCACTTCCATTTTCAAAATCATGTGTGAAAAAAATGCCATATGAATACACCTACTTGGTAGAAACTATACTGTATCCAGAATCTTAGATGCAAAGGATTCTTGGACATATTTGGTTTCTAGTCTACCATTCAGGAAGACAGACTAGAAGATTAGAATAAATGTTATGTGCCAATATACAATCTAGTACAATAATGAACATGTATTAAGTTCTGTATATATGCCAAGTATTTTTTCAATATTTTATATATATGTTAATCCATTCAATGCTCACAAAAATCCTTTGTGTTTTTCACATTCATTTTAAGTTCAGGAAACTTGGAGTTTAGGCACAGAGAACAGCCTGCTTTTGACTAGCATTCTGTTTCCTAAGAGAAATAATCTGCTCCTTCAATTAACAATGAGTCTGAAATTAATTTATTTTCTACTCTGCTTTTTAAATATGAATCAAATAGGTATGAACTATCACTTAACATTTGTATAATGCAATGGCATTTCTAAGAAATCAGAAGGTGAAAGATAGTTAAAACAATCTGGCTAAACGTTTACTGGACTTATCTCTGTGCAATACTGAGAGTGGAAGCTTGACTATTTGTAGAGGAAAGCAGAACAAAAAACACTATCATTCTAGTTAGGTGGGGGAAAGGACTTGAAATATACTGTTCCAAATGGAAGCTGATATTAAATGCTTCCCTATCTGAAGTTTCATGGAGAAATACAGCAGCGTATCTTATGAACCAAAAAATAGCGAATACTCTCTGGTATAATAATTTCAAATAATGTAAGTCAAAGAAATAAGTTTAAAATGAAAAACTATGCATGAAGATATTCAGTGAACATTATTTTAATAGAAAAAATAATACAAATATTCAACAATAGGCAAATGACTAATGGTATACTTTCTGAATAATATTATGTAGCCAATAAAATTATGCTAATTAAACTTACGTAACAAATTGGGAAAATGATTCTGATAGAAAAGTAGATGCAGAAAAGCAGAATAAAACTGAATTTATGTAATGTAAACATGTGAATAAGGAAAAATAGACTCATTGTATACTAAATTTCCATTTGTAATTTGGTTTGTTTCTAAGCTATTATGCATCACTGATCTCAGTGGTGATTCTGGCAGCAGTAGCACATATTTTAACATTTGGTCTGGCCAAGTCAACCTCATTCTTATGCCTTTGCATTTCCTTGGCTAGACTTACAGAATTATTCTTTTAGAAAAACTTTATTATCATTTTTGTTCTCTCTCCCTATATACAAACACAGACAAAACACTTCTATAAACAAGAAAATCCTGTTGAGATTTTTAATAACTGCATTAAAATAATTCATTAATTTATAGAAAATGTGTATCTTTACAATATAGAAATTGGGTGTGGTGGCACACACCTGTAATCCCAGCACACAGGAGGCTGAGGCAGGAGGATCACCAGAAGTTGGAGGCCAGCCTGCACCACAAAGAGAGACACTGTCTCAAAAAAAAAAAAAAAAAAAAAAAAAAGACAACAACAAAACAAAGAAATTTTCTACTTAATAATATAGTATGTATTAGTTCAAATCATTTGTATCATTGAGTTAAGTTTGACTACCTTTACTTAAGTGGTGACAATTCAATCTAGTCTCCTTACTTTTGTATGTGTGACAGGCGCACGCGCGTGTGGGTGTGTGTTTGTGTGTACTTATTTCTGTGATCCTAAGTTCCTAATAAGGAATATAGGAAGAGCCTGTGTTTGGAAAAAGTCTCATTGTTCTGGTAGTGAACTGCTAATCCCAATAAATGCAGACCAATGGTGTCAATAAAGCATCCACCTTGTGCACAACTCCCCTAGAGGTTAGGAACAAATCTAATGAGTCAGTTTACAGAAGAAAAGAATCAAAGGATTGGTTTCTTTTGAAACATGAGACATGTGCCAAGAGTCCATAAAAAATCTAAAGCAGGTTAATCCTCATTTTTCAATTCTCCTCTGTAAACAATTTTTTTGAGATACCTAAATGCAGACCTGTTTCTCTAATATTCATTCATTCTTCAGTCCATTCCAGTATAGCTAACTTTAACAATCAAAGTGCTTTTTAGTGACATATTGCATTAAATTCATTGTTCTGTTTAAAGAAACAAAACAAAACACAAAGATTAAGTATGCCAGGTGCAGCGGGGAATGTCTGTAATCCCACTTGCTAGCGCTGGGAGGCTAAGAGAAGAGGACTGCAAATTAGTCTGGACAACTCAGTGAGACCCTGTACCAAATAAAAAATAAACAGGGCCTGCTATATAGCTCAGTGGTAAAGTGATCCTAGGTTCTAGTACCCCACAGCACCATGGAAAAAAGAATTAAGTAATGAAATATTTCAAACATACTAAAAATACCCAGCATATTAAAACACCATTTAAATTAATAGTTGTGAACATTTTATCACATCTATCTCTCTTATACTTGCTACCCTCTAGTATCGTCAGACTTAATTTTGGACACCCCAGTTGGTGTGAGGTAACACTGTGAATGCCTGTGCAGGCTCCAATAGTTCTGAGAGGTTAATTATTTTTAATTTTGGGCACTGCCAGGTGTTCCTCAGACAAAGGAGTAATACCCAGAATACATAAAAAAACTCAGAAATCAGACGTCCCCCCAAATTTAAAGACCCAATCCAAAAATGGTCATCTGAAATGAATAGACACTTCTCAGATGAAGTAGAAATACTAAATAAATATATGGAAAATATGTTCAACTTCACGGGTCATCTGAGAGATGAAAACTAAAACACTGAGATCCCGTCTCACTCCAGAAATAGTGGCCATTATCAAGAAATCAAGCAATAACAAATGCTGGTGGAGCTGTGGGGAAAAGGAGTGCTTCTCTACCACTGGTGGGCGGGCAGACTGGTGCAACCTCTGCGGAAATCAGTATGGAGATTCCTCAAAAAACTAAAACTGGAAGTTCCATTCAAGCCGGCTATTCCTCTTCTTAGGATCTCTCTGAAAGAATTAAAAGCATGAAACCACAGCAATATATGCACAATCATGTTAGCAGCAGCTTCTGATAGCTACATCTTGGAAACAGCCAAATGTCCATCAACCAATGAATGGATAAAGCAGATGTGGTTTTTATACAATGGAGTACTACTCTACCAAAAAGGAGGATAAGTTGGAGACATTTCTAGGTAAATAATGCACGTGGAGACTGTATTCTTAAGTGAAATAAATCAGACACACCATGTTTATATATCACAGTTTACTGAAAAATGTAAATTTCTCCAAATTTAGGTTATATACTTCAAATAAAACCAATTTCTGAAAAGTAAATTCACACACACACACACACACACACACACACACACACCTACCTATAAGAAAAACTATTGTGGGAGTGGCTGGGTGGTAAAAGTATATGTACTAATGTCTGAACCATATACCAAATACTCAGGGTTTATAGTT
This sequence comes from Fukomys damarensis, assembly GCF_012274545.1. Taxonomy (NCBI): domain Eukaryota; kingdom Metazoa; phylum Chordata; class Mammalia; order Rodentia; family Bathyergidae; genus Fukomys; species Fukomys damarensis. Next base: position 60,903,836 of record NW_022900949.1, read on the forward strand.
GTTGCTGCTGTTGTTATTGGTGTTTTGTTTTCTCTTAACCAATTCACCTTTTGGATTTTTCTGATTAAGAAAAATTTGCAATTTGGTCATCTGTAATTCATCATTTAGTTTTTATAGCAAGCAAGCAATCTGGAATCTAATGATCTACTTTTGCATTTTCTATCCTATTTGGTTCACAGATTAGTTTCTAGGCCTTTTCTCTCCCATGTCACTGTAGCATACTTATTTTATAGTTTTATTGTTGTTGTTTTTTTGTGTTTTTGTACCAGGGATCGAACTCAGGACCTGGCGCTTGTGAGGCAGGCGGCGGAACCACTGAGCTAAATCCCCAACCCATTTTATGATGTTTTTAAGAATATTCTACTATCTCAAGTCATCTGGGTACCAATTATTCTGCTTCAATCATCATGTCACCTCATAATCATTAACTTGAATGTTATCAGTTCTACTTCTGACATATCAAATATTTTAATCTGTTCATTTCTTTTCTTTACTGCCACTACCCTACTCCACCATCATCTTTCGTTTTACTGCAGTAACCTTACTAGCCTGTAAGGTTATAAACTTATCACCATTACCACGACCTTTACCATCTTTACCAAATCTACTTTGTTTACTGAGGCAGATGGATCTTCAAATTATGGACTTTTTTTCTTTTCTTTTTCTTTTTGTACTGGGGATCAAACTTGGGACCCTTGCGCTTGCTAAAATCTTGGCCCCCAAATTATGGATTCTAATCATGCTACAGTCAACAATGGCTTTCCAATTAGGATAAAAAAGAAAAACTCTAAACACTGCTCACAAGGCCATGAATCATTACTAACCCCTTTCCCACTTTATTAGCTTCGTCTACGCTCAGTGGTGGGAAACCTACAGCATGTATGCTGCACTAGCCGTTTGTATCACTGAAAACTCTAAAAAGTTCATCAGCTACTGATAAGGCTATCCTCAGTCACTGTGTATTTTAGTGGGTCAATTCACACTCATCTTCTTTTATTTGAAAATCTATTAAGGTACTAGTATAACCAACTTGTCCCAGTTGGCCCGGCACCTCTATCATTTTAATACTAACAATGTCATGTCTTGCCAAGTCCTCTTAGTCCCGGCAAGCCAGATAAAACTGCTTAATAGAAAAAACAAAATGGATGAATTATTCAGCCTTGTTTGTTATATGCTCTTTGTACTACTTTATCCTTTTCTTTCACTGCACTTATCCCAATTATTATTCATCACTATACAAATAACTATCTCCTATGTGGTTTTACCCATCAGAATACAAGTCCCAGCAAGGCAGCCACCAGCAGTCGTTTTCACACTACACATGCCCAGTAAGTATTTTAAATAGGTCAACAAAGTTTATTTTAGTTAATTCATATTTTTGTTGCCAATATGAATGATGTATTTCAGGTAGATATTTGTAGGTATATAAAAAAACCAATAAATTATATACACATATTTTTATATTTTTAAGAAAACTAGTAATTGTATTGATAATGGCATTATATATTTAAAGAGTTACAAACTCTCAAGATTTGAAAAAGATCTTAGACATCACCTACTTCAATTTCTCTCACTATTTTAGATTAGAAAAATTGAGGCCCAGATAGGTTAAGTAACTTGTTCAAAGTGACACAGCTAATTAGGGACAGAGCCAGTCCAGGAACCAAGACCTTATTACTCTCAGAATAGTAATCTTTCTAATCTCATTAGAGATGACCACAGTTCCGTAGGCTACCACAGAGTTGTTGGGTACTGATGTAGATGCTTGTCTAGCTAATTCAGTGGGCCTAAGGGCAAGTCATTGTAAATCTTTTCATGAGCTTTACTATTTCCAAGTAAATTTGTTTCTTTATTCATAAAAAGTGTGCCACCACTTAACCTTTTAACTGGAGAAGAGAACTCAGGTTTATGTTGCTTACCTAGTGCCTAAGACAATGCTTGGCATAGGGGAGATAGTTAACATTCACTGAGGTGGCATGTGACAGAACTGCTACACCTGTAAACATATATCCTAAGACACAACAGGACTTAGATTAAGCAACACTGGTAGTCTTCAAGCATTCTGGATGAGGAGGATTTTGGAGTCTTGCCTATGAAGAAGGGAGGGGACAGTGAGAGGGAGGGAGAGAAGGTGACCCAGAGTGGAAAGGGGGAGAAGAGAGAAGAGGGAGGCACAGAGAGAATTAAGAGGGTATGAGAGGAGAGTGGGAGGAGCTGAGGAAGGTAGAAGTGTGTGCGCGCGTGTGTGTGCGAATAAATATGCTTGATCTACTTTACTGTTAACATAAAAAAGCTGTAATAAAAATTGCTATTAAATGATATAGAAATCTGCTCTGCTCAGGGCTGTAAAACTTGGGCTTCTTTTGTTTATGTGGTTTTGTCCTGAGGTGGGCACAGCAATAACTCTGAAGAAAAATTCCAGATTTTTCTTAGAAATGTCCATTCTTGACCTACCTTCCTGTGGGGGAGCTATTGTGATCAGGAGGGAGTACTCACTAGGCTCCACAGCTTCTATAAAAGAATGCCAACCTGCCACCGTTTATTTCATCTCTAAAATTGAAAAATCCATCCTGAATCAACATATAATGTAGTTGTATTTCAGGCCATTTTAAGCAGAAAAGACTGAAACCACTCCTATTTTGCTACCAAAAGAGCCTGTCTGGGAGGAAGTTCACATAGGAAGACTTACTAAAAACAAACAAACCAAGCAGTCTGTGTCTCCAGATTATTCAGCTTTTATTTAATTAGATTCAGGCAGATCCACTGGAATGCCATCTACTTGGGTCATATTTTCAGAACAGACTAGATTTTACTGTATTGCTTTTTATGGTCACATCCTTGGCTTTTATTGAAGGACATTAAAAGTAAGAGATCCATGAAACATATGATACTTCTTGCATTTATGTTTAGCATATTAAATACTACATCACATGGTGGTGGTGATGATAATAAAAAAATAGTAATGACTACAAAAGTTATCTGTTTTTCACATTTTTAAAAAAATAAGAAAATCATATGTAAAGGCCCACGTGAGAATTCTCTTTTAGGAAAAGTCTCCATATGAAACTCCTTGACAACCTGCTTTGTCTTTGCTTGTAGAAAAACCCAAAACAACAGCAACAACGCTATAGCTTTTTTGATGTGTGGCTTTTTATCTATTTTTCTCCTGCTCTTGAATGATTAATGTCTATTTTTCAATTTTTATTATAAAAATTCAAATACTATCATGTTGTTTTTCTATAGAATCCTTCAAGTAATTTTAGAAGAAAAAGATGAAAATCTGTATAAACTGAAAAAAGGGATAGTAATAATCTCCCTATAGGTATAATACAATGATCAAACAAGTTAAAAATATGTAAGATGTCCCAATACCAGGGACACAGCATGCCTTCAACTAATTTATAGTTCTGTCACCTAAGCATTCTCTCAGATGCACTATAAACTTTTCCAAATGATCTCATCATTTATGCACTTATTTCTCATCCCTTTTCCCCCCACAGTAAAAGTTGTTTTGTAGGAAATTGTAATAATTTTTCTTATTGACTATATTATTCCTAAGGAGAATTTCAGGATGACTTTTTTTTCCACAGAGGTAGTTAACTTCTGATCTCTATGTAAAGCTACAGGGGACTTTAAAGGAAAAGGAAAACAATTTACACGTGGAGCCTTTAGAAAAGTAGAGTAATGGGGTGGCATCAATGCAATTTTGAGAATGGGAAAAGATTATATAGCAACAGCGTAAAGTGCTATCCTGAGAATTCTGAATTTACAACTGCTCAGTATAAAAGGAACACAGCTAGCAAAGTGTTACAGACAGAGCCTAAAATAGTGGGAACCAGGGTCTCACATTTACTAGCCATGGGCTACACAAAGCAAAAATGATGACAGTATTCACACAAATTTCAGTTATTAGTCAGTGAAAGTAGTGAGAAATATACAAAGAGAAAAGTGACAAAAATTTTACTGTTTTCTCATTGTTTTCTCATATATATTATGATGCATCTTTTTAGAAAAACTTCACAGACACTGCAAAGTATTATTCCTACAAAGAATATAATGGCCTTATGGTCAAATTCTGAGAACTACTTCCTATGATGTTTTTTTCCCTTAAGAGTGTTAATATAAAGAAAAGCATTCACATTTTTCATTTATTTGTGCCATAAAATATATGAAGCCACACTTATGCTTAAAATAAGCAGAATCATTTGCTTCGCTTACGAATTTGCATTTAGCAGTGTTTGGTCAAATGCTACCTAATCTAATCCTAGATGCCACCTTCCTTTTCCTCCATGCAACATGAACAGGGGCAACACAAAGGCTGGCATTGACTTGATGACTGCAGGCTGCTTATCTGTGTGCCAGTTGTTATAAGGTGGGAATCTAGGTGGGAGGTGTCAGCCAAAACACACAAGTCCCCACCATGAGGCTGTTGGTTTCCTCACACGATGGAGGCTAATTTCCAGGAGCAAGTTTCCAAGGTGCAGTAAGTGAAAGGTGCCAGGTTCTGAAGCCACAGACCTGTAAACTGGTGTGGTATTTCCTTCCTGTGTTCTTGTGGATAAGAACCCACAAAGACTAGATTCAAAGGAGGTGGCACACTGGGAGAAGGGTCAAAGAATTTTGAGGCCAAGTCATAAAATGGACACAAACTGAAATAATCAAGTGGTTGAGAGTGCTCACTTCGGCAGCACATATACTAAAATCATGTAGTTGAGAAACAGGCATAGCAAAAGAGAAAGGTCAAAAGGAAATAAATAGTCAAACAGTGCTATTAATGAAGACTTCTATGAACAACTAATAATAATTTTATATAGCAAAAAATGTTAATCCTGCTAGGGTCTTCATATTCTCACAGAATCAAAGATGTTAAATTATCATATCTTGTGGAAATAACAATGTTTATTCTTTTTTACAGTGGTTTCTAGTTCAATCAATTCATATGGCATGATTAATTAACAAGAAGAGTAAACATGAAAGCTAATATTTACTGAGTTATTATGTATTGGCAAGTTTTCTAAGTGCGTTCCATAAAATAACTTATTCAATGTTCAATATCATTATACTATTTTTACCAGTGAGAACACTGAAGCAAAGAAAACTTAGTAATTATCCAGTGAGACAGCCAAAACTAATCCAGGCACTCTACCTCTAGAAGACCAAACCAAATCTACTGCATTCTATAAAAGGTCAAAGAAAGCAGTATAAGGAGAGCAGTGCTTAATCCAAACATTCAAAAGCCAATATTTACTTAATATATATTGTACATCCTGAAACTCTGCATTATGTGGAAAAGGGAAGTGGGTAGGAAGAGCTAAGTTCAATCATTTATAAATAATTACTTACTATAGTTAAAGAATACATATCCAGAATATACCAATAGATCCTCCAAATCAATAAGACAGACCATTGTAGGAAAATGGGCCACACACTTTTAAATACTTTGTAAAATACGAAATCCAAATAGCTAATAGTGAGCTCCATGTCAGTCTCAACTACATAGTGAGACCCTGTCTCAAAAAACAAAACAACAACAAAAACAAAGCATTTTCTATGTGCTACAAACTATGTGCATAATTAGGTTATAAAGGACATAGTATATAAAAGGGATTCAATCAGACCTGAATAAAAGACAGGAAAGTCTAATCATGAAAATCATCAGACTAAAAAATTGATTTATGTAAAGGAAATGTTCACAATATTTTCAGAAAAGCTGCTAATATCTAATATTAAGTATCAAGAAAACTTAAGTGAGATATAAAATTTTAATCTGAAGCTTTAATAACGGGTTTAATCTGGGAGAGAGGGAGGAGGCAAAAGTGTTTCAGGCAGCTGGAAAAACATAGTCAAACTACAGAACTAAAAGGAAGCCAATGCGGTTAGACTTTAGTAAGAAGCCATGTAATAGGAGGATAGAACAGACATGGGAAAATCACGCAAGAATTTGTGCAAGAGTTCTTAATTTACACTAGGTGAAAATGGAAGACACTGAAGAATTTTGTGCAGGTTTACAGCATTCAATTTACAGTTCAAGAAAAATGTTCTAGATGCTCTGCAAGTAGATTACAAGGAGCAAGACTGTGAACAGATGAATTAGAGAGCTGTATCAAAAAATGATGATTTACTTAAGGTAAAAGCAGTGACAACAAGGTTAATAGAAAGATTAAAATGTAGGCTAGAAAGCAGAATCTAAAGTGCATGGTGATGAAACGAATGAGGCAGATGAAGAACTTACTGTAATATTCAGCTTTCCATTTCTGGGACAAAATACCTGACACACACAATTCTAAGGAGGAAAGATTTATTTTGGCTCGCAGTTTCTAAAGTTTCAGCCCATAGTGGGATCACTGCAAGGCAGAGAGATACATGCTGGAAGGGGATGGCAGGGGAAAGCTTCTCAATTCATGAAACATGGGAAACAGGGAGCAGGGGAAAGCCAGAACGAAAGAGGACAAGAACCAGATATAGACCCCATGTCATGCCACATGGCACACCCAGATAGACCCAGGAGTGTCCTTACTGCGAGCTAATCAAATGGAAAACCAAAATAGCCAAATTGCTATTTTGAACAACTAGAAAGACATAATAGAGAAACATCAAAATGAGAGCCTGCTGAGGAGGGGGGCAGGAAAATGGCATTCAGGAGCTTGTGTGCACAGGTAGTACAAGATATCCTGAGAAGGGATAATATTATTTAGGATGAAAGTACAAAGAAAGGGGAAAAATGAGCATATGACCATTTCATAAGGAGTACGCAAGAATTAAGTAGAAAGTAAGAAGACTGAGAAAGAGCTTATATTAAAGAAATAAGACTGAATACCAGTGATTTGTGCCATGGAGAACAATTATCTGGTCACTGAGTTTGGTTTCAAAATTGTGTACAAGTATGAAAAATGGTCTTGGGCCGGGAATTTAGCCCAGTGGTTCCGCCGCCTGCCTTGCAGGCGTAAGGACCTGAGTTCAATCCCCGGTACCAAAAAAAAAAAAAAAAGTCTTTATTAGCAGAATACTTAATAGTGAAAACTCTGACAACTAAATTTTTAAGAACTGATTATAAAATTTGTATCTTTATATGAGTCAAATAATATTCAAAATAGAATTTATCATTCCTCAAAACTGTTCACTGTCCTATGCTTCTTCTCCCTTGTTTAATGATAATTTATCTACATGTTTTACCTCTTCTGTATTCACCTGCTTTTATAACATATATTAGCAAAATCATTTGTTCTTTTATTTTTATTATGGTTCTAGTTACTGCATCAACATCTATCTCATTCACAGAACAACTCATCATTAACCTGCCCCAAAGTTACCTTCTTAAAGCATAATTCATATCACATTATTCTTTTTGTGGATACAGACAATAGGTTTCAAGAGTTATAATCATTAGAGTTCGATCCCCAGTACCAAGAAAAAAAAAGTTATAAGCTTTAATAAGCACCTACCACTTGGCAGTCTTTCTCCCAAGACAGACAGTATGTTATTAAGCAATCATGCAAGATTTCTGTCATTATGGAGCTTACTTTCTAGTAAGAAAGTCTTATGCTAAACCACAAATTAGGCATAAAATATAATGTTGTGAAATTATGAGTGCCATAAAGAAAATAGAGCCAAAAATTAAAGAAAATAGATACATAAACAATCAAACATAAAAACTACCCTGTATCTTTGTTCCTTTTGCAAGTCTTAATATATACTTTTATTTATGACTCATTCTTTCTGCTTTATATTTTAGTATTTTACAAGTCTTTCTTTGCACGTGTTCTTCTGGCCTATAAACTCCAAGATGCAGGGACTGTGACTCCACATTTCTGTAACTTTTCTCATCTTACATACACTGAATTCAAATGCAGCATTTTCCACTAGGTCATCAGTGTTCTCCCCGCCACCCTGTACCAGGAATTGAACTCAAGACTTTGTGCTTGCCAGGCAGGTGAGGTGCTGCTGAGCTATACCCCTGGCCCTCATCAGTGTTCTTAAAAGAAGCTATGAAATCCCAGTTCACTGTGCCTGATTACTAGAGATAATTAAAATGTAAATAAAATCTCTAATTTGCTCATTTTTTCTTTTATGGATATTTGTCTCTACTTATTCCTCAGTTATGACATATACTCTTAGTAATATTCATAAATTAATGTTTACCAAGATAGCAAAATATTAGGCTATGTCTGCAGTACTACTTCTGTTCTTGACTGTCACCATTATTGAGAGCTTGATATTCCACACTGCCTAAATTTAGCAAAGTGATGAATTGAACTATCTTTCTCTTTGATTTCTAACCTTATTAGGTGAGTTCTATGTGCCTTTGATAACTAAAACTCCCTAAAAACGACAGTTAAATAGATCAATTATAAGGCTGAAAAAACAAATTTACGATTAATTTACATTTAACCAGCTGATTGAATATCTAAAGTCAAACCCAGCATGAGGAAAATGGTCTGGTGGAAATGTTATTTAGAAAAAACTTATTCAGATACTGTTTATCCTTTCCTGAACAATCCCAGTCTATCTAAAACAGTATCTTTATTTCAGAGATAAGCAATCTAAGACTCAGAAAGATTGTCTAATTTGTAAAAATCATATAAGCAACGAAAGGCAAAAAGATTAGAATTCAAGACAGCTGCCTCTTGTCCTGTCAGAATTGTTTTACACTTGAGTTTTTGCACTTCTCAAATTGAGCCCTCACAAAATCTATCACTTAGGGCCAGTAAGACTGGACGACGATATGTTAAGAAAACTAAAAGAGGGTTACTGAAAGGTCTCTTAAAATCTAAAATGTGCAAATGTATATTGAGATTCAAATATATTTGGTGATGAGGTTTTGGTTTTATTTTCATAACTTTTTTCAAAGAAGCATCACAGAAAATGGTTTGGAAAATGTAAATCTGCCTCCTATATTTTCAACTTACTTTGATTTCATAAAATTAACTAAGAAATGCAGGATACACAATTTATATATTATAAAGAAACTTCAAATTGATTTTAATAAACTACAAAGTAATAGAAGTTGTGAGGCAATTTTTAATTTCTAGTTAATGGTTGGCTCTCCGAGTTTATTACTCAAATGTGATCTTTGATCACTTAAGAATATTGGCTATTGCATATATACTTCAAAACATACAAAAATAAACTGTATGTGTTTAGTTATAAAATAAAGCAAATTAATGTAGTAAATCCCTAAGACAGACACATCAAATTAATCATATTTTATTCCCATTTCATGATAAAATCATATGGAATATGAATTTCTAGAAAAAATGTTTAAATTTTAATTCTTTGACAACAGGAATATTTGATTTCAATTGCCTTAAAACAAACTGTAAAAATCAATATCAAAGAGGACAAAGTGGTTTTGAGTCTATGATAAAAATAGGTACTAAAATGCTACTGGTTATAGAGGATCTGTTATGAATAGGTCAGCTCAAGGTCCCAGGTAAACATCTTATTTGTGTCCTGAAGCCTTGTTTTCTGCATGTCTTATACTCTCAATAGGGTCCTCCTACTCGGTTCTAAACATCGGGCCACTGCACCCTATCGATCTTCTTTAAATCTCCAGAATAATAAATTTCAAGGCAACACAGCAGAAGCCGACTAAAGCCCTTTAATTACATCACTGCTGAAAGGAAATCATTGATCAATGGCATTATGGGAAAATAAACTGCCCCCCAAACCAGATCAAAGTCAATAAAATAGCTGACTAGCTGCCCCATTTGGGACTTCTGCTAGATTAGTGCTCGTGGACAAGCAAAAGAGAGGATTCTAATGCATGCTGCTTACTATCTTTTTGAAGCTCTCCCTGGCAGGTGTCATGCTCTGAGCATGGTTTTTGATTACTCTAATTAAATATAATATTATCAACAGATCTTCATATTGATCCCACAAATCCCCCCATTCTAAATGAAAAATTAAAAGCCTAGAGAGAGGGGCTTCATAGGGTAGCAGGTTATTTTAATGATTTTAGTCCTTTATCAATTTACTCAATGTTGTATTATTCTAAGATTTATCAATATCAAGATACTAATTATGTTAGGAATTTTAAATAACATGCAAAATGAATAATTTTAAAATTTGATCTTCCTTAGGTTATATAGTCTTTACTTACATGAAATTGCACTCATTAAAGTCTAATTTTTCCTTTTTTACATGTTACAAATTATGCTGTAAAGACTCACTATTCTTTAATAATAATATTAAATACACTATCCAGTAATGAAAAATGTAATATAGCAAATAATTCTTTTTTCCTTAGGTAATTAGTTCAGAAAAATTTGAAAAGAGTTTAAGAAAACAATTTTATAGTAGCTTACAATGATCTGTTCATTTTTTTCAAATAGGCACAATAACTAAAATACTTGAAATCTTTTAAATCCTATAATGTCCATTACAGAATATATTCTTCTATTTGATTAGAAACAACACTCTACAAATAAATTTAAAAGCTTTAATTTTATCATCAAAAAAGGAGAAAGTACAAATTTATAACATGAAATGTTTATATATTTATTGACACCTAAGCTTTATGTAAAATTTCAGAATTCTATTAATAACAAAATGTAATATTATCCTTGAGGTAAACTGGAGAATTTAGAGAATATGCAAATTTAAGAAGATACACAAGAAAATCTAAATATCAGATACAATGACTCATTTATGGGTATTACTTTAGCTGTCTGATCTAGCAAAAGCTAGCAACAGCCATGCCTTCTTCCCATTCTACATTTCTTCTTATTCATGCCCTATTCCCTCAGGTGGTTCTCATTGCTAATGCCCAAATGGTATCAACCTGTTGTTTAGCACATCTATGAAAAGGCTAGCCTGCTGGCTAATTTACCAAGGGATTAAAGCCCTGAAACCACTTCAATCTGCTACTTTGTTTCCATGTAAAAGCCTTACCCATGACACCAGTTCCCTCATGTTAAAATTGAAAATCTCTTTAAAAGAAAGAAAAATTCAATGTAAGAACTGTTTAATAGAGAAGCTGCATGTAAAAAACCCCCCAAAACCCACAATTCTGTATTTCGAATAATGCTATGAAATTGCATTCTATTAGTCTTCACATCCTGCATTAATGAGTAAGAATTTTATCTGTTTACCAGTTTATAAAAATTAACAGAATTATCAAGGCCCCGATGATATTACTGGAGGTGGGGGAGATTAAGATCAATGTAAAACTGTATGTTTATATAGCTCATCATAGCATCACAACATTTAATTAAAATTCAAATTTGAATGCATTTCATTAAATGAGAAAACATAATTTCATTGATTCCTAGTGAAAAAATGGAGACTCAAAAAAACAGATATAGAACTTGTGAGTTTCTAATTTAATAATAATAAAGTCAAAGACTCAATATTATAAAAATTGACAGACATACACAGGAATTGATTTTTATATGCAAAAGAATATACGGGCCTCTTTTTATCGGAGTAAATTTGAAGATAACACATTTTATGCAGAATATATTAATATTTTCCTTATTCTGTTAAAGTTTAATCATTTACAGTATAATAATCATCATCGCTATATTTTCCTTAAGTGACTTCTTTACTCTGTGAGAGCAAATTACAATATGCAACACGATATTTGCGCTGAGTGGCCATTGAAAAACTGATTTAAAAGACCCACAGTATTTTGAAGGTTAGCATTCATTACCAGATTCGAGTAAGAACAAATTCAATGAAGTAAAAAATTCACTGAACCTATATGTCTTATTGAATAACAAATGACTACAATGCAAGTGCATATTCATTACATCCTATCCTTCAGTAAGTCTGCTTCACCAATATCTTTAAGATTATCAGAATTAAAGCAAAACTGTACATTAAACAGAATAGGTTTCTACTTTAGAGCAATCTCAATTTTCTGTTTAAAATTTTTCTCAAGCAAGTTTAAAAACAAATTTCAGTAAATTCACTAGACAAGTTCTTATTTGACAATTATTTCATGCACATTTATTCATTAGCTCCCTCCAAAAGTAGAAAAAAAAAAGCTTAAGGACAAAATGGGTGACCCCAAAAGAGCTAAATTATGAAGAATTTTATACTTTGTAGCAGTGACTTGGAACGTCATTCAGAGAAGACAAGTATTTCTCTCATTTCTTTACCATCGTAACTAGTGTTCCTTGTACCTTGTGGTGCCAACAGCACAGATTTGCTGAAATGAAAAACAATGCCAGCACTGAATGTGTCAGTGCCAAAGGCTTAAGAGAAAATAAATGTGCTCTAAGTTAGGATCTCTGTGATATTCAAATTCAAAGTACTTCACATAAGGACAGGACACTCAAGGTCCCATTTCAATCACAATTTTATTGTAGTGACAAATATGAAATTCTGACTACCAATAAAAATACTGAATTTGATGTTCTTCTGTGCAAAATTCATGGCCTTGAAAGATACTCTGCAAGCTGTCACCCCCAAGGACCATAATGGATTTGTCTTTAAAGAAAAATGTTTACAGTTTGAATTACCAAATGTATTTCTTGTACTGTACATTTTCACATTTTAAATCAAGAAATACAAATTATCTTTCTTAGTTGACATTTATTAACAAAATTCATATTAAATATATTTTTAATGGTTTACAGTAGTGAAATACATTTTAGGTATTTCTTTCTCACCAAACTAATTTGAAATTTCTTTCTCATACTTTTTTAGCATAGTCTGCTATGTTGAATTTAGTAATCATTAAGCAAGTCTTTTCGTTAAACTATTCATGAAACTGAAACATATACTAATAATCAATACCAGTAAAAAGACTATTTTCATTATTTAAGCAATGAGAAAAAATGATTTATTGATTTTAGTTCATTTAAAATAAGCTGAGAAATATATCACTTAGAAAAACAGGGTGGTTTTCCATCTTTAACTCTCTATATGGGTGGATTTCCTAAAATCAGAATACATGAGGCATAAAATTGTTGAATTTAGCTTCTGATGAAAATCAAACAAGATTAACAGACACGTTACTGACCACATTCTTTGTGTCCTTAGAAAGACAAAAGTAACCTATTCAAAAATTTTTTAATTTAGAGAAAAATCCAAGAGGAAGGTATACAATGGAGAATAATTTCTACCAACCCCCATCCACTAAAACCAGGCTGTTCCTGTGTATCTAAAAAAGGAAGAAGACATTGGGTGCAAAGCTTCAACAAACTATTATTACACGCTTTTCCAGTCCATTAAAAGAAAGTAATTTAATCAGTTTATAGTTTCTCAGGAAAATCTCATTCAGAGAAATTTTATTGCCAGCTATCTAAATAGTAAATACCTATTATCCTCTCAAAATGAGTTTTTGTTTGCCAAGGGCAAACCCATTGCTGTTATTGTAGAGCTCTGTCAGAGAAACAAGAAGTTAAAAAGGTTATAAAGATACCATTAACGTCATGGGACTGTCTTGTCAGGACTCAAAAATGCTTAGTAATTGAGGGTTTTATTCAAAGTGTATTAGCACCCATATAAACAGCACAGTTAATATGATGCTTTAGGCTTTATTTTTTACTCCCCAGAAAAAAAAATAACCTACAAACAGCTGAAAACTAAATGCATCTGCTGGAGAGCACAACTCATTTTTATCATCTGGTTCTAGCTTCAGTCTTTGAAGAAAATGTCAATAACATACATGAAAATGTCAATAACATACATGCAGCTTAAAGGCAAATTTAGTTCCTACCAATGAGAACAACAGAGAAAAATATAAATGATAACTAATTTGTCCTGACAGCATGTATGTTTGACAGAAGTATAAGGACAAGCAAAGGGCAAATGTTCTTTCTTTGATTCATAGAGCCTAATTTAAAGGGAAACTGCTACAACATAACATTAATGCTCATTAATATACAAAATGGTGATTACTTTGAAGCAGTGGACAATAAGAAGCATAAAATAATTCTACCTCTGTCATATTATTTTTTAATCCACATGACAGAAATAAAATAATCTTTCTTGCTAATTATCTGATTTTGGAGCTACAATACTATTTATATAGAACTTAGTCTACTAAAAATTGCTTTTTAATTTAGGAAATATATCATGGAACTCTAAAAATTATTCACCTGTCAGCTTTAACAATAAACACTTAAAAGAAAATATTTAAAGATATATTTGCCTTACATTTTGAATATTAATACTGAATTTATATTTTCTTTCTCCAGATGATTGTCAGTATAAATATGGATAAACATAAAAAGTAGTGAGGGGTCTGGTTCACCTTAATGTCTACTTTACCTTAATGTCTACTTTTTAATATGTCAAGCATAAGCAAAGTAATACAGGAAAAAAACCCAATTCTCTGTTAGTGAGATATTTTCTCATGTGGGAAGAAGCTAGTGGTTAAAAGTCTAAGGGCAGCAAATGTCAACTGAATGATAAAACTGTGGGAATAATTAAACTCTAGCTGCCATTACTCAAAGCAGATTCCACCAACACTAACAAACCTGCCTACATAATTCCTTTCTGCCTTCAAAGTCCAGCTGGGCATTACATTCTCCATTCATTCACTCTCCCAAGACCAGCTCCATTATTCCTTTTCCTGTATATCTTGAAGTGTGTGTGAATGGTTCATTTCCATACACTTAGCCCTTATCATGTTATCTACACACACAGTAATGGCTCAGAAAATGTTCATTAAATTGGCATTAAACCATGACCTTATTTTAACTGAAACTCAAGATAAACCTGTTTCCATAAATTGGCCCAAGATCTTATCACATAGGTTTTAGTAGGCCTTCATATCTGTTTATGACATATAATTATTTAAAATATTCATAAACATCTTACCACTTTTTATTTGAAGGAAGATATAGTGATGCAGAAATGATGATTCTAGAATCTACAAACTTAGTTAAGAATACTAAGTGCCAGTATTTTGCTAACAGGAAAAGGAGTTATGTATGCTGATCTTACAGTGACTATACTAATTATTGGTACTTGTTTAGGAAGTAGAAGAGAATATTCAGAATGTGGTAATTTTGTAGTCACTTCTCTTTTAGTTCTCATCCAATCCATTTTTCACCTAGACACTTTTCTTTCCTATTCCAATCCATCAGTAAATAAACAAATAAAAAATAGTGAGAGCACGTGTTTCCTGGTGATATCCCTAAGTCAGAGACCCAGGGAAGGCCACAGGTAGAAATAGGCAAAGGGTTAATGACTCTGGAAATCCAATCAGAGAAGGAAAATGGCAGAATGGCGATCAGTAGCAAAATTCAGCTTCTCAGAGATCCAGGACCCAGAAACTAGAAAATAACAACTTGGTGAAGAAAAAAAATGAGCAGATTGCCAGGAATTGGGAAGGAACTGATAGGAAAAATTAGGAGGTATGGAGAAGTTCAAAAGATGATCCACAATACATAGAAAAAAATGGAACAATATAGTCCCCCACCCCCACCCCTCTTGCTGGAGGCTCGCAGCTCATGGGGAGAGGAATCTAGTTCTCCCAAAGCAAGGTAAGCGCACAGGGGGCTGGGAGATCCAGGCAGAAAGGGCAGCAGAGCCCACAATGCTGTAACCTACAAAAACAGTTCAGGATTTTGCTCTGAGGAGACCCCTTCCACATGGCAAATGACAGCTGGAGAGGATTCAAGTGTGGGTGTCTGGGGTATCATCAGAGACTACTTAATCAGGTGTCAATTTGGGAAGGGTTTGATTATTTAAGTCTGAAACTCAGAACACATGAAAAACAACTTCAGGACTCCCAGTGCTACACTCCCACAGTGACTGAGAGACAGCCACAGGAGGGTGCTGTAGGCAAAAGGTGGGCAACAAAAAGATCTCTTGAGAAGGTCAAACTCACACTGGGAAGAACACATACCACACTCCTCAAGAGGGAGTTCATCTCAGAAACAGCTGGGTCTGAAAGTGTCTGCCAGCATTAACTTGATTCTTGACCTGCTGCCTATATCCCGCACACATCTAAGGCTGACTGCCTTCCCTACCTACCAATGTGAGCAAAGACACACCCCAGCAAGAACATGGCCACAGCCTGGAGTAAACAGAGGGTTTTCTGGAATAGGCAGCGCACCTTACAAGCGCATAAGCTGTAAGGCTAGACAGAGAAAACCATGACCTTCTGGAATACAATACTGAGGATCCTGGAAGAAAACCACTCATTCAAAAGTACAGAGAAAATTTTTTTTTCCTGTTTTGGACTCATTTTCTTTTTCTAACTCTTTTTTTCTGCATTTTCCTTTTAAATTTTTTCTATTTTTATTCCCTGTATTTTTCTTCCCTTTTTAGTTTTATCTTCTATTTCTTATTTGCTTTTTGTTACATTTATCTGATTCTATAAATACCCTTCTACTCCTTGTCTCACATTGCTCTCATTGCCCATTGTTTAATTTTTCAAAAATTTTTCTTTCATTCTTTCATTTTCAGCCTACTATATCTTTAATAGTATAGCCTGTAAGCTTTATTAAACTTGTGAGCAGTAACTCTATGTTACTACTGTTGAATTATCTTCTAATCACTAGTGGAGGTATACCTGTTATATTTAGTAGATATATGCTGTATATAAATATTTGCTTATCTTACTGGTTGTACTATAATTATAGTCTTCTAAGGTTAAGGGTAGTACAAAAATGGTTCTTATGTCAATAACCAGTTTGTCTTTGGCTGTATTACTCTTGCTGATTTACTTGATACTGCCAGGGTCAAACAGTTGTTGCTATTAATAGGTTTTTATCTGTAAGCCAACACCCAGATTACTGGGTGACATTAAAAATACTGCAGTCCATTCCTGGAGAATGTCGAACTACACTACACTCTCACCCTCCCCGATTAGTGGTGGTGGATGGATCTTAGGACAGAGGCATGGGACTATAGTTAGCCATGCCCTGAGTGCATCAGTGAAGAGCAGACTAACTAAAGAGATCTTCATACTAGCAATAAATTTTTTCCATTATAAGTGACTGCAAACACAAGCACAAAACAAAACAAACAAAAAATAGAAACGTAAGAAAAGGATGCATCTACAAACTCCCAACTCCCACAAAGTAGATCCAAAGGACACTGAGGGAGAAGAAAACAAAAGCCACTCCAATGGATAACACAGATTACAAAACAGATCAATAAGGTCCTCAGCAGGCTCACAGAAGATATAACTAAACAGATAATAAATGCATTAAGGAAATGATCAGGGAGTTTACAGAAGACACTAATAAAAAGATAGCTGAGCTAAACAGAATATAAAGCATGAACTACCTATTTACCAAAGAAATAGTTCACAAAAAGACTCCAAACAAAAATCTAGGAGATTAAAAATTATATTGAAAGTATGGGAATCAGAAGTGACCAGAGCCGGGCATGGTGGCGCGCGCCTGTAATCCCAGCTACTCCGGAGGCTGAGGTGGGAGGATCGCTTGAGTCCAGGAGTTCTGGGCTGCAGTGCGCTATGCCAATCGGGTGTCCGCACTAAGTTCGGCATCAGTATGGTAACCTCTGGGAAGTGGGAGACCACCAGGTTGTCTAAGGAGGGGTGAACCGGCCCAGGTGGGAAACGGAGCAGGTCAGAAGTGACCAGAATATGAAAATTATAGATAGGGATGCTTTCAAAGACAATTACTGAGAGACAAATTACAAACAAGAGAACTTAAAAAACGGATTGAACAGTTGCTAGATGACACAAAGAATACTCATCTAGGATTAAATGGAATGAGTGAAAAATCAGAAGACAGCACAAAATCATTAAAAAAACCATTCACAAAAATAATAGCAGAAAACTTCCAAATATGGGGAAGGAATTAAACATAAGGCATACATAACCTCAAATACCCAGGATCAAATCACATCATAGTAAAAATCTCAGAAGTACAATACTGACACAGATTCTTAAAAGCTGTGAAAGAAAAGCAACGAGTAACTCAAAAAGGTAAAATCATTAGACTTGTAGCAAATTTCTCAATACAATACTTAAAGGCTAGGAGAGCACAGAGCAAAGTGTTTCAAATCCTAAAAGATAACAACTTCCAACCCAGACTCATATATCTTGCAAAACTTTCTTTCAAAATAGTTAAAGGTACTTCTATGACAAAAAACACCTCCTGGGCTACACAGTGAGTTCCAGGGCGGTCTGAACTACATAGTGAGACCCTGTCTCAAAAAACCAAAACCAAAATCAAAACCAAAACCAAAACAAAAAACAAAAAAACCCACCAAAAACCAAAAACCAAAAACACCTCAAAGAATACATGGCTACCAAACCAGCACTACCCATAGTTCTCAAAGATATCCTAGAAAGACAATGAAGCCAATAATGTCCCCCCAAAATACCCCACAAACAAACAAACAAACAAACAAATAGAATGAATATACCAGGCAGGGTGAGCAGTTAAGCTGAAAATAGAAAAGGAAAAAAGAAATAATCAACAGGAAAATAATGCAAAGACAGGAATAGATTAATACCTTTCAGTACAACTCTCAATGTGAATGGTCTCAATCTACCAATCAAAAGATAGAGACTGAGAGAATGGATCAGGAAACAAAAATCTAATAGCATGCAGTATCTAATACATCTAAAACAAAAACAAATACACAGATAAAAAAAAATCAAAGGTTAGAAAACAATATTCTATGAAACAGGAACCCAGAAAAAAGAGCAGGAGTAGCTATCCTAACTTCAGACAAAATTGATTTCCAGCTAAAAGTGATCAAAAGAGTCAGATCACTACATACCTATTAAGGGAACAATTCAACAGAAAAAGCTAACAATTATAAACATTTTGAACTAAACACCAGCACACCCAATTTCATGAAACAAACACTATGGGACATAAAAGTTCAAATAAGGGTCAGTGATGCAAATGACAGTCTCTGAGTTTGATTCCTGGTGGTGGTGGTGGTGGGGAGATCAGATAAACACCAACACAGTTATAATGTGGGACCTGAATTCCCCTGTCACTAACACATAGATCAAATAGGCAAAAAAATCAACGAAGAAATATCAGAGTTGAACTAAACCTTTGAACAGATGGATTTTACAGATATTCACATACTGTTCTAGCCAATACAGCATATGGGACTTCTCAGCAGCACATGGGACTTTCTCAAAAACAGACCACATAATAGCCCATAAACTATGCTTAAATAAATACAAAAGAACTGAAATTATCCCATACATATTATCAGATCACAGTGCAAGGAGGAAAAAACAAGAACCAAGATATATCATGTAGAGGTACAAGATTGCAATCATAAATGTAACTGTATTGTTTGCTTTAAATGTAACAATAAACTTAATGGGAAAAAAAGAAACTAAAAATCAGTGGCAAAAGAAATCACAGAAATTATCAACACGTGGAAATTAACAGTACCCTCTTCAGTAATCAGGGAAGAAATAAGACAGCTCCTAGTATCACACAATGTCAGTATAGCATACCAGAACCTGTGGAACACAATGAGAGCAGTCCTAAGAGGGAAGTTTATAGCTGTGAATACCCACTTTCAGAAAAATAGAGCAAGTACAAATAAATAACCTAATGATGCACCTCAAGGTCCTAGAAAAACAAAAATGATCAAAAAGCTAATACAAGGAAGGAAATTATAAAGATCAGAGCAGATATTAAAGAGAATAAAAAACAACAGAATTAATGAAAGGAAGAGTTGCTTCTTTGAAACATAAAATAAAGAAAGCCCTAGCCCAGTGGCGGCAAACCTATGGCAAACATGCCACATCAGGGTGTTGTTATCACTGAAAGCTCCAAAGGTTTCCTATCAATGCCCTAGACAACGTCACGTACACAAAAAATCAGTGCAATTAGAAATGAAAAAGGTAAAAACCATGATGGACTTTGCAAAAATCCAGAAGATCATTAGTAAGTTCTTTTATTTTTTCCTTTAAAAAAATTTATTGGTACATTTAATGTATACAACCTACAGAATGGTAAAATGTTTGCCAGCTATTCCTTAGGCAGAGGACTTGTATTTAGAATATAAAAAACTCAACAAAGTTAGCCCACCCCAATAAAAGACCCAATCAAAAATGGGCAACCGAAATGAACAGACACATTACAAACAAAGAATTGGCCAATAAATACATGAAAAAATGTTCAACTTTTTTGACCACAAGAGAAATGCAAATTTAGGCTGAGATTCCATCTTGCTACAGAGAGAATACAGTACAGTAACTATTACCAAGAAATCAGACAGGGTGAGTGGAGGAAACCCTTCTACATGGTGAGAAATATAAACTGGTACAACCATCATGGAAATCAGAATGGGGATTCCTGAAAAACTAAAACAAAAATTTCCATTCAATCCAGCTATTCCCCTTCTAGGTAACTTCTTGAAAGAGTTAAAGACATCATATTACAGGATACTGCACATCCATGTTTACAACAATTCACAATAGCTAAATCTTAAAAGTGGGCTGTTTGTCCATCAACAGATGAATGAAAAAAGAAATTGTAGTATTTATACATGAAGAATTGCTCCTCCGCCATGAAGAAGAATAAGCCTGAGTCATTCATAGAAAAATGGATGCATCTTGAGACCATAACTGAAATACGTTGGACACATGAGTTTAAATTTTGTATAGCATCTCTTATATGATAAACCCAAAATATAAATATAAATGACAGATAAGAAAGACTAAGATAAATCTTTTATATGTGGAAAGGGGAGCAAGAGATGAGGAAGGTGAAAAGGGAGGAAAAAGCATTAAAAGAAAGAAGAAAAAGAAAAGGAAAGAGGGGAGGGGAGGGGAGGGGAGGGGAGAAGAGAGGAGAGGAGAGGAGAGGAGAGGAGAGGAGAGGAGAGGAGAGGAGAGGAGAGATGTGTTACGTACAATTGCCAACTCCACACAAGGAATGAATGGGTCGTTATGCACTACAAACATGTACTAATAAAAAGTATTAAAAAATAAATAAAACAATGGTTGGTTGGTTTTTCCCTGGAGCAAATTCTATTTACTTGGGGCTGTTGTTGCCACTGCCAATGATGACTACTGTTGATAACTATGTAAAGAGGCACACTTTCCATTGGTCCCTAAGCATTACAATTTCACCTATACCACAGGAGCTTGACTGGTCTGTCCTCTGCCTGCCCAAACAGCCACATCTATCCTGCTTTACATTCCGGGAGGTAAAAAAGAAAGAAAAGAAAAGAAAAGGAAATCAGAGACTTACCGTATAGTTTTCCAGTTATATCATTCTTTAGCTTATCTTTACAAAAGATAAATTCTGGTATTTTGCTGGCAACTCTGTTGAAATGTCTCTGAGGTTCTATCAGTACTATTAGATTAGTAAATAAATGGCAGCTATCCTTCTGTCAGTGTTTTCTCTTACAGATCCATTTTTGAAAGATGATTTTTTAGTATCTTTTATAACATCAAAAATAGAGCTTCTCATTGAGGGCAATAATTCAGTAACATATAAGTATATAAAGTAAAGTCTGAAAAGAATTTATGAGTGTATAAGATAAAGTCTGAAAGGGCCTACTTAATTTTCACAAGTAGAGCTGTCCATAGCTCGGTATGACAGAAAGCAATGTTCACAGCAGTTCAGGATACTCTAAAGCCAGATGTCCACTAGAACATTTTGCAATGATGAAAATGTACTAAATTTTCTGTGCTACTCAAATAAGATCAATATGCAGCCACTGAACACTTAAAATGATGTTAGTATGAATTAGAAACCAAGTTCCTAATTTCATGTGATTTTAATTAATTTTAAATATTGCATAAATAGGCACATGCTGCTAAACCTAGCTCGATCCCTTCCCAGCTGTGTGAAATCAGGCATGTATTCAACACTTGTATGCCTCAGTTCTCCCTTCTTTAAAGAAGGGACAAGAAAAATATTCATAAGACTGAGATATGGATTTGATTATAGAAACTACATAAGAATTTTAAAAGTGCTTGAAACAAGAGATACTCTTTTCTAAATTCAGTAAGATATAAACACATTGATAAATCTATGTGGCATTTTACTTTAAAAATTGGATCATACTATTGACATCACTCTGAAAATTAATATTCAACCACTAATGTACTGTAGACTCCTTGGTCAAAACACTGAAATATTTATGGAACATTAATTATGTGTCCAGTACCATACTAAGTGATCTGGACACCATACTGAACAACTTAGCCCTGACCCTAATCTGTAAAACAATAAATATAATTAGGTTGTGATAAGCAATAGAAGGGACTGATACTATTGATTCCAGTAGACAGAGGAGGCTTCTCTGAGGTAAGCAGCTTTCATCATGTAATGCATGGCTTGCTTCCTATTATATTTTTAATGAATAATGATGTCCATTCAAAAATTCACATTGGGACTTAATCCCCATACCAAAGGATTAAAATGTGGGATCCTGGGAGGTTGCTGGGTCATTAAGTTTCTGCTTTCATGGATTGGTGTAGTACCTTAAGAAAGGACTAAAAGGTTTAGCTAGGCCCCGTTTGCCCTTTCATTCCTTCTATCAAGTAAGGACACAGTGGTTCAAAGTACAATCTTGGAAGCAAAGACCTGGCCTAACCAAGACAATGAATTGGCTACACCTTGACCCTGAACTTCTAGCCTTCAAAGGTATGGAAAATAAACTTCTATTCTTCATAAATTAATTTCAGCTGAGCAAGGTGGCCCGTGCCATAATCCCAGCACTCAGGAGGCTGGGGCAGAAGGATCACTGCAAGTTTGAAGCCAGCATGTGCTACATATTGAATTCAAGGCCAGCCTGAACTGCATAGTGAGACCATCTCAAACCCCCTCGCCCTCCCAAGAAAACCTAATCAAACAAACAAACAATTTTAAAAAAAGACCCACACAAACAAACCAGTCTTGGGTACTTTGTAATAGCACCATTAGTAGGCTAAAATTAATGGAATGGTCTCATAATATCCCTGAGTTTTAATGCATCTCATAGACTCAGGCTGACTTGAGCCTAAATTCACCTCCTCATACTGTGATCTCTTACTTCCCCCACTTGTCCTTCTCTAACTCCCACCAGAGTCTCACTGCACACCTAACACGCTGCCCTCACAGTTACCAACCTACCTGATACCGTAGTCCTAAATTTCACCCAGTACCCAATTGACTATTAGTCAGCTTTGCAATACTGTGACAAAACACCCGACACAAACAACTTAACAGAGGAAAGATTTATGTTTGGCTAACAGTTTCACAGGTTTTAATCCACGGCTGTTTGGCCCCCTTGTTGCAGGCTTGAGGCAAGACTAAATGTCATGGCAGTAACTGATGGTAGATCAAAGCTTGATAGTCCATGACGACAGGAAGCAGAACAAGCAAGAGTGTGCTGGTTTGCTTCCTCCTCCGTCCCCTTTTGTCCCATCTACACTTCCATCATGTTGGAAGGTGTGCTCATATTCAGGGCAGGTCTCCTTCATTAGTTTGCTGTTCCACATACCAGTCTTCTCAGGAAAAATCCCAGAGACACCCAGAAGTGTACTTTATTAGTTTGAAAGGAGTTTCCCAACCCAATCAGGTCAGAAATCAAAATTAACTATCACAGTATGTACACTGTTATGTTGCTATAATACCTAAGACTGGGTAATTTACAATGAAACAGCTTATTTAGCACATAATTCTGGAGTCTGGAACTTCAAGTAAGATAGCTACATCTGTTCTGCTTCTATACAGGGCTTGTGCTGCTCCATGCATAGCAGAAAAGCAGAAGAGTGAATGAAAAGAGAGGAGAGGAGAAAGGAGGTTGTAGAGTTTATAACAATCCATTCTTGAGATAACTAAGCTACACCGGGGGAGCAAGAGTCCACGAGAGATGGCATTAATCTGCTCATGAGGTTCATGTCCATGAACCATACATTTCCCAGTACAGCGCACCTCCCACCACTATCTCACAGAGAAATTAAGCTTCAACATGAGTTTTGCTAGCAATAAACCATATTCAAACTATAGTACATTGTATCTCCAATGTCACTGTATCATGGGTCTCATCTCATGGCTGGACTAGTATTATTCCTAAGCTTCCTACCCTCTTTAAAATTCATCTATTTCTAAACATAATCTTTAAAAAAAAATCTTTGGACCAATTTTGGATCACAAGGGGTGACATTTAAGGTGAAACTCTTCACATGAATCAGCCATGCAAAGAATAAGAAAAAATTATAGAAAAAAGGAGAAGAAAGTTCAAAGGGTCTGAGGTAGGGAAAAGCTTAATAAGTTTGAAGGCCTGAAAGAAAAACTGTTACTAAGACTGTATAACTTATTGTTTCTGTTAATGCTGGACATCAAAGTTGTCTTCCATTTTTCAATATAACACAAAATCCTGTGACGATCATCCTTCTATCCACATCTTGAAGATTTCTTCGCATTTCTGTAGAATGTCCTTCTAGAAGTAGAAGGCTGACTTATTTAAATTTTGGTAGACACTGCCCATTTACAATAGAAAGGGCTCACTGGGTATTAGATCAAATGGTTTTTTTCACTTCCATGTGTACAGTGATACCTCGGTTCACAAACATAATTCATTCCACAATTTTGGTGGCAGACTGAATTGGTCATGAACAAATTTCCCCATAAGATTCAAATTTCCCCGTAACATTCAATATAAATAAGGTAATCCATTCTGACCCCTACAAAATTGGTCATGAAGGAATTTTGTTGTTGAACTGAGTTAAATTTTCCACAAGGTTCAATGTAAATATAGTTAATTCATCCCAAACCATATGTATTTTTTTAACCACAAAAATACAAATAAAAAAATACAAATCAAAGTACAGTACAGTACCGTATGAAGACAGAGAACACAAACCTTGCTTGAGGTGGTTTTTGGCACAGAGGCCAGAAAGGTGGATGGGGAGGAGATTACTGGTTGGAGGGAAAGTCCCCCCCATAAGGGCATTGGGAGATCTCTTTCAGAGGTTTCCTTTCTTCATCTTTTCGCTGCAGGGTCAATTTTGATGAAAATTCTATTTAATGTCACTTTTTTTTCCCTGCACTGCATAACTCTCCAGAAATGAGAGACCAGATTCAACATTCTTATCTATTACAGTTATGTCGGGATGGTTCTTCTCAAAGAAACCCTGGAACTCATTCCACTTTTTCATAATGGATTTTATCACAGCACTGCTAACCTCTTCTCATCTTCCTCCTCCTCAGTGGAATGCTCCTCAACAAGAGTCTTCTCACTCTGTAGTTCAGCAAGTTCTTCCGTCATCAGTTCCTCTTAATGGAACGAACTCAAGAAGCTCCTGTGTGTCTGCACCACTGACATCCAGACCCATACTCCTGCCCATGGACACAATATCCTCCTCTACTTGTGCATCAGGTCCCTCAAAGTCACATTCAGTGACACGTTCTGGCCACAGGTTCCTCCAGGCTGAGTTGAAGGTCTGGTACATAACATCTTCCCAGGCTTTGTCAATGAGGTCGATGCAGCGGAGGACACTGAAACGTTTCTTCCAAAATTCTGTCAGAGTCAAGGATGTCTCTTCAGTGACACTAAAACACCTGGTGAAGACAGCCTTTGTATACAGCTTTTGGAAGCTGCAAGTCACTGGCTGGTCCATGGGCTGCAGAAGAAGTTTCGCGTTGATTGGGAACCCATTTGACCTTAATGAATTCATACTCAGAGTCCGTATCATCCACCAAGCCTGGAGGGTGTGCTCGGATATTTCCACCAGAAGAAGACACCCTTCAGGTAGTTGGCTGTCAAAAAGATACAGTGGTGCCTCAGTTCACAACTTGGATTCTTTCCACAATTATGGTTGTAGACCAAATTGGACCAGAATCAAATAATTTTCCCATAAGGTAAACATTGAACCTAACCATTAAATTTGATTTGGTTCTCATCCAATTTACTTTGTAACCAGAATAAAGGAAAGAATTAAGATCGTGAACCAAGGTACCACTATATTTCTTAATGGTGGGTGTAAACACTTTGAACAGCTATTACATGAACTGCCTTGTGACCCAAGCTTTCGCATTGGCCTTCCACATGCCAGGCAGTTTGGCCTAGTTCATATGTTGCTCCCTGAATGCACAAAGGGTCTGGGAATGGTTTAATCTTCAGCTCGGCACCTGTGTTTGCACACAGGAAACAAGTAAATCTGTCCTTCATGGGCTTATACCCCCGCAGTGCCTTTTCCTCCTGTATGATATAGATTCTGTTCAGCATCTTCTTCTAGAAGAGCCCTGTCTCATCACAGTTGAACACTTGTTGAGGGCCATACCCTTCTGCCTTCATGAACTCCATGAATTCTTACTTGTAGGCTTCTGCAGCAGCCTTGTCAGAACTGGAAGCCTTACCATGTCTTATTACACTACAGATGCCACTCTTGCCAAATTTATCACACTACCCTCTAATGGCTTTAAATTCATTATTGCACTTGTAGAGGGGTTTTCTTGCAGTAAATCACTGTGCAATTTTCTGGCATTTTCACGAGACCATGGCTTCACTAATGCTATCACCCCCCAGCTGTTTCTCTCAACCACACTAACAAATTTTTCCCACCTCTGCCAGCACTTGTGACCTCTGCTTGGTTTACATCATTACTCCTTTTGTAACATTAGTTCCTTTGATGGCATCTTTATTCTTCAAAATTGTCAATATCATCAACTTGGCCATCTTATATTCTGAGGCCAGATTAGTCAGACAAATACACACTCATGCTCTTCTACAATTTCCTTCTCAAAACAAAGGACAGTTGCTTTCTTGTACAACTTTAAAAAATATTACTCTAACAACTGATTCCTTGAGAATATCTCCTGTTATTTTATGTAAACTAGAAATTCAATTCTAAGAGTATTCAGATATTAGAACTCTAATCTTATGATTAGATATTTTTAGAAAAAATAATTACTACAGACCTAGTACACTGTTGTGAGTAAAACTGTAGACGCTATTGATATACCACTATCTCTTTCTAGGTATTTGATCTTTTTGAATGGCTGCTTTCTTATGTAAGTAAGATGAGGTTAAAAAAGCTAGTTCTACACAATGAGTGTTATACACAGTTAAGTGCATTAATTCAAGTAAAGTGCTTTGTACAGTTACTAAGGCACAGAAAATAGTAAATCTCAGTCATCATTGCTTTTATTTTCTTTGAGCTTTCAATTATGTTTGCAGCGATAATGTATATGTAAACTACAGGTGAAAGTGGGCTCATATTTCGATTGCCATACTTTCATGTCCTTCAAATACCCTAAACTCAGTTCTTCTATCCTAATTATACCTCTATGCTACTAATTTGCCATAGGTAGTTCTTTACTATGTACCTTGCCATTGTAGCATGTGTGCAGCTTAAAATATAGACCTCGAAA
Source organism: Fukomys damarensis (assembly GCF_012274545.1). Classification (NCBI taxonomy): domain Eukaryota; kingdom Metazoa; phylum Chordata; class Mammalia; order Rodentia; family Bathyergidae; genus Fukomys; species Fukomys damarensis. The sequence continues at coordinate 60,931,066 of NW_022900949.1, forward strand.
ATGTTAAGATGTGAATTTGTTTCGGACTGCTCACAAATTCTAGCAGCTCAATTTACTCATTTTGGGTCCATTTATTCAGAGGAATGTCCTTTCCTTTAGTCTTAACAAATATCACAAATACTTTTTTTTCTTAGTAACAAAACTTTTAGCAAATCTTCAGAGATTTACCCTCATTTAAAGTCAAACTAAAAATAACCAAGCACTGTTTCAACCCCAAAAAGTACCTTACAATTAGCATTTCTATTAAATTTTTTAAATGTACAGTTGGCATATTTCTGTGTCGGGACTTGGCAAAATATTAAATATTTTAACTACCATTACAGTTAGCTAAAATGAGGTATGGTTCTTTATAGGAACATGGAATTCATATACTGTTAGGTATGTAGTCACTAAGCAACAGTGTTCCTAGATCCTGTTTCTATTAGATTTAATAGTGTTTCAAAGAAAAGTGTCATGGTACCTGTATCATTCAAACGCAATGGTTAACAGATAAATACTCTTCATTACATGCACAAGAGGATCTGGATGGACCAAAATTGGCTGTAGTAGTAAAAGGCCTTCAATGTAAAAGTAAAAGGGCTTTATAAGGAGGAAAATTGATATCAGAACCCATTATATATAAAATTACAGAATATGATTTGTACATAGAGTATATTATAATTTGTTTTCATTCTAGAGAATGAGATCAGTCATTCCACACATAGCTCTCTGATGTCTTCGTCCAAAAGTTAAAGAACCCTCAACAGTATTGTTTGTTTCACCTAACAGAATTAGCAGATCTCATTTTACTATTAAGAGTCAGATGTCCCTTGGCAGGTAAAACTAGCACAACAGTACCTCTTCCAGAATCCTGGGTTATTAAGGATTATTTCTAACTGTGCTTTACATTATAAATGATTCCTACTTTACATTATAATTCAGTGGATTTGCCTCTAGGGACCTTCTGTGAAAAATATCTCGAACTAGATATTTTTGAAATGTCAAAGTTTCATTTGACTCTGAAGACCCATAAAATACCTTTTTATTATTAGTCAAAGCATCACTCTAGTAATTTTTTTTTAACTTGTGCCTGCCTTTAGATGAGGCTCTGGGCACGTGAAGATTATATTCTCTGACACTTGCCACTCTCCTGCTCCCCAAGACAATCAATCTCAACAGTAAAGTCCCTAAAGTAGGAGCTCCTGTAATGGAATACTGACTCCCAACTAGAAAAGAATAAAAGAAAGCTAAGGACTTTAAGAGAAGGCCCTTTTAATTTTACCTAAACATTTTTACATTTATTACACTGTTAGTAGCAAACAATATAGGCAGTGTAGAAAATCTCTTCTTTGTGGCATTTGGAAACATATTCATTCCACCTACTTTCCTCCCTGCATATGAAGAACACTTTCCTGTTCAACCTCTGAAATGAGAAAAGGCCAGGACAAAGAGTGATGAGAATGTTGTTTTAACATCAATTGTGACTTACTGCAATGCCAAGATAGTAAAAAGACAGATGGAAAGAGGCAAAAGGATTAATTGCTTATAAAGTACACATGAAAAACAAAATCAAAATTTATGGAAAATTCACCTTCAGTGTGGATGGTGGGAAGGTGGAGAAGAAAGGATAGTTCTAAAACATAAATGCAATAACGATATTATTATAGACTCTATCATGAACTCAAAATATAACTAATTTACTTTTGTCTCATATCCAATAACAACTCTTTACATTTAACTGTCATGTAGCTAGCTACACAGAAGTAGGAATGCACTTGTAATTTCTAATTAAAACACAGCTTCCTTTTACTATACAATAATATATTAACAAAGTTTGGACTATATTAGTATTGCATACAAAAAATGGGTCATATACATTAAGTATTCTTAAATATCAGGTCTCTACATGTCTTCTTTCAGATAACATCACTGTGTGACTACCAAAAATTACAATGCACATAATCTACTCATTGTTAAATTTCACAGCATAAATATTTTAATAAATTAAAATTAGAAATAATGTTGTTCTATAATGAATCACTAAGATTACTGCTCATGACTAACTCAATCTCAAAATAAAAGAAATTATATGTAAAGTGGTTAGTATAGTACCTAATTAAGAGTAAATGTTCAACAAACTACTTCAACAGGTTACACATACTTACGAATATACTACTACAATTATGATACCTATATTCAATTTCAAAATGTTTTCAAGATATTGAGATTTTTAATATTGTTACATAAAATCTTACATGTAAACTGCCAGAAGATGAACATATGATATTACTGCTAATATATGAAGGGTTATTTTTTCCCAAATAAAATGTTTATTTCATTGTGTAAAATGATTTCAAAATGTTTAGGAATCAATTTTTAACAAGAAGAGTACATACTTCCAGCCTTATTAAAAAAAACCCTAAAGAACTGATCTCATAAGAAAACTTACATTATATTGATGTTTGATGAAAAACATCTATTTAAATAAATAAAGGATGATTCCATAGTAGTCAGCTAAATTCTAACAAAGATCAACAAACTAGAATATGTGCTACCTGAACATTTCTTTTTAATCTAGTTATTTATTTCACTAATGAGTTCTCCACTCTTCTTTGGCATGTCCAGCACATTAAACTCAGTCCTTAGCTTGCTTCTGTTCATTCTTTTGTTATTTTCTTTGCATAGGTATACACATGTGAGTTTATGTCTTAAGAATTTCTATTGAGGACATATGCCCAAATATTTTGAGAAGGCTCATTTCACAAAACACTCTGTGCATCAAATTAAGACTTCTTAAAAAAAAATAAATATTTTGAAAATAGTGATACAAGGGGAATGGATGCCCTTTTCCCTTCCAAAGAAACTTTACCTTTGGTCACACCTTAAAAAGGTTTTCTGGACATTTTGTCTGGATCATGGATGTATACAACAGCAATATCTATTAAATAGTTTCTATAATTGAAAACAGTTTCTCTCTTTATATCATTTAAATGATTATAAAACTACAATTTTAAATACAAACATTATAAATGTTGGTATATGGGTTATTCATAGTTATGCATTTTAGTTGACTCAAAAATATTTTTATGCAGGGGGTATCACAATCACTACCTTGAAACTATACTGCAAAGCCACTGTGATAAAAACAGCATGGTACAGGCAAAGAAACAGACCTGAGGACCAGTGAACAGTTAAGAAGATGCAGAAACAACTCCAGGTACACTCAGCCATCTCATCTTTGACAAAGGAGCCAAACATGCTCACTGGAGGAAAGATAGCCTGTTTAATAAAATAGTGCTGGAAAAACTGGGTTTCAACTTGCCAAAGATTAAAACTAGACCTATATCTCTCACCATGTACTAAACTACAATAGAAATGGATTAAAGATCTAAATATTAAAACAGAAACACTAAACTGGCCGGAAGAGAGGTGAGGTAGAACACTCTTGAAGACATTGGTGTAGGAAAAGATTTTATGAACAAAATCTCAGTGGCCCATGACCTAGCACAAACAATCAACAAGTGGGATCTCTTCTTATTAAAAAAACTCCTACACAGCAAGAGAAACAACCAACAGTGCGAAGAGACGATGCACAATGTGAGAAAAAGTTTTCATGAGCTCTTCCTCAGACAAAGGTCTACTATTTATAATATATGAAGAACCTAAAAAAGACTTCCCAAATTTGAAGACCCAGTCCAAAAATGGGCATTTGAAATGAACAGACATTTCTCAGACAAAGAAGTAGAAAGAGCAAATAAACATAAGAAAAAATGTTCAACATAACCGGTCATTTGAGAGATGCAAATGAAAACAACTCAGATTCCACCTCACCCAGAAAGAATGGCTGCTATCAAGAAATCAACCAATAACAAATGCTGGCAGGGCTGTGGGGAAAGAGGCACTGCTCCACTGCTGGTGGTACAACCACTGTAGAAAACGGGATGGAGATAGCTCAAAGAACTAGGATTGGAGGTCCCATTTGACCCAGCTATCCCCCTGTTGGGTATCTTCCCCAAAGAATTAAAAGAACCACACCATAGTGATATATGTGTACCCATGTTCATAGCAGCACAATTTGTGATAGCTAAAACCTGGAGGCAGCCCAATTGCTCATCAACAGGAGGCTGGATAAAGAAAATGTTTTTGTTGTTGTTGGTTTTCTAAAATGGAGTATTAAAGAGTGAGAAACTAGAGACATTTATAGTTAAATGGATGCACAATGAGGCCATACTCTTAAGTGACATAAATAGGACACATATGTGTAAATACTGAATAGTTCTAGTGTGAGAAACTGAAAGTGTAAATAAGGACTAAAAGGTATAATAGATCATGTGAAACAGGAAGAAAAGGTGCAAAGAGGAGGGGGAGGTTGGAGGGGTAGAAGAAAAAGGGGAATTTAATCAACTTGAGAAAAAGAAAAAACTGGAAACAAAGTCTTTGTAGATAGGGAGGGGTGGAGGGATTGAAGGGGAATGGGGAAAAAATAAGAACAAGATGTATTATGTAATGGTGCAAATTTCCAATGATGAAAATCATTACATTGTATGCCTTAAACGTACCAATAAAATTAATTAAAATATTTTTATAAGCTAAGGTAGCTACTTTAAGGCCAACATATGACTCACTACTATTTGATTAGTAGGCTTGCTCTTTTTTTTTTTTTTAAACCAGGGGTTGAACCCAAGGCCTCGAGCATGTTAAGTATATTGCAGCCCCTGCAGCTGTTCCTATCACTTACTAAGCAAGTAGAAATAAATTTATCACATTGGTCCTTTTTAACGTTCCCAAATTGCTAGATCAGTGTTTCGGGACACAACTTGCAGTGCTCTACAACCCAAGGCCATAGACAAGCCCTGAAGAGAGGACGGAAACACCTCTGACTACAGAGTTTAGTAATTAAATGTGACTGACTGGCTTTTAATTGTGTGCAGTACTCAGAGAAAAGAGTTTTATCAAGGTTAATCCTGATATTTTTCTTTAAGACATATATAGAAGTAGATATTTCTATAATTACTAATAGATCATATTTGAAAATTGATTAAAAGATTGCTAAAGGGAAATAGGGAGATAGATTTTTTTTTCTTTTTATTGAGTTTATTGGTACATTCTAGGTACACAGTACAGTTACATTCATTACTGGGATCTTCTACCTTTACTTTACAGGTCTTGGTTCTCATTTTTCCCCTTGTCCCTGCCAGGAGATAGATTTTTTGCATACGGGAAAGGGACCAATAGATAAATGGAGGGAAAGAGAGGAAAGGGAAAAAGGATTAAAAAAAAAAAAAGAATCAAGATTTATTAAATACATATACAAATTTCCCACAAAAATGTAATATTATATACTGCAAACATGTACCAATAAAAATTAAAATTAAGTCAAGGAAAGAAAATGTTGCTAATGGATAATTCTAGTTATAAAAATGTGGTATTTCTTTCACTGAGTACAGAATTGCTTAGTTATTTCTTTTAGAGTAGAATATTAATAGAAATCACAGCAAAACAAAAAAGTTGCTCCAATACATCAATATTTTTACAATATAAACCAACTTAACATGCCTATATGTAGATACACTTATATATACTTACAGATGAAAAGCCCTAAGAGCCACCTTAATACACCTAACATAATAATGTAAAATTAATGAACTATGGATCAAGCAGTTTCCATATCAGTTCCATAAGGCAAACAGAAAAATAAGAGCATTCTCTCTTAACAGTACTACCAGTTATATATCCAACATAAACCCACGTGTTCTGCATTATTAATTTTTTAATTATAATCTTCTTTAGGAGACTAATGTCAACATACTTAACAAAATGAGGGTAAAAGTACTTTGCAACCTACAAGGAAGATCTATCTGAATTTACTCATGTTGTGATTATAATTCTATTTTTCAGTAATTCAAAGCACTATAATAAATACAAGCATTAAAATATCACTATTTTAAGGCTGGATGTGGTGGCGCACGCCTGTAATCCCAGCACTCAGGAGGCTGAGGCAGGAGGATTGCTATGAATTCAAGACCAGCCTGGGCTACATAATGAGTCCCAAGTCAGTCTCAACTATACAGTGAGATCCTGTCTCAAAAAAAAATCAGTATTTTATTGGTGTAATTATTATCATTCAAATGTAGTAACTGATGTTTTGAAATATTTGCAGACAGCTATATATTACACTTAAATTCAACACTAGAAAGCATTCTGGTCACAGACAAAAGTCTTCTCCCTCGTTTAAAAACTCTTGAAGTTACTATTTTAAATCTCACTTTCAGTTACTGTGTTACTGCATTAGTAGTGAGGTTAAACAATACGAATTGCCTCTAGATCCCATTGGTTACCACTCTCTTTTAGAGAGGTAACTGAAAAAGTCACATTAGAACTGAGGGTGGCCTGGGTTTCTTGAGAAAAATACTAAGAGATGTATGAAGGGGTGTTTCAGCCAGCTCAAGCTGTCCAAAAAAAAAAAGAAAAAAAAAAAAAGCCAAAAATACTGTGTGGCTTAAAGAACAAAACTTTATTTTTTTCATAATTCTGGAGCCTAGAAGTCCAAGGCCAACATGTCAGCTTGGTCAGTTTCTAGAAGGCAGTCATAGCTAATAGGTCAACATAAGCACAGGTTCTCAAAGTGGAGTAAGGGTTGGGAAGGCGGCTCTTCTATAAGAGCGCTAATCCCACCATGACTGCCCCACCCTGATGACTGTATATAAAACTAATGATCTCCTAAAGCCTCCAACTAACTGTCAACATATGAATTTGGCAGGGACATAACATAATCCACAGTAAACAGACAGAGACAAGCGTGGGGTTGAGGAAGGGGCCTACAAGTCTAGTTCCCATCCTTCCTGGATCCTGCCCATTTCCTTTTCTCCAATCTCCTAGATTTCCAGGGTATCCCTTTCGGTTTTCTTTTCCAGAGTTAAATCCATTTTGTTTAGGGTCTAGCATCAACTTCAAGATAATTTATTTTAACATGCCTTCATGAAAGAGACAACTAGAAGGACCAAAAAATGTCCTTCACCAGCCCTAATTTTTTTCTCAAGTGGAATATTCCTGAGGGCTAATTATACATGATAGTGTCTACTTTTAAAAACAAAACATCATTATTAAACCTGTTATTTCAATTACACAAAATAAATGTGCACATACTGTTAATGTCTTTTTGCTCTGTTAATGACTATTTCTGTGTTATATTATCTTAATTCCTGACACATGGCAGACACTCACAAAAAATGTCTTTTCATTCTCCTCCTTACTCCCTTTCATAATCTTCTGCTTAGTTGTGCCCAAAAAGCTCTTTGATGACTCTTTCCCTGGCACTATTAACTTGGTAGTAAATACTTATGTGTTTTTACTGACTACTTTATAGCTATATAACCCTGTGAGTACTACACTGAGTCCAAACTAAACAGAACAGAATTTTTATGCATAGACTTAAAAGATGTATCTAGGGCCGGGGATTTAGCTCAGTGGTTCTGCTGCCTGTCTCGCAAGTGCAAGTGTCTGAGTTCAATCCCCGACCCTAAAAGAAAAGGGGGGACAATAAAAGATGTATCTAGATATTCAAATCTATACATACAAAAATTGGATATGGTTATAGACTTGTGACTCAAGACTACCTAGATTCGCGCACTGCCCCTACTAGCCGAGGAGGTATACGACTGGTAAAGCTATGACACCCGCCTGCTCAGGTCTCAGAGGTTTCTAAAGGCATGTATGTCTTAAGTAGGGGAAAACAGTTCCTACAGAACATCTTGCTAAAAATTTCTGTGTGGAAATCATGGCTTCATTGTGTGATTCTATTAAAGAATAGGATCTAGCATGTTGAAAATGAGGTAAGAAAATTGTGTTTACCACAGAACTTTCATCAAATGAAGAATATTCTAAGTCACTATAACCCAGATACACCCTCAGATTTTGGCCATGTTGCAAATAAATCTTTCTATGCCTGCCCTTTTGTTCAAATGGCAACAATTAAGAGATCTTCAACTGCTTTTGTGACAGAAAGCTGGAAGCAGAGTCTTAGTCTGACCAATACAAATCTTCCTATTCATCCTTTTCAGTGGTGTCTTGAAACTTTATTCTCATTAACAGTAATCAAAGTAAGGCTTACCTTGAGAAGGAAATTCTTCGTAATTCTGACAGAAATTAAGACCTTTATAATACTGAAAAAAATTAGCAATGTATCATACTCCTTTCTTGCCTTGCTCCATTCCAGTTATCATAATTATATTCTGATCTAAGCAAAATGAAATATTGGAGGTGATGTGCCTAGTTTAGTATCCGATTCTAGTTTGTTTTCTTTTCCTAATAAAATCAAGTAAGCATAAAAGAAAACTGGCGTATCAATACAATTTGTGTGGTGCAAAGGAAATCAGAAAGATTTTCAAAGATCTTTTATCTTTACCTCGTATCAATACAATTTGTGTGGTGCAAAGGAAATCAGAAAGATTTTCAAAGATCTTTTATCTTTCCTTTTATCATTCCTATGAGCATGATGCTTACTTTTTCCCACTCTAAGAAGTGTGTAAGTTGGTTTATTTCACACAAAAAACAATAACCCTACATTTCTGCAGTGTACACTCAGTCAGATGGATTCTGAGTAAAACAAATCTTTTCAACTCCCATCACACTCCTCACCTTCATCCCATAAACAAAACTAAACAACACCTTGTGCACAGTTGAGGGTCTTAGTTTCTTCACAATGATGTGTTGGTCATACACCATTGTGTCAAGCAGTAATCTCACTAGAAAATTCACATTACAGTGGTTTGACATATCAGTTTATTAAAAAGCTTTATTAAGGTGGCTTTCTTGTTCTAACTTTATAATGAAAATGAATTAGGTAATGGGAGACTTGTTTTATTGATAAAACAAACATATTATACAATTTCAAAATATTTAAAATTACCAAGTTATCTTGTTTTATTTTAAAGTGTTAGAAATTCATACACTGTTAGAAATTTCTATTTAAATGTATTTATTAATAACTTCATAAATACTGATCCCATACTAAATACTAATATTTAAAAAGCTAAACATTAAGCTCATTACCCTAGAAGGGAAAGATGATACCTACAAAATTAAGAGATATAAAACAGCTTTTTAAAAATGCCTTTTGTAAAGCATATACTTTTAAATGTCTTCTAAAACATACCTTAAAATGTATCCACTCAATACCTTGTAATCATCTCTAAATCTAACAGGACATAAATGCATTTCATCAGAAAAGAAATTCTTCAATGACTGCTAAAATGAGAATCAAAAAATTATTATAATCTAGTAGTTTGGCTAGCAGCAAGCATTAATCAGAAATCATAATAAATCCACATGCTTCTTTAGACAGCACATTAGTCAAACAGTTTTCTGTGATAATGACATTGACTAATGGTCTCTAAGTTAGAAGGGTCAATCATAAACTCATCAAATGCTTCATTTAATTTCTTAATTTGGACAAACACAATTTGTTTATGGGAAAGATATCAGGTGTTCGTGAATGAATAATGGCTATGAAACCAAACTCCATTAATCAGCTCATGATTACAAATGACTTAGAGATTGTTTATTCTAATTTCATTCATTTAGGTCAACAAAGAAAACACGAGCAAATGAAACCATTTGGAAAAAATGGCACACTTATATCTCCATATTTAATAAAGCAATGATAAATACTCTTTCAATAATTATATCAAAAGAACTTTATTACTCCAGTTGATACCAATCCTTTTTACAACTGAGTTGTTAATGTATATGACTTATAATGAAACCCAGTAAGGAAAAACAAAACAAACAAAAATAATAGTATACTCTTGAATGCTATGAAAGTTACATTTTCTTTATGAGTTCTTCCTGATTCCTGAGAAAGACACAGCTACTCCTGTGTTTCCTCAGCACTTTTTAACACTTTGTACTTTGTCTTATATATAATATTGTCTCATTTAAAAAATGGATGAGTGGCTCATAATACTATGCTATACTATATTTGTTTGCTCAGCTTTCTCCTACACTAGACTGTGAATGTCAATGGATAAATTTTGTCTTAGGAATCTTTCTATGGTCTAACCCAATTTATTTTTGTTCAAATAAATTCTAAGGGAAAGTACTCTGTCATGAAAAAAAAGGTGATTAATTAACAACCACTTATAGTAAAATTTGGAGTATTCTATATTATTTTGAAAGTGCCTAAAAACTGTCACCTAAGGAAGAAGCTAATTTCATTATAATTACTAAAAGATAACTGTTTCTCTTTACTTCCTCTCCTTTTTTCTACTGTCAACAAATGGCACTTACACTGGACTAGTCCACTGCTAATTATCCAGCAGCCATCAGTTCTTCTGCTGGATAAGCTGAATTTGTTCCTCTGAATGCACTCAGCATCTTGAAATGGCAGACGAACTTTACAGATTAGATCAAATAGGTAGCCTTGCCTTTGAGCTACTGTTTGGATTTGGCCAATTGAAGACACTCAAGGGAGATCCATTAGAAAGCAAGAGGAAAGACAGGTTAGGGGTTATTTCTTGCTAGCTTGTGGTTTGACAGTGGCTACCTGTTATAGCTTGTACCTAGATGTCCACCTAAAGCCTTATGCGGTGATAGGTGAGGCTTTTCAGAGGTGGCTGGATCTAGGGTGTGCGATGCTGAGATTAAGGATGTATAATTACTAAATTAGAGCACTGAATGGCATAGCTCTGGGTGTGGATAATGGGAAGGCCCACATGGGATGTGGGTGTACCACCCAAGGGGTGGCTAGCCTGGAGGGGATAAGAGGGAGAGGCAGGCTACTGCCGCTGCTGTTTTGCTACTTTGCTGCTTGCTGCCTACCACGAACTGTTTCTCCTCTGTGATGCCCCTCTGCCATGCCACCCTGCCTTGTAGCCACCCAACTATGGACTGAAACCACTATAAAATGTGAGCTACAATAAACCTTTCCTCTTTCAACTTTGAGTGTCAGGTATGTGTGTCTCAGCAACAAGAAATGTAACTAAAATACTACCTTCTCCACTGAGGATCCAATTTCTGTTGGGAGAGACCTCTTTTCCACCTCTCACAATGTTCTATGGCTGCTGTCTTCCCTTTCGACTTCGAGGCCTATAGGTAGTAAAGACTCACAGGTCTTGAGAGGCTCAGAATCTTGATGGTTCATCTTAAATTTGTGCAAACCTTTATTAATAGCCCCTTAATTCAATTCTTTTAGAGTATGCCATATTATTTCCTCCTGCTACCTGAGCTGTGCACTTGTTCATCTTTGCCTCCCACAGTTCCTTCCCTGTACCCCATGGTCTGAGTCACAATCCATAGTCTATGGTCAGTTAGCTTAACACTGGTTTATCTATGTTGTTCTGGCATGCTGATTCCTACTACTATGTCTCTTACACTTAAACTGTTTTAGATATCTCCACCATAAATATTTATATTTTTGACTTGTGACAGGAAACCTTAATTATGCCTGATAGTCTGCTGAACAAAATTTCTTGATATCTATTCCTGATTTCTTATCTGATTCTTTATTTCTACTCTAAGACCTACTGAGTCTCAGATTTCTAGGCTGGAGAAAAGAGAGAATAATTTTAATAATACTAAATAAAATTCCTAATAAGTCAACTAGCAATAGGCTACACCATAAAGAAACTACTACATATCAAAGAGACATCTGTGCATCCATGTTCAAACTAATAAATGAAAATAGCCTAAGTATCTATTAACTGAAGAATACATAAAGAAAATATGGTCTATATGCATAGTAGAATACCAATGAGCTATAAAAATCATGAAACCTTGTCACTGGTGACAACACAGATGGAACTGAAGATCATTACAGTAAATGAAATAAGTCAGTCATAGAAAGACAAGTATCATATTATCTCACTTACATGTGGAATATAAAAAACACTATCTCATAGAAGTTGAGACAGAATGGGGGTAACTAGAGGCTGAGAGAGTAAAGGTAGGGATGGATGGGAAAAGACTGGCTACTGGGCACTAACATCTAGTTAGAAAGATGTAAGAAGTTTTGGTTTGCTATTGCACAGTAGAATGACTTTGTGTGATGATAATGTACTATATAATTTAAAAGGCTAGACGGATTATAAAAGTTTTCAGCATAGAAAAGAACCAATGTTTTAGGAGACATACGTTTTATCTAATTTAAAAATCATACAATGCACACATGTATAAAATAAACACATAAAAATCACACAGTACTCCATAAATGTATATGATTTTTATGTATTTATATATCAGTTAAAAATTTTAAATCTCTTAAATTAGAACTTAAGATAATAATTTATCTTTTAAAACATGTTTAATAGCAAAAAGATGCAATTAATGAACTCTTAAAACAATACTTTTCAGCCGGGGATTTAGCTTAGCAGTTAGGTGGCCTGCCTTGCAAGCACAAGGACCCGAGTTCAATCCCCGGTACAAAAAACAAAACAAACAAACCAAAAAACAATTTTCAGTTATACAATACTTTCTAATGATTGTTTGGTTCCAAATATGCTATAAAAAAAGGCATATCCCATTTATCTGTATCCCTGGGGAATAGTTTCATTATTTAACTCCAGAGATAACTGATTAAACTTGCAATGCATAAATGACTTGTTTGTGGCAGATATCCTTCTGATGTGCATTATAAGAATATAGTCTTTACGGTTTTCACCTATAAAAGAAACACCATACAAGTCTATTTTAAAGATAACAAAAAATTACAGAAAAGCAGAAAATAAAGGCAAATCACCATTATCTATTCCCTCCTCATCATAGTTGAATATTAACAGGACTTTTTTTTCAATCCATGTTAAGATCATAATGTACAAGTACTGGTAAAAATAAATGCATGTATCATTCATTATTTATTTTTGTTTACTCATGTATTTTCCTTAATGATTCAATAGACAGCATCTTTCCCTTTTTAGCACATATACTACTTCTTTTTCTTTAAAGTCTGCAAAGCATTTTGCTCCATTTTTATGTATTCCTAAACAATATTGCTCAACTTCCTACATCTTTTCCTTGATGATGCAGAGCATCATTATGAGCATCAAAATTCAAGGAGAGTTTGGAATTTAAAGCAGTAACATCTTTAAAAGGATTGTATACAGAGATCTACCAGTAAGTAGACTCCTATGGCTTGTTTGAGATCTTTTGTCTGCTACTTATAATTTATTTATGTCTTCTTTGCCAAAAATTACTAGGCCTAACGTTAGCACTTTCTACTTTCTTTTTTTTAAATTTATTGTAAGTTATGACAGAGGTTTAAGATCCTATATCAAATGTAAGCAAGGCATCAAAATCAGTGAAGCAAAGGAAGAGTTATCTAACAAATAGTGACAAAATGATTTCCTCTTTAAAGGGGAATACGTCCTAAGCACTGACATTAAAGTCCAGCAAAATTCAAGAGCACAGGATACAATACTTCTAAAAATATAAAAACAGCAACAGAGAGAAATATTAAATCTTTATCTAAGAGTTGCATGAGGGAGAATTTGTGGAGAAAGGAATTTGGCCTGGCTTGTGTCATGAGCTCTTGGAAGGCCAGAATAACAGAAGTATCTATTATTCACAGAGGGCCTCTGAGATCACACTTGTTATGCTAGTGAGGTGACTCAGCGTGGGGACAGCCCACTCAATGGCAATAGTCAGAAGGTTGGCCATATCAAAAAGAACAATAGCTTGATTAGTGTTTGGGTTGTGGGCCAAGTGGGCCAACCTCTATGTAGATGGTGAGGATGGAGACTCATTTCAACCACATAGGCAATGAACCAATTACTCATGCCTACATAATAAAGCTTTGATGAAATCTCTGGTCTAAACACTGAAGCTTTGTTGACTTCCTAGACTGGAATTTACACTGGCTTTGGAAGTGTGACAGATCTTGAGGACTATGGCATATTTTGGGCCTCCCACAGCTCATCATACATCTCTTCCTTCTGCTGATCTAATTTATATCCTTTCCCTGAGTGAAAATTGTTAAAATCAAAATGGAGTCACTTCAACCATAGCAAAATAAAACTCAAAGATGATGAAGGGATAGCCTTCATACCCAATTCACTTGAAAACAAGATCCACCACAAAAGACTGTCAGAATGATAACCTTGCAAAAAAAACACTGAAATTTGTAGAAAGAATAATTTTATTTTTGTACCAGGGATAGAATTCAGAACCTTACACTTGTGAGGCAGGCAGCGGCACCACTAAGCTAAATCCCTAACCCACAAAGAATAATTTTGTGAGAACATCAGCCTAGCAACTGCCTGTTCAACCTTGGGCTGTACCCTCTTTGTTACTGATCCTTGTAGCAAAGGATTATCATTTTCAAAACAATGTATATAACCATCCTCATTTTACCTTTAAAAACCTTATCTTCTTCTATGTATGGTGGTGTTTGCCCATAATCCCAGCTTCTTATGAGGCTGAGGCAGCAGAATTAAAGTTCCAGCAAACTGGGGTAACATATGAGACCATATCTCAAACTAAAAATTTTGTAAAAGTTGGGGATATACCTCAATGGTAGAGCACTTGCCTAGCATGCACGAGACCCAGGGTTCAATCTCCAGCAATGGAAAACAAATAACCAAAAAATAAACAAAAACAAACCTGTCTTTTTTTCCCCTGGACTATGCCTATGATCTCGTCATAGTATGTATATTCTAGACTCTAATCTTGTGTTTATTTCCAAAGAAAGTATTTCTTTGAGATCTATTGTCTCTACTGTTATTTAGGTTGACACTAGCAATAACTATCTTTATAAGAATAATCACATTCAGCAATTCTGTGAGCCTTTTTGGTGAAGCATTATCAAAGGTGGTTTTGGAAACCCCTGGACTTGTAGATGGAATCAGAAGTTCTGGGAACACTTGGAAGTCTGGAGGACTGTGCCTTCAGCTTCACAGGATCTGGCTAACTCCTGGTAATATTTTAAGCTTATATGCAATGAAAGAACACTGCAAAGAACAAGAGTTTGTAAAAGATTAACACAGTTGCTAATATACAAAAAATTTAAGCCACATGTGCTAGCACATGCCTGTAATCCTAAAACTCTGGGACGCTGAGGCAAGGTCACAAATTCAAGCAAAGCCTTAGCAACTTAGTGATTAAGCAAGACCCTGTTTCAAAATAAAAAATAAAAAAGGGCTAGAGGTATAGCTCGATGTGAAGGCCCAAGTTTCGATCTCTAGTGCCACAAGAAAAAAATTTAATTCTATATGTCAAAAATTAGCAAGGAAGATTAAAACAAAACGATACCCTATGAGTGAATACATAGAACCATTATATAATACATAATGACACAAGTCAATATACCTAAAAATATACAAATCCATTAAAAATGTCTCAAACAATAAAGCCAATTCGTAAGCTAAGAGTTATTTAAATAAATATGTAGCAATTAAGTGAGGTGAACCTAAGTCTATTGTTTGTAATTTATTACATTTTGGATATAATACCTTTTTTATAAAATGAAGGTTTGTGGTAACCTCATGTCAAGCAATTCTGTTAGCACCATTTTTCTAACAGCATGTGCTCTCTTTGTTTCTCTGTTACATTTTAGTAATTCTTATAATACTTCAATTTCTTTTTTTATTATTATTATATCTGTTATGGTGATTTGTACTCATACATTTTTGATGTTATTGTTGGAATTTTTCTGAGGAACAATGAACACTCCCATATAAAACACTGAACTCAACAGATAAATGTTGTGTCTTCTAAATGCTCACCAACCAAGTATTCCTCCATCTCTTCTTTTCCTCGGGTTTCCCTATTCCCTGAGACACAGAAATATTAAAATTAGGCCAGTAAGTCACCCAACCATGGCCACTAAGGGTTTAATGAAAGGAAGAACCAACTCTCTCACTAAATAAAAAATTAAAGAAATTGAAAAACAATGAAACTTAATGAGGAAAGTATATTGAAAAATAAAATAGGCCAAGAGTCAGGCCTCAACAAACAGTTGGCCAAATGGTTAATGCAAAGAAAAAGTTTTGAAGGAAATTAAAAGTGCTATGCCAGTGAACACACACATGCTAAGAAAACAAAATAGCCTTAATATTTGGAGAAAGATTTCATGATCTGGATAGGAAATCAAACCAACCATACCATTGTCTAAACCAAAGCCTAACCCAGAGCAAGGTTCTAACTCTCTTCAGCTCTCTAAAGGCTCAGAGAGGTAAAAAGTGGCAGAACAAAGTTTGAACCTAGCAAACACTGGCTCACAAAGTCTAAGGAAAGAAGTCAACTTCATAACATAAAAGTACAAGGTTCTCCAGATACTTTTATCCATCGAGCTATCCAAAAGATCTAGCTAAGATAACTGATGAAGTTGTTTACACTAAATAACAGATTTTCAAGTGGAAAAAACAGCCTTATACAGTATTGCAAGAAGATTACATCTAGGACTTTACATAACTGTAAAAGTGGTGTGATGGATTGTTTATGTCTAGAGATGTCCCTCCTAAAGCCTCATGCAATCACAGGTGGGGCCTTTCAGAAGTTGCTTGATCTAGAGTGTGTGATGCTGGGATTAAGTGTGTGAGACTACTGAATTAGTCCAATGATTGGTTTGGTGTAGTTCTGGGTGTGAATAAAAGGTAGGCCCACCCTATGTGTTGTATGTTACCTACTCTAAGGGTGTACAGTCTGGATAGAATATAAGGGACAGAAAGAGAGCCGCTGTTCTCCCTTGCTGCTGCTTCCTTGCTAGTTTGCTGCCTTCTGCCCACCATGAACTATTTCTCCTCTACAATGCCCTCTGCCATGCAACCCTTCCTCAGAGCCAGCCAACTATAAACTGAAACCTCTACAAACTGTAGACCAAAATAAGCCTGCCCTCCTTTAACTTGGGAAGTTGGGTATTTTGACTCAGGAACAAGAAAAAGTAAGGCAAAAAGTCAATACCTTACTAAAAGTTTCAAAGCTAGGCTGACTTCTTCATTAAAATGCAGCTGGTAATTTCAAACTGAAGGCAATACTCACTTGTCATTCTGAAAGTTCTAGAGATCTCAAGAATAAATTTATTCTGCATGTGTTCTATAAGTGGAACAATAAAGTCTAGATAATAGCAGATCTGTTTATAACATTGTTCACTAAATATTTTAAGCCAACTGTTGAGACCTACTGCTCAGGGAAAAAAAAAAAATTACCTACTCACCCAAGAACACTGATGGAAATGTACAAGGCTAATGCTTTCATGCTTGTTAAAACAATACCCATTTTGTAGCCCATGGAGTAATTTCCATTTTTAAGTTATAATATTTAAGAAATGCCTTTGGCAATCTTATAGTTATCAATGACTATAAGATCTGAGCTAAACAAATTGAAAACCTCAGGCAAAGACTCATTTTAGACACTTTAAGAATATCTGTGACTCATGCAAGTAAATCAGAACACCAACATTATCAAGAATTTCAAAGAAGTGGATGGCAACCCTTATGAATGACTTTGAGAGGGTGAAGATGTCAGGGAAGGAAGTAAAAATGTGGTGGAAATAGCAAGAGAAGTAGAATTAGAGGTGGAGCATGAGAATATAACTGAATTACTGCAATGTCACAATAAAATTTGAATGTATGAGCTGTTTCCTATACATGAGCATAGAAAGTGGTTTCTTGAGACAGAATCAACTGCTAATTAAGTTCTGTGAACACTGTTGAAATGATAACAAAAGATTTAGAATATAATATAAACTTAGTTGATAAGGCACTAACAGTGTTTGTGAGGACTAATGCCAATTCTGAAAGAAGTTCCACTGTGGGTTGTGTAAAACTTTACGAAATAGTATTACATTCTAGAGTCAATTGCAGGAGCCTGGGATTTAGCTCAATGATGCTACCACCTGCCTCACAAGCGGAAGGTCCCAATTTCAATCCCCGGTACCAAAAAAAAAAGAGAGAGAGCCAAATGTAGCAAACTTTACTACTCTTATTTAAAGAAACTGTCAGTCACCCCAATCATCAGTTAACCACCAATGTGATCAGTCAGTAGCCACCAACCTTGGTTCAAGACCCTCCACCATCAAAAAAGATTAAAACTTGCTAAAAGCTCAGCTGACTGTTGGCAATTATTTTTTAGCAATACAGTATTTTTGTTACATTGGGTTTGAGACTATAATGGCACTGCACAATTAAAAGATCACAGCATAGTGGAAATATAAACTTTATGTGCACTGGGAAACCAAAAATTCTTGTGACTCTCTTTGCAGCAATATTTGCTTTATTGGGGTGACATGGAACTAAACCTGCAGTATCTCTGAAGCATGTCTGTAACTTTCATAATAAAAACAATAAAGAAAATGTCACTCACAATAGCATCAAAGGAATAAGCATCACAGAACATGTGCATGATGACAGGTTCAGACCATGCTTGAAAACCATGAAGGTAGACTTAATAGAATAAAAAGACACCCACATACTTGGATAGTATGCTTCAACAATCTCAAGATGTCTGTTTTCTCTAAATTCAATTGTGAATTTAACATATTTTCAATAAAAAATCAAGTGTTTTTATGGAGCTACATAAAAGAATACTAATGTTTGAAGGGAAATGCAATGCTTTTCCATGTAGAATATATATTATCTTGCTTATTAAAAAAGTTAGGTTCACCATGTGTAAAAGAGAACTGATTTCTGATATCCTATACACAGATTAACCTCATATAGGTATAGATTATTTTATAGCAAGGACAGTTTTCTTTACTTAATGTGGTCCCAAATCTCTCCTTGATATAGCAGCAGAAAATCTATTTTAAGATTATTAGTTAGAAAGAGGTCTCCATCAAGGCAACTCATAAAACACAATGGTGTAACAAAATAAAAATCAAAAGAGTATCTATTCTACACTGCAAACATTCAAGAGGTGACTGATGGGCTTAGTTTCTAATTTTTAAACTTTTCTTACAGAATTATGTATGTGATGAAAAGTTAAAAATTATATCAAGCCAAAAATGTAATTTTAAAGTAAAACTGACAGCATCTTGATTAATTTCTTCTTGATTCAAGGAGAAAGAAGTTCAAGTAACTCACTACTGTCCACTTGACAGATCCAAATATTTATTGTATTGTCTAACTCCATAAGCATATTTAACTTGAAAATATTTCACCAGGTCCATTAGATCCATCCTGAACATTTCTCTGAATTAGTTATTAAAAGTGTCTTAGACACAGAATAAATTTTAATCTTAAATTTAAAATAAAATACTACATTCTGGGTGAAATACTATTTCAAAATATACATGTTACTAAATTTGATAGCAATAATTCTGAAATGAGCTATTATATTCCCTCACAAAATAAAAGCACTAGCCAGGCATGGTGGCCTTTAATGCCTGTAGTGCCTGGTAGGAGGATTGCCATGAGTTTGAGGCCAACCTGGACTACATAGTGAGACTCTGTCTCAAAAAACAAGAACAAAAACCAAAACCAAAAAAACACAAGCACTAAATATTCAACAGGCGGTTTGGCATGGTGATGTATGTCTGTAATGCCAGCACTTGGGAGTTAGAGCCCAGCCTGGGCTAGTGAATTTGAGGGCAACCTGAACTACATAGTGAGACCCTGTTTCAAAAAAAAAAAAAAAAATCAATGAATCAATCAATATTCTACAGGTGTTTTAAACTTCAAAAAATGTCTTCAGGATGGTATTTTACCAGTAAAATGCCTGTATATCGACCTTTTAAAAAAATCTTCAAAATTACATGGATTGCATTCCAAACTAGATATTTACAAAAAAAAAATGTAAAAATATCTTAAAACTATAGACTCAAGACAAAAGTGATTAATAAAACAAAAAAGTGCTTTGTAAACGTGGAATTGTTACATAAGACATTATATCACCAAAAGTTGTTCAGAAAGCAGAACAAGTATCTGGTATCTGCTATAACTTAGAGGATATGATATTTTATATTTTGAAATATATGATATTTTGCTGAAACAAAAAGTATCATAATCAAAGCATTTTGAGGATAAGGTTATATTAATTAAAACATTATTTTAGCTCTTCCCTCCATGGGGAAGAGAAATGTTACAATTTGAGTTTTTCCAAGTTGATTGCTAAAACACTAACAATAATCTTCAGAGAGGTATAAAAGAGTACAGAGTGTTCATAAGAAAATATTCATAACATCTATGTTATAATGAAGTAGTTATTCAAAATCCACCAGGGAATGTAACCCATTTTCAAAGGAATAGACAATAGTAATCAACGTAGATATGGGTCAGATGTTAAAATAATTAACAGTAAAGAATGAAAGCTATTATAACTGTATTCAATAAGGCATGTGGAATACAATGAATCTCAAAATTAACTATGTCAACGTATAATAGAAATATATTTTAAAAGAACAAAATGTTAGAGCTTAAAAACAAAATATCAGCAATTTAAAATTCAATGAATAGAAATGGCAGTGAATATAAAAAAAAGTATCCAAACTAAAAACTTAAAGGAAAAACATTAGAAACAAAAACAGGAGAAGAATGAAAGGAAGAAATAACAAGTACACAGGCAGGGAGACCTTTATGGACCTGTGGGTAAGTATAAACAGGTGTAATATTTAAAATAGAAATGAGAATAGAGCAGATTTGAAGGATGTACAGCAAAAAGACTCCCCATATTTGAGAATACAAATTTGAAGACTGAATAAGTGAGGTCTACAAAAGAAAAAACATGGAAAATCATGCCTTGTTATAATAAAATTACTAAAAAACACAGAGAAAATATTGAAAACTGCCAAGAATCTACATACTATATACAATAAAACAGTGATTTCAATGGCCATCTGTTTCATCAGAAAAAAATAGTCACAAACAGTGAAAACAACCTTTAAAAGTGATGAAGAACAAGAATCTTGGAGGATGTGAACCTCGACCTAATTGACATTTATACAACACAATACCCAACAGCTGCAGAAAATAAATTTTTTCATAGGTGCACCCAATATCCTCACCAACACATAAGTTATCTTTGGCCAAACACAAATCAAGACACTTTAAATGGACTGAAATCACAGTGTACATGCTCCAAATTCCCTGTACAATCAATATGAAGTAACACGTATTTACAAAATTTAATCTGAAATAACTGGCAGGGGGGAAAAAAGAAGAAAAAAACCCATACAACAGATGAAATAACCAGATTTCAAAACACCAGACACAAACCTATGCAGGACCATGACTTCTAAGAAACAGAATTAAAAAAGAGATGTGCCCTACACTTTGCAGGGAAAAAGATCCCTGGCACAGAGCATAGCAGACTCAGATTTGAGGAGCTGGACCTACACATATGCATCAGAGACCAAGGTTTTGCGTATTTGCAAGGCAGATTGCTAGAGAGAGCTACAAAGAAAGACAACTCAGAGATATATTTAGAGTCTCTCTTCAAATACTGACTGGCAAATGCATTTGAGAAATTACCCAGGACAGGAAAATAGCCACCTGATCCCCAGTGACTAAAACAATAGCTGGTATGAAAATAAAACAATATATAAAAACATCAGATCTGAATGTCTGGGATGAGTTTTCTTTCCCAAAATAGGAATGTGGGCTGGGAGGAAACACATAAAGGAACAACCCATACTTAATCCCTGTCTCTTTTTATTTATCACACTTTATCTCTCTTCCTGTGTGAATCTATGTATAAACTCTAAATTCTACTTAATGATAGTCACTGTCAACTTGATGGATTAAGAAATGCTTTGTAGATTCATAAAGCACACTTTTGAGTGTGTCTGAGTAGGTCAGAGGCATGAATATGGCTACTTTATATGGTCCCCGGCCCATACCTCTCTGGCACTATTCCTCTGCTCCAAAACTGGCTGCCATCAAGTAAAGAACTTTCCACGTCCTCCTGTCATAATATTTTTGCCTTGGAGATAGCCCATCATGGAGCAGGCAAATCTTCTCAAACTATGAACCAAATTAAGCCTTTCTTTGTTTGAGTTATAGGTGTTGGGGATCAGATCTCTGTGACAGGAGAGCTGAATAATATAGAGAGTATATGAGCAAATCTTTGTATTCTCTGTATAAATACAACATGAAAAGTACAATACATAAAGGAAAAAACTGACAAGAATTTCTGCTGTAAAAAAATTTTTAAAAGAATGAAAAAATATCACAAACTGTAAAAAATATCTGCGTGTCTCACATGTGATTAAGAACTTTATCCAGAACATATATAAATCTTAAAACTCAGCAAACTAAAACAAACAACCAAAGATTTTTTTAACAGGCAAAGGTCTACAATGGCAAAGCAGCACATTGTGTCCAATATTTATCATAAAGGAAAAGCAGATTAAAACCACAAAGAAATATCTCTACATACCCACTGGAATGGCCAAAACAAACAAAATAAAACAAACAAAAACTAACAATATCCAGTAACAGCAAGGAGGTGGAAAAACTGGACTCCTTATTTATTCTTGTTGGAAGCATAAAATGGTTCAGACAGTTTGGATAACAGTAAGCAATAAGTCCTAAAAATTTACCCAAGAGAAACAAAAACTTATACTTACATAAAATCTTTCTGAGAATATTATAATGGCTTAAATCATAATTACTCAAACTACTTTTAATATCATTCTCCAACTATTTCATTCACACAGTGAAATGGTGCTTGGTCATAAAAGAGAAATAAAACACCAACGCATGCAATAATATGGATAAATTTCAAACACATTATGCTAAGTCTAATTCAGGATCAAATAATTTTATATTATATGATTCCATTTAAATGACAGACTGGGGAAGTCAAAATGTAGGAACCAGATTAGTGTTTCCAAGTATTAGGTGTATTGGAAGGGGTTCACAAAAAAGAAGGGAGGGTAGAATTGTACTACATCATAATTTTTAGGGCTGCTACTTAACTATCTGCTTTTGTCAAAAACTGAAGTATCACTAAAAGGGGGCATTGTACTGTACGTCATCATTAATTTAGCAAAGACAATGTTAAGAAAATAAATAGGCAAAGAATAGACGGGATGAAACTATAAAGTACACATCTATCTTATATTCAGAATGTATGAATAACTGTACAACTCAATAATATACAGAATTTAACAATGGGTAAATGATAGAGCAAGTACTTTATACAAGCATACAGATGACGTATTTGTATGCAAAGATGCTCAGCATGATTCATCATCACAGGATGGTACATTAAAGTCAAATGAAACAAAATGGCTAAAAGTAATTAGAAAAAACCAACACCACAAAATGATGTTTGATATGGAGCAAACACACTTTTATAGATTGCATGTGGAAATACATAATAATACAGCCTATTTCAAAAACAGTTTAGCAGTTTCCTATGAAGTTAAAACTATTCTTACTATACAAAGCCAAATCCATTCCTGGTCCTGCACAATCCCATCCCCAGATATTTAGGTAAGAAAAATGAAAATATATGTCCCAACAAACATGTGCTTAAATATTTTTGTAAGTTTTAGGTCATTAAAAAAATAAAATGAAATCAACCGACCTGTGCATCATTGAATGAATAAACAAACTGGTAATGCCAAGCAAGGAAATACTAGTCAGCAATGAAAACAACTGATGTTAATAACAAACAAGGTGGGCAAATCTGAACAGCATCATTCCAAGTGATTACCTGCTGAAATGATTCCATTTACAAGGTATCCTAAAAATGGCAAAACAGTAATGACATAAAGCCAGATCAGTGGTTGCTAAGGTCCCAGAATGAGGAGAGAAAATTCAAAGAAGTACAAAGGAACTTTCTGGAAAGATATAAATGTTCTTTATCAAACAAATTGGTCTAGTTACATAGCTATATATATTTATCAAAATTCACTGAATTTTTGGCCAGGGATTTAGCTCAGTGGTGCTGCATCTGCCTTGCAAGTGCAAGGTCCTGATTTCCACCCCTGGTAACGCAAAAAACAAAAACAAAAAAAAAATTTTGAATTTTATGTTAAATACTGAAGAATTTTATCAGTTTAAAACCTCTTCTAGACCCCTTCACCTCCTCTTACTACACAATAATCAGAGAAAAGACAAACCAAAAGCAGTATTTAATTAAGAACTCTAAATCCAGCTATCTAGAAATGACAGCCAATGTTAGCACCTTGATATTTTTAAAAATAAATATTAACCTTTGATCAATACTAAAAGAGGATCAAATTCATTATACTGTTTAGGGTCTTCTTAAAAATCCTAAAATATATAAAAAATATATTAACATTTGTATTTATCCATCATGCACATTTTAAATGAAAGATTAAAAAGTCAAGTTACATATTTCCACAGTTATCAATGAAAACCAAAATTTACTTTATAATGCCTGTCTGTTGTCATAAATTATTTGAATATTTGTAAGACTTTTAATTTATAACTCAAGTTGATTCATAGGTTTTAAATCTATTAATTCTATATCTAAGAAATATATTTTCTAATTTTATTATGAAAATCGAATTCAAAGAATCCTCTATAAATACAGGAAAACTCTTAACTTGTATGAGATGACAGGACAACTAAAAATATTTTTAAAAGTTAACACTAAATAAACATTAATAAAAGAATTTTTTAGAAGAGAGGAAGGATTACTTGTTGCCATCAGCTCTTTCTAGATCTAGGGGAAGATGCTGTACTCACACACAAAAAAGGACACTCTATTTAAACAGTTTTTTTATTATTATTATGAAAGAAAAAAGAAACTCCAGGGTCTAAAATGTAATGAGTGATCCTATTAGTTCCACCAGACTAAAATCATACAGTCTACGTATGTGGTCTTTTCAGCCACATCTGTCATGAACCATTTTTACATCACAAAATGCAAAATACTGAGCACTGATTTACTAGATGGGACTTGGGAAACTATTCATCATTTGATTTCCCTCTAAAAGAAAAACTGGCTCAAAGGACAATGGTGACAGTTCACTCTTTGCAATGTGTGCTTAGAACTTCTATGCATTTTAGAATCTAATTCTACTATAATCTGAGCAATAAAAAGAAAATAATAATAAACATGGAATAGAAAAATTGAACCTCAATCATGATTTTCGTAAACTCTAAATATTTTGTTTGGCTAGGAAACACAGATCATTTATTTTAAAATATAGGAAAATGTATACAAAGTACTTATTGGGCATATAGTACATGCTCAATAAAAGGCACTCAGTTCAAATACTTTATGAATAACATTTTAATTCAGTAGTTTATAAATTATTTTTATATTCTTTTCAAAGGCTCCATTACACAAAAAAATTTTTGCTTAATATAAAATGTAAAGTGTAAAGTTTTGAATTTAGTATTTCTTTGATTTATTTGAAATCTATACTTAATTACTTTTTAGCAAATTTGTTTCTTCAATGTCATTTTACTCTTATCCAAATAACAGACCTATAATTTTCCTATAAGATGTTGGCTACCAGTTCAAATTTTTTAAAGGTTTAAAATTTTAAAATATTAAAAGGAATGAATTCTAAAAAAACTTACCTCCAAAACTCCATATTAAATTATATGCAATAACTAAATTAATCAAAAAAGATATGTGCATTTGATACATAAACAAGCATCCAAATCTCACATATTTGTCAGTCTTTCAGTAATGAAGCTGGGGAAAATAAATTCACAGATACTCCACTGAATTGGCAACTTATGTAAGTGACAGAAGCCCTTCTAAATCCTCTGTTTACACTGGGGATTAGTGGAGTAGATTCTGAGTTGCACGCTGAACAGTCCATGGTCAAGGGAACCTGCTCCCTGTCAGCCCGTAGGGCATAAGGACAAAGCATGGTCCTGGTAGGAAGTGACCCATAAACATATTCCTACCCAGGATTTATACAAAGCCAGTCTGCCTCACAGAAACTCCATATGACCATTAACTGGCCTGCAAGGCCTGCCAGGAGGCCTAATTACAGGTCTACAGAGCCCAATAACAAAAGCTGAAGGGCTTTAGCCTAGGGATGATCTTCTTTATACTGACTTGAGAGAGTCCATATAGAGGACCCAAAAGAAAGAGGTTTAGCTTTAAAATTCTCCCCTGAGATCCAGCATTGTACTCAAGTCTAGAAAGCCCACATGCAACATACTTCAGCTGAGCTTAAACATACCACCCTCTCCAAATTAACATTCAACTACTGTCTGCTTAACATCTGCTCAAACACGGCAAGTTGCTGTGATATTGTTAGACTCCAACTGATAGCTTTCTTCTTACTAAATATTATTAGTGGTAAATAATAGGCATTCAAATATAAATGTGTAACTCATGCTAAAAAAAAGTTATACTTTCAAAAAGCAAGTTGCATAGTGATTCTCATTAAGAAGCACAGATTTTAGACTTTCTGATTAACACAAAGCCAAAAATCATATCCACTGTTGAAAAGTAGAAGTTAAATTAATATTATCAATTTGGGTTTGCATTAAAGCTACTCAACTTTATGTAGAATTTCTAAAATTTGTAAAAAGCCATTCTGGTGATGCCATGAAAACTGACTCCTACTAGCTTTCATTTACATAATGCTGCTATGTGCTAGATACTATTCAAAGACTTTATTATTTAGTTCTCATAAAAACCCTGTAAGTACATCTTACTATTTTTAAATGAACAACTGAAGTTCAGTAGACTTTTACAACTCTGCTGCGGTTTTATTTGTAAACAGTGAACTTAGGAATGGCAACTAGGACATCTGACTTGAGAAAAAACATATTACAGTAATACCTTTTAGTGTTAGGGAAATAGCTAGGTGGTAGAGTGCTTGTCTAGCACGTGTGAGGCCCCAGACACCTTTCACACTAATTACTAAAATGTACTTCCTATCTAGTTTGTAGCATGTACTTTGTAACTGCACAACTGTTTAACAATCCATTCCTTACACACTATTACATCTCCACTGAGCAGGTGAAAAAATTAAAGGATAGTAAAGATGAAGGGATCTGTCCAAAATCTACAAAATTAATTAGTGCAGCCAGATATAAACCCAGACTACCAACACATAAGGCAAAACCTACATGGGAAAAAATGTAAAAACTATTCATTTATATGAAACAGAAATTAATTTTTCAGTCGCTTGTTCCATTTGTTGGGGGGGAGCTGCCCTAAGATAAAAGTCTTTCTCACAATAAATCAGTCTATTTCTCAGAGTCACAGATCAGGAGTTTGAAAACATACTGAGCAAAACTACTGTCAGGTATAAATCAGGGTATAGCAGAGTAGTTTTCTATGGCCTGGGTAACAGTATATTATCAAAGCAATCTCATTTGTAATTCTTAAAGTCATAAAGACTTAATGCTAGAATGGACTTTAGCTAAGAGTTGAGGCTTCTTAGATTATATGGCTATGAAGAAAAAGGATTAGGTCTTGCCTTCAAGGTACTTAATGGGTAACTGAGAAAATAAAACCTCAATTTAACATGCTGCAAAAGAATTGGGATAGAATGAAGTATTCATAGTATATTCTCTCATGCAGCATACATGTGCATATAACTAATCAGTTTTTACAATTCTTAGCCAGCTTCTATCTAAGAAAGAGTAATGAAATGCATGCCCATAGTTACATTTAAGACAAAGCATAAGTGATCATAAAACATTACCCTAGATTTTTAAAGGTGGAAAATTAGCTATTACATAATTTTCACTCTATGAACACTCTACATAGTTAGGAAAAAACATCTTTTCAGAATGAAATTTTAATCTTTTTACATCATCAGTTTTTAAAAGCTTATTTCAGAATCAAAGATTTATGTAAAGATAGACATTGTTGTATTGTAAGGTAAGTGCAGAACTAAACTTAACAAAATAAAGTATGTGTTTCATAATATTTTTCATATTGTATTTCTGTCTAACATAACTAAAAAAGATTTCAACGATGAACAGAAATGACATGAGTCAGAAATCAGTGAATTTGTATCCTGGTTTTGTCACTGATTAGCTATGTAATCTTTTAAAAGTCATTTACGTTTTCAGGACATTTGTAAAGCAGAGGTAATTAGCTCTCTGTGCAGTGTTGTGAATCACAGGATAAAAGATTTTTGAAAGTGCTTTGAAAACTTTTAGATGTAATACAAAACTGTAGATATTATTCAGAAAATGAAATACTAGTACCCAGAGATTTTAAGATAAGCTGTTTTACAGTACATGAACAAAAAGAAACTTCAATTTTTCTTATGATATTAGAAATATAATTTTAAAGGTTACATGTATCAATAATTCTATTAAAAGTAAAATTTTAAGGAGACACTAGAGAAGATTTTGTATTAAAATTATATAAATAGTATTTTCTTCTACTGCTTATTAAAGTATTTGTCCTTTGGAAAAGTTTCTTCTCCAAATTTTTCTTCAGACTTATGAATATACCTGACATAAAATGATAGTGTACTTTTTGCAGAAATCCCAGATAATATTTGGATTGGTGCTATCCAGTCATTAACAATGAGTGCAAAAGTGATACAGACGAGTCCTTACCAAACCTATTAGCTTCCTTCTTACTCCTTTATAGTAATATCTTCATATTGGCTTTCTTGTCATCATTAATGTTTAAGTGCAGAGTCAGCTCACCAAACCATTTTCCATAGTGACTGAACCATTTTATGAACAAAATTATTCCCTATTGTCTAAGCTAGATCATGTCACACATTTAAGTTTTTAGTATTTATGGTTTGGTGATTTTGCAAAAAAAATTAAATATAAAATTATCAAATGAGTCCACAATTATTCCCCTAAATATGCACCACACAGAACGTGCAAAAAGGTATTCAAACAAATAGATGGACATGTACATCCATGGTAACACTATTCATGATACTCAAAAGGTAGAAACAGCCTAAGTTTCCATTCATGAAAAAGAGGATAATCAAGCTATGTATGGCATATGATATCATTTATCAGCCACAGACAGGAGACAAATGACTGACACGCTACAATCTGAATACATTCCAACAAGACTAAATGAAAGGGCCAGTGATGCAGCTCAGCGGTTCTGCTGCCTGCCTTGCACACAAGAGCAAGGACTACAATTCGGCCTTACCAAGACTAAATGAGAGGGACCAGGAGAGGGAAGGAGGAGGAAGAGGAGAGGAAGGAATGACAATCGGAAAGACAAGAAAAAGATACATGAAAATGACTTCAAAATCGGAATAATTAAGTATGGGGGAATTACTGCCTATAAAGGAATATTAAAATTTCAAAGTTTTTCAAAGTTTCAAGTTTTAAAAGTATAATTATGTGACAGTTTTGTGCTTCTGAAATGTGATCATAACACACACATAAAGTCTCAGACTTCAAATGTACCATGCAAGTACATTTTCTTAAATGTTACTTTGCTCACATGTCTTTCAAAAATATATCTCTAATATTCATGGCTGAGTGTTCTAAATACAATTTAATTCCAAATTGATGGTATTATTGATGTTCACCAATATAATCATAACAATGCCATAGTTAAACATAAAACTGTCTAATGGGACTCATGCTAGAGTAAAAGACAAAGTATAATCAGTAGAATTTCTAAATAGGAATACCTCCTAAGTTATGGCAACTATAAGGCTAAAAATAAACATGGCCTAAAGAATATAAATTAGGGGATACTGTACTACTCATTTTTCAAGTTCAAAAGTTCAGGGTATTTGCCTTGGAAATTTAAGCGAACTCAAATGTAACAAAAGATGCTGCCAGATCTTCTTATCCCCTTATTTCAGTTTTAGAATGAGGCTAGACTAACGTTACGTCTAACCATGCTGGACGCACACTGTTCTCATCTTTTCTCCCCTTTATTTTGTTTCTATGTTTATTTATAATGAATTTAGAGAAAACAGAAAAATAGAACCTAGAAACTGAGTTCTATAGTTGAGCTCGATCTCTATATTCTATGTGTCCCACCCTGACCATCCATTTGCTTTCCCTTTCCAAGACAATGAGTTCTCATAAAAATAACCTGGCGGTTTTTCAAAGGGGTATAATATATTACATCATATTTAAAACAATATATGCATGGAAAAGTATCAAAAAGCACAGTCTGGTAAAAATAATTACAGAACTAGTGGAAATGAAAAGTAACAATGTTTTCATGAAACAATTTAGTACAAATGTATAAAAGGCTTTCAAAATATTAATGCTCACTAACCTCATAAACTCATTTCTATAGCAATCAATGCCAAAAAAATAATCTAAAATAGGGAATGCACAATATATAAGATGTTCATTATATTGATACTGGTGAGAAAAAAATTGTAGAGGTGAATGTTTAACAAGTTAAATGACTAAACAATGCTACCCATTTTAACGAAATTTATCCTTTGTTATCAAGGCCAAAGTAAGTTTTTAATTTGAAAACTGTCATAAGTTTTTTGGTTTTTTGGGGGTATTGGGGATGGAACTCTGGACCTTGCACTTGCAAGGAAAGCAGCGGAACCACTGAGATAAATCCTAGGCCCCGAAAACTGTCATAAGTTTGAATGTCAAATTTTGAACCTACTCTTTACCCTTGCTAAAATTTAGAATGCTAAATTTTAAAAAACAACAAGGGATGACAACTAGAAGAGATATAAGAAAGCTACGTATTCTGACGTTTGACTTAGACTTATTTTATAATGTTTCAAAGTCATATTAAAAGAATGAAAACTATAAAACTGAAATAAAATTATTTAAATTGTATTAAGGGAAACAAATATCTCCTGGACTAGGCAACATAAACGTTTTCTTTAAAGAGTTAGTTTGTTAATGTTCAAATTATGAACGAGAAATATTTTTTCAATGCAAAATGCTACTGAAGAATGAATGCAAATTATGTAAATGAGAATCATATAGCTTTTAAGCATGTTCAATTTGAGTTAAAATATGAAAAATTCAATGCCAAGCAAAATTTTAATAAATCATTTTCTATGCAATTAAAAAATGAAATGAATAAGTGATATTTAAAGCCATATTGAAGATTTACAAAGATTCAAAGTAACAATTAAAATACATATCACTTTTTACACCTCCATGGTAATTTACTTATATTAGTGGTTCAAGAAAGTAGTATAGATCATTCATACTGGTGTTCCCAATCCTTTGATTATGAATACTTTGTTCTTTATAAAGAACTAATGCTAGAGATCCTTGAATCAATAGGCACACAAGTACTTCTCAACAGACACTATCAGTTGATGGTCTCAAATTACCTTTGAGGTTAAAACAGAATCTCATTTTTTTCCAGCCAAAAATTATCCCTTTGTGAATCTTCAAAAGTGGATAATTTTAAGAAATATGTCCTATTCCTGACAACTTATTTATTTGAATAAATTACATATATTTTTAAAGCACATTAAGATTTAAAGCACATAAAGTAAAATATCAGTATTTTTAAAAATTTTGGATCTTAGACATTTTTTAACAGGTAAATTGATGCCTACATGAAAATGAACATATCTAAAATCAAAGACATACCATTATTATACCTCTACAAAATAAAACCTATAGCATTTTAAGATTAGGTGGTATGAGGGCTGAGGATTTAGCTTAGTGGTACTACACATGCCTCTCAAGCACAAGGTCTGTAGAACATATACCCCAAAGAGTTAGTCCAAAATAACTGAAGGAATTATTATTGATTATTGACACTGACTTCACTTCCTCTAAAACAAGGAAAACCTTAACCTCATTATTATACCTTCTACAGAAAAAAAAACATGATTTACAGTCTTAAATACAAAATGTAAAACTATAAGAAAACATAGAAGAAAATCATGTAGGTTGAGTAAAAAAATACACACCACCAAAAGCACAGCCATTAAAGATACAATCACTAAATTTGACTTCATCAAACAAAAATTAAAAATATACACAAATTTATCAATAAAAGTACAAAGAATGATCACTTAGCATATACTACAGTAATATATATTTCAGGTAATACATGATATCATCCATATCTTACACATTTTTGAGGATTAATAAAAATAGGAATATTTTCTTTGACTCACCTATAGGTGTGCTACAAGCCTAGGATTCACTTTTTCACTTAATAAAAGCATATCAACACTTACCAGCAGCTTCAAGAACTAGCTGTAGTCTGGCTTTGGCCTGTTCAGCTGGTGGCTAAAATTCAATCATAAAACATTTATAGGTCAGTTCTAATAAGCAGAGCTTTAAATAATTATATGTGCTACTGAAGCAAGCACTGGAGCTTTAAATTAATGCACTGTTATGTATGAAAAATTTAGAGAACGTTAGCACAATCAACATTAATAACCATTTAACCTTAAAATTCAATCACAGTAGTACTAACAATCTACTGCTAACCATTGTCAAATCACATTTTTCATCAAATAAGATTAAAGAATGAAGCTCCTTCTTTTCTCCCTCTCCCTCTCCCCTGTCCCCTCTCCCCTGTCCCCGGTCCTTCTTTCCTTTGGTACTGGGGACCGAACTCTGGGATCTTGTGCTTGTGTGGCAGGAGGCAGAACCACTGAGCTAAAACCCTGGATTTGAAATTCTTTTCTTTAATGAAAGAGTTTATTTTCTATACATTATTCCAACCAGTAACAACATAAATAACTGCTGATTTAATAATAAAGCTAACATTACAACTAATGACACATTCTCAAGTAATTATTTTCCTTTGTATGTGGAAAAATGTGAGTGATTGCTAGAATTGAAATACAGTAGCAACTTGAAGTCTCTTAACTCAGGTAAGGCACACCCTAAAACCAAATAAAAATTTCTGCTTTTTTAACTGAATTTGAAAGGAGCTATGGTGAAGAAGATAGGATAAAATGTAACTCACATTTTTTACTTTCCACTAATGGTCCTAAAATTGTTCTCTCAGTGAGCCTTCATTCAATATGGTTTAAAAGATTGAAACTAAACTATTTCCTACCAAAAACTTCATTCTGACATTTTCAGATGATGTATCATTAATGGTATCCAAACTATAACATTGTATCAAGGTTATCACTTTTCTAAAAGGTCTGTCAAAAACAGACCTCTTTAAGTCTCAAAAGCTAAGGCTATTTATTATATATTTTTAAAGATGCCAGCAAGAAACTAGATAAATAACCTAAATAAACTAAACAACATAAAAATAATTTCAGAATTAACATGAAATATATTTGAATATTTTGCTATTTGTAAAAAATGTCTGATTGAAAAACTTGAACACAGAAAAAATAAGCTGTGTTCAGAAGAGATTTAAAAATCTGAACGGTATTTTCCAAGAAATCTGTAAGAAATAAGATGAGAGTGGCAGATGAGATAAGTCAGAAGACAGTGAGAGCCTTTCATATACAGAACAGAGGTTAACAAACTATAGCCCTGGCCCAGCAGCCTGGTGTATTGAAACTTACCCTTGGTCTTTGTTTACATATTGTCTATGGCATCTTTTAAACTCAACTCAAGAATAGAGTATTGGCAGCAGGAATCTTATAATCAACAAAGTCTAAAATAACCACTACTACCTGAGTCTTTAAGAAAAAGCTTGTCAGGGGATGGGGATTTGGCTCAGTGGTTCCGCCACCTGCCTTGCAAGTGCCAAGAACCCAAGTTTGATCTCCTGTACCAAAAAAGCAAAAGAAAAAGAAAAAGTTTGTCAATCTGTGACACAGAAGATGAAGATTTTAAAGAGAAGGATGATCTGATCTGCACTTTGATATATCATTCCAGCAATATGTCTGAGGATGAACTAAAAGGAATTTGACTAGCGGCAAAGAGATCAGGTAGAGGGCAATTAAACAGGTCCAAATGAGATGATGGAGGCCTAAGGTATGGTAGAAGCAGAAATGGTTGAAAAGAGGAATCATATTTCAGAAAGATTTCATTGATTAAATGAAAAGTCTGGATATGAGAGGAGGAATTGATAAAAAGAAGAGTAATTTACATTGTGTTTTTATAGGGAGAATGTATGTAAGCAAGCTTTGTAAAGTACAGAAAATATATGAGAACAAATTAAAAATATCACCAGCCAGATATCAAGAGAAGACTGTAACATCCGCTGGATATAATCTAACCATAATAAATTAAAATGATTATAGGTGACACGTAGTTAACACAGCTATGATGATAAATAGGAAATGACTTTTAACATCAGTATTAGGGAACACAGAGAGTATGGAAAACTAGGACCACTTAGCTCCATGTGATTGTGGTCAAGCAATCTTACAAAATTTGTTAATTCTTACAAAAATGTAAGTCATGATGAAGACAAATACTGGGCAGATGAAAGTAATTCTCAGGGCCAGGTTCAATCCTGAGAGAGACAGCTTGTGACACCTGCTAACCACACATACTACAAACCTGAAACTTTGTGCCATATTACATGACTACAATGGCAAAAAAGAAATGATATTCTGACTAGCAGCTCCTAAGCAAGTTAAGAATTAGAATGTATACTTATCAGAGTGTCCTTAGAAGAGCAAGTGTCCTTTGAAATAAAAATCTTAGATACTTTATTTGTTAAGCGAATTCATGGGAGGGTTTTTTGTATTTCACAGAGAGATTTTTGACAATTAAAAATCAAAACATAAAAAAGTATACAAATAAATTGGGTGCTCAACATCATATAAAATATTAACAACATTGGTGAAGTCTTTCACCTCATGAAATATCATTTCATAGTAGCTCCATCCCCCTCTTATTTATAACCACTATCTTAAAAATATAGTGGCTTCTTAAGGAAAAACTTTGATGGAGCTGGGCATGGCAGTGCACACCTGAAATCTCAGCACTCAGAAGGCCTACTAGGCAGGAGGGTCACCATGAATGAGGTTGAAGCCAGCCTGTACGACACAGTGAGTTCAAGGTCAGGCTGAACTATACAACGAGGCCCTGTCTCAAAAAACAAAACAAACAAAAAGACTCTTGATGGTTACTGCCTAAAAATATGCTAATAAATATGTTTTCTAATTATTCCCACAATATATATAATAAAGGACCCAGAATGATCCTATTCTAAATACTTCTGTATGTACAGATATACCTTTCCAAATTTTAAGAAAAATTGATATGAACTCCAATTATAGGGATAAATATATTAGATTGACTAGACTTTTAACAGTAACCTGCATTTTATAAATACTTTTACTTTGCTTAGAATCCCAGCACATATATTTTTCTTAGACAAGATATGCAGCCTGTGTTCTCAATTTTTGTGCACCTGCAAGTATTTTTTTTTCACTGTGATCAGAGTATAAGTTGAATAAATGTGGGATAGATGGGTTGTAGTCACCTACTCCTTAAATCCTTCTCAAGGACTACCCTATATAGTACTGTTTCTGGACTTTTGTTTGTCTTAGAAAAGGGAAAGCATCAAAATATCCATGTGGCTGGAACACTCTGGGTCCTACTTGCTTATGTGCATCAGTAACTACTTGGTTCAAAAAAATAGCTCAGTGAGATATGGGAATTTATTTCTTTCCCTTCTGCTTTATTTCTTTGTTTGAGACAGGGTCTTGCTTTGTAGTGCCGGCTGACTTTGAACTCACTATGTATCCCAGGCTGGTCTTAAACTCACAGTGATCCTCCTTACTCAGCCTCCCCGTGCTGGAATTAGAGATGTGTGTGCCACCTTGCCTGGCTAGATATGGGAATCTAGAGAAAGCAATCTGACTTCGTTTACCACCATCATTCTGATTACTGTCTAAATAAATAATACAAAGTTTTAAAACATTTTACACTAATGCAGTTTTAGTTAAGTCTCATCACACTATCAGTCTTAGAAGGAAAATATCTTTGGGGCTCGAGTCCCAAAATACTTAAAGTTTTAACATGCATAAAACTGTAAGATCAATATGAATTTCATCAAAAATTGGTAAATGGTATTAATGTTACTCAGAACCAGAAATTATACCTTACAAAGTAGAAACAAAATCTTTGCAGATAGGGAGGGATGGAGGGGTTGAAGGGAGTGCAGGAGAAGGGGGAAAAAAATAAGAACTGAGATGGATTATATAAAGGTACAAATTTCCATGATGAATGTCATTATATTGTATACCTTAAATGTACTAATAAAATTAATTTTTAAAAAATTAAACATATTTAAGAGCACAATATCACAATTGTGCTGTCTGAAGTGAATCTATGTAGAAAAACCTCTATTTCATTAAGAAACAATATTACTTAAATAAAAATTAGTAAGTCCCCAAATGAAAATCAGTTGAGTTGCGAACTTTCACAGGTCTGAATGGACCTCTCATAGGAACATTCGCAGATGTGAAAAAATTGCAGAAGTAGCTCACTTGTCTGCTGCACACTGACAATGACACTGACACTGATGCTCTATGCAAAAGGGCGCAGTAGTACAATGCTCAGTCAGAGCCCAGGATGTGTGCAAGCAAGAGAAAAAGCAGTGCTGATGTGGAGGACTGCTAGGAAGTGCACAGCAATAGACATTGTTTATTTCTGTCAATGGTGTAGAAGACTCACGTCAGATTTATGGACAAATCTAACGAATGTTCTTTCAGACTGGAACTCATTCTTAAGTCTGGGACTTATTGCAGTGTATAGCTAGACAAAAAAAACTATATATAAGATACAAGCATTGTTCCCTTAGAAACATGTTTTGGTGTTGACATTAAAGGGCAATAAGAAATATGACATTTTACAGTAAGTTTTTTAAAAGTCTGAGTTAAAATTAATACTGATTGTTTATGGCATAATAATAAAAATAACAAAATCATTGCAGATACTGTATAGCTTTAATTCATTTAAAGTAAACTGTAGTTCGGCTAGAAATTCTCATTATGTTGCTAAATTCTTTTCATTCAGGAAGTTTCCATTTCCCTCTTGTTAAGTAAGGTAGGGATTGTTGTGTATTCTTTTTGTATGAGAACATATGATAGTATAAAAATGAGGATAACATCCAAAAACCAGAAAATCTAATCCTAATTTTACTTCTCATTTTGTAAAATGCTGAAAGTTATGGTAATCCTTTGATGATAAGAGAGGGAGCTCGTAGTTTTTCTACTACTATGGCTTCTTCAGAAATGTTCTATTTGCTTCCCTTCCTTTGGCAGCCAGGGATAACTATTTTGTGCCATTCATGAGCCCTGCATTTAGGTAAGAGTATTCTCTTTTTCAAGAAAAACAAAATAAAGTTAAAAACAAATAAACAAACAAGAAAAAAAAAACACAAGAGTTTCTAAGATTAAACCAAAAGTTAGGTCAGCTTCATGATGGACAAGATCATGCTCGACGTCTGGAATTTTCCTTTGACTTTCTTCATCTAATTTTATTTAACCTAAAAACTTGGTTCCTTATAAATTTATTATACACCTAGACTCAAAACACTGCTGAAACTAACATTTAAGTACAAAAATAATACAGTCCTTCGAGACATGACTTTATAAAAAGAGATGCGAAGACAAGCCTATCCTTAACATAAATCATCTTACACTCTGAACTGTTTAACCTACTTGCTAATCCTCCTCTCCATATATTCAGCTCTCTAACTTTCAGCCACCACTATAGAAATTCTGCAAGTTGGTGAAGTTAAAGCTATTCCACCTGCCAGCAACTATTTTAAAGACAGAAGAATAGGAAGACTGAAAGTATCCGACTTTTGAACTCAGCATTATTATTTTGAAACTTATCCACTTTGGTCTGTCAATAGTTTATTCCATTTTATTGTTGGTTAGTATTCTATTCCAAGGATATACCATCATTTCTGTATGATTAACCTGTCAATATTCTAATTATTCCCAGCTTTTTTCCTCCACTATTATTTTTAACTGCTGTAAAAAGTTAAAAATCTTTATATAAATATGTGCTTTCATTCTCTTGGGTAACTATCTAGAAAAGAATAGCTGGATCATATGATAAATATATGATTTTTTAACTTTTAAAAAATTATCAGACTGATTCCAAAGTGGTTTAATTTTCCACCAGTAGTGAATAACAGTATCATCCATATACTACTTAATATTTGGTACAGTTTTTCAAATTACAACATTCTAATAGTTGTGTAGTGGTACCCTAAGGTGGCTTTAATCTGTATTTTTCTAGTGAATAATAGTGTTGAGCACCTTCTCATGTGATTCTTATCTACATATTTTCCTTGACAAAATGCTATTCCAGCTTTTTACCTAGTTTTTATTGGCCTGTTTTCTTCAGTTTCCAGAACTTTGTATTAAATCAAAATTAATTTTCCCATATAAGACATGCAAATTTTATACGCAAAACCCAACCAAAGTTGTAATGAAGTGCAATCCATCAATTTCTTCTTTTGTGAATCATTAGTGATGTACCTAAGAAAGCTTTGTTAAAAAAAAAAAAAAAAAAGCTGGGGATTTAGCTCTGTGGTTATAGTGCCTGACTCACAAGCGCAAGGGCCCAAGTTCGATCCCTGGTACAAACAAACAAACAAAAAGAAATCTTTGTCCAATCACAACCCACAAAGATTTGTTCTACATTTACACATAGAAGATTTATAGTTCAATAGTTAACATTTAACTCTATGAAATGCTCTGAAGGGAGGGCAGCAAGGGGAAAAAAAAAGATCCAAGATATATCATGTAAAGAGCCCAATGATAAATGTAACTGTACTGTATACCTAAAAAAGTACCAATAAATTCAATGAAAAAAATTTTTGTATATGTGTAAGATATGCACTGCTAATCTTTTATTTTGGTATATGACATTTCAACTAATCTAGCACCATTTATGGAAAAGGCTACCATTAGTTAAATCTAAATCTATCCAGATAGACAGGCACACGGATAGACAAAATCTGTAGTCAACATCTATATATCAATCTCAATGCCAATACCACACAGTCTTTATTACTAAATTAGCTCTTGAAATTGAGAAGAGTAACTTCTCTTTCTGCTTTTTCTAAGAGATTTTGGCTCTTTTAGCTCAATGGCATTCCTGGTTCTTAGAATAAGGTTACAAATTTCTTAAAACAAAAATCCTCACAAGCCACAGAGCAGGATCATGCATGGAATTGTACTCAATCTGCACATTAATTTGAGAGGGATGGACATTCTAACAACAATGAATTTTAGGCCAGTATTTATTTTTTCATCATTTTTACCTGTTAGCATCTTTATATGTGAACATTTTAAAAATAGGTAGCTCACAGTTGAATCCTGCTTTTTAATGCAATCATGATGACCGAGCCACATATCAGCACTTATCATATTTCTTGCTACATTTCATTTTAACAGTTACTATAATTCTGTCTCTTAGGATCAAGGTCTAAGCTAGAAATATTACAAATAACTCAAAAGTAGATTTATCTTATCTCTAGCTCTTGGCACTAAGTCGGTTTGAAGACTAAGGAAAGAAAAAAGCATGTATTCCATTCTCAATAGCAAACTTATCTTGAGTTTTATCAAATATTTTCACTAAAGAGTTTAAGGGGTTAGTTAAAACTAATTTTCTTAATTAAAAACTTGAGAAAATGTCATTTTATAAACACATTTCATAGATGAGGTCTAAAGAAGTAAAACTAAATCCAAGGACATAGCCACCCTTGAGGGCCTATTTGAGAGCCCATATTAATTACCCAATTCTATATTCTACTAAATGGTGCTGCTTATATAACACACAAATAGATAGCAATGCTTATTAGTTACAAATTACCTCTGTTTCTGAGAGGCAGAATTGAGAGCTGTGGTAGAGACTGCACTGTCCATAATCCTATAATATTTGTTATATATATTCCCTGATCTAGACTATGACTGATTTCAGACCTAAACTACAGGTGCACTGTTTCCACTTATCCTTTCAATTCTATATACAGCTGCTAAAGTTATCTTCACAAAGCAAGGTTTCAAGTAAATCAATCCCTAAATATTTCATTGATTCTTCATTGCTTCCAGAGTTAAGCATAAACTTATCACTTTAATTTTCAAAGATATTAATAATATTCCCA
This sequence comes from Fukomys damarensis, assembly GCF_012274545.1. Lineage (NCBI taxonomy): Eukaryota > Metazoa > Chordata > Mammalia > Rodentia > Bathyergidae > Fukomys > Fukomys damarensis. The sequence continues at coordinate 60,970,825 of NW_022900949.1, forward strand.
GGTTATTGTGTTAGCCTTATTTTTCACCATTTTTATGCTCAGGACCAACATTTCAGAATCTTGGCACGTTACTATCTCTCAACCATGTCATCCATTTTCTTCCCTCTGCTTTCACTAACTAGCATAACCCTCTGCTTGGTACTTCTCAGTGATCCTTAGTTTTAGAAATGCTGAACTTCCACCATTCTTCTCTATCCTCACCTGACTGTCTGATTACAGTAGTAATTGGTTTTACAATTCATGAATATTCAAATCTCTATTAAAGTGCTATTGACTTCCTTTATTCTTTCAAAATAAGTATGCTTGTCAATGATACCATTAGGATCTTATGTACAATTATAATTTTTCACACCAGAGACACTATTCGGTATTTATACAATGTGTGACTTATTTATTTCACTTAGGAGTATATCCTCAATATGTATCCATTTTCCTATGTGTGAAATAGGAAGAAAAGGGCTAAAGGTATAGGGGAATTGGAAAGGGTAGGGGAAAGGAAATAAGGGAAAAGAAAAATATGAGAAAATGAAAAAATGGAAATAAAGTATTTGTAAATAGGGCAGGGAGGAGGGAGTGAAGGGAGGGCTGGGACACTGGGAAAAAATGAGAACCAAGACCTGGCATGTAAAGATACAAGATCCCAATGATGAATGTAACTGTACTGTATCCCTAAAATGTACCAATAAACCCAATGAGAGAACAAAATAAATAAGTATCCTTGTTCCTCCTCAGTTTCTTTTATTGCCAGTCCCAACTTTGAAGCATCAATACCCAAACCATTTTTAACAGAAGTTAAGAAAGGAAATTTGGGAAGGAATCGGCTTTATATAAAAGCTAAAACATGAAGTAGATACTTGCTCTTCTGGAAAGCCAAGGTAGAAAGGAGATGGAAGAAGTGCAGCTATTTTAATGCAAGTTTAGAAGTATGAAGCAAACAAAGGGGAAGAAACAACAAACTATAAGTAGAAGCATTTACTTACAGGCCCCCATTAGGGGTCTTTATATGTGTATCAATTATTTGCATATTAAACCTCTTGGAAACTCTAAAGTTGTTCGAGGTAAGACAAGTTATTTCACAAATGTTTCTAGACATGGCATTTATATTAAAGTACAGTATGTGGTGATATAGAAGAACAAACTGCATTTGGTTCTAAAACTCTGCTTTAAAATCTTTATTTTGCTACCACAATTTTAGATATCATTACACATTTTAGTCCATAAATATTAACTATTCACGATGGTCTATTAGCCATATTATTTTAAACCATTACATATGTCCCTTTTGTGATCTTTTTAAAAATCAGGCTAAAAGAATACTTCCTTTTGTAAGTCCTTTGCAACATTTAAGAGTTATTTACAAGAAATCCATTTCTATTACTATATTCTTAAACTTCTTTGTCTCATTTCATTACTGCTGGGAAGCAAGTAGTATTCTCTATGGTAATAAATTGCCTGGAATAGTCTATTTTTCTTTGCTTGTGGACGTCATATAAGTTCTAAATTTTCTTGATAAAATCTTCTGTTCCAAGTTATAATTTCTATCTCTTAAAGAAGTTACTTCACTTTGCCTCTTTCAAATTTACTTTCTGGAAGCTTTTTCCCTGCTCAGCAACAAGAGCAACCAGTATTTTTTTTTTCCTCATTGAGTTTATTGGTACATTTTAGGTATACAGTACAGTTACATTCATTATTTACATGACAGGTCTTGGTTCTCATTTTTTCCCCTTGTCCCTGCCCTCCCTTTACCCCTCCTCACCTCCCTCTTTACAAACACTTTATTTCCATTTTCTCATATTTTTTTCCTTTCCCTTATTATAGCCTTTCCCCTACCCTTCCCACTTTCCCTACACCTTTAGCCCCTTTCTTCCTATTTCACATTGTCAGTAATCTCATTAGGATCTTATGTACTATTATAGTTTATTCACACCAGAGAAACTATCCAGTATTTACATGTGTGACTTATGTATTTCACTTAGGAGCACATCCTCAATATGTATCCATTTTCCTAAGAGCAATCAGTATGAAAAAGCCTCTCATAGCATATTTACTCCTGAAAGACAAGCATCCACCTGTCTGAACCACTGTATTCACACAGATTAACAAAAGGTCACAACATGTTTACTTATATTGTTTTATTGTAAGCCTTGCAGAAAATTACTAATTCTAATGATAGGCTGTGAGATTTTATAGATGGATTATTTGTATAGAGAGTACATTTTATATGTTTCCAATAGTTTAATGTGGGAAGGAAAGTGGCAATAGGCAAATCACTGATTGGGGATTAAAAGAACTGCATTCTAGTCTTGACTGTACAATCTGAGAGCTTTCATTTCCTTATCTATGCAAGTATACTTATTACTATGTTTTTCAAAGTAGAAAAGCATTCCCAAAAGGAAAATGATTAAGTAAGTTATGGTTGAACATCATCACATAAGTAGCAAAGTAATCAATTTTTAAAATGTTACAAACACATTAAATACCATAAATGCTGTTACATTTATAGAAGACTATAAAATGATGTATTTATGTATACAAAATGATTCAGATTTGTAAGAACAAAACAAAAATCCATAATTTAAAATTTATAATGAATAAATATACTAGCTTTTGACTCAGGAATCAAACAACTGGCTTAAGTACAACTAAAAATGATACTGATGATCAAACTCTGGTGTTTTAATTAACATTAGTATAACAAAAAAATCACTCTATAATATCATATCATCATGACTTTTTCTTAAGGAAAGCCCAAAACTATGGGTCTCCTCAGAAAAATTAAAAAGTATTGGCAGAAACTTATTTCTTAATGTAATGCTGCTACACTTAACTTAGAATTCCTGCCCAAAGTAATATATATATATATGATCTATAATATATATGTATATGAAATGAATACATTGCTTGAGTTTTCATTCTAAAACAATTAGATCACTTTTTTTTTCTTTGCTTGTAACTGTGGACCTCTCCTTGCAGAACTAAAAAATGAGGCAAATTAAACCCTACTTTCATTCATGAAAATTGTCACACTAATAAAATTATACAATCAACACTGCTGCTTTAAATACCTTCAAAAATATCCATTATAAAAGGGCAACTAGCCCGGTGTGGTGGCGCATGCCTGTAATCCCAGAACTCAGGAGGCTGAGGCAGGAGGATTGCTGTGAGTTTGAGACCAGCCTGGGCTACATAGTGAGTTCCAGGTCAGTCTCAACTACATAGTGAGACCCTGTCTCAAAAAACCAAAACCAAACCAAAACCAAAAAACAACAGGGGGCGGGGGCAACTAAATAATACATATAGTGATTTGGGGATGACAATCTGAAATTATCATATAAGTAACTCACACCTCACACTTTACTTTTTTTGAGACAGGGTCTTTTTTTAAAAAAACTGACCACTGTATCAAAATGACAGCTAAATTTTCACATGTAATTTTATTCAACATTGTTTTTTGCATTCATTTTGTTCTTTATGTGTTTGGCCATGAACATACCTTAAAAAAAACAACAACAACAAAAAAAACTAAAGTCTGACCAAATGAAATACTGATGTTTAATTTTTTAAACTATAAAAGCAGCAATTTCATTTGATTCAAGCCTATAAATTCAATCCTAGGCTGAAGATTTAGCTCAGTAGTCTCATGCCTGCCTCGCAAGTACAAGGTCCTGAGTTAAATCCCCGGTCCCACGGAGGGAATAACTCATCTAGGGTAAGGGCTTACTTTTGGGGGCTTAAAAACAACAGAAGAAATCACATAGGAAAAATTCTGACAGATGTGATGATATAAAATATTCAATTTTAGGGCTGCAGATACAGCTCAGTGCTTGTCTATGTGCAAGACCTTGGGTTTGATTTGAGTACCACTATGATTATTACTCTGATTATGAACTTGACTGTATTAAGAAACTCCTGGCAAGGTGACCGAACTGTGCAAGCACTAACCTCCTCAGTGAACACACTGATGAGCTCATACTGAATAAGCTCTATGAGATGGTGCCAAGTTGGAAGAAGTAGGTCATGAGGACATGACTGTGAAGACTACATGTATCAGATCCCTGACACCTGTGTCTCTAGGTTCGTTCCCAACCCTCTGATTTCCATATGCTTCGAGTTGAGTAGCTTTCCTTCACCATATCAGTCAGATGATAATAGACTGAAATTTCTGAAACCACAGGCCAAAATAAATGTTTCCTCTTTTAAATTGCAGGTGTTGGGTGTTCTGTCCCAGCAATGAACAAGCTGAGCAATACAACCTGCAAATATATACATAAGTAAAATTTACATTAAAAATATCCAACACCACCAAACTCAAATACCGTAGCAACACAGTGATAAAATTATTAGCAATAAATTTAACCCAAACTTAACAGCTTCATTTCAAAAAGTTTCTGTAAGTTGGTAACAAAATCACTAATTCTTAAAGGAAAAAAGCAGCATTTCCCAGAGGAAAAAGACAACTAGTCAAGTTCTCTCAGATTTCTCCAGTAGTAATTTCTGTCATTCTGAAAACATATAAATGAGAGCAATGTAAATGACAGGTAATGCCAGCCAAAGAAGTAAAATTCCCATATTTTACTAATGATATTATAAAATTTGTACAGTGTATGAAAGGATTACTAAAAGTACTGATATTCTCAGAAAAATATTTGGGATTAAGAAAAACACGTTTAAAACATGAAAAAGCTATGACCATTTAGATATTTCAAAAACATTCTTTAGAGAAGTGAAGATCGGGAAATAACGTGCATCTCCATCACTAAAGAACTTGATAGATAACTCTCTTAAACAAGATATAGTAATATCTGTTCAACACAATGGCAATGCTAAAATTTTTAAAGGATCCCAAATTGCCTACCATCCAGAAAAACTATATATTAAGAACATAACAATGTTCATACCCTTTAACAGAGGATTTTCATTTGAAGAATCTAGCCTAAAGGAATTATTTAAGATACAAAGATCTAGAAGTAGTTCAGATATCTAGAAAAGCTACTGATTGAAAGTAAAAACAAGTAAATTTTTAACAATGGAGAAATAATTGATTTTATTTCTTTATATTGATACACTAAGGTGTAATATTCCTATATTAAAATATTTTACAATTTGTACAATATTTAAATAAAACATTTTTGCCAAAAGCTTTTTTTTTTAAAATTTTTGGAGACAGTCTCACCATGTTGTTCAGGCTGGCCCTGAACTCACTATGTAGCCTGGGCTGCCCTTGAACTCCCAATGATCCTCCTGCCTCAGCCTCCTAGTAATAGGATTACTGGCCTGGGCCACCATACCTGGCTTCAAAGAATTGTTTTAAAAAAAATTTAAAGAAAAATATTAATGACATAGAAAAGTAGTTATACCATACTACTGCTGAAAATGTAGGATACAAACGATCATATTTTTTATTCAACTAATGTGAAATATGTACTAAAATACAGATACACAGAACAAAGCTTTAAAGAAACTATCCTCAAATGTTAACGATAGTATATTCTCATTTCTGGTGGTGGCAGCCAGAATGTGTCAGAAGACCGATTCTCCAAAGAAAACATAAATCTGGATAAAATGATAGTAAAGCAACTGTTTTCAAGGGCTCAGAAACAACCAAATGCAGACAGTAACTCAAGAAATGGTTATTTCATCAAGTAAGAATGAGAAGTTTTGATATTCTTTCTTGAGGGTACTTCACTCACAGATTGAACAGCAAAAATTCTACAGATTTACTACCAGAGGTCTTGAGTCAAAGTCAGTGGCAGAACAAGTAAACATTTAATAGAGATATTGGGGAGTTCAGAGAGCCAGAGAAGGCTGAGATTATAAACTCTCCAAAAACTCCTGTATATTAAATTACATGCATGTAGTAGATTCAAAGAAAACCATGTGAAAATTGAAAGCCTGGAGACTTGTACACTTGACCCAAATTTGAATGTGTTCCTCATCCACATACATCTAGCCTCAGAGTAAAGTCTTATGCCCTAAAGCATTTGGACATGGCTGCTGCCTACATCATTTACTGACCACTAAAGTGTACAAGCACAGAGGAGGCCTCTAATGTACCATATTTAAAAGAGCATAGAAGAAAAATAAACAAAAACAAGAAGTAAGCTGAGACCTCACCAGTTAACATAAAGAAACAAATTCTACAGTTTCAGTATAGAAAAGACAATTGACTGCCCTCTTAACAAAACAAAACAACCTTGAAAATTGCAGAAGATGCAACAAATTCCACAGCTTCAGTACAAAAAGATAACTACCCGCTGAAACAAACAAACAAAAACCAGTGCATATCTCAAAAGTATAAACCATAATGTAGTCATTGAAACATATTAATTACAATTTTGAACCCAAAGCACTAGGCATTAGGATAAAAGGGAAGAAATTATGAATCCATACTCAAGAATAAAAAGGAGTTAATTCGACACCAATTCCAAATTGCTCCAGATATTTGACTTAGCAAAAACTTCAAACTATTGTGAATATGTTCAAAGAATTAAAGTATGATGAAACTAACTAAACAAATAAGGAATCTCAATAGTGCTTTGAAACTATGAAGAACCAAATGAACATTCTACAGTTGACCAATACAATAACTAAAATGAAAACAAAACAAAACTCACTAGATAAGTTGATTAACAGATCTGAAATGTTGGAATAAAAAAAAAGTCCATGTCTACACAAACAGATTGATGAAAATTATCCAAACCAAAACACAAAATGACAAATACTCAAGTAGCCTTAGCGAGGGGATACTGTAAAACATCCCGATAGAGAAAAGTGACTGATAGGAGGGGACAGAAAACAAACCCAAAGTGATGACCAAAAATATCAAATTTGGTGAGAAATGTTAACTTAAGAATCGCTAAAGCTCAATGATCTCCAAGAAGTCAAATGAAAAAGGAAAGGCACTCGCATGGCGAAGTCAGACTCTATAGTCAAAAGCAAAAAGAAGAAAGCAGCTAAGGTAAAGTACCATGACACTCACAAAGCATACGAGTAATCAGAAATAATGCAGACCAGAAGACAAAAAAATGGCATAAAGTGCTGAGGGGAAAATACCTGTCCAGCAACAATTCCATATTCAGAAATAAAGGCAAGAAAAATATGAGAAAAGGGAAAAATGGAAACAAAGTCTTCGCAAATAGGGAAGGGTGGAGGGGGTTAAGGGAGTGCTGGGGGGGTTGGGGAAAAATGAGAACGAAGATCTGTCAGGTAAAGGTACAAGATCCCAATGATGAATGTGACTGTACTGTATACCTAAAATGGACCAACAAACTCAATGAAAAAAAAAAAAGACAAACTAAAAACATTCACAGATAAATAAACCAAAATAATTTATTCTAATGAAACTGCACTAACAAGAAGAACTGAAGTTAAGTCCTTCAGGTTAAAAGAAATGATACCAAAATGTTAATCCGGAACTATGGAAAGGAATGAAGAGTACGGTGAATAGCCCATAAGAAAGTAAACGTTAAGCATGGTGGGGGTATACTTTCTTCTCTTAAATTTTTTAAGTAATATTCACTAAAGGCAAAACTCCTAACACTATATTCTTGTGTTTATAATGTACAAAGATGTAATACTTATGACAGCAATGAATAGAGGTAAGATATATAATTCTATATATTTTATTGGAAGTAATTACAATATTAATTTGAAGTAGCTTGTGTAAAAATGCAAATTCTAATTCAAGAGTGATTCCTAAAAAATGAATTTCCTACAATGACTCTAAAAATTTTAATAGACTATTACTGATATGTAATAGTATTCATACTGTTTTAAACAAGACTAGAAAGAAATACACCAAAATGGTAATAATTCTGAATCTAAATGGTAGCAGTGATTATTTTCCTTTTGTTTCTAAAATATATACAAAATGATTGCAATGTTTTAAGTGAAGTATCCAAATAAAATTAAAATCATGCAAATTATACCGTAATTGTTTAAAAATATATACTAGTAGTACTTCATACCATTTTCTAGGGAGGTAAGAAGAGATAAAGAGAGAAAGATTGACTCAGACTATGAAAGAAACTAAGAAAGGAAGAGAGAGAAGAATAGAGGTGTCCATAGAGAAATCAGAAGACATCTAAACACAAAGAAGGAAGGAGAGGCTGCGGATGGGAGCGGGGACAGGAAGAAGTGCTGCTGATGAAGAGCAGGGCAAGCATACAGGCTTGGGAAACGCTAGAAACACTTAATGCAGGTGTCAAATGTGTGCATCAGGGAGTTTCCTGAAATAATACGCACTCACGTTTTCCTGGATAGAAAATCTACAGCTTGTATCAGATTCTAAAAGGTATCTATGACCAAAAAACAATTCAAGAACTAGTGTTCTAAGTAAATGCTTTTCAAATTCATTTGAACCGAGGATTCCAAAGCATCCTTACCTTATTATTTCCTTTAGAAATAATTGGCTAACATAAGTTAGTGGTTTTTTGTTTGTTTGTTTGTTTGTTTTTCTGAGTCAGGGTCTCACTACATAGTTGAGACTGAACAGGAACTCGCTATGTAACCCAGGTTGGTCTCCAACTCACAGCGATCCACCTGCCTCAGCCTCCTGAGTGCTGGGATTACAGGCGTGCGCCACCACACCTGGCTAACAAAAGTTAGTTAATAACTCTTGAATTGTCCTTTATTCTTATTTCAGAGGCTTAGATCTGGGTGACAGGAAGCAATAGAGTAAGGAGACTATTTCTGGAAAGCAAAGGCAGAAAATAGCCAGATGACTATAGGGGCTAGAAGTCCTCTACGAATGATGCAAAGGACTAAGCTATGCAATGGATTGCTTTACAACTTCTATTGAGGTTGTTTGTCTTGTTTTTGAAGCATGGTCTTTGCTATGTTGCCCAGGCTGATCTTGAGCTCCTGACTTCAAGTGATCTTCTTGCCACAGTCTCCAGATACCTGGGTCTATAGGCATGCACCAATGTGTCCAGAGTGCGCTTTTAGGATCTCTGGACTTATGATTTTTAGAATATTGATCAGGTGATAATCAGCCAGGTTGGGAATTATTGCTCTGAATAGCAGTGGAATCCTAAAGCCAAGATAGTTTATAATCTATCTGTACGATCCAGTATCTGGAACACAAAGGAGTCTTAATAATTTATTAAAGTAAGGCATGTGGATAAATAATAAAATCAAGTAATGTCAGATTATGTATATTACATATAACAACTGTTCCGATAAGAAAATGCTTATACCCCTTAGGCAGTAAGTTATTGGTTATGTTAAAAAATTTCTATTTGGATTATTAGTGTTGAAGCATCTAAGCTCTCTTTTCAATATTTTGTCTGTCCTCACCAGTTACAGTGAAAATAACTTCGCATTCACATCATTTCCTAAGAAAAACAAGACTTAAGCCAGATATAGTGCTGCACGCCTACAAATCTAGCACAGTGGGAGGCTAAGGCAGGAGGGTCACAATTTCAAGTTCTGCTTGGGCAATTCAGCAAGACTCTTTCATTCACTCATTTCATGAATGAATAAATGAAAACGTTTGGGGATTATCTCACTGGTGGAGTAGCTCTGGGTTTCTTCCCAATAACACACACCTCTGCAGGAAAACATACTGAGGAAGAATATATATATTTTCAATGATTAAATAGAACAGAATACTATCTTGATTAAAATTATGCCGCACCATGAAATGGGAGGGTTTTGGCCACTCCATCCCACATTATGAAGATAGCTTAAATTATGTTAAATTCACACATTTCATAGCGTGCCTAGGTAACCTCAGGCCATCAGAAATGTAGTGCTGGACTGAGAAGTAACCTGGACAAGTTATCCCCCAGGGAAGATCAGGTTAAAACATATAAACTAAACGTCAATAGGCTGCTGTTGTCAAATCTGTGATTTCCGTTGTTCAGAATATGTATCCATCACTCCAATTGTTTTCGATGCAGTGTCTCACCCTAGACCCTCCTCAACCCCCAGGCTTATCTCATGAGTCCCAGGAAAGGAGAGCGGAAGACATAAAAAGTCATCACTATTTTTAATATAATGTTCCTGAAGTACACTCGGTAAGAAATGCTTGCATTTAGGTACTTCCTCTTCTATTAACAGAATGTGATGTAGGAGGGAGGGAGGAAAAGAGAGAAGAAACGGGGAGGCGGCAGGAAGGCAAGAAAGTGACAGGTGGGTCTGCAGGAGAGAGGAAGAGACAGAGACACAAACGCAGAGGGACAGGGACAGAGACAGGAGAGACCCCTACCCAGCGCCGACAGAAACCCGTCCTAGGAAATGGGGAAATACAGTATCTAGCATATGTGCAGCACCTAGGACCAGCAGTTGTACAGGGCAAAAGGATATTTTAAAAAGGAGCAGTGAGGACTTTCCCTTTAAACTATTAGGATTCGTATTTGAGAGCACATGTGAGGCAAGCCTCTTCAAAACCGTCCCAGAATTTGGGGGCCCTGAGATTAGCAATAACTGGAAGAGGAAATGCCAGCAAAGCACTTTTTATGATAAAACTTAGTTTTATTTTAACATGGTAATTTAGAATGGCTCGAGCTAAACAGCAGGAAAAAGTCTGAAACGTAGAGATACTATGGTACACCCATAATGCTCAAATGTCACCCATGTCCCTTTGTGTTAACATGAAACTCAAAATGTAACACATTTACTGGCTTTATCACAACCTCTAATATAGAGCGTTTCCATCTGGAGTCCAGGAAGCTGGAGAGCTCTTGGATATGTTTTCGAGGGATTCACGTGTTCTGTGAGAAGTTTTAGAATATTTTTTCAGTGATACACTAAACACAGAATACTAATATAAGCCAATAAACACCCAGCTTAATATTTCGCAATGCAGTGCAATTCAGTGCCATAATTGGGTTCCTAATTGGGTTTGGTGCTGTGTCATTGCACCAAATACAGGCATTTTCTTTTAATGTGTACTTAGTAGATTTGTTTGAAACATAACAGTATACTAGAACCATGGGCTCTGGAGCCTAGATGCCTAGGCTCAACTTGGAGAGCTGATAAATATTAGCCGTGAAATGCAGAACGAGCCACATAGCCTATCTATGCCTCAGACTGCTTGCCTATAAAATGAAGATAGTAACTGAAAATGTTTCCATAACTTTTTAAGTTGGACCTAAAAAATTTTAAAATATAAGCTTTCGTAATTCCTGGGTTTTACTCCTAAATTTTCTTTCTCTTGGAGTAGCTTACTGAAGAGTTTTATTGTGTCTACTTCATGAGGCTATTTTAAAGATAAGTGTGTGTATAAACATTATCTATCCAAAGTGCCTACTATGAGCAAGAGTTTCATGTTACTCAATATAATTGCTATTATAATTTCATCATTATTAGTTTTGACAGTTGTATAGATACTATAGATAGAGACAGGAGTATAGATCTAGTTTCCTAAATGCATATTCAGCAACATTACGACAGAATATTGGAATATATAAGGTAAACAGGAAGTAACAAGACTTTTTTCTTTAAAGAAAGTTCACATATGACTAAAATACAGGAAAATATTTTAAAACTTGTATCTCTCCCATCCTGTATACCTTAAATTATGTCTGTTTTAACTTTAAGGGAAAACATGTCATTTTTGAAATTTTAATCTGGTAACACAGCAAGGCTTACTAATATTTTGGTGGCCTATTATTTCAAATCTTTTTTGTCTATCTATAAAACTCTGTACCAACTATACATGATCACAGAGAGCAGCTCTTAGCCACTTGACACTGGCCAAATCAAGTGTAGTTTTATTTTTGTAGATTAAAATTAACTGTTATACTTTCATTAAACATGTCAAATTTCTGGTGCAGAAATAAACACTATCAGTGAATAAAGATTAAAAATAAATAACAAGAACTTTAAAAAATAATGGGACCCAAGTTACTCAGAACAACCACTGCTTTTCATACTGGATATGAATTTCCATTTAAAAACAATTGTCCATAGTTTAAAGATATTTTTGGTTTATTTTTTCCCGCCCTCATACCTTTCTAATTTCATGAAAAATTTTAAAAATATTTGGAAGTAAAATACTACCTAACTTACAAAGCATCAGTTCTTTCTAAAAAATGGCAAGAGCAAATGTTCATTTGTATTTTCCTTTAGGTAATTTTTATATAAATCAATAAAGTTTATCATAATTTCTTTAGGAATAAGCTGGGATATGAATAAATAAAGCCAAATACAAATTTTCTATTGCTGTGTCAAGACAGCCATTGTTCTCATTTGCTGAGATATTACATTAAATTACTTCATTTGCATTCATCATGCATGTGGTAGTTTTCTTGTGCAAATTTATGATAAAAATTTTATAGATGTGTCTGTTTATAAACTTTTCAATAATTCTCTATGCTCAATCCTGAATAAGTCACAATAGTGGATACAATTTGGATAACAGCCAATAGATGGCACTGTTCCCACTAGCTAGCAAAGACCTTATAAACATCTCATTATATGTACAAATTAGTGAGATCCAATATCTGCTTAAATCAGTGTATCTGAATTTCTCTAGATGGGGGCATATTAAAATACATTAAATATGAACAAATGTATACATAATAGTTACAGAATATGAAAGATCAACTTAAGACAAATTGTTTATTTGCCTAAAAACATTTACTGAGTGACTATATTATTGGACATTTGGAATATAAAAATGAATATTTCCTGGTCAGTTATAATTACATAATTATGGGGAAATAAGTAAACTTATTAATGGAGATAGATATGCACACAGTGGTAGAAAGGATGTGTTGCATCTCTGAAAGACTTTTGCAAAGGGCACAATGCCTGAGCTAGTCATAAAATATGGGGGTTTGTGGTACAACATATTTTGAACAAAGGGAAAAACAATGGCAAAGGAATGCAAGAAACAGTAAAATATGTAACAGGACAATGTAAAAAGTATGACAGAACGAGGACAAGTCTATAGCACTCAGGGGGTCCACTATCTTTAGGAAAGTTTATACTTTATCCTTCATAGGATGGGTATCCATTAAAGACATGACAGGAAATGAGTGATCAGATTTCTGTTTTTGAGAGATCATTGCAGGAGTTGAGTGAGCATGAATCTGAATGGGCTAAGACTGGAAGTTGGAAACCAACACAAAGGATCTTATGTTACTCCAGGCAGCAAGCAATAAAACTTTAACTATAATGGAAAAAAAAAACCAGAAGAAAAAAATAGACACAGTTTAGAGAAATGTTTAGGGATAAGTATTAGCAAGATAAGTTATTTAAATGGATATGGAAAGTGAGGGATACCATGGCTGACAGTCAAGACAGTATTTTTCTCAGGCTCTTTTGACATGCCACTGACAACTTTACTGATCTATCATTCTCAGTTGTTACATCAAGTATAAGCTGCTGTCCTTGCTCTTATCCAATATTTGTTTCCTAGTATCCTCACTTTCTCTTTTGAAATTATAAAAATTTACAAGAATTACTAAAAATAAGTACATGCTTATAATTCTAGCACTCAAGAGGCTGAGGCAGAAGGACTGCTGTGAGTTTCTGGGCAGCATGGACTACTCATTGAGTTATATAGCGACAAGTAAACAAGTAAAAAGATTACCAAAAATATGCTTACTGTGTATTTTTAAAAGTCTGTCTCTTCTATTTATTAGATTTTACTTCATGAAGATAGGGTCATTTCTTAGCACCTAGAATGATGCTATATATATCCGATGTTCAACAAACATCTGTGGAAGGCACACTGATTTCTGAAGTTCCAAGATCTACTCATACCCTACTTGGCTGAGTACTTTCTGTTACAATCAAACACCACTTTAGGCCATATCCACTAATGCCCATCTAAAATAATTCCTATTCATTAACTAGCTTTTTTTTTTCAGTGACAGCTTTTCTCACCAAGCAAGAGTGAGTTCTTTCCATATGTCAAGTTAGAAGCTATTTTCTAGTGTATTAAGTGACCTTTGGTCATGCCAATTTTCTCCATTATAGACAACTATTAAAGTAATACTTTATAAAAGCAAGAAATTCATTCCTTTACCTTGTGAGTCTTGCCAAAGTTTCTTTGCTTTTTTTTCACGGTTATTAATTAGTTTA